>NC_058114.1:8158052-8800552 GCF_914725855.1 Thunnus albacares
TACCACAACACTTCAGACACACAGCATGAAGTGGACACGTACCTCTTCCCATTATCAATCTAACCACATCTATTATAAAGCCATTTACTACTAAAATAGCAAATGATTATTGTAGTATCACAACCCACCGTGAACCCCATTAGGATCATGGGGCAGTGGTGGCCTAAAGGTTAGGGAAGAGAGCTTGTGACCGGGTCGCTGGTTCAATCAAATCTGGATGGGGAAAGAGAGGAAGAAGCGCTTTCCTCTCCCTCATTACCACCACTGAGGTGCCCTTGAGCAAGGCCCTTAACCACAACTGCTCCAGTGGTTGTACTGAGCAGCTTCCAGGTATGAAAGTGTAGTTGTGTGAATGTGATCAGGGCGTTACAGAAAAAGAGAGGATTGCTTTCAGAGAAACTCCCCTTAATAAATAAATTTTAAAGAAACATGCTGTTGATAAGATGCTTCTTGATGAACCACGGTAGCAGCATCCTGCCAGAGTTGGAAATGTCATTTAGTTTGGTTGAAAGTAGAATATATCAGTGACTATAGAACAGTGGCCACTAAGGACGAAACACATGCAAAAGAAAAAGCACAAATATGAACAGAAATGGCCTCCAAATCAAAAAATGCAACTACAACTAAAACACATACAAAAGCAGAATAGTCACCTGATTCACACACACACACCTGAATATCCCAGTCACCTATTACTCTCCCAGTAGTATATACCAGCTCATTTCCTCCAACACTTCGCTCAATAACCTTCCTTGTTATAATGTTTGAGTTTACTGTTTCCTGCCTGCCATGTTTTGTGAACCCTGCCTGTCTCTTTCGACTTGCTTACATGTTTTAATTGCCTACCTGTTGCCAACCACTGCCTGCGGTTTTGACACAGTAAACTGTTTTAAATACTGTAGCTGTTCTTTCGAGTCCAAACTCTCTCTAGACTACTGTTAATGAAGTCTCTTCATCTTCCATCAATACATTTCTTTTTTTTGTGTTTGTGTAATAAGCATTACTGCCTCACACGGTGTGACTATAGAGTTTTAAGCTTTTTATTTCTAGGGCTGCAACTAACGATTACTGACTAATCTGCCAATCATTTTCACCATTAATTGCTTCATCTCGTTGTCTCTGACAGCAGAAAACTATGAAAAATGTCCGTCCCAGTTTCCTGGACTCCAAGGTGACATTTTCAAATGTCCTGTTTTGTTCAACCAACAGTCCAAAACCCAAAGAGATTCAATTTACTATCATGTAATGTCAAGAAGAAGCATTTGATAACTTGGAACCAGTGAATTTCTGACATTGTGGCTTGAAAAACGACTGAAACGAGTGATAGATAGATTAGAGTTTAATTTTCTGTTGATCGACTAATCATTGCAGCTCTACTCATTTGATAACATTTATGCACATTATGCACTGACAAATGTGCATATACTATATGTATGATGACAGATGACACAGGATACTTAGGCAGGATATAATGTGAGGAGTGAGTGTTCAAAACTTAATAAATGCTGTAATAATAAATATAATATCATGAATAAACTTCTAACACCTAACTCAGGTGTCTTCGTATGTCAAAATACTGCAAAATGCGGCTGTCTTGTCACTTTAAAAGCTGTGACGTGAGTTTGGGGCTCACGTAATTTGTCTAAAAAAAACAAAAATTTCATTTCATTGTTAACAAAACCAATATACACATACAAGACTCAAGAATAATGAGTAATTTGTTTCCATGCCAATTAAAAGCTGATTTGATCTGGTTTATGGAAAGAAAGAAGGTTGAATTGTGTCTGAGGTCATATTCTTTCCTCTGGCTTCGGTGTTTTTTCCTCCACCAGCTGTTTCGGTGCTCGTTAGGGCAGCAGCTAAAGGCCAGAGCTAATAAGTACCCCAGTAACAGACATGAACGCTGACAGCACAACAGGAGAGAGCAGACACCACTGACCTTTACTCATGCCCGGATTGGAGAGGAAAGTGAAGTGAAGAGCAGAAGCAAGGAGGGAGACTGACAGAGAGAGAGACAGAGAGAGAAATAACTTGACATCTACAGGATTGCAGAGGAGGAATTAGGAAGAGAGAGAGACAGGAAGAGAGGTAGATACCTTTGCTCATCAAAAACTAGAGAAGCAAGAGTCAAAAGTATAAACATGGACGTCCATGTGGTAAAAATTATACATTAAATCCACCAGGAATCTCACATATTACTTCTTTGATCACTAAAATAATACTTTCTGTCAACTATGTCTGTCAGTTCAGATCTAGTAAATCTTCTTTGTTTTCTCTCCATAAGTGCCTGTAATGACACCAAAGCACTCAAGAAGGTAATTGAGGTTAAAGACAGGTCAGAAGCTTTGCATCGACGCTTTGCTGGACATTCAAATTAGCACGTTACCACAATGAATTAACCAATAAGCAGACTGTGACTTTTGGGGTCAAACACATCAGAGGACTGACTTCAGGCGTAGCAGTGATCTGAGGTTGGAGAAGTGGGCTGGAAGGTCATCAATCCAGAGGAAAAGTGTGTGAATAATGCTCCTTCCCTAAACCGTGTCAAAACCATTAAAGAGTCCTTGAGCAAGACAGTTAATCTCTAATGAGCTGTTCACTGACAAACAGCACATATTGTTTTTTTCATATTTAACCAAGACCACAATCTTTCCTCACTTTTAACCAAGTCCCTAAACAGAATCAGAAAAAAAATGTTAATCATGATTTACTTGCAGATATTGTGTTGCAAGAGCTGAAATACATTGTAAATTTGCAAACTCATGAAACATTAACATTTTGCAACTTAGGAGATACAAAAATGTAATTTGGGTGGCATTACAGTTATCCAAAAATGTATTTACTGTTGCAAATTAGTAGCATATAAATGTGATTTTTATAATGGTAATATGAGACTAATCAAAGACTTAATTGTAAGTAATTAATTTAAATGATGTTTGTTGATGAGCTTTGTTAAATTGGTATAAAATAGTTAAAACCAGGGCTGGGTATCATTTCAAAAATGTTACATTTTTATACTTGGCTGAGTGTTTTTGTAGCAAGATTAAAGTAATACTTTTTTTCTTTGGGCAATTTAAAAAGAAAAGTTTTTCTGTAAAACTCTACTTTAAGTCTACCTATTTAGATTTCATAAGCAGTTTATAAACAGTTAATAAATGGCTTATAACACACCATAATGTGATTGTAAGCAGATATAAGTGTATACTACCTCCTGTAAGCACCCATGAGTTGAGGCTGCTGTATAAACAGATAAATGAGTGACAATATAGTACAACACAACTGTAATAATATAAAATGCCATCGGAGAAGTTGTAATTGTTTACCAATACTGTACATTAATAAACACTTTTAAATGCCTTTATATCTTCTTACATTACAGTGTGAATAAACCATTCATTAAATGTTTGTATACAGCTTATAAATGCTAAATACAGGGACTTTAAGTGTTTTTTCTTCCAACCTTTTTCTCATTTAATAAAAAGAGTACAACAAAAGTTCTCGAATGTTAAATGTTGTCTTATTACACAGTGAACATAATCCTTTTATTTTTTTACAGAAAAATTGTCCCAAAAATTTGAATAAAATCAGAAACTATCTGATCAAAGAATAAGCAAACAGTTACGAGTCTGACCAAACACTGGTTTTCGATGTTACAGATACTTTTCAATATGTACCAAAAAGTACTGAGGTTTGATACTCAGCCATATAAATAAGGTTAAACAAATATTTCCTGTTTTGAATTATGGATCTGAAATCATAGCAAAAGACCTTCTTCTTTTCCTAGGATGTGAAAATATTGGCTGATAGGAGACTGCACAGCTAAAATCAACAAGTTTGATTAGTACATGGTTGTTTAACAATAAATCTGGCTAAATTGCTGTACTGAGTGCACAATTCTTTATTATTAAAATATATTCATCTGAAGGCTACTGAGAAAAATGTTTTTCTACTAAAAGGTTAATTGTGTGCTAATCTACTGAGGGTACATGGAGGATTTAGGTGTCCATGTTCTCATGTGCTCAAGTCTCTATGCATTCCTCTAAACAAGTAAATATGTGTCAATCATACATAGATTTGTTTGGACTAGCATCAGAGGGAATAGTATTTTGGCAGCCTCCACCTGGTTCAGTACTAGGATACAGGCCAAGGATGTGTGGTGTCAGGGCTGGATTATGACTTCTTTATGGTGGCAGTGGTGGGAGATGGAACTGAAACTCACTCCTCACAGTTTGTGCCCATCAGAAACCACAAGTCTTTTACAAGTGTCCTTGATTTACTCTGAGTAACAGCACAGTCTTAGCATCTAACTACTTTTTAAATCAAAATATGAATCCGCATTAGTGGACCCAACTTGGAAACCTCAATCACTTTTCCACTGGGACACAAATTATCTTGAATGTGGAGCAAATTTCACTTTGGAATCTCAACTTCACACTGTTAAATTATGGCATTTTCTGAGTGGCTTAACATGCCCTGAAAATAACAAAATATATTACACTGGGCTGAAACATGAATTAGTGTATCGGTAATAAAGGGTGTAAAGGACAAACAAAACCATCCTCAGTTTCTATCTTCAATTTCTTACCTGAATGCATTCAGTACTGTGACACTGTGACAATCTTTATTTCTTTATATGATGCTGTAAACCACAGAGCCAAAACCAGGCCAAGCCCTCATTCATAAATTCAAATTAATCATAACATAAAAGAGGAGATTTATGCATTGCTAAATTAAAACACATTGCACCCCATGAACTAGTTCTTACAAACACATTTGTTATCAAATACACCCAGTCACTGCCAGGTGCAACTGTTGCGTAACTGAACTAACAAAACTAACGTTAGCTTGCTAATAAACCCATTTAGGTTAAAGAGGAAAAGAGAGAATATTCAGTTTTGTCGACATATAACTGACACTTGATCAAAATGTAGTTTACTAATGATGTAAGGAATATTTTAAATCACTTTTTAAAATGTGATTATTGTTTTAATCAACAAGAAGTTATTTCACAGTTTACATTGTTTAATAACAATGTTTAATAACAATGTAAACTGGAAGATTTTATATTACATTTCAAAAAAAATAATTCAATGGCGACCTCATCACACTAATTAACTGAGTGTAATATTCGCTCTGAAACACATTGATAGATTTTGACTGGACGATGCTACAGCTGTTACCTGATTTACATATTACTAAAGTCTTCATTCAGTAAGACAATTCTTAAACTTTAATGGGGCAACCCAATTTAGTAAATAACAATACTAGTTATAATAGTAACTATTTAAATCAGTAGAGTTATTTACTAAACTGGGTTGCACCATTACAATGACTTGTATCTAAGACCTTAGGAAAGACTTAACACACAAATTAGTGAAGGACTGTGCAAATAGCTGGTCCAACATAATCTCTATACAATCCTGCTCTGTAGATCCACAGTCTGTTTTCTAAGTAATGAATAATGATGGATGAATTGCAGAGAGGCCCTTCGAGCTTTGCCTCAGTAACACCACACCCACAGCTAGACCAGCTGGAGTGACATTCAGCCATCTCCACATGGAGAATTAACCTCAGCCTTTGTCTCTCTTAATAAGACAATAAAAGAACATAACATCCAACACATTATTTCTACCCATTCTGTTCTGTTAATTGCAATCTCCTTTAGTGTCGCATGGGAAATAGAGGCTGACACAACACTTGTCAGGGCAATGCTTCACTGGAAAGAGCAGATGTGCGCACCAAATAAATGCAGTGTTTGGTAAGCAGTGGAGCACTGTTGTTGTTTGCTGAAAGAAAGGTAAAGACACTAAAAGGGACGGGAAGAAAAAAAAAACAAGACAAATGAGTGAAGAGACACAAGCCATAAAGGGAGAAAAAATCACCAGGAGTCAGCGGGTCTCAAAGAGAGGCAGTGAGATAGACAGACGAAGTCACAGACAGCCGAGCAGATACAGAGAGAGACAGGCAGTATTACCAGGTCAAGAATTGTAGCTGTATCTGTGTGGGCTTGGGGAAATTTTAAAAAAAAAGGGTTTAAGCTGATTTAAGTTGGAGAGTCACAGAGTTAAAGTGGATTTTAGGTAGAGCTCAAGGTGCTTTTCTGCCAGCCTGGGAGCTAATATGCAGATATATCTAAAGAATGACTCAGTACTAGAGCAAACAAACAGCCATATTATCATTTTCAGAGACTGCCAACAAATCAAAAAAAGGGAACAAGTCCAAGATGGAGCAGTTTTAACAAGACAGGTCACTGGAGCATGTGTGTGAGGTAAGATCCATTACAAAGACCTTGAAAACATACAGCAATGAAACCAGTTTTAGAGATCTTAGCCAATTGTAGCTGAGGAAAAAGAGGACCGACCCTTGGAGACACTGGTATGTGGAATTTTCAACAAAATGGCAGGGGGTCTGTGAACTAACAGGTCTGCTAAGTAATGGGAATCAGACTGACAGGGATTTTGTAAGGGGGAGGAAATCAGTGGAGCAGTTTGCAGAGGCATCAGCAGTGTTCGCATACAGTATATGTGACAAAGCTAATAGTGGTGTGACTGAGAAACAACAAGTCATCATAGCTTACTGACAAAATTGAGTCGCAAATGAGTCACTTGAGCATTTCCTGATTTGCAACCTCCATGGTAAGGTTTAGGCAACCAACTCTGTCTCCTAGAATTTATGTTTATTTACTACTAATTTGTTTTGCCAGTTACTTTTTGAGGAACAGGGATTCGCTGCCTGGATTATGTTTAGTGAGAACATTTTTTTCAATGGAGCAAAGTGCTAATTTGCACTGACTGTGACACCGAAATTTGCATTCTGAGTCTTGCATGTGGTTAAATTTAGTTAACAAAAGCACTGTTGAGATAAGGAAAAGATTGTGGTTTAGGTTAAATTGTAATAAAGTAAACGCATCCTGTCTTGTGCTTGAAGTCACTGTTGACTGTTTCAATATTTAACAAAGACAATGATCTTTCTCTAACTTTATCCCAGTGTTGTGAGTGCCTATACGAAGCCTTTAAAAAGTTTAATCATGCTTTAAGTTTAAGTGACAGATGCCATCTAGCTTGTGCAGAAATTATGACCGGAGTCCACATTTGGAAGAGTTCGGGTGGTTCAACAAAACAGAGGACTTTGACATGTGAGATCACTGTTCATTTCCCATTTCCGATCACAAATTTCACATTTCTGACTGTGAGTCAAGACTGTTTTTTAAAATCTATGGAGACAATCATCCCCTAACCTTAAACACATGGTTATTATTGTAACCATGACATAGTAGGTTGCCTAACCTAAAGGAAGTAATAACTTCAACCCAAACCACATGTTTCTCACAATATCCAAAATGACCACCAGCACACTTATTAGGGGGTCTGAACTGAGAGACTGAGACCATAATGACTTGTTGAAAAAAATTTATTGACTTAGAATTTCTAGAGAGAAGTTGACACTTTCTGAATGGGAGTCTATTGGACCTAGGGGATTTTTTGGAACCAGCCATCTAGTGACCATCAGTGGTATTGCATGTAAAACATTGGCTTCAATTTCAAGCTGCAGTTGTTGGTGAGAGGCTTTTGGGTGCATTTTGTCAAGAAATCCGGGAATATTTACCCATATAATTAGATTCATGGAGAGAGTGACTACCTCCAGTTAAGAGGATTTGAGTGGAGGAGTTGTGGAATTAAACCAGATAGCGTTTTAAGGCAGTATTAAACGGCCACCTGGAGAGGCAGCGGTGGCACATAAACATCACACAAAGATCAACACCTGATTCTATACTTGCCTCCACCCACATACTTAATTTCAACCTACAGCCTTCTGCTAATGTTTAAATACCCTTTTCAAATCTAAATTAGTACTTCCAGAAAATGATTATTGGGGATTGATGGAGTGTTCTGAGTATATTTCAGAATAATTACAGCGGATTTAATGTGCAATTATCAGTATGGCCCACTGAAAAACAGAGACCGTTTAGATGTTAAATACTATCATTAACATTTGCCTATAAATGTTAAATGCTGTCATTAACATTTGGCTATAAGATGGAATGAAGTTATCTCAATGTTTTTGTGGCAGTCGAAATGGGGCTGAGTTAAAATTACTATTACAGCAGACCGCAGTCTATAAGGAGTAAAACAAGAGAGTGACAGGGCAGGATATGATTGAGAAGGGTGAAAATATAGGAATAAATGATGAAAAGAAAGGTGATGAGGGAGGGAGAGAGCAAAGGGAGAAAATAGGAGAGGAGGAAAGCTAAGTAAAAAAGTCAAAGGTTTTGGAGGTTTAAAAACAAATCAGCAAAAAGGGGGCACAGAAATAGGGAGAGTTAAACATCTGACAACTTTTTAAAAGAGGCATTCACATCCAGTCAATAGACTATTAGGGACTTTTCATCCTCTAGCTATCAAACCGCCAGTGTGATCAGTGAAATCTCCTTTGTGTGAACGCAGCACTCTATTTCAAACAAGCCACTACAGACTTCAACCACTTATCTCTGCTCACACAAATCTACATCCATGTATCCAACTCACCAGGATAAGTCTCATCAACCTTGTGAGTAGTGGTGACAGTGCTTGTCACTTAGTTTTATTCAGCTCCATTACAACAACATGTTCAAATAGTTCTTTGTTGACTGATTCAGTTGGATCATCAATCACGAGGTATAGAGCTGCAAATTAGAAGGGAGCTATTTCAGGCGCTCCTGGTTCTGGAAGTTAAAATCTGTTTCATTTTTTCCCCCATACAACGTTATGTGACAGTTGAAGCTCTTCTAAGACTTGGATCGGCATGAAACTCTCTCAGTTAAATAATCAGTACTAAAGATGAAGAATAGCGTTCAAAAATACCAGGTTCTTTGATAAAAAGTCGAAGGTCCAAGACTGTTTACATAAAAATTTCGAGGCAGAAGATAACTACAACTCCCAAGGTGCATTTCAGCGAAAGCTAAAGATTATGGTGTTGAGAAAACTGATTTTACAATCTGCAGCATCAATCAGTTCAGTTTTAATTTCTGGGTCATTTTCGAGTGAATTCAGCAACTGTGGCACTTCATTTTGTTTACAACTTCAACAACAAAGTGTTTTCAATTCATTACCACTCTGATTTTCGCCTCTGACTGACTTCTTCTAATTGAAACTGGTGGCTACAATATAAACCTATAGGATTGTTTCATTGTCTGGGAGATTCCTTTGTTTATATTTTAAAGGACCAGTGTGTAGAATTTAGTCTGATCTATTAGCAAAAATGGAATATAATATTCATCATTATGTTTTCATTAGTGTGTAATCCCCTGAAACTAAGAATCATTGTGTTTTCGTTAGTTTAGAATGAGCCCTTTATATCTACATAGGGAGTGGGTCTTCTTCCACGGAGCCCGCCATGTTACACCACTATGTTTCAGTAGTCCAGAATAGATAAACCAAACACTGGCTCTAGAGAGGGCCTTTCCCGTTTTTACGTTGAAGTAGCAGTTTGAGTTTGGTGGCACGAACATACCAGTTGGAAGACAAAGAAGGAGAAAGAAGAGGAATAAGTGGCTGCTGGCGCTGGCCAACCATTTTATGTTGTGGGACGTTTGAGAACCCAAATTTTGACAAATGGAGGACTTATTCTTTGGCATAAGAAAAAGCAGGGAGTGTGAATCCTCATCATCAAAGAAGCAAAAGCATACAGAAGCTAAATTAAATCACGACAGTTGGGACAGGTGACTGCAGAAAACAAGGATAAACATTGGCTTGGCCTTTCCCAAATGGAAATCGCTGATAAGGGACAAATGTTTTCAGAGTGACGCCGAAGTTGCCTGTTCTCTGCTGGACAGGTAATTTAGCCTATCAATCTAAATGCAATTTGTTGTTTGATAGCTTTAGCTAGAGCATGGGCATAGTTACCAACACAAGTCACCTTTTTCCCCGTGTCACTGTTGAAACATGTCTAATTGCTACCAGGATTGTGATTTTACATTTATGTGCCGAAACTAGAATTCATCTTTGTTATTTGGACCCAAAATACCCAGTGACATAACCGAGATCACCCCACAGCTGCTGAGGATTATTGCCAATAAAAGTGTAATATTAAGCAAAAAACTTTGTCAGCCAACAACTAACATAGCCAAACTTCACATTTTACAATCCTGGTGGAAAATTTTTATTTATGCATTTTGCTTATTATTAAAATTAAATCAAAACTCTGTGCAGTGCCTGTCAAAAGTGAAAATTATTATGTTTACTTGCTCCATTTGTATACAAAAAAGTGGAATGTAATGATTTTTCATTGCTTTTTCTACTGTGCACATAGGTGGAATCTGATGACGCACAGGGTAAAAGCCATTGCCAAAGGTTGCATTGTGTGCCCACAGCCCCCATTAATGGATATAAGTAGTACTTTTTGTTCAGATTCTATTCCAAGAGATATAAAAAAACAACAATTTGGTACACTTTGGGCACTTTGTTCATCCAAGTGAACAGAATGGAGAGGACCCATGGGCCTCTGCTGACTAACCCTTTGTAAAATTGATGTTCTTTGTTGTCTACTCTGGCATAGTCACAGACACTTGGCAAAGATTTTCCAGGTTGTTATCTATCCATGCCCAAGGTCATGCCTGTAGCTGACCTTATAATTGTTGAGCTGTTGTTGATTTATTTTGCACCTTAGGATGTTACAGATTGTATTACAGGGGTATGCGACTGTGTCATGTAGCACTTAATTTCTTGATGTTGTTTCTCCAGCTGTGAGAGAGGTCCCGCAACATTGACTCCCTTGAAGGGAAAACTTTTGCAAGTCACAGCTTCAGCAGTGTCTAGCATTGGTGCTTCTAGTGGGTAATTGTGCTGTCCTAATATATCTGATTACAAAGAAAAAAGTTGCTGATTAAAGGGTTTTTCTTTCTAAGTTTATGTCTACTGTTGTATCTCCGTATATGTGATGTATAGAACATGTTCTCTATTACAGAGATGGAGCATCTGAATGTCATTGCAGAAGCTACAGAAATTCAGGGCCTTGAACAAAAGGTAATAGTTCAACTGTCATATGTTTTTTGCATGTTTTGTGTTTTGTATATATTCATAACTTATATTTTTTAATGTTTTTATTTCTACAGCTTACATGTCATGAGCCTTGTTGAAGAGGACATGGAGGAAAATATTTTCAATGAGGCTTTGAACAGTCTGTAAGTAGTGCTTCCTAATGACATTTATTACCATTTAGTGTTGTCTTTATGGAAGTTATTGTTTTCTGAATATGTCATTCTTTACATAATTTATTGGCAGATGAAGGTTCGCCTTACTCTCATCAAAAGAATGATGGAGAGAAGGATGACAGTTCTGATGAAGAGTATCTTCCACCAATTTGTATACGATGTGTTATCGGTCGGTCTTTACTCTGCTATTGTTGTGTGGTGTCTGTTTTATTACAATTTTTTACATATATGCATTCATGTTGTGCCTCATCAGAATGGGTGGATCATTAAAGAAAGCACCATATATTGATCAACTTCCAGTTATTGGAATGGACATACTGTGCATGACCAGCCTGCACATGAACACCCTCCTGTTGAACCTTCTCCCTGTGATCAGGCACCTGTTTACCCAGGCTCACTGCATGTCATTTGTGAAGATGGCATCATAGGTGCCAGAGCTTCACTTCTGATCCTGCCTGTTGATAAATGTACAGGCTTTTTAAAGACAACGTTGCCCCCTTTGAGATCAACATCATATCCAGGGGCACAGCAACGAGTGGCGAATGGATAAGTCTTGACAACATATCATAGCTGTATGGTCACATAAAAATGCAATTTTCCAGTGAAATATATATGCCAAATGCAATTATTACTTTTATTTGACTTCTAGATCTGTCTCAATGGACACAGCTTGTGGAGGTGGAATTCTCAGCCTGTAATGAAGTTTGGGATGCAACCTGGGGTTTTTCTCAACATTTTGTAGTCTGGAAACAACTACGAAAAGGTTGCCCTTTTGTTCAAATTTATGAACATGGGGATGGTGAGCAAGAACACCTTCTTCTCTATTCAGGACACTTATTGTGTAAACAAAGTAAAGGACTTCTGGGAAGAGAGGACGACTGAGGCCCAAGGGAAAGATGTTGTTGTCCTAGGTACATAACTTAAACTTTACCATGTTATATAACTATTGAAGACATTAGGCAATGGAAATGTGATTGTATGTAAGCAGCTAACTCATATGTTTTATTTTTGGATTTTATTTTCATTACTTTTTTTCAGTGGATGGCAGAAATGACTCGCCAGGCCATTGTGCACAGTACTGCAGCTACCTCATCATGGAGAATGACACCAAGGAGATAATTCATGTTGCCACCATAGACAAGTGACAGATATCCTAGAACTCTGTCATCATGGAGGAGGGTTTTATCGAGACTGGACAAGCTGACATCAGAGATAAAGCAGGTGAAGATCTGCACAGATGCTCATGCCCAGATCAGAGCCCTTATGAGTAAGTACGTAAGTAATGTATGTATGTAAGTATGAGTAAGTAAGATGATTAAAATATTGTAGTAATATTAAATGATTCCTTATTTCACAGACGCAGACAAAGGAAGATATGAGCCTGGCCACAAAATAGTTGCTGTAAGTTTAATAAGTGGCTCATGTTATTGCCTATATATTCGTCATAAAGTGACTATATCTTACATCAGGGGTATTTAACCATCAGTGGTGGCTGGTGACTCAAAAAATTGGGGAAGGCAGGAGGAAAACCATCATGGAATCTTACAACAAACTGCATCATACTATATCATTGTCCCCCCACCTGATGAAATCAGAGGGGTGGGGGGCAATTTTATATGCCAATAAAACAATTTTCTTACAAAAACAAAAACCCCTGAGTGGTGAAAAGGCTGCTTCTTTAAAGACATTAAGCATATACATATTGTTTCTAAACAAAGAAGTGCTCATTTTAATCGTGCAGTGGATCAGAATGTGTCATTTTACCAACAAAGTTAAACTCAAATTTATAGTATTGTTCTATTGTGACAGATTTATGTTCTCATCAAAAACAGACAACATATCACATGATTTACATGTGTTTCTTATGTATTTTCTTAGTATACCGGAATATATAAAGTACCACAAAGCTTATAATCTGATACAGGTACAGATCAGTGCTGAACACTAGACAGACTGAATGCTAAAAACATTCACAGATCTAAAAGTGTAGGTTCACATCAGAAAGTATTAATGCATGTATCAAATACATGACTTACACACTCTTATCTATATGCACAACATATGGACTATAGTCTACAGCATGTTGACATTTGTTATTCTACTTACTTTAAGCTTATTACTCAATACAAGGCTCAGCTTAAAAACCAACAATGAAGAAATTGTTACAAGCAAACAGCCAGACCTCCTGCACACTCATTCACAAATTACACAACATCAACAGGTGACTGAACAACCACTCAATTAAAAAACTGGATCAATTCCAAATGAATGAGTGAGACCAGACAGCTCACTGTAACTTCAACAAGCAAACTACCTACAGCACATTATATGATCTCTGCTGCATTCTTGTTAAGGAGATAAATTCACACAACAGCCACAGAGACATTTAACCATCAGAGATGAAATTAGCAACCAAAGAGACAGAAGCTGTTTTGATTTTTTCCAATGAAGAGAGAAAAATATTTTATAAATAATACTGAGATTTGGTAATGGTTTATTTCAAGCAAATATTCTTTTTTAATATTTTGATCTTCCTCTTGCCTCTCAAAAAATAGAGGAGGAGCAACCTCTTCTGCTTCGATGGACCAGCCTCCACTGTTAACCATGTACCACTGATGGCCGAGAGTATGTAAGTTTTCATTCCAATCACAGTCAACAAATGTTGATTTCACTGATTAGCACCTCTTCTCTGGCTGAAGGTGTGTTAATCAATTCAATCATCTAATGTAGTCTTTGATTGGGATGAAAATCTGCATACTCTCAGCCCTCTATGGAATATGACTGAATACCTATGTCTTACATTATTATTGTATGTTTTGTTTCTCTCCTCAAGTCAGCAAAGATAAAAGGACAGTCCATTCTTCTCAACTGGCTGAAAGACATCATAAACCATTTTTGGTGGTGTTGTAAGACAGCTGACACCATCGAGCGGTTTCTTGTAAGCACGTAATTTGTATATATGTTTTCTCTTAGTATGTTCATTCATTTCCATATGAAGGAAATTTTTATAGTGTTGTTTTAGGTTTTGCCGCCACTGTGGGTTGGCATCATTCACCATGTCTGTGACATTCACACCTGGACTATGGGAAGCTGCCAGCATGGGCACCTGGAAGAAACACGTGGAAAGGAGTGGATCCAGAGAGACTCCAAGTGCCACAAAGATTTAGTGGACATTGTTCTCAATAAGTGCTGACAGAAGGACATACATAAATATCTGCACTTCTGGTAAAGTTAGCAACATGATTCACACAGATGTACATTATATAACTATTTGTGCTTATTTTTTAAATTACATATATATATATATATATATATACATACATATTTGTTTTTGTTCAATCAGATCAACTGCAGGCCTAGAGGCATTGCAGAATCATATTCTGATGTATGCTAGCAAGCACTATGCTTTCAGTCCCCCGGTTTATGAGGCAAGAGTTCTGCTTGTTGCTCTAGACTATAATTCCCACTGAAACAGACCAACAATGAAAACAGCTGAAGGCAAAGAAGATGTACATTTTACATTTGAAATATCCCCATTTACAGCACTGACACACACATTTTCTACAGTGTTTTGTTTGCAAGTGATTATTTATTTACATGTGCACTCAAGGTTGTCAGTTGTTATAATGAATAACTGATATTAAATGGTTGAAATTTGTATAATTACAGAAAAATGCCAGAAGATACAGCGTATAAACTTATGGATACATTTCTAAGTTGCAAGCAAGGAAGAGGAGAATCACAAGTGGAGGGGAGATGCCTCAAAGGAGGAGCCTTCGCCGCGATGACCCCAGAGAGCTCAGTTTGCTGCCCCCCCATACCTGCACCAGCAACATCAGAAGTGGTGCAGACACAAGTCAGGAGAGGTCTAGGTAAGTGACATTTATTTGCCTTTATTGTAGCATATTAACTTACCCTGTAACTCATACTCTTGGTGAAAAAGCATTATTTTCACAAAACCATATAAAAACTATAAAGTAGTATATTAAATTAATGGGTAATGGCACCGGCTTCAACAGGATCAGTTTTCTATGCAGCTGCTCATTTGGAATGATCCAGATACGACTTCACCATGCCTCATCCAACAATAAATAGTTGAATCAAGGTGCTTCTCAGGTAGGACCATAGAATTAAAGAGCTGGAGCAAACTGATGATAAACTCACAGCTTTTAGTGTTTACACAGACGAATGTTTCGACAGCCTATTCTGTCTTTATCCGAGTTGATTCTGATGAAGACGGAATAAGCTGTCAAAATGTTCGTCTGTTTGTACACTAAAAGCTGTGAGTTTATGGTTGTGTGCCAGCATTTCTCCTTTTATTGTCAAGATTGAAAAAGATGGATTTTTACATTCATTTTATGGTTCAAACTTGTAAAGTACAGCAGTCCCCTGAAATGAAAATATACATTATAACCTCAGGTGGTAATGAAAATGTACTAACACTGCAGGGAAGTACTGTTATATTTATAGTATAAATACATGTTTATATATATATCATTGCAATAAATACAGCAAGTGCATCTGATTATCATGTTTTATTCATTAGTTATTGCACTTTACATTCAAATTTCAATAGAACAAACATAAATACATAGATTATGAATATATAAACAAAAAATATAGAAAAGATATAGAAGAACAAGTATAATAATATATAAACTATCAAAAATGGGACAAATAAATAGCATTAGGTTTGATGCCTTGATGATGAACAGGCAAGTGTGTGAGTACTTGTGGTACTGTATGAACATGCCAGAAGGCCTGGAAGGAAACTCAGAGGCCAGATGTGAAACCAGTGAACTGTGCTTGGGGATCAGTGAATTTGTGCCTGATCTTCCAAACTCAGTGGCTGGCAATGACAAGTCAGTTTCCCTGGCCTAAAGAACCATGTTGCCAATAGATAAAATATCAGTAGGCTGCATAACGGTACTCCCAGTTGTCATCCCCAGGATCCCTTATTTGGCCTAATACCATAGTGTTTTCCCAGTACTGCCTGTGAGTGCGTATAAAACCTTCTTCAAGGCAGTGCTGGGAGAAGTGTGGTAGTAGGCTCACAGAGCTCTCTGGCTCCTGGCCACAGCATTTTCTCTCCCTGGTCCATAGGCATATCCCTATAGTACACCATGGTACCCCTGGCACTCCAGCAAAAGGTGTGGCACTATGCCTGTGCTGATGCATCATCAAGGCATCAAAAAGTAGCCTAGGCTGCCTCTCAAGCAGTTGGGCGGGTGGCTCCCTGCGCTCCTCCAGGCTCATCTCTTGAAGAAGTCTTTGAAGAAATAAAATACAGGAAAAACACAGATAAGGCTTATAAATTGCGTGATATTATGTTGGCAATATGGTAATGGCACTGCAGATTAGGGTGTGTAGGCTGTCCAGCATTTCCCCAACATGTCTAAAACAATAACATGAGTTTAAATGTGTGAAAATATCACTACATGATACTGTTCCTATATAGTATTTATATAATCATTCAGTAGTGCCACTTATGTATCCCAGGCAATGACTCACATTACACTGCGATAACACATCAAACTACAGTAACATTGCTACATGTAAAGCAAAGAGCTGCTATGTAAATACCACTTGGTGTTATACTGGTATTGTTCATATCATGCAGACCAGGTAGGAATAAATAAATAAATGAAATAATTTTATAAATACAAACCTTCGTTACTTCTTTTCAGTCCCTTTGGAGGGCTTCCACTCTCTCCTCTTCTTCTCTTGAAACTGACGCTCTGGTAATTCCCCTCCCTCACCTGGCCCTGATTGCTCCACCACCTTTGCCTTTCCGCCCTCTTTCTCTCCCTCTCCCTCTAACCGCTGTAATGTTACGTGGTCTATCTGGTCTTTGACTCTGAAAATGGAGAAAAATCTATCTATCTATCCTGCTAACGCTATGTCACTATCAGACTAAATGCCTAGATTAAAGTAGCTTTTTACCATTACTTTGCTAATGTTAGCTTGTATTAGCATGCAATGCAGCTAGCTAACGTTAGCAATAAAACGCGGAACAAGTAACAATAATATTTGCAATTTTACATGTAAGCTATGACCTATAGTTTTACTTGCTAACTAAATGCAATTTCTAAATCTATCTATCTAAAGGAACCTCAGCACTTGACGAATTATGGCTACTCGATGTGGTCGTAGATGATGACATGAATTTGGAAGTAGCTACTGGCATCTGAAGGCCACTGTAGTTGTCCTACACACTTGGAAAGGGAGGGGTGAGGGGAGGAGTATTCAGTCTGTTGCAATCTGCAACCCATGGATACCAATAAGTCCTACACACTGGTTATTTAAGTAATATTGAGACAGAAGAGTAATATTAAGAAAAATTTAAATGGGAATACAGCATCACTGTGAGTATATTTCCAATGCCACTGCTTTCTTCTGGACTTCATGTTGCTTAAACACAGAGTGAAAACAGCAGCAGTCCAACACCAGCCCCGTCTGCCCTGGTCTAAGACCCACCACTGCTGCTCACCTGGTCAAAGGAAGACAGATGACCCCATGCTGCTACCCAAGACCCTATTTAATGGTCTGCAGTAGCACTGATCTGCTTGTGTTAAAGCACCCCCTGATAATCTGTAAACCTGTGTGCCCATACTGTGCCTTTTTGTGTGTGAAAGCAGGTTGCCACAGGACAGCAGATTTGAGCAGGCCTGGCCTCATTATTTTGTATTTGAAGGAGTGGCACAGTTAAGAATGTGAAAGATGACTGTTTAAGCTAAAAACTAGTGCATGTCAGCTACTGCAACTGTACCACATTTCATACTGTAAATACTATTTTCTGCCAGGGTACCACATTTTTCAGGCAATATCAGTTAATGTCATCTTGCTATTTCTTGATAAAATACTAAATTAAGTAGAAATACACTTGTGCTGAAAACAGGACAGGACAGATACCATCAAACTGCTCCTATGTGTTTTAATGAACTGACTTTTTAAAATTCTCATCCTCAACACCATATACCTTTCTGCACCATAAACTCCGGTGGAACTTTACTGAGATCATTTATCTGCTTATATTGGCTTGGTGGCTTAGAATGCAAACTGAACACGTGAGGGTCTATATTAGCTGCCTTGTTATTCTATTTAGACAGTTGCTTTTGGTTGAATGTGAGGTCTTAGTAAACAGTTGCTCGACTTTGTCTAATCATGCATAGTACATATTTAGTGCACACCTTGCCACTTCTCCTCTCTAGCAGTGTCATTTACATTCATAAGGCCCTCCTCCTGTTGTTGTTGTTCATCTTCTGCATGATGATAACATCAGCTGAGACCATCAGCTTTCAGCTTAAGCTTAAGCTTGCCCTTCACACCACAGCCGTCTGTTAGAGGTCCCCTGTGTCAAGGCCCCCCATTGCCAGCCTTGTGGACTTCAACAGAGTGGAGGAGAGGATTTAACACTCAACATCAGGGCATTCCCCAACATGCTAGATGTCCACTTTTTTAACCTGAATTGGACCTGGAAATATAAAATGTACGCTTTGTCCATTCATTGTGCAACCACAACCCTGAGAGTGAAGGCAGGGCCACTGATGCCTAAATGGGAATTGAGTGGCCACCATGTGTGAACAATCCTTTCCATGCCAGCTCCCATATGGGCTGACTCACCAAGATGGGACTGACTGGCAGCAGTGAGGGCCAAGGAGGCATGTGAAAGTTTTGTCGCCTGGCCACTTGGCCTCCAAAAGAGAAGTATTGGGTCCTGAGACAAATCAGATGCAAAACAGAAGGACGCTTTTCTGTTGTTCCTCCAAACAAAATCATTTATATTTGACATGTTTCAGATATTTTCTGGTTTCCGAGAAAATTAAAAATCTATCCTGAACCTGCCCTGAATAAATTCATATTGCCAAAAGACACTCCATATGCTTATGCTATACAGGATGGTGGAATTGGTCCAGCTGGGTGATTGGCTTTATGTCTCAGTGGTGCCAACATACCCAAAAAGTGAGGACAGCCTGTCTTTTTCATTTATTTCCTGCAATGTGCTGCAATGTGTTTACAGGAAAACAAAAATGTACAAGCTTTACAATCAAACTTTCTCAGAAAGCAACATTCTGCTGGCTTATCTTCTATTTGTTTCCAAATAGGTAAAAGTATTCTTACAGTGGGTGTAGAGGAAAAAGAAATCCCAGACTCCCTGATGTGCTCTGCTCTGGCACCACAGTAAGCCACTGAGCACTGCAAGTGGGGAATCTACAAACCCATCCCTACAAAAAAAGCCAGGATAGCCCTTCACAAAGCCCACAATCAGCATCCAGTAGAGAGCTCCATCTTGAATTTTTATTGTGGTTAGTGAATCGCAACTCAAATTTATACCCCTATTGAGAGGAGGTGGCCCTGTGAAGAGTTTTTGATGTGCTAGTTTAATATAATTCCAATGTATATCTATACAATATACAATACAGATAGTTGGCAGTAACCACTGTCGTATCTATCTATCTATCTATCTATCTATCTATCTATCTATCTATCTATCTGAGGCATCTTTCAGACTGTGTGAATCCAGCTGAGGCTTGCCTTTGATGTTTTGTGCTTTGTGTCCCGTAGAGAGTCTCTCCTGCACTAAGGGGAAAATGCACCACTGAAGCCCACAGAACAGAACACATCTCAGTGAGAAGAGGGGTATACAGTCGAGGGACATTGCATTTGCTATGGTTCAGTTCTCAGTCTGTTCCCAACATTTCTCTGGCCTGAAGGTACTTCTTGACAATTGATGTTAACGACTGATCAAGTGTATAAAGTTTAAAGCGGCTCAAGGCTAAACTTTTTACAGACAGTCTGCACCCAGAAACCATCACTGTTTACGCTTTGAAAAGAAACTGTGAAAAATGGAAAAGGTCACGGCTGTAACGGAAAAGGGTAGGGAAGAGAGCTAACCATGGAGCTTGAGCTAACAGGACCCTCCTCTCCCATTGATTTTCTATAATCAATTCAATAGGCAGATGGCCAGTGTTAGCAGGCAATCCAGCAAACCCCAATTGGGAACAGTGTTACACAGACACACAGAAATTTAACTCAAAATTACTGTAACAGAGTATTTTACATCAGGGCAGTATCATGGGGAAAGACCCTACGTATAGTAAAGAAAATAGATGGAGATTTTCTATATTTATCTTACTGTCTACAATAAGAACAAGTGTTGTGTGTGTATCCAAAGCCTGATATATTGTATTCCTCTGTGCTGTAGATCTCCGTTATTATCCAAAAACGATTAAAAACACATCAGTGAGCCACGCCGTTGCACTGGGTGGCATGATCCTTTGCCCTGCAGAGTTTGTGCACAGTAGTTTTTTAGAAACAGCTCCAAAGACTAATAACAATCATCAGATTTTCATTCTCCAGAGAGTAGGTCCATGTATTAGCCCTTTTCCATACACATGTGCAACATGGCTTGACCCAAGTTGACTCGGCACGTCAGCCCAACACGGCAGGGATTTGCATCTCCATTACAACAGGCTACCCGCTTTAGGGTGTGTCTTTAACCGATGATGCGCTTGTCTTGTCAATGAAATTTAAAAACAGTGCCCTCTTTAGCATTGTTTACTCAAGCTCCTAGGAAGTGCATCGGGCTGTGACTAGTGGTCAAAGTAGCAGCTGTAAAATGGTGGAAACATTTTTTTGAGTGTCACATCCCCCACAAAATGACTAATTTCACTATCAGAATTTTATTCATTTGGCCCGATAACATTTGGAAAGTCTAGAAGAGCCGCACGATTGAATCATTTTATCCCCATTCAAGTTAGCGGATAGCTAGCTAACCAGCTCGTCCCTGAATGATGACGAAGCCCATCTGACGAGGCAGGTTGGGCACACTTTGACCGGAAGAAGAGAGATGGAGATGGTCCATCTTGGGCGCAACTATGCATGACTAGGTGCAACTTGGCGTGTGTAAGCTGGAAAAGGAAATATAAAACAACATGGCATGGTTTGACTCAGCACAGCCAAAAGTGCCAAATGAAGGCCATAAGTCAAGAGGTTGTGATATGTTGCACAACAAGATTGCGAAGCACTGTAAATGGGACCACATTCCCACACATTTGCAGTGGCCCCTGCCTTACATGGAACTGCACTCTGGGGACTGAAAATGGGATCACAATGGTGTGGCTCATTGACATGTTTTTAATAGTTTTTGGACAACAATAGGGGTCATATAGGAATAACATATATCAGGCTTTGGATTCACAACTTGTAAGTAGATTGTTGGTTTGGCTCTGCACATGAGATTTGTTGACAATAAGAAAAATATAGAAAATCACCAGCTATATCCTTTAAGCCAATACACCCACATGAGAGAAGTGTGGGTGTTTGCCAGAGATGGTCCACACAGGTACTCAAGACACAGAACCACACACATGCAGTCATGGAGTTCCAAAATAAATCTTTTTGCACTGCTGGTCTTCACCAGAGAGTGGATGTCTAGAAATATTAGAGTATCCATTCAAGTAAAAAATAAACCTGATGAGTTAATAAAATCTAAAATTTAGATTTAGAAGTGTCCCATCCCTGCAAATCAAGATGCTTAATTCTGTCTTGTTTACCCAAATTAAATCCTGTTGGATGTTGTGTGCAGTCAGACAAGTAAATTCTTCAAACAAAAGATAGTCTCTTAAACTGCAGTGAGTGAGCGCTCTCTCTCCTCTCTTTTAGGAAAGCTGGATTTATCAACTATGAATGAATGTCATCACCACCTCCACTTCCTTTACACGCTAAGATGACATTTATGTCAGAGGATTTTACTGCTAATGTTAGAGCACTGCAAGTCTATATATAAGTTCTAGATAATGAAGTCACTCAAACTTTAAAAACTTACAACACTTGGGTGAGAGGCTTTCTAGTCTAGTTTGTAAATCTGGGACACTGAAACAAAGTCCTGTGCCAACTAAATTAAGTCCAGTCATGTCCTATAGGCAATCTCTGTAGCAGATTTCCACTTATTTATTTAAACTCATCTGTTCAGACAAGCATTTAGGTAGCATGTAGTATTTTATGTTTTCACTTGTATGTTTTATCTGTTGTTTATCTTTGTTTTATTTATTTGACTGTGAAGCACTTTGTGTCTTAAGTCTGTGAAAGGTTCTATATAAATTAAATGTACTTACTTACTTATTTATGTCCAGGGCATACATCTGTCTTTAAATTTGTTTTAACTGCAATATTTAAGTTTGACATTTGCAATAACAGTGATAGTTCCTCACCTTCCCTCCTGTTGACCTTAGCGAAGACCGGCCCATGGCTGCTGGACAGCTGGGAGGAACTTCTGAATGATGATGGTGGCAGATTGGACACCAGTGGGCTGTCACATACCTCTGTTAAAAAAAATCACAAGGCAAAAAAGAGAAAGTTAAGGGTCAAGAATCATGTACCATTTCATTGAACCTATAGACATTATGTTATAGTGTCTTGTTAAAAAGCCAAGACTGAAGGAAATAAGGAAGTTTCCTTCTAATTGAAAGGTTAATTTTGAACTTTGTTGAGTAGCTATAACAGAGATAACTGTGGGCTGGGGAAGATAACTGGTCACAAAGGGCAGGTGCAGGAATAAGACAACATGGTTTCAGAGGGAGAAGAAAATCAGCTAAGACCTTTTCATGCCTCCTACACTTTGATGTTTATGAATGTTAAGGACGGGAACTGGAGATCTAAGTTGAAAGTGACTCATATCTTGTAAGTATCTGTAAAACAATGTCATTGTTGCATTATATAGAAATAGTTTTGAAACTTTTTGAGGTTATGGATGATGTAAGATTACACTTATGCACCAACAAACAACACTACATGTATGGCAAATGTCTTTCAACAAGGACCCAGAGAACAGACTTAAATTGCAAATGCAGTATCAACATAAAGTATGTTAACATTTTATCAAATGCCCCAGTATCCAGTTCAGTATTCAGTACGAGGTGCCCTGGTGCCCTAGAGGTCTGACACACTGACCATATAATTGCAACATCACAGTTTTTAAGGATAAGTCTGGTGTTATTTTATTTATAAGACCAAAACCCACAAACAAAATATCCAACTAACAAACATTGTATCCACAAACTGCTTATTAATTAACTTGTGATTTACCTTAATGTTAGCCATAACATACAACTTCATGCTATAATATAAAAAACATGCAGGCGAGTCAAACTGTTGCATTGTGTGACATACTGCATTGCTTCATTTTGATGAACACAGCCAGTATATCTGTAAATATACAGTATACCACAGTCTTAGTAGTGATAGTAGTATAATTTTGCAATGTAAACCTTTATTGTATTGTTGATTGTGTACACATTCATTTATCATTTTCCTCATCATCAGATGGTAAATTTGACAATTATAGCAATGTTATATACAGCCCATTCAAGAAGTGATCATAAACAACATAACACTGACTAAGATTAGAGATTTGATTCAGACTTGTATCAAATTAAGTTTTGAGTTTCTCTAATCAATGTTCAGACACAACCAAAGATGAAAAATGAGATGCTGTAAAAACATAAAATACATTAAAAAAGCACAAAATCTCTCTCGACTCTCTTTCTCTAACTTTTAAATTTTAAACACATACACCTTTGCTTGCTAAAACAACCATTTCTTCACTGAAGTCTCTGAGTCAGCCTGTATCTGCCCTGCTGAAGTGTCTTTTAGCAAGAAATTGAAGATGAAGTAGTTATTCTGCAGCTGACAAAAGCAGTTATAAAACAGAAGCTGGGACTAAATTTAACATTTATCCATGGGGAGGCATTTTACCTAGAACACTTGATTATTAACTAATTTCAGTTGGGACACTTACATCAAGGTTTTAATCATTTATTACAGCAATCTGCATTTAAGTCTTGCTGTGTGCCTCTGCTCATGTGATGCTCTGGAACAAATCTGAGCAAGCTTGACACAGACTTTCCCTGAGCTTGCTGAACATGAACACATATTAAAAGAAAACATTCAAAATTCATGAACAACTAAATCTAATACAGGATGAGGCTGAGGAGGTGAAGGGAGGTAAATTTTTGAAAGCAGGCAGCAGTGTAGCAGCGGGGATGAAGAGCTCAGCGTTATTGTACGCAGACTGAAATGTTTATATGAACCTCCTGTTGTGACAGACATACATGATGTAGGATGTACATAACATGACTATAAAATGACTTCAGTGCCTGCTTGAACTCCTGTGAGACTCCATTAACAAATGTTCACTCATATCCATGATTACTGTGTACGTTTAATATAAAACCTTTCTGTTAATGGACATTGTTCTCCACCACTGAGAAGAGAGCCAGTTCAAATTATTCACACTCCATTCAGAAGTGCCCAGTCCTGTCTCCCTACTCTGGCTTCAGCTGAGATTACTTTGTCAACATTATTGTACTTCATTTCAAGCACAGAAGGATTTTCATTACCTGAAACTATAAACCACCGGCTTTTGACAGTTTTGAATAGTCTGTCATATCTACCCAAGCATTCTCTAATCTAACTCCTCTGCAGGCACTTCAGAGTTTGTCTGTGCATTTCCACTCATGCTCAGGTCATTTACTACACATTCAGACAGATGGACTCTACAGGAAACTCTTGGCTTTTTATATCTCTCAGCATTTTATACAGATTCAAAGAGTATTTCTTCAAGATTAGAAGTTTAGAGAATATTTTCTCCGCTGAACTATCACCTCTTGCTCACACCTCCTCTGCTCACCTCTGATGTTTGTTAATTGGCACATGTGTCAAAGTTGGGAAACTGAAAGACTGAACTCTAATATCCTTTTTTTATGTGTTAGTAAATTTACATATAAAATAAGAATAAATACAGACATCAAGCCAGTCAGACCTCAAGGATTCATGGTTTTAAGGAGCCATGTTCTGACACTGCTGACGCTCAGGAACTCCTTCATAACAAAAAACCCAAGAGAAAAGAGCACATTTTGCGACTTTTGTATTCAACTTGAAAATCCAAGAGTGACCACCCATAAGACTTAAAAGACACGTAAATAAATAAACAGCATTGTTCTCGTATTACAATGTAGAGCCATGTCAGCCCTAGCATTATTAAGTATGATACAGGAAAATGTGGCTGACTATGGTAATGGTTTGGTTTATTGTTCATATTCAACAACTGTATATTTCTCTTTAAACATTACAAGAGAGAAGGATAATGAGTAATGTGTTTGGTGAACATAATGTTAGAGTCACTAGAGCCTAAGCTTCCTCGAATCCAAAAAAGAGCAGTACAGAGAACATTTACATTTCCTTCATCATTTCGTAAACACAACCTGTTACTCCACAAACAAATGTAGTTAATGATGTGCTCCTTGGCCTTGGAGGTAATGCTTGGTTGCATTTTACATTAGAGCAGATAAACACACTGTGTAACCCATTCCTTATGCTTTTACTCTTGTGTTTTTGGTTTCGGAAGAACTTACAAAAAAGACACCACCCTCCAAACTCTTTAAATGCCAAATATTTCTCTTGCTACAGCCCAACGCACACTTGTCAACAAGCTTGACAGCTCTGATGTGCCTAACTATGATTGCTAAGTTATCATCAAACAATTTTATTTGTGGTAGGGGGTTAAGCGAATGGTCAATTACAGTAAAGAACTTCTAATTTGAAGGGATGACCACAAACAAAATAAAGACTAAATAAACTTGTATAGATAGTGGAGCCTAACTCCATTCATTGTGCTGCTGTTGCATCATCTCCATCCAGCGAGGCCTGAAGCTGACACACAGACACAGAGCAAGCTGCGGATAATAGTGGAGCACTGTCTGCAAAGTATAGTGGAATTAGTGTAGAGAGGTGAAATGAGCACTGTAAAAGCTCAGCGGATAATGTGCTGTGAGAGCATGGCCCTGGCAAGAAAAGCTGGATAGAAGACAGATAGAAGCTGGATAGAAAACGGTGTTTGAAAGGGCGAGGCTGAGGCTTTCGGAGGAGTTGTGACATTTAAAGATTCTCTCCACACATGTATTAAGAGTTTAAAGATACTCTGCTTGGAGCAATAATGTGGGTCTGATATGGTTTTTTCGCAAAAAAAAGTATAATTACCGCTTCATAAGCCATAAAATGACATCTACTCCTTCTCCCTTATTAAAAATTCCAGAATCTATGAATATGCAAATATATTCATGGCGGCGCACAATAGTGCAGCGGCTTCTCTGGCTCTCGGTTATGGTGTACAGAGTGTTAGGGACACTTACTCACTCTACACTTACTCACTCCACGTGAGTAAGTGTGCAGATAACATGACCAGTGCAACTAGGCCAAGAAGGCAAAACCTTACTGCACTTCTGAACATTATCAACAACTCACCCACCTCACTTCCACCGACTGCAGCTCCTGGGGACATAATGCCCTGAGGCAGTGGACTGGTTTAGCAGACTACAACAGCTCAGAGGTGAGAGCAAGTAGTTCACACAGAAGCAGAAGAGGAGTTAGTGGGCTGGTCTGTTAGCCAAGCTAAACACTAACGTGACCAGTCCAGCCATTCCATCGCTCTTTCTGGTCAACGTTTGGTCGCTGGATAACAAAATGGATCTGATCTGTCTGAGACTGAGCGTTCATCAGGAGATGAGCAACTGTTGTGTTTTTCTCCTGACGGAAACTTTGCTAAACAGCAATGTGCCAGACTCGGCTTTTCAACTCGACAAGTTGCTCCTCTTCCTTGTAGATCAGAATCAGCTGTCAGGAAAAACCAGAGGAAGTAGATTCTGCATATAATTATCTATAATTATAAATGATCAGTTCCTTAGATTTGTGATGTTTTGAGACTGCCCTTGGTACACTGCAGTTTCAAAGTGGAAATTCTTAGTCATGGTGTTGACTGTTTATTTTGCTCCTGGTATATCTTGTTGCATATGAAAAACATGTTAACAAGGTTAAAAACTTGAAAACTTGGTGAGGGTTTTTCAAAGTGACTGTGAGAAAATAGAGCACAAATACAGGCAGCTTTGAGGAAAATGAAGGTAAAAGGCTGCTGAACTCGTAGCTGCTTTGTCAGACATGATTTCAGGAAACTACAAGACATTTCTAAAATGGAGCTGAAAGAAATGAACAGTTTCATTATTAAATCCTTGACTGACAGCAAAGGGGAACTCTACTGCAATATATATCTTGTTTTTATATCACAGCTAATGGGTGTTGTACCCCCTTCAATGTGATATAATCACACTACACCACTGCCAGGAGTGAGATATTGCTTTAATAAAATGGTTACAAAATATTACCATATATAAATTATAGACACAATCCAATAAAAACAGTTTAATTAAATAACAATTACATTACAAGTCATTTACAAAAAAAGTAGTTCCTGGCTGCCATCGGTTGCTATGCAATGTTAGCAAACTGCTAAACTAAAATTCAAGCTAGTCAGCGATCTAACCAGAATTTATTTATTCACATTAATTTTAATGTTCCTTTTAATTGTACACCCATGGAAAAACTGTCCAATGCCACTGGGGTCCATTTGCAAAGTGTTTGTAATAATGTTAGGTCAACTAATGTTGTTAGGAGATGCATGGCTTGGTGTGGCGAGGATGCTGCTCCACTGTCTTTGGACACTGAGCTCCGGTTGCCAATAGTTCTGGAGAGATCTCTCACATTTGTGCCCGCTTATGGACATTATCTCTCATGCTTCAAGACCCGCATCCGAAAACTTTTGCACCATGGTACTGCAGAGACCGTGGTTGGTGGAGCTCTGTGTCGTCCCCGCTTGCTTACAGATTGCAGGCAACGTTTTAAAGGTAGCCATGGAGGGATAATTAAAAATAGAACTGTAAAAGGACATTAAACGTCATAGCCATAGTACACACTCATTATACCACAGCTATCTACCAATCAGAGTGCAAGATTTCAACTATCCATTTTATAATTAGAATTTTTGATTAGAATGGAACAGAACCCAGAAGTTGAGGTTTCACTTCAGTTTTCTATAGAAGCTGCGTGTTCAGACAGAATGCGAAATGAATTTTAGTACATTCGCTGTTTGCAAGACAAAATAACGCAAGGCGAAAATTAGCTTTGTTCCGTCGGGGTAAAACGCATCAATATCTATATACACACTTCATAAAAGCAGCTATCATATTTACTCGCTGCATCCTTTTACTACACTTTTAGTCTGTATGACATTGTTAACTACCAGCTTCCACGACGTTGCTAATGTACCTGTAAGCCATTGCTTACAGGTACAGGACAAAGACACCAACACAGAGACAGAAAGCCCATCTATCCATCTGCAATATATCATCCACTTTACCATTTTAGTGAATAACTTAGTGCCAAGAGAAACTCCCATAGAGCCAGAGATGCCGAATACCGGTGAGTATCATCCATCATTTCAAACAAAAGGTAAAAGAGCAGTTTAAGTGTCCCAGACAATCAAGAGTCGACTCGATGATCAGCCTGTCTCTCTCTCTCTCTCTATTCCTCAGAATGAGCAGGATAATGAGGCCCTGCAGTACTTGTTTGTGCTCCAGAGCACTAACAGCAATCGTCAAGTGAAAAACAGCTGTACTTGTTTTTTGTCTGTTTGTTTGTGTCTTTACAAACTTCTCACCCTTTACCAAAGCCAGTAGACGGAGGTTTATTATACGCTATGAGACTGTTTGACTGCAGAAACAATACTGGAAACTAAAAGGTGCTTGGAGAGCACAAGCCTCTGCCAACATTTAGCAACTTTTCCAACTTAGCAGAAACACAAAAATAAATCATGTCTGACACTGAAATTCAATCTCAAATGTATTACTTGAACTTGCAAATATACCCCACATTGCTTCTGGTGATTTCATAATAATGGATATAAACAATAACAGTCTATTTTTAGTTATTGTTTGCCCTTTTCATTGCAAATCTCAAACCTGTACTCCCTAGGTTTTTGAGATGCTGACAGACACTTAAACTAAAAGGATTTTCAAAACATGAAAATCCACCCACACTCAAACAAGCAACTGTCTGGTCCCAGGTGTATCACAAGGAACAGGGTGAAGGACATGAGTAGAGAAAAGTGGAGGACAGAAACTTACAAATGTCAAAGTCCACACTTTCAGCATCTTCCTACTCAAGGTTGGACTGACAGCAGGTGTTGAGCAGTGAAAGGTCTCAGCCCGAATGGTGGACATAAATTTGTCTCCTGCAGACTACAGTGTTGGCACATGTCACATGTATGATTTCACATTGTCATTTTGCACTGTATGTCAGGTCATAATTTCTCTGTGTGTCAGTCTGTCTCACTGAGCATGTCATTGCAGCAATGTCAAAAAAAATCCTGATTATTGAGTGGGCTATACTGCTATATTGCTAAAGTGGTGTGGCTCCCCTAGAAATTGCATTTCTAAACTACAAAATTGTTTCATAGTTGGGCTAATTAACATATATCTGCCTGGATTATGTTCACAGGCAACTATTTTTAGTGAATGAAGCACTACATTTATGTACCACACTGAAATTGGAGGCAGTCGGGTTGTATGACAGGCGAACAAAACACAGGACGTTGATACCGGAGACCAAAGGTTGAGTCCTTATGGGAAAATGTTTCAGCCATGTTTTTCAATCATCCCTATCATGCACCTCTGATGAAAAAGATACACTTCTGTTTTAATCAGTATCCTGTGTAGACACGCAGATGGAGCACCATGCTGTGTAGACACGGTTAACTAAGTGCTATCAGTACCTAAACATAACCATAAAAAAGTTTAATAATGCCTATAGTCACTATGAGATATTTAACTGCAAGATCAGATATTTTGGTGAGAAAAAATAAAATACATCGTCACTAAACATTTTACATACAGTATGTTCAGTATCAACATTTATGCAATTTGCCAGATACATTAATTAACAAAATTTTCTCGTTATGTTGTCAGAAAACATAATTTGAGTGTCATTATGTTTCCTTCAAAGCATATTTGCTGTCACAGTTTAGTAGTATATGACTGGAATTTCTAGGAGATGATGTTGCTAGAGATGGCAATGTCAGTTGACAGTCCCCTGACTGTCATCTAGTGACATCACCAGGTCAAAATTTGTCCAATACCTTGTGTTTAGTGCTACTTTACATTGATTAAAACATGATGATTTTTACACTGTACAGAAATAACAACCAGTAACATACATATTATGAATAGTTAATGTCTAAATGCTCAGAACAAATAAAGACTGGATCAATTTTTAACATCTTTACTTAACTTATACTGCATATGATATCATAAATCTCACCAGTGTTGACCTTTATTCTAACACTTTTGTGCTCACAACATGATAAACCTTTCTGATAAAGATTTCCAAAGACCTTTATCCTGGCACTACCATCTTACCATCTCACCTACACTTCACTACATTTAGTTCACCCCGGCTGCTGAGGATCAAAAACAAACTTTAGACCTCAACTTTTAACAGTGTTGTTTCTTTACAATGAGCATTACAATCTCACAGGGACTCTAGCATGGCTGTAAATTCTTAGTCATGTTTCTTAATAAGTGCTACATAAAGTGTTAGATTCCCTCTGTAAATACAGACAAAATTATATTCACAAGTGAGCTGTGACTGATAACTGGTAATTATTCCCTGTTTATGACTTTCTATTGCTCTTCTTTCTCCCAAAGTTGTGAAGTATCACCTAAAAGTATTTTGTCAAGTCATCTATAATCATCACTATTTCTGGCTGTGTAAGACTTGGACGTGAAGCTTAATCGTTTGCCTGGTAAAGCAGTTTGGCTGAGACTCATGTGAATCCTGTGTCTGCTTTGGCTGCCGACTGGAGTCTGACAGTCTGACGGCTTAACTGCGACACTCTGCTGCTGGGCTGACTGCTAACAATGGGAGAAATATCTATTCCTCATTTCCAGCCCTTCATCAGTTAGTGACACAGCAGTCAGGCCAGTGATTCTGCTGACTCTCTCCATCTAAGACCTCCCTAGTTAGAAAATTACATTACATGCATAAGTAGTACAGCACTAGATAAACTGTTCTCTGCAACACGATTAACTACTTTCTTTCAGTGAAATGGTATGAAAACAATGCTGTAATTTCTTCCATGCTAACTACATTAATATCTGGCTCCATGGGAGGCAGACCTAATCAGCAGAATTAAATGATTAAAAAACAAACCAAAAAAAAACTGCACTGCAATTAAAACATTCATCTAAAGTCTGTGAGGTTTAACCCTCATCACATGCCGAGTGCTGAAACAAGCAACACAAAAATAAATGCAAACAGATTAGTAATGAGAGGACAAATTCAGAATCATTCACAATGAAATATGTCAGTCTTATGCAGATTTGGGAGAACTGCTGCAGGCTTCATCACTTCCGCTAATGAACCCGGGAGGAGATGTGTGGAGTATTTGATGAGCATATCATTAATGGATCATATTTGCATTTCAAAATAGGGACAAAAAAATTGAATGGCATAGTTTTCTTTGCAGACATCCTCATTGAGAAGACATTAAGTCACTTTGTTAAAAAAGAGTGATTATGCCGTTTTTCCATTCTCCTTTGCCTCTAGCACTATTCCCTACGGGTGCAGAGGAACTGATATTTCTAAAGGATTTTTAACCAATCAAGCAAAACATTCCCCTCTTTTCTGAAAGACAAGGAAGTTTTGCATGATTTAAACCCTGGGCTACTTAAAGACATTGTTATTGGCAGTACGTGGGATAAACATCCTGTTATGGACTGTAATTGAGCTCTTATGGAAATGTAAATACCTGCAAATCAAAAATTGCAAAGAGCCTAATGTCCTACTCCATCCTTCAATAATGCTCTAATAGACATTTATTATTAACAGTGATGAACCCTATTAATATTTAATTATTAATCATTCTATATGAAGATGATTGCTAAAAGTTTGTTTGCTCGAATTGTACTTATGTTTGCTGTTGGTATTGTTAAAATATACAATACTATGGTTAAATGTGAAGGTCATTTTTGGTAACGTAACCACCTCCTAACATTGTGATCTAATAGTCAAATTTAAAAAGCTTTAATCAGCAGTTATTGAAGGGAGGAGGTTGTGTCTTTGTTAGTTATAAAGCCCTTGGATTACATTTGTTTGGATTGCACAATTTGTGTGTTGTTGTCACAGAATAATATATATATATATATATATATATATATATATATATATATATATATATATATATATATATATATATATATATATATATATATATATATACCACCAGCAGTGTAAAAGGAGGGATTATTGCTGCATGGAGAATGGGAATAATAAGTACGGTGTGTCAAACCATTCATCTGGTTGAGTGAATTTGTGAGTAACCTTAAAATTTTGAGATGGATTTATTGTAAGAATCCTAAGAAGTATAAACGTGTCAAAACTATGCATTACCAATATACACCATTTTCCTTGATCCGATTATCTGTTCACATGGTTTTTCCTCTTTTTTCTCATATTCTATGCTGATGATATCCTACTATATCTGTCCTTCCCACCAGACGACTCGACTATCTCAGCACGGATCTAAGCCTGCCTCAGCTCAGTCCCTCTAAGACTGAACTCTTGGTGATCCCAGCCAGTCCTTCTGTTCAGCACAACATTGGTATCCAGCTCAGTTTAGCCTCGCTCTCTCCAACAAAGTCTGCTAGAAATCTGGGCGTTGTGATTGATGACCAACTAACTTTGACTGAGCATGTTGCTTCGCACTATATAGCATCAGAAAGATCAGTGCTTCTCATCTCCTTGTACAGGCAGTGGTAATCTCTTGCCTTGACTACTGTAATGTCCTTCTGGCAGGGCTGCCACCATGCACAGTAAAACCTCTGCGAATGGCCCATTATGCAGCATCACATCTGGTCTCAAACCAGCAAAAATCAGCTCATGTCACTCCACTTTTCATCACTCTCCACTGGCTCCCTGTTGCTGCTCGCATGAAGTTAAAATCACTAATGCTCGCTTTCAGAGTAGCTCATAGCATAGCACCCACCTATCTGAACTCCCTCATCTAGCTTTATGCGCCTTCTTGTTCTATACAATCTGCAAAAGAACGACAACTAGTCTTACTCTCACTACAAGGCAAGAAATCTCAATCGAAACTCTCTCCCTGTATGATCCCTCAGTGGTGGAACGCATTCGGTCAGCAGAATCCCTTTCTGTCTTCAAAGATCACTTGAAGACCTACCTCTCTCAGTAAGTGTACTTACTGACTTTATGTGCTCTTTGTCTATCTCTCAATCCTTCTTTAGCTCACTCGCTCAAAAAAAAAGTAATCTGCAAGGCACTTATATTACTTCATACACCTGCAAGCCTTGTGTCAGATGGAACGTGGTGTTGAAGTACTTACTCTCAATGGCTTCTACTTGATCTACTGCACCTCATTTGTACGTCGCTTTGAATGAAAGCGTCAATGAATAAATGTAAATGTAAAACGACAGGCAAACTAAAATGGCAACCATGTGTCTCAAACTGAAAATGTTTCCATTACACAAGATAACATTCATCTTTACATGTACATGTGATTTTTAGAAGACTTGAGAGCAAAGTTGAAAGTTTTCTAGTTAACTGGCCAGTTTTCAGAAGTGACCATTTTTGCCTAATATATCTGTGCTTGTGGTGTCAGTTGCAAAAAGCAAAACAGCAGTAAACAATCAATTGACTGTGTGTTGCAAGCTGACTGATGTTTTTAGCATTTTAGAGAAAACTGACAAGCTGTAACTGTCTACTGCAGGCACATGACATCCATTAAAATTCAAGTATTAGAAAATATTCTACTATTTTAGTTTGTTATTGGTTTATTCATACAAACAAAGCAGAAATTAGATCATACCGTTAATGTCAACCTCATTAGTATAATACCTGATACAATGTTTCCTTTAACATTGGTTTCAATTTTAACATTTTTGTGAAAAGACTTAAAATCACTGCCATCATAGTCATAGATTTTATATGTTTCATGCTGTTTCACAGATTATGATAATTGTCTTGACGGTATCTTCTGAGAAACCACTTAACCTGTGTTACCGCAGTAGGGTTTTCTTCAAAGAAAAGGTAATTGCATTGAAAATCTCTGTTACAGTAATTTCACCCTCCTGGCAGTACAGTAAGATTTTTCAAACGAACAGAACTTTATATTGCTGAGACTTGTGTTGCTGTGCAGCACAGAGCTGCAGCTGTGTGAAGGTGAGATGAGGAGAGTCAGGCGAATGAATCTGACATCACACACACACACAAAAGAAAAACCCACTGATGGGTGAAATGAGAGAAGGAGTTGGGACCGTCACTGCATGGCTTAAAGACGAGGGGCGACTACAATGGATGTCCACACAGGGCACTAAACTAAACTCCTCCACTTCTCTTTCTTTTGTACACTCCTCATTTCTTCTCTACCTTCACTCCTCTCGCTGCTCCCTTCTTTTCAGTATTTTTAAACTACCCACTTACTGGGCAGTCAGACTGAAAACAGCCCTGCATTACAAAAAAGCAGTGGGCTGCATTAGTAGTATGATACTTTGAGTACCAGTAAGATGATGAAATACAAACCAGGAACTCTAGTTTGAACAACAAATACATGAGTTTCAAGGTTTATCACTGCACAGTTATCATGACGGGAATTATCTTTAATGACGATTATGCGGTAAACAATAGAAAATCTACTAGGAATGTCTGCTTGCACGTATTTGATTGGGCAATGAATTGCCTTGCCAGATTACACTGTATTGTGTCCTGGCTAAACTTGAGCCAGGTTTAACTTTTTTGCTGGATCAACCTGCATTCTTTTTGCCAAATCCATCTACACTGGTACTGCAGCTGTGCAAATACAGCTTTAGCATTGGAATGAATGAGAGGACTGATTTTTTTATGCAGTGTTGTTATTGTTTGAGACTAAACATGCTGGAAACATAAAACATATAATTTCCAAATATACTTTTTCTTAGTTTAGAAAAATTGGGGTATTGTTTTTAGGAACTGGATATAGATTGGGTTATTGTGTTACATTAAAGTAGACATAGCATCCTTTTTTCTCATTTTCTGTCATTTCTATACTGTTAACTGTTGAATGTTTATGCTAAATGTGGTCAATGTTCCAAAATTTAAGGTGAACGTATGTAAAAATGCTCCCTGTAAGTCAAAAGCCAGGGCTTCAGCCTGCTCTAAACGCTTCTTTTGCAAAGTTACCTCTACTTCCCCATCAAACTGACGTCAGATCGTGCCCACAAATGGCCATCCGTTCCATAGCCTTTGTTGCTAAGGTTGTTCCACAGGCTGTTCGCATTGTCCACTTGCATATTTTGGATTAGATTTCTTCTCAAAAATGTACAGATGTATTTTAGAAGTTCATGCTTCAAGTAAAGAACAAAAAAAAAGATGTAAAATCTGACTACTACTGTTAGTTTAGCCTCCGAAACCAGTAGAAGCTTCCTGAAACTTGCCAACCAGAACAGAGTGGGCTTATCGGGAAGGGGGCAGGAGCAAAAACAGCCTATGCTGTTTCAGACAGAGCCTGAACTGAGGGGCTGCATAAATGCCCAGTATAAGATTATAAGGAGTTATTTAAATTGCAAATTATGCAAAGATATTCCAGTTGAGTCAGAGTCATAATATAGAAATGTGCATGCTATGTTCTCTTTAAGTAATACACATAATATTTTTCTTAATAGCTGATGACCACAGTTCCTACTTTCCTCCTGTTTCAGAGAGTGACAGTGAATAGTGACCTCAGCAGAATGTGGCTGATTCTTGGACCGATAACAAGTCATCTGATATAATGACAGGGCGATTTGATGAATGGCTCTGTTTTTGGGGAGGCAGACATCCACTGGGGAGCCGGCCTTGGGCAAATACAAAATCCCACAGGTCACAAAGGCAGATGGATGGACTGCAGTTCTGTGTCACTTTTATCGCTTAACTACTTGTCCCTGGATTAATAAATCTAGAATTATGACTGGCAGCTCCAGGCACACACCACCAGCCACTGCCACCCTTATGTAACCTTGACTTAATCAGAGCCTCTTCATGACTCCACTTATACTAAACACATTTTCATAAATGATACTAAAGAAGAAAAGTAAGGGTGATTTATTCTCCACTACTTTGCTCTTTTCGTGTGTGGATCTCTAAGACTGTGCTGTCATGAAGCATAAAGGACAGCAGAGTTTCCAGAGAAAATGTCTCACACATTCACACCAAATTGATTTTATTCAGAGGTTTATGTTCTCTCAGGGCAAACCACCACCTCATTGAAAAGTAATAAATTCTGATGAGACAGGACTGTTCGCATATGAAACAGGGAGCTAGGCCCAAATTTAAATCAACTCCTCTCCCAGCATATTTTTTTTTACCAGCTTATTCTCGGTCTAGCTCTAGATTGGAGGAAATGAATTTCCAGCACTCTGAGAAAATAACAGCACCTTAACCCTCATCCTACCAACATATTTAACATATAAGGACTACCGACCGGGGTCCCTGGGGACCCCAAGAATACATTACTGTAAGAAACAACCATCATAGCAAAATGTTAACTTATTTCTTCTCAAAACATTACTAGTTATCTGAATAATGCAGTCTGAAAAACAAACAAACAAAACAAAAGCAGATTATTATTATTTTAGGAAAGTTACGGTTAATTTGCATATTGTGTAAAATAAAAATATATACTTTTCTTTGATACAAATTGCAGCTTTTATTCCAAGTACAATCTTTCCACAAAGCCTTCAAAATGACTGACAGAGTGCCCCTACCCCCCCCCCCCCCCCCCCCCCCCCCGATAGAATGTGATACTTCACCCACGGCAAACATGAACTCAATAAATACTTCCATCTATTTAAACTTCATAAGCGGAATTGGATGCTTTTGACTGGGGTCCCCCAGGACCCCAATACATATTTTAGTATAATACATATAATAGTATTTTTAAAAAGCACTGATTAAAACAGAAACAGAACACAATGATATACAAGTCATGAAAAATTGGAATGACAGAATAACGCACTTGTGAGATATGACAAAAAGTATACCTCTGGGGTCTGCAGGCACCCCAGTCGGTAGGATTAAGGTTGAAGTTCAACATGAAGACAGAATTGTGTTTTATGTAATGTGTCTACCTGTACACTGCTGGTGGTAAAGTGCAACCGATGGTTATTGCAAAATGAAGAAAAACAAAGACGGACAGTGTATGTGGGAGGAAGAAGGTGCTGAATGTTTTAACAGTGACATTAGTGATGAAGTTAATGAAGATGGTGGCTATGACGATGATATATAAGGATGGTTTGTTGACAAGTCGCCTCTTGCAGTCCAAAACCAAAAGAGACTCAGTTTACAATCATGTAAAGTCACAACAAAGCATATCACATTTGAAAACCTGGAACCTGGAGGACTACAATGGAAATAAGCCCTCAGGCTTTATTGTGTTTTCATCCTCTGTGATTTTTAGTTTATGTAATGACTGCAGCGCAGGGTTGTATGTGTTTTTTTAAAATTCAGTCATTCATTGATTCAACTGGTGAGTTTTTGATGTTTGGCTTCAAAAATTACTGAAATGATTAATCGATTATCAAAATAGCTGCCAATTAATTTTCCGTTGATCATTTTCTACTTCTACATGTGGTAAATAAAAAAGATGCAAAGTGTGGGTGTGGAAGATTTTGAGTTGTTTAAAAGCAATTTTGACGGGGCTGGCAGCTGAGTAATGAAAGTAAAGTAATTACTAATGGAACGTGTTACTATTGCTGCTGAGTAATGAGTAATGTAATTACTTCTACAATGAGCAATGTGTAATCAGCAATTTTCAAGTTGCCCAACAATGGTCCCCCAATACAAAACATCTAATTTTAATAATAATAATAGTAATAATAATAATGATAATAAACTTTACTTATAGCACCTCTCAAAACAAAGTCACAAAGTTCTACAAAACAGCATAAAATGGTAGAGAAACAAAGGTAAAAATAATTTTAACATTTAACAGTTAAAGGTTGTACAATATTGGGAAGAAAATATAGAAGCAAAAGGAGCTACATATGAAGAAGAGTAAAATAAGAAAAATAAAAGAATATAAAATAATTAAAATAATCAATAAAATAAGAATTAAGAGAATGACTTAGGCTTTAAGAAATGATTTAAAAGATGAAAGTGAATTCAGACCACAAGCCCTGTAAAAGCACACTTAGATAGAAATATGTTTTTAAGGGATTTAAAAGAGGATAAGGAGCTCGCCAGTGTGATCCTCTCAGGGAAGTTATTCTAGAGAGTGGGGACCCTAACAGAAAAGGCCCAGTGACCCTTGATCTTCAGCCAAGATTGTGGAGTGGCTAGCAGAGCCTTGGCTGAGGACCTCAGGTTGTGACCAGGCACATATGATCTGAGATGTACACGAGTATGAGTCCGGAGCGGGCCTTAAAAGTTATCAGTAATTTCTTAAAATCAATTCTAAAAATTATGAAGAGAGAAAGAGAAGCTAAAATAGCAGTAATGTCTCTTTTTTGGCTTTGGTGACGAGTCTGTCTGCTGCATTTTGGACAAGCAGTAATCTATGTAGACTCTGTTGGCTCAGACGTGTAGATTGAGTTACATATAATATGCATTATATATAATAGTCTAAACGAGAGTAAATAAAAGCATGTATGACAGTCTCTAGATTTCCACTGGATAATATTGAACTAATCTTGGCGAGTCTCCTGAGGTGCAAAAAACAAGACTGGACAACTGTGTTAACATGCCTGTTCAGGCTTGTTCAGGCTAAGGCCTACGGTGATTAGCAAAGATGACACCAAGATTTTTGCAGTTTTGGGCTATACTGTGGGACAGAGAGCCTGATGTTTTGAAGTATAAGCATTAACTGTGCCAGGGCCAATAATAACTACCTCAGTCTTATCAATATTTAGCTGCAGGAAATTTTGGGCCATCCAGCATTTGAGGTCAAGGATACAGTCGTTGAGTGTATTAATTTGCCAAAAATCATTTGGGTTAAAAGAGAGGTACAACTGAGTGTCATCTGCATAGAAATGGAAGCTCACATTATGCCAACGGATGACATGCCCCAGGGGTAACATGGAGAGAGAGAACAAGAGTGGTCCCAGGACAGACCCCTGCGGTACCTCGCAGGTCATCTTCACAGAGGATGACTGCGACTTTCCAATGGCTACATTGAAAGATCTATCTTGTAAATAAGAATAAAACCACTTTAAAACTGAACCAGAGATGCCAACCCAGTGTTTGAGATGTTCCAATAAAATAGAATGATCAACAGAGTCCAATGCAGCACTTAGATCTAACAGAACTAAACTGAAGACTTTCCAGCATCAGCAGAAACCAGCAGATCATTCATCACATTAAAGGGTACAGCTTCTGTAATGTGGTTTGCCCTAAACCCCGACTGAAATGTCTTAGAGTCTGTTTCTGTTTAAAAAAGCAATCAATTTTTCAGCAACAGCTTTTTCTAGAACCTCAGAAAGAAAGAGAAGTTTGGAAATTGGTCTGAAATTATCCAGGGAGTTAGGGTCTAAAGAGGGTTTTTTTCAGAAGGCGTTGAACAATTGCATTCTTAAAATAAGCAGGGACATAACCAGACAATACTGACATGTTAATTATGGAGAGAATATAGGGGGTGACTGATCCATATACTTCTTTTAGAAATTTCACAGGCAGGATGTCGTGAGCACACAAAGAGGGCTTCATATTATTAATCACCTCACTGAGAGTGTCAATAGATATTGAGTATCAAAGGACTCAAAGAAGGCAGTAGCTTTAAAAGAAATTGTTGAGTCCTTTGCAGGAGGGGGAATGTGCATTCTCATGCTAGAGACTTTGTTGACAAAGAAGGTTAAAAATTCTTCACATTTCTCAGGGGAGGAGTCCATACTGACACTTGGAGGAGCCTCTGTGGCATGGTTAATTACATTGAACAAAACCCTGGAGTTGTGTCAGTTCTTTTCAATTAGGTCTGAAAAATACAGTGCTCTGGCATTTTAACCTCTGTATTAAAATTTCTCATAGAATTTGTTAAAATGTCAAGGTGCATGGTTAGTTTAGAGGTTTTCCACTTCTGCACATAGTGTTTCTGCTCTGAAACACTATGTTTAAGGACAAGATCAAGGGTGTGGCCCCTGTTGTGAGTGGGCCCTGTGACAATTCCACTTAAATTAAAAGATTCAACAATGTTTGAAAAGGATTATCAGGACAGCAAATGTGTATGTTAAAATCTCCCACAATCAGAACTCTATCATATTACATTACAATAGAAAGGAGTTCAGAGAACTGTTCAAGAAAGCCAGACACAGATTTAAGGGGGCTGCAGATTAAAAGGCACAGAGTTTTAAGGTTCCCTCTAATAGTTATAGAATTCTTGAGCTTGTTAATTTAGAAACTCTTGGAGATATGGATGTCTTATGCAAAAAGTTCTACTGACAAACACAAACTTGATCGACCAAGGAGATAGCAGTTACGATTTGATGGTGTAGACCCATTGAGATACCACAGCAAGTGGTTCAACCCTGAAGGAAAAGGGTTGAACCACTCTCAGTTATTCAGGCCGTGCCCAAGCGACCTTGTCCCTTGTCATAACATCAATGTAAGATTGTTTACTTTAGCGCTGTCTCTATGGCAACAATCGTAAAGTTGTCTGTCTCTCACTGCCTGCCTGTCTATATGAAACTTCACAATAGTGAAACACGATGACTCAAAAGATGAAAAGTTACCCAAGGAGATGAGTGAGCACTTGAAGCTAACAAATTCAAGTTGACCTCCTTTACCAGATAACCTGAGACAGTTGAAAAAGGAGACATTGGGGGGTGAGAAATCTATCAGGGACATTAAGCCAGGTTTCTGGTATCATAAAAAGTCAATTTTGTTAAAGATGATAAAATCTTGGCAAATAAAAGATATGTTGGAGAGGGACCTTATATTAAGTAAAGTGGCCAAAAGTAGGAGTTGGATTTAAAATAACTAAGTTACATGTGTTTCTATGATTTGCAGGGGCTTCAATGGTTTTGTAAAACCATTTGAAATACACGTGTTAAAAACATGGCTATTAACACAGGGAGCATGAAACCCACTATCAGCTGAAACAAGTATATAAAAAAGGTCCCTAGGTTGGGTGGGGTCATGCTGATGTGCAGGTCCGTAGGTCTCAATAATACATTCAATAGGCCTAAAACTGGATAGGCCAAGCGCACTGCAATAAGTGTAGTTTACAGCAGAACCAAAACTGAGAGCACTGGGCCCCTGTGGACGTCAGTTAGTGACGGGGCTGTCCGCACGAGTGCGGATGCTGAATGTTGTTGTCCATAGCACAGACATGGGGGTCGGAGAGGATGGAATAAAACACATTTGCAGAGGACATTTGTGAACCTGCTTGATTTGGATGGAGTCCATCACGCTTAAAAATAGAAGCGTGTTCCCAGAACAGATTAAAATTGCCAATAAAACCAAATTGTAAACGGCACCACTGCGACTGAAGCCAGGTGTGAAGCTGCAAAAGTCTTCTAAAATGACCACTGCCATGGCCGAAAATGGGGAGTGGGCTGGAGATAAAAACTTTCTTCTCACTGAGTTTTAGGATATTAAAAAGACGCATAAAATCACATTTTAAAAGCTCTGACTGCTGCCATGGAATGTCATTAGTGCCAACATGAATGACAACTTTCTTAACTGACATATATAGATATACTGACACAGCAAACTAGGAAGTTCTGCCAGAATGTCATTTACCTTGGCACCTGGAAAGGTTTTTTCCCTGCTGGACCTGATGTCCCTGATAATGGAATCACCCACAATCACAGTAAGCTGTGGAGCAGGTCAAGTAGAAGAGCACCCTCAACTATCATGCACTAGTGGATGAGGATTCCTAACCAATGCAGAGGACACTGCACCAGGTGGATGCTACCATTGGCCGGTTCAGAGTTGGCAGAGTGTCTGGACACTTCAGCAACCTACGGCATGAGAATGAGGTTTCCTTTTGGGATCTGGGGTGGTAAGCAGTAGCTGATGGGGAGCGCTCTGCTCCTGGATGCAACGGACCAGTCAGTGGAGGGAAGTCTTTCTTGCCCAGGATGTCAAATCCATTTGCTGGCAGGTCAGGGGGAGCAGCCGATGAGGAGGGAGGACAGCCAGCTGGAACAGGATGTACCAGAGATGGTGGAGAGGTCAGAATTTCCAGAACTTGAAATTGATTCCCAAGCTGAGTTACCTCCCATAAGAGTGGCTGGAGACAGTATTTACCCCGGCTGAGCTTACTGCTTTTAACCTGGCTCTGAGATGGATGGAGTTGAGCAGACTTGGGTCTTAGGTTTTGCTCCAAGGTGGAGCCGCACATCCTCCCCCATGGGAGAGAGGCCCTTAGAGTCCCTCTCCCTGAGTTCAGCCTTCAGTCGTGTAGCGTCTATCTCCAAATGTGCAAAGGTAGGATGGCAATCCACACACACAGCCATAGTTGTTGTCAGGACCAGGATTTAGCCACCTGGTTACAACAAGCCTGGTTAAAATCCTCACTAAAACTGACCCCCTAGCCTAGCCCCAGGCTAAAAACAAATCTAGTTAGGCTTAGCAGGAGTCGAGGTAGTCCAGTGAGCAAGCAATGAAATTAGCATAAAGTGCGTAGAAGTTCTAAAAGTAGAAGATTGTTTAAAAACAACCTAAAAACCACAAATAAAGCTCTTAAAAACCACAGAGGGTTAAACTAAAACATAAAAGTCAATGTAAGAAATGGTGTGGTCATGGCTAACTGGAACCACGGTTATGACTTGATTAGTATTAGTCTCCAGGGAATTAATGTAAGTCCATGCAATGTCTTCCTAAGTGATGGAAACATGTTTGTCTGTGTTTATCTGTGTACTTTAGGCTTAGGTTAAAGTTAGGTTTAGGGTAGCCCCATATGTGACCTCGGCTCAGTCACATAGGCTTCTCAACGAAAGCCTAATGGTAAACCTAAACACAAATGTTTTTTTTTAGCTGTTATCTCGCAGCAATCCCTAGATAAGAACATGTTTGTTTTGTACATGTTTGTAGTTCTATTTCTGAAAAGCTGGGCACAGTTTGTGGAAATACTGGATTTAAACTTTGGTTTCGCCTCGGGCAAAGATGTTCTCATCCCAGGCAAACAGTAAACACACGTGCAATCACTAAAAAATACCTTGGAAGATGCAAACTGCTGTTGGATAACAGCAAAAAGAAATGTACTTTGTATACCCATAAGGTTTGCACTGAGAAGCCTGTGTGACTGGATCAGAAGTCTAAGTATAACTATGTGTGTGCTTGAGAGAGAGAGAGACATATATCAAAGAGAGAAAGACAGAATCACTAAAGATGATGAGTGTGACAGTGACAGAGATCTCTTGTCCTTCATGTACAAAAGATGATGAAGGATATGATAGTTCCTCACTGAGCTGAAACATTTTCATTGCTTAGGAAGCATAATCTGGGCAGAAAACAGGTCTTTAAGTGGATGATAAAGGCTCTAACTGATACACACCTGATGTGAAACATAAAGGACAAGGAATTGATACAGTAAAATTGCAGGTTTTGTGATTTGTCTCTTGCTCTCGGGCTCCATGCACTGAGGAAATTGTTGTGTCTGAGCCAAAACAGATAATGTATTTATCTGAATTTGGGTCAATGTCAGTCAATACTATCAATACTCCTTTTTTTTTTTTTTTTAACAGCCGTTGTCTCTCCAAACAATCAATACAGTTGAGAAGCCACAATGCCTATCAATGCGTCCATCCCTCCTCTCTCTCCTCCATTATCCATCCATCTTTCCGTTCAACCATCGATTTCACAACTCAGATCTCTTTGTGCTGATTAACAATATACGTGTGAAAACTTTCTGATCCATCAGGCTTATTAGTGATGTTTTTTTTATCAGTCTGCCTACAGTGCTGTCAAGTAAAAGGCTGATCTCGCTCCAAGGGACTACGACACTTCTTGTTGTGAGGTAAATTCTCTTATTCCTTAAAATCGGTTCTGTCACACAACTATTTATCAAGCAACTTTTTCAGTGACTTCACTTTCTAAATCTTCCCTTTACCCAAGAAGTCACTTCTTAGGATATTTTCTTAAACCTTATCTGAATGTAAAACTGGAGCCAAAACACCAAGAAGCATCAGCAGCAGCAGCATCCTCCTGTGCAGCTCTTCCACATCTCCATGGATAGACCACAGTCTCCCTCCCTCTCTCTCTCTCTCTCATGAGAACACATCAAACACCAATAGCTAAAATAAGAACGCAACTTGTGGGATTCACTATCTCTTAAAACTTGACAGCCAAAAATCCCTCAGAGGATGTGTGTTCCCTTTCAACAACAAGCCCCTGCAGTGCCAACTGTTTAATTCACTAAATTCACGGCATAAACAGCGTGATCTGGGCTACTTCTTCCCAAAAATGCAGAAACAAGTTCCAGAACAGATTAAAATTAGCTTGAAGCTACTGTCTTAGCTTCCTTCTTTTATTCTGTAAAAAATAAGAGCTCTTACAAATAAATTATTAGGAAAAGGCTTGAGCTGAAACAATCAGTCAATCTGCACTATTTGATAATCAATTAAGTGATTTTTTAGCAACGTTACCAAATATTCTCTGTTTCCAGCTTCTCTAATGGGAAGATGAGTAATCCTACAAGGATTTATATAATTGTTGACGAATATTTGTCTGTTTATAGGACAAAGCAGAACATTTGAAGGCATCACTTTGGACTTCATAGACTAAAACATTAATCAATTAATCGAGAAAATATTAGGCAGATTAATTGATAGTGTTAGTTTTTAGCTCCTCTTGATTAATCAACTTATTTAAAAACAGTAAATAGAGTTATCTATTAGCCTATACCTTTAATGAATGCTTGTATTTTATTCTTTTTTCTTTGTAAAGAGCTGATACATCACTATATAGACACTTAAAATAGTTTCATCAACAGCCATACTGTTCGTGTCTTCATCCAGCCAAGCACGCAATATGCCCCCCATTGTTATCCCATACAGCTGAGTGTTATCTTAATGCAATAATAACCATGGGGGTCCCTTTCAACAAAACAACTCTGTACAACAGCCTGCGCTCCTTCCCCAGGCAGCGCCGGAAGCGCACGGAGCCGCTCACCTTCTGCACCTGTCCCACAGGAGCCGAGCAGCAGCGAGGCGATCAGCGCAGTAATCCCAGCGAGTCTTTTACTCCCCAGAGGCATGTTGAAGCGACAGGATGCTGCAGAGTATAATCCCGCCTGTCGGAGGACAGACAGTCCGTCCTCCTCCTCCTCTTCTCCTCGCCTCTCCTGTTTGCTGCTTTCCTCTCCTCTCCTCCAGCTCCGCTCCGGTGCGCTGCGCTGCGCTGCAGTAGCCCTGCTGCCACAGTGTGGATGGGGGCCGGCCGGTACCCGGTGGGGAGGAGGAGGATGCTCTCACGCCGCCTGCCCTCCGTCAAGTGATGGAGAGAGGAGAAGGAGCAAGTAAAACAGGAGGGAGGGCTTTTACTAGACTGTCGCAGGTCCGAGTCCAGCGCACCGCCCCCCTCACTGAGATCCTGGAGACGCACGGAGTTCCTACACTGATTTAGTTTTATTACAGCACAGTGAGAGCATGTGGCTGACTGCTGTTGCGAAGTTGTAATTCTTCCCTGCATGGGACCAGAGATGCCGCGGATAAACTCTTATATCCAGCTTTTCTTTGAGGCATCAGATGAAACAGTTTGAACAGATATGGTGGCCGCGCACCAGATAATTTGCGTCTGAAAATATATATTATTTTAACTGGTAGCTGTGATGCCTCATGAGGATCACCACTGACACTGGAGTCAAGATCCCCTCCAGACATGACACCTGCTTTGCATAATAATTTCCGCTCTATAAGGTTTTTCCACAAAAAGAGTTAAATAACTTAGTTAAAAATTACATCTATACCTCCTCTGTCATTGAAAACATAAACTTTGAATATGCGAGACTGTTGGATGCAACATGGCTCTGTCTGAAAAGTCCGTAATTGACAGCTATTTTCAATAATCGTTTTACTCATTTTTAAGGAAAAATGCCAAACATTTGCTGGTTGCAGCGTCTCAAATGTGAGGATTTGAAGCATTTATGTATCACGCATGATAGTAAACCGAATCTCTGGATTTTGGACTGTTGATCCGACAAAACAAGACATTTGAAGACATCACTCTGGGATCTAAAAAATTATTGGAGGCATTTTTCAATATTACACACATAATTGATTTCCATACTAGTTGTGATGTCACAAAATCACACTTGTATGTGCATGTCTTAAACCCACATTTAAGGAGAGAAACACAGAGAAACTTCCCCTCTTCCAGCGGTAAACTCTGCACAAACATGTTCTTCATGATGAAAGTCAAACATCCAAGTGAAGTAACAATAAGTAAAACACGTTCGGCCTTTTGGAGCTCATCATCAATCATCGTTTTGTTTGTACAATCAGTTTTGTTTGATATTTGTTTGAAAAGCTGTGGTCACTTGTGTGCATGCAAATATATTTGTATCTAAATTTGATTTAATTCTGATATACTTGAAGGGCATTAATAAAATAATGCCTTAAAAAGAGCCGTAATAAAAGCCATGACACAGAACAAACAGACCTCTCAGACATTCATTTTTGCTAAAGTTTAGTACCAAGGTCCTAAAAACAAAAATCATTCATAAGACATTAATGATCTTTGCTAAGCAAAGAGTCTGTATTGAAAAGCAGACTGAATAGATATTCATCTCAATGAGAGGTCAGCAGTGTATGCACTGCAGCTCCTCCTTTTCCTTCCTGAAATTCACTTTTAAAATCAGATTTTCCCCACAAATAACATCTTTACTGGAGAGAATCTTGGCTGCATCATTTCTAGGGAAGTACATTTTTAAATATTATTCCTCCAATTTTTCTGCCTTCATAGAAAATTAATAGTAAAGAGAGATGAGAAAGCTGATCGAAGGACTCAGAGAGCACAGGCTGGATGTGACCTGCAGATCTCGCAGCTACAATGCACTTCAGCCAAATAAAGACTATTTTTGACAACTGAAGAAACTGTCGCCTCTCAGCGCACAAACAGAGTCAATCCTCAGATCGATGAATATTCTAGTCTGACACACCTAATCAGTCATTTGATGTGGTAGACAGAGGTGAAATGCAAATTATGTTGTTTGGCACAAAGTACTAAAAACACTTTTATAATTATTCATGTTGTTTAAATTCAACATGAGATGTCCATAATCAATTAGTTCTGCATTTGTCTTCCAGGGTTACAAAGAGACATAATCAACTTTAGACAAACACCCACAAATGTCAGTCATTCACAGATACCTCCGGAAACACAAAGCCAAATATACCGCTGACCTTCAAGCCGGAGAGAAAGAGCAGCGGAGCTTTTGTTGTTCACTATGAATCTGTGGGAGCGGCAGTAGCTTAGCCTCGCTAGTGTTCACCCACACAACCTTTGATCCTTGCTCTCAACTGCGCGCTGTTTCTCATGAAGGTCATGTGTTGCTGGCTGCTAGCACAATCTCTCTTTGATGAGGGTCTTTTCAGAGGTGGGCACAGTAATAAAGAAATTAATATCATTCTTGTGTAACGACTCAGATATGATGTGTTTTTCACCAACACATCACATCCTGGATCACAGGCCCCAATAAAAAAACTGCAACTATGTAATAGCTGCTTCACTGCCAGTGTCACAGGGAATCTATATATATATATATATATATATATATATATATATATATATATATATATATATATATATATATATATATATATATATATATATATAAGATAAATATTCTAACTGGCAGGCACATGTAAGCCCATAAACGCTTTTGTCGGATGACATGTATGAATCTTTTCAAGCATACCTTCACCTTAACAAGTATTTATACCTGCAAGTTTTCTGATCTGGCACTTCTATTGGTAGGAAAACCACAAAACAGGCCTGTGTCTTAAAACCAAATTTACTAATTTAAGTGTTTTCTGACACCTCTATGGTTGAGGTTAGGTTCAGTTTAATAATGGGTTACAGATTGGGAAAGAAGTGGTAGAAAAAGCTTTTTTTTCTTTTTTAATATAAACTTTTAGCAATCGAGTCATGCTGTTGTTTTTTGGTGAGGAGTGTCTCAATATGGTTTTGTGTATTAAACACAAGAGGACCCAACTAACAGCAGTAATAGTTGCTCCTCTGAATGACCACTACCTTTGAAGTGGTGTATGTGTTAAAGTAATGAGGGAGGGGGGAGTTTATGTTTTGAAGCAATAGTGAAATAAGTGCAGTCTCAGCTCACCTAAATAAAATAGCATAATGTGGACAAAGTAAAGAAATTTACATACAATTTGCATATGCATGAGCCTACAGGTGCAAAGAGGCTTATTTTGGCGTAAATCCACTCTGCATGGCTCCGTGTACCTGCTCTACTGTACCCCCTGAAATGAACACTAACAAGACTTCAGCGCTGAGCAAGAATGAGCCGCACACCACCCGCTTCATTTCCCCACTGATACAGTGTACTGCCAACGCTGATGAAGCTGCTGTATGATCATATTCAACAAAGCATGCACGGTAAGGAATGATAACTGGCAGCAGAAATGAGAGGCGGCACGTGTTCATATGCAGTAAAGGAGGGACAGCAGAGAGGTGATAGATGAGAAGAAGCACTGCGATGTGAGACAGCAGGTAATATCAACATACAGTAGAGGAGGGACAGGGTCTTACACACACACACACACACACACATATACTATGACTATTACCTCTCAGTGCCTCACCAACTGACAGCACATAAAGGAATCAGTGGACTATGTAAAGGCAATATTTGCTGTCTAAAAACAGAAAAGGAGGAAGATGTGCACAACCACAGTAGATATATTCCAAAAATACAAAACTGATGAATATCTACTGAATTCATTGGCTTCCAGAAATTCTTATTTCACTCCGTAGGTGCACTGCAAGAGTAGTTTATTAGTAGTTCTTCACCTTAATGTTCATTGTTAAGGGGAAGAGTTCATGAGTTCACCGGTGCCGCATAGCAAGCACCACACTGGTAACACTTTCTATTCCAACTCAGTAATAACAAACTGATAAGGGGGTAATCTCTTTGGAACAACAGAATATAGGGTTAATACCATGACATAACCTTATGATATCTTGGTAATAACAATACCATGGTATGATAAGGGTTTATTTTCTGTAATAGGGTAATAGTAGGGTAAAAACAGATGAGTAATCCTACAAAGAACATCTAAATAAGGCTCTAAATAATCTAAGTAATAAAACATGGCACCTTATTAACCTAGAAACACCCTCAATAGGAAACATACAAAACAACAAGAAGCAAAAATGAAAAAATTATAAAAATACTATAAAAACTTGAAGAAAGACACCTGATCATCCTTGACAACATGCGTGATCCCTGTGTGAAAGGTTTTATGATCCATTCAGAGTGCTGCGGTTAAGGAGTTCTACATATCGATCCCCCAAATAGAGCAAGACGTCTGTCCAAAGGAGATTTTACAAAAGGACACCTTAAAAGGCACTGAGCCAGAAAACCTGAAGGTTTCAATTTAAGCACCTTAGGAGCCTGGTTATGTCTGACCAGTATCCCTGCGAATTATGTTCATACTTTTCACTTCCTGTCACAAACCAACAGTTAAAGCTTCCTTTTTTCAACCATAACCACAAATGTTTCCTAACCTTTACACAACTCAGACTTTATTTAACGTTAACACAGTCTTTTCCACGCCTTAACAACAAAAGGAAATTAAATTTGGGAAGTACGATTACTCACTTTTTTGCCAATAATGAAACGAGAAGATCGATTACAGGGAATACAATTCAGGGTTTTGCAAAATCTTTCTGTCTGGTGACAGGAATGAATTATGTCAGCATCGATCTGATCATGTTCAATAAACACAGGATGAGATCTTATTATCCGTTGCGGCTGGATTGTGGTGGATGGATGACACAAAAAAAGTTTTCAGGTGGACACACTCCTTCCTTGACGTTTTGTTGATTAGCCCACAACATCTCTGGAGGATTCGATAGCAAATTCTGGTGTCCTAGAGTCAACCCCTACTGCGTCTTCCTAACCTGTTGGTAAGTTATTTCAAGGCCTCGCAAGCATCCCGACACCACCTTCCTGCTGCCTCTGAAGCAGCCTCCAGGCCTGTCGCAGGTTCTGGCCTTTGATCCCCAAGTCTCATATGAGTCTGGTGGTAGAAGTTGACACAAGAATATTAAGAAATTAGATGATATGATCAAAACCTAGAGAAGAAGTTATTCACTGCCCTCTGCCCCTGGTTAAAAATGTCAAGTCTGTTTCACCTGTAATCACACGTAACAGTGATGTCGGGATGTACCTTGAAGTGCACTTCTACATCCCTGCAGCAAGGAAAGAAAGACTCTCAGCTGCTGCTACACTGCTTTTTTATCAGCATTTAGCTTCTTGAGAACATGGGCAGTATTTTGATCTTTTCAGCTTCCTATCAAACATTTTTATCGCGTGATGACGTATCCTCATCGTTAGAGGCTTGATTATTGTGGAAGACCAAGAAATTGCACAATAACTTAAGTTTGAAAAAAGTCATGAAAAAAGGAAAAGTAGTTGCAGCGTGAATCATAAACAGTCTGTGATGAGTGTAAACATACAATAAATAAAAATAAAACATTGACAGAGGAAATCTTACAGGGCTTCGGGGTTAATTAGTCGTTAATGCTCTCTCCTCATCTCTCTCCGCCTGTCTGTCTCGATCTGTTTTTATCCGTCTTCACTTACCAACGTTGGTCCCTCAAGGACTTTGCTCTTCCTCTGCCTATAAAACACTTGTGAGGCGGAGAAAACACCTCGGAAAATGCAGACAAACTCTCCTTCAATACGACATTGTGTCATAGAGGGGAACATAATGTCGCCCTCATCAACCTCCTCCTCCTGTGAAAAGCGAAATTGAAAATTGGATTGATGCTATTTGTCCTCTTGATTATTTGTTGCCGTATCTGAAAGATCTGTTGAAATTGCCTTACAATTGCACAGAATGTGAAACCATTCTGCAGCGGAGGTGTGAGGAAAGTAATTTCTCGCACATTGTGCAATTGCATCTTCTCATCTCAGCCGGCTGACTTGTTCCCTCATCTTTTAAATGTTACCATGAAAATATCTCCCATTCTACTATGAATACAAACATTTTTTTTTCTTACTGTTATACTTATTGTTTCCTCTGTTTCAAATGCAGCTTTTAATTAAAAATTAAACTCAAAATGTTAAAGGAAACTGATTTTTAAATAGTTTGAAGGAATACAAACAAGTGCAGTTACAGGAAAATCAGTCATTTGCAATAAAAAAAAAAAAAGCATTTCATGTCCAGAAAAGTGTTAGACCAATTTTAAAACAGTCCGCTCTCTGTAAGCTCAGCTGGTTCGCTCTCCTTTGGGCCGAGTGCAGAGATTAGCCCTGGTGACAGGAGGAAGCAGGCTGCAGCTTGATCTGAAGGTGTAGAGACAGTAAGTGGTGCCGGTGCTCATATCAGATCTGTGATCACGTCTGAATTAACACATTTGTACGGGTTTTTGTTCTGCAGATTGGAGTTTTAGTCATGCTTACGTTCTCAGAGGCAGAGCTGCTCTGGAGGGAGAGAGTCAAACCTCAATAAAAAAAAGGCAAAGAAGTGAAGGCTTCCTGGCTTGGTAATAAGTCCCAGTGAAAAATACAAGACGGCAGAGAGGTAATATCATGATACAGCTGACTGTAAAAAGACATATTTCTCTTGCGATAGTTGTTGAATGTTTAATGGATTCCTGTGTTTAACAAGGAGATGTTCTGTTTCCCATTTAATGTGTGGAAATGTTTATCTGATTTAATGAAGGAGGCTGAATCAAGTTGTTAGTAATTTCTTGACTCACGTTACAGAAACTCTTCCTGTTTCTGCATAGAGGTCAGAGGTCAGGTAGGCAGCAGAGCAGCAGTCCTGGAACTGACAAAGATTCAAGAAGCTTTATTCAGATCTTCATAACAATTAATAAACAAATAAAACTTTATTTGCATAGCACACTTGTCACAAAGTAACAAAGTGCTTTACAGGGATGCAAACAATAAAAAGCAAATAAAAACTATAAAAATCATAAAACACAAGAACGATGAAAATAAAGTAAAAAAAAGTGAAAGAAAAGAGAGAATCATAAAGGGAGAATGCTTTGAAAGAAGTTGAAAGTGTGGGTCATAACTTAAACCTCCACCTCCTCCTGATGTGGTATTTCATATTTTAACTAAGATGATTTTAACTAAGATTTAAAGTTCATGTTAGCACATTAACTCTCTAACCAGAATCCTCGTCACTGCTCAGATTCTTTGAAAGCATTCTCCCTCAAACAGCAGTACTTTTTCCCACCAAATCTTAAAAGTATAACCATTTGTTATAAATGGTCATTCCTTGACATGTGTGTATCTGACTGAAACAAAACACTACCCTATTGTCACCTTATAAAATATTTGTGGTGAACGTGCTAGAAAACAGTTGCCTATTTACACATCTAGCAGATATGGAGCAACGTTAGCATTCACTAGGAGCCACCTGACAGATGTAAATACAATATTCACCCTCTTTGTATCTGGCTCTTTAGCTGCTAAATACTCCGCTATGTTCACTAATTTTGTCTGTCTGCTGTTTAGTGTTGGGCAGGTAGTTCACTACTAAAGCTTTTTCACCGATAGCAGCCGCCTACGTCCAGAAAACTAAACTGATGAGAGCAGTGAGAGTGAACCAAAACAGTAAAGTTACAGGCATTAAAACCAAAACAGTGAGCTGAAAGACACTTCTTAGAGCTGTGGGAATTTGATAAAAAAAAAATTCTAAATAGTGCAGCTTTAATTTTAAGTACTCTTGTAGAAAGACGTTTTTTCCAAATTTAGTACACTTAATTTCTTTGATTTCTCAATAAAGTTTGAATATGTTCTTTGTCTCCAAATCGATGTCAGCAGCAGGAATAAGGATCGACTGTTAGAATCCATTCCTGTCTTACCTGCCGTTAGCTCTAGTTAGCATATTGTGCAAATGAGCCTCGGCAGTCTGTGAAAATAATTGCCTCATTTATCCAGACATCCGCTTCACTTTGATATTGAAATCTTTTTTTGGACATTAATATGTAAACAGATGCATGCACACACATTTAAACTCCCCTGTGCAATCACACACACACACACAAACACACACACGCACACACACACTGAGAGATGTGCACACACAAACACACACAGGATTCCTTCAACAGCACAATACGCTGCTCTCTAACATTAATCCAGTCAAAGTTACCATTAGATTTCAGACCAGTGCGTCCAGTCCAGTAATGTCAGCTCCCCCCACTGGGCCTCGCCTGATAACATCCCTTCAACAGAGGAGAAGAGTAGAAAGATGCTCTTTTTTGTGAATCAGGCAACAAGAGGTAACTTTTTAATGGAGTACATGTCACCGTGCTGTTCATCATGAGCGTTATGAAAGAGGAAAAGATGGGTGGGGTTGGTGGTTTCAGGCGGGTGGGGGGGGGGGGGATGACACATTCATGCAGGTTTTGGGTTTAAAAATCTGGAGAGACAAGGAATTTTTGCTGAAGCATACAGTTTGCATCAATTTCAATTATGTCTCTTATCTCTAGTTTGAGAGTGTATAGTTTTAGCGGGCTCATTTACATTTCGTTTTTCACTCTGAATTTCGGAACATATTTGATATGGAGTTAGCGAGAATGTAATATTCATGGCTGAACATTTGAACACAGCACATTTAACTCAGGAATTTTCAGCAGTTACGTGTCAGTTGATTCACTGTCTGAATATTGATAGAAAATGGAGGTTATTTCACCCCGGTGTCTTTTATGGTCGGGTTCAGCTGATATGAGATGATGAAATTTCATATCAGCTTATAATGGTGACCGTGCCTATCATCATAATTGGACTTGCTCAGGGGCAAATAGTGAGAGCGTGTGGTTGCGCTGGACTGCTCCCAGGTGTAATTGTATGTAACTCGGGCTGAAAAGGTAAAGGTGAAGCTTCCTCGTACAAATAAAATTATCTAAAAGTGAAGATAACATCTTATAATCAACATTTGTCAATTTTTTCCAGTTTGCTCACATTCTACTACAGCAAATCAACTGGCAGTGTCAGCTGATGGGAATAATTTGAGATTTCAGTGTGGACCTATCCAGCCACTATTCCTGATATGATGGTTTAATTTGCTGCTAAATGAAATCAATCATTTGGCTTTGCAGCTGCTCCTGAGTCACTCTCCTGAGCCTCGTTTTTTTTTTTTTTTTTTTCTGTGTGCTTCTATTTATTTCATAAACCAAACAGAGCCAGCAAAGTGATCAATGCACTCTTCCTCTAACTTTCGATACATAGCATCTGCTGCTGGATTCTGTGGGATTTTGGCAGGCCATTTGGCTGGAAAAAAAATATTCAGTGTCTCAATTGCTGCAAGCTCTTGGAAGAACTTCAACATGCCTTAGTTGTATTATTCATCCATTTTCCAAAACTACTTACTCCTGTCCAGGGTCACATGGAGTTGGAGGCCTATCCCAGCATGCACTGGGTGGAAGGAGGAGATATACATGCACACCTATGGGCAGTCAGTTATTATTTATTATCATTATTTTATTGATGTCCAGTAATCCAGGTGTAAGCTTCTGGGAAATTGTATAACATTTTGGCCAGAACGGCTGTGAAGGTTTAGTCAGCAGGCGGAGAGCTGCTTCACGTCTCTGCCCAGTCACCCTTGTAATGAAAACAAACACAGCCTCAAGCTGTTACTTATGAGACTGGATTTATAAAGCAAGGTCAGACACGAAAACAGAAAACAACGGTCTATAAAAGTGATATCAGTATTCATGTTTCCTCTGGCACATGTGTCTAATATTACAGGTTTACAAACAACACCTCTCTTAATCCTATTTGTTCATCTTCCAGGGCTTCTCCTGATCTTCTCCTCAGCTTCATTCATTATTGGCTTATCTATTATTATTATCATCATTATCTTATTATTATCTAATATAATTAATCATTTTAAAGTAAAACTCATTATTTTGGATGAGGCCATAAGCCTCCTGTGGCTGACAGACAGAAACATTGTTGGGTTGATTCACGACCTGACAGCACGACTCTGCATGCGTGAGATCATCATCTCTGTTAATATCATTACAAACACTCATCGTCTGATAACCACACACGCGCACACACACACACACACAAAACAGCTGTTTTTGCAAAAATCCCAGCGATAATAAGCAGCTCTTCAATTACCCTCAATGTAAAGTGAGTAGTGTTTTGTATCAGCTGGACAGTTGAATCTGAATGTTTCACTCTCCCCCTCCAGAGACGGTTAATGGTGCTGATATGACTTTAAGCCCCTTCAGGGATTACTACAAACACCAGTTTTCTTTCTGTTAAGCTGGTATTAATTCCATATTTAAGTGCCTGTGTTATACTACTGTAATAACTGTATGCAGGCTGTTTCTATGCAATCAGAGAGGCATAACATCCATTTAACCACAGTAAGATAATATCCTCACAGTAACTGTCACATTCCTGGCTTTCACTCTTTTTTTATTCATTTCACCTACTTCATTAAAGGATTGTTTAAAGGAAATTCATCAGAGTCTATCCTCCGTGTGGCTGGAAAGCAGCAGCTCTGCTTGAGTTACACTGATCGTTAAAGGGACAGAAGAACAATTGTACGTCTCACAAATCATCAGTAATTAACTGTTGGCATCATGGTGTTTCCAATCAGAGATTTGTTAAATAGACAAATTACCTGCCTTTATTTGTCTAGGTTTGTTAGTTTAAGTAATGAATTTTTTTAGTCGTGCTACCAGTGTGGCTTGAGGGATGGCAATGTCGGTCCTCACTGAAATAACTGTCAATCAATTTAAAAAAAATGAACTAATTAATCGCACAATTTGCTGTGATTAATTGCTTACTTTCTTCTTAAGCTTGTAATGATGGACATTAAAATGTAAACTGAATTAATGTAGAATCAACACCAAAGAAGTGAATTCAAATACTATTGTTGAATAGTGTCTTTTTAACTCTGAACTGAGATTCTCTGTTAACAACAGATTTCTAATAAAACCATCAAGGCCTTTGACTGTCAGCTTGAAAGGCATATTTCTTATATGCACTGACAGAAATATTAACAAAACACAGGCCTTTAAAGTGCCAATTGAATTTTAAAACTATCAAGGCCAACAAATTAAGATATCAGCTTAGAAATATAAATGATAATTAACAACAATAAATGTGTCCCATGTGTGCCAGTTTAATTTCAACAAAGGTCTACAATAGTCCATGCAAATATGAAAAAAGTACAAGGAAAGATTGTAATTGGAAGACAGAGAGAGAGAGTTCAAAGGGAGCCCTTTTCCCTTGCCAAAATGTAGCCTAACTTTGGAGCATTATGAAGCCCCCTTACCGACCAGCTACCATGACATAGTTGGTACCGATGGATGCCTTAAGTTGTCTAGTTTTATATAGCACCAGTATCTCACTCTAGCTCTATAACTGAGCCCTCTACAGTCTCTGAAAGACAGTAATGTGTTAATTGCATTAATTATTTTTAATGCATTAAATATTTTGAGAGTGTTAATTTTGACAGCACTAATCTCTTGGTACAGACATTCATGTCCCCCTCTGGATGAATTGTATTAACTTCTGTGATCCCTTGACCTTCCATCTAGAGCCATCATCAGGTTAAAATTTAAATTCATCCGGTTCTTTGGTTCGTGACCAAATACCTGCAAACTAATGACATTTCCAGCCTCAGCTGCACTTTCTGTTTAGCGTTAATTAGCAAATGTAAGCATGCAATTCATGTTACAACCTGGCCTGAGGGAAACCCTGGGGAAATGTGAAAATGAGACTCCCTTCTTCCCAGCTCCCAAGAAACCACCAGTAACGAGAATTACAGCAATTTTGTTTATTTCACACAATTTGTCTGTTGTTTAAGGACAAAACAACAGACAAATGGAACTAAATTAATCAACCTAAAAGAACTTATTCAAAACAAAAGTAAAAAAAAAACCCCAACACATCTCTTACCTAAAACTTCTAGCTTAGAAAAAAAGGAGAACAGTGATTAAACAAAATTGCTACCAAGCCCCACAGATCCAGAGGCCTTTAAAAACCTCTAGTTTTCAGGCTGGAACCAATCAGCTACCTGGAACAACACACAATCACACAATCACTCTCGCAGCCAGTCTGTTGATTTCACTCATCCGCATCCCAGTATGCCAAGCACACAGGAGCCGTTTAGCTCAAACTTGCAGAGTACGCCAACTGGTTGGGTTGGACTGAGGTCGAATCACATTCCCACAGCAAACAAACCGCTCCAGAGTTGGTTTGGGACTGGACAGAGACCACTTCCTCAAAGGGTCTCGGTGCGGTTGTTTTGGTCCACACCTGAGTATGATTGCTGTTTTCAGATCAAGGAGGGAAACAAACCACAGTTCGATTCACTTGGACTAAACAAGACAGGTTTGAAAACGCCTTTAGTAAATCAGGAGCTATATACACACAGATTATGGGCACCACTTTTAAATAAAACCCCAAATAATATGCATTTTTACAATTCTATCTACCTAAAGTCTGTCTCCCCAACTTGCTATATATAATCCAGTTTGCTGGATTTGTATCTACTTGCAGCAAACCAATATGTAAACTGTTACTAGTATATTTATTTAAGTTTAATTTGCAATATGAAGCTGGCTCTCAACCCTCAGAGCAAGAGTGTTATGTAAGGTGGTACAGTATATTCTCAGCAAGATGCATGAAGATAGTCAGAAATTCAGGTGGATACACAAACACACCCACACAAGCTGACAGAAAGACAGATGCCCAGACAGACATGTCAAGGGAGGATAAATATAGGTCTCGCATCCCGAGCAGATGGAGGCTGACAGGGTTTGACATGAACCCACATGACATTGGCGCTGCAGGACTCTGCTCATTTGTCAGCCGCAGCCTGGGCTGAACATCACTGGCAAACCTGAGGGGACGATAAGGAGGTCCCACGACCACAGAGAGGCTGCTACTGCTGGTCAGCATCCCACCAACAGCTCCAGTCTCATCTAATCTTTCCCGCTGTTGAGCAGAAGTTTGGGGAGCAAATAGATAAAAAGTCAGGGTGAAGATGATGAAGAGGTTCTGGTGTTAACTCAGACCCACTTTGTGATTTAGGGTGACAAAAGTGTATTTTTAAATATAAGTAATGAATCTCACTTGTCAGGGTCAGGGGTTGAGAGTTAGATGACACTTTTGTAACCACATGTAGATGACGACATTATTTATATTTATCTCTTTGCTTGAGTTTAAGTTGGTTCAAGGTTTGTATAAAACAAATTTGACTAGCTAAGGTGCTTGTTGTCTCAATGAGACTTCAGCTGATATTAAAGAATGAGGGATATGTCTGGGGTATGTGTTGTAATTACCTTGAGTCAAATAATGTTAAAAGAAATAAACCAAAAGAGAAGCAGCAAGGTTTTCTGTTGCTGTTACAAATGATTTTTCGGTGCTCCAAAAGTAATGAGAACTGCAGCTTTAAAATGAACAAACCACAAGAGTTTGCTTTTCACAAAACCTTAAGCATAGGTTGTTTTCAGTGTTTTATCAAATGTCCAGTGCTCCAATGCCTCCACCACTTTCCAAGCGGAATATGAACTCAACCACACAATGCGTCCTCCAAAAGTTGAATGTTGTAAAGGCACAAACAGCCTAACAGTACATAACTAATGCTATGTGGGCTTTTTGAAAAAGGGGGAAAAAACATCTTGTATTTGGCTATACAGGGCTACATGCTCTGGTCAGCATACCAAGAAAGTTGACATCTCCTAGCAGCGCCGGCTTTTTGATGTCAGTTAACGCTCACTCAGAGGCCTGCAGCTAAGACTATGTCTACATTAAACTAGCTAATTTCTAAAATTCACCTGATGTATGAGCCAAAAAAGTTTTAGTTTTACTTCCCAGAGTGCCGCCCACTGAATATGCACAGTAGTGTTTCTCCAGCTCGGTCCATAGACTTTACATTGGGATGACGTCACAGACTTCGCTTTTCTAGGTTTGTTGAAAGTTTTACAAATATAAAACCTTCATGGATCAAATATTCATAATACAAAGAGTAATAATTGACTCTGTTTGCAGTTGAAGGTGTCCTCTTAACACTTTTTCAGGTGTCTCTTATAACGGTGGTTTATGGGGAAAATGCTTTTTGAACCACAGGGGATTTTTTTTGCTGCAATACCACGAGTGACCACTGGGCAAATTTGGCAGCAAGGCTGAGCGGTGGCACGTATCCAGGTCTTATTCTATATCTATGCTCCGTCCACATTAAAACGCCAAAACAGGTAATTCTCCTCCTACTGGGCATGCGTGGAGGACAGATGAGCATGCCAGTCACAAAAACCAGCGAAGAAGAAACAATATACTATTTTTGTTTGCTGGCATTTTGTTTATTGCAAGCAGATTACAACAATTTCAGTGAGAGAAAGGTGGTAGATAGCTACGTTTAACTCTGAACAAGCTACCAAAGTAGACAATAAAGAAAACAACACTCGACCATCCGCCATTGTGTTTCTTCTTCTTCCTCTTCCAATGAAATGCTGCCCTACCATCTGTTCTGTCTCCGCCATGTCAGCATTTCTACAAAGCTCCACCAAGCTGGTGTTTTCAGATTTACACACTCTTGAGGCCGTTTTGGAGACGCTCAGTTTTCGAGGGAGAAAAATGCCATTTTAGTCTAGACTGAAGGCTTAGTGTGGACATGGTCTTAGACGTTTCCACTATAAATCCAAAAACACTCCATTGTTTTAGGGTTGGGGCCACATTCTCAAAAATGTACATTTCAAAACCAGCAGATGAAGTACAGTATCCATATATTTACCACTTGAATTATGTGAATAAAAATGTAATTTGGTTGAACTGACCCTTTAATCATAAAGAACAGTGAATGTTGGAGCATTAAATGTTTTCCTCAGTTATAAGGAGAAAGGAGTGTAACTGAAATTGAGTCCACCTTGACATACTGCACCATCCCCCTGCCCTCCAAAGGATCCCAATTGAGATTTACTATAAAGTCCCATTTCTGCCGAGAGAAAAGATTTCTATATTCCAGTGATCTCTCTATTTTTAAGGTGATGGATGGTTTGTTGGTGTTTACTCAGGCAAGGGAGAGAGAGCTAGAGGGGTCATGAAGCAGCGTTTGCCTCCTTTTTTGAATCTGCGAGCTACTGTATTCTTTTGGTTTTCAGAGACGGTTGTCGGCACCGCCGGGACGAAGAATGCGGATTGATCAGAGGCAGGAAATGGACTGTGTTAAATTGAAACAGACTGAAAAATTCTCCTATAATTATAACTGTGTTCAATTAGCCTTAACATGATTGCTGAAGGGACCAGGTGCTATGTGGTTCAAGTAAGAGCAGCTCAAGCGTGACAGTTGTTTCAGCACATAGATTTCACTTAGAGAAGCGTGTTTAACGACACCAAGGTATCAGAGGAAAAACACTGGAGCTCAAGCTGAACAGCGAGTCTGTCTCTAGCAAACCTGGACTTGTAGCTATTGAAAGCACAGGCTTCAAATGTATAAGACTGTTCAAATTTCACTCCAGTAAGTGTTTCACTCGGTTGACACTGATCTTTAGTGAATGAGCAAGAGGAACACATGTACTGCGCTGCTGTTTGAGCAGCGAGGATGAGGTGAAGCTCTTCAGAAAGCTGTGTGGTGTTGAGAGTGTTGTGGAGCGTGATATTAGGGCCACGCTTTCCCTCCAAGAGGCCTCCGAGCTGTAACGACCTGCGACCGTCACCAGTCCGGGAGCGATGACGGACAGGGTCTTTCAGCCAGAGCAAAACATAGAAAGTAAGTGGAGTGATAGAGCTGCTGTCCAAACAGACAGCCTTTATTATGAATTATGCTCATATTAAACAATTCTGCATTATTCTGATTTACACTCACTGGCATACCTTCAGTGTCGATGAAGGAAAAGTATCATCATCAATCTACCTGACCATGGTGGCAAGGGGAGCTCTTAGCCTCCCTTTATCGCTGGGCGTGTTGGTTTCAATTAAGGACTTTGTGGTTGTTGCTCTTCTCACACTGTGGTGAGCAGAGCAACAGAAGGAGCTTTTTCTGGATATTTAGCAGTGTGCAGAATCCTTGTTTGTTTTCATGATGACACTAATAAACCATAACGCTGATGAGGTTATCAGCTGCCCAAAATTCATAGAGACAGACTGAAAGAAGATCGTTCCAAACTGATGCACCATTTAACATGACATCATCAGACAATAACCTAATGTAAATAAATCATTTTCATTAACTTCAATATAATTCAACTTTAAGTGGCTGTAAATTCTATTTTTATTATAACAATGCATGAAATGACAATGTGTAATATGTCGGGCATGGCTCATAGTGATCAGTGACTCTGCAGGCTTTACAGAGCTTTATAGTGAGGTTCAGTCATTGTTTAGTTGTCTGCTGGATGTGGAAATGAGCAACTGTTTGCTAAAAAGTTCAACATATCAACTTGAAAGCTGATGATATGTCATTTACAACTTGTTTCCACTGCCCCCAAGTTGCCCAAAAAAAATCAGCCATTGCAGGTTTAAAACTCCTAGTTTTTATTCTCAGACTCAGTTCTTTTTACTTAAAGTCTTCTGACTTGAAATGATCATTTGAATGAAAACTGTAGAGCGTTCAATCTCACACAATTAGCGCATTAGCAGACCTCCCAGCATGCATGGTTTGAGGTTAAAACTCTTTCTGCCTTGTAGGTTGAAGAAAACATACATGATGGAAACTTGCTCTGTGTCGTTTAATACATGTTTAGCTAAGCTATGATTAAAAACAAATCTCATGAGCAGGGTATGAACAAATTATTCAAGTTTAGCTCAGTCAACTCACAATTTTAAGGGAGCAGAGGGACTTTTTAAGTCTAATCAACTCATGTTTAATAATTAATGGTAAGGGAATTGTGAGGAAATTAATTCTGTGCATTTTTGATAATTAGTCATTTCTAATAATGTAATTTCCCTGCAAATCTCAGTAATAACATAACTTCTTGCTGTTCGGTTGCTCTACAGGCATTTCAAACTGCCTCAGGCTACATTAACCTAGTCAAATGAGGTTTTTTTTCCTCAGAAATGTTGTTTCTTTTCCTTCCCTGCCCCGTCTCCTCTCTTACTCACGCTCCCATCTGTGCTTTTTTATCCAAACATCACCTGTCTGTTACAGCGGATACCTTTTTCATCTTAGTCAGTCACCTGCTGATGGATGGGAGAATGATCTGAGCAGACTACCGCAGTAACCTACCGAGAGACAGACGGAGAATAAACATAGCTAGTGGAAATAATGAAATAGGACATTTGTCCATTCAAAGGCCACCTGTTTCAAATTTCCTTGAGAACCAAATAAAAGCGTGGAAGATAGTTCCCTTACGTTGATTTTTATAGTGTCCTTCCATTATTTTCACTGACATGAAATTTTTATGTTCCCTGCATCACCTCTTCATGGTGTATCAGATGACAGATGAAACAGATTTAATGAAACGGCAGATGATGAAACACTGTACAACAGCATCTGCCATGGACAGGCTTTTTAAGCCCTGACACTGAACACCTGTCAAATCCTTTTTGGTGACTCCTCTTCAGCCTTACCACACAACACCGCTCAGTCCAACACTAATGCTCACATTAAGTCTGAGCGTAAAGCACGCCACCGGATAAATAAAGCACCTCATTTCTCACAAATACTTCCCCTATGGCCACAAAATGTCAAGCAACCATTTGCTAATTTAGCTTCTTTATGGGCTCACTGCAGCTCTTCAGCGTCACTCTGTTTCCAAATTAGAGTGAGTGAATTACTTGGCTGTAATTAGATTCCCCTCAGTAACAGGAAATCTGCATGTTTAGTCACTGGACTATTTGAAATGCCACCTGCTGATATTCTCCTGGAGTAAATAAAATAATGAGGAGGTTAATGTTTCTCCTTGAATGGCGGTAGAAGAATTTGTACATCAGTGACTTTGTTTGAAATGTATAACGGCCTCCTGTTGTTTTAGATGCATGAGCATGTCTTACTCTATTGCTTTAATTACACTGAACATGTCTTTCTCCTCTGATATGTTTCTGTCTCCTACCAGATTCATCTATTCCATATGGAAGCCCATTTCTTCCAGAAAAATAAGATAAAATGTTAAAAATGCCAAAATATAAATCTAAATTATGAGATGGTAAATCATCATAAACTCATCATCTTGTCATAATATGTCACAAATTTAATTTACCATGAATATTTATGTTTGCTAAACTTTCATCTATTTTTTTTTTCCCATTTGTGATTGAAATGAGCTTCTACAGTTTCAGATCGAGCGATAATGTAACATCTTCTCTCCGCTGTGCATCTTCTCTCCAGCTTTCAGTAGCTCGTTCTTTCATGCTAATTTATATTTCCCCAAAGACTAATTTTGCATTCAATATTTTTTTTTCTGATTGTGGAATTAATTTATGAACTGATTTGGTCAGAAAGCATCTCAGACAATCATCTCATTGTCTCCTCTCTGGGGGGGGGGGGGGGGGGATGCTTTTGTAATAAATTTTAAATGAAAGCTGGTGACATTCCATAATGTGAATGATGATTAAATGCATACTGCACACACCAGTAAAAACAGTATTTAAAAAAAAAATTAAAACCATAACATCCTCTCCAATGTTGTCTATTTTATCCACTCACTATTCTCCTGCACAATCACAAGAGCATTTATGTCGTTTAGATGTGACTAAAGTTGTGGATGAATCTTACACAATATCTGATATCAATATCCTGAAACTAAATTATGTACACTATAAGGCCAAAAAGTAAAATGCCTGTGGACACCTGAACATTACACCCAATTGTTAAAGATCTCATGATGCATCAACAGCAACAGGTTTTCAACAAGTTTCGGTCCCATTCAGCCACAAGAGCGATAGTGAAGTCGGACACAGATGTTGGCCAATAAGGTCTGGCTCACAGTTGGCGTTCTGAAATGTGTTGGATGGTGTTGAGGCCACTGCTCATTCAAGTTCTTCCACATCCAAACTGGGGAAACCATTTCTTTGTGCTTTAGGGACATTGTCATATTGAACCTGAAACTGTTGCCATAAAGTTGCAATAACGCTGTTGTCTAAACTATCTGTAACTTTAAGTCACTACTCAGCATTTCTAAGCTTTATAGAAACATTTTAAAAAACAACACATTATAATATAATCTTAAACTGATTTGAGGACATTTGTAAGTTTTTATTAATGTACAGTATTTGCCAACAGTCATAAATTCTTCTTTGAAGACATATTTTATATTATTACAGCTGTATTTTACTGATTGTCATTCATGACCTGTTTATACACCAACAAGGATAAAACTGGCGATTTTCTGTATTTTTTTCTTATTTTGTTATTTTCTTATTGTCAGAGCCAAACCAACAATTAATTGTTCCTACTTATAACTTGACTGTGTACTTAAGTTTTTTAAGAAATTTACAATGTAGTACAAAGTTGAGATGTTGTGATATGTAGCACAACAAGCTAACTGAGCACTGTAAACAGACATGCTCACTGGTTTTCTGCCTTACACAGAACTACTCTTCAGAGACTGAAAACATGATCGCTGTTATTAGTCTTTGAAGCCGATTATTATATTACATGTGCATCAGTGTGGCTCGCTGATGTGTTTTTAATAGTTTTGGGACAACAATGGAGGTCTATGGCACAGAGGAATAAGATTTATCAGGCTTTATATACACACCATACTTGTAAATAGATCAGTTCATTCTCGGTTTGGATCTGCACGTGCGATTTGATGACAATAAGAAAAATATAGAAAATCATCAGGGGTATCTTTAAAGTTGAATGAGTGAGTTCATGCTAGTGTGTTTGCTTATCCATACCCCCTTTTATCATGAATTAATGACCAAATTGAAGATATTCTTGTGCTGAAGGCTGGTGTTAAGAGCTGTTGTTCTTCATTGAAACGGTGGATCATTATCTAACGGCATTATCTGTAACCAGCCAATGACAGGCTGCCTTTATAATGAGTTTCTCTGTGAGACAAAGTGGGGGGATTTCAAGATATTTCTTTCTCTTTTTCCAAACAGCCTTCTCATCAGCATAACGCCTCATTAATTCTGACTCTGGCCTTGGCATTGTCTAATTCTCACTTGACCCCATTTGAACTTGACTTTTTGAGCTTGACTATAATAACAGCTAATGTTTAAAAGCTGCGAGAATCGTATCGTGTGGGGTGTATTTGGGGCCTTAGTGATCTTCAATTCTTTCACTTCAGAAGTACAGAAACAGATTAATTCCTCAGCTCGCACATAAATGGCAAATACACATCATTTGGATTCATATCTCTTATGGGTCATTACCAGGTGCTTTATGGTATTGAGGACAGAATGAAATCCTTTTACAGTCCTTCCAGCCGTTGAGGCCACATGCTCCTTCTGTTAGAAGATCCACCTGTGTAATAAAAAGGAGCTGAAACACTGGTGGTGTCCACCTCAGTCTGTGCAACACTCATTGACTGAGCAGTGATTTCCATACAACTTCGCTGTAGTTGCCAGGATGTGTGTGGAAAGATTGTGGAGTAGCTCAGTTGAAAAAAATGTGATTTGATTGAAAAAATATATCCACATATTGAGTCAGCTGTAACAGTATGTGTTGCAACTGAGTGCATGAAAACTAGTTAGCAAGCAAGCTAAATAGTCAGCTAAAAGTAATGGATTGAAGGTGTATAGCTAAAGCTAAAAACAATGTATACATGGGTCAAAACAGGTTAAAGTTTGGTAAAAGTAATGTTAAAAGCAGATAAATGAATGAAATAGATGCTAAAAGTATCTTACTGGATAATTATAAGATGGCTAAAGTAATGGATAAGTTGAAATAGCTAAACATAATGGATAAATTATTGAAAAAGATAGCTAAATGTATGGGTAAACAGTTGAAATAAAAGCATAAATGGTAACTAAAAGTACAACAGTAGTAAGTCGTGCTACTCTGTTAGTCTATTGATAGTACAAATGCAAATTTGACCAAACTGACCTAAACATTGACAATTCAGTGGTATGAAAACATCATTGTTACAATACACACTTTTACATCATGTTAAATAACATCCTGTTTAAAACAAATTCAATGTCTTTGCACTGAATTTAATACATTCTGAAATATCTGTCATGTCTTAGTTTTGTGTTTATTCTTACACTGCTAATAAAGGTCCCAACATGTGTCAAATGGAAATAGTGGCTCTTCTCTGATCATATTAAGAACCTTGAACCTACATACATTAAAAGTGTGTGAGTGCTGCTCCACTATAACATCTTTCTCTCCCAAATAAGGAACTCCACTTCCTCTTCTGCCATCTTGTGTTCATTTTCAAAACCTGCTTAAGAGGATGCGATTAAGAATAAAGTGTAGCTGATGGCAATAATTAGTGGTGTGGATATAATGCAAAAAAAAAAAATCAGCTGCTTCATTATAACAGCTCACTTTGAGATAAGAGACCAGCTGACAGCCATGATACCATGTTCTTTATTACAGGCAGAATGGGGATTGTTTAGCAGCTGAGTACTGACCAACTGCTCAGCAGGATGATCACCAGTGTAGCCATAATGCTTTATGAAGAACAGGGAAACTACTTGGCTATGACATGATAAGTCTGGCAGATAACAAAGTTACATTAAGAGGGCAGGCACACACCCAGAACCCTAATTAACATATTATTTGTTGTTTGTTTAATCTGTTAATTAGTAAGTTTTAGAGGTGATGGTTTGTTACCTTTGGACAGAGTTGTCTGTTTCCCCTTTAATTTACCACACAAATATGAGAGTGACATCCATCTTGGTATCTAACTCTCAGCAAGAAAGTGTTTTACCCAGGATAGACAACTAGTCCTTTAAAGGAGAGTTCAACATTTTGGAAAATACTGTTATCAATACCACCCTCATGGCTGGATCTAGGAGGTGATCAGCTTAGCGTAGCATAGATGCTGGAGACAGGGAGGAAGAGCTAGCTTTGCTCTCTCCAAAGTTCAAAACTCCACCTAATAGCATCAATGTTGTATCTATTTGTACACAAATAGAAATGTAAAAATTGACAATTTGAGTTTTTTGAGGGAGTTACTGTTACTGTTCCAGCACAGAACTCCTTATAAAACCACAAATGATTGTTTTTACGTCATTGTGTTTGTCTGAATAAACAAATAAGAAACATATTGGTTAGTGAGTTTTAGAGGTGCTGTAGGTGGCTAGCTGTTTCCTCCTAATATTCCTTTAAGAGACATGTCAAAAGTCTGCAGGATTTCAGCCTGACTGAACTCCACAGCAGCAGATTGAACTGTTTTCCTCACCTGATCAGACATACCAGTTCTATGAGTTGCTGTTGTGTTTTTTTGGTAAGAAAACCTGCAGATAATTGGGCTTTGGTGCATAAATAAAACACAACAGACTTCATAGTAGCTGATTGAGTGTGAACCTGCACACAGAAATCCTTGCATAGTTTAAATGTGTTTAACACCAGTAAGACCTTCATGGCGTGAGGTAGGTACAGGCTTTAGAAGGTAAACAGGTCCTATTTTAATCCATTGCAAAACTGTTATGCAAGCCTGCAAATTCATTCTCCATTACACAGAGTAACTAAACAAGGGCTTGTTGGTCTAGGGGTATGATTCTCGCTTTGGGTGCGAGAGGTCCCGGGTTCAAATCCCGGACAAGCCCTTACATTAAAGATCTTTGATTGATAGCATGTGTGTAAAGCTGCAGGACTTTTAAAGGAATGCTCACTATGAGCCAAAGATGCAACTATTAGCATGTTAATAATGCTGGTAGTAAATGAAATGTGTCTGCTTGCATCTGTAGATCACAGTTTACTACTAAACCTGGAAATAACCTCTAGCTCATATAAATCATTAGTCTTCTGGAATAAGCAGATAAACTGTGGCCTCAGCACTTGCTTAGATTAGGATAGACATGATGTGTTTGATTGATCAGTGAAAGGAGATTTTTCTGCAGACAAAATGATCCTTTGGGAAGAGAAGACTGTTGCAGCCTCAGAGTATTAAGCTGTCTGCATGAAGCCAGGAAAGACCTGGATGTCAGGATACAAATCTATTAAAGAGATTTCAAGTGATTTAGTGTCCAACTTTATCATTAAAGCTGCTGTAATCAATATCTTTATATTAGCAATGGATTAAATGTGAAAGGAGTCACTCAGAATGACAAACTGTCAACTGTCATAAAGTTAATCTCAGCTCGTTTTTATTTTATAGCCTGCATGACTTTACTGTTTTGATTCATTCTCACTTCTCCCTTCAACTCTGCTTTAATAACTTAAAAAGATGATGTGTCAGTGTTTAAGCTACTATCTTACACTTTGTTTCATTTGCTATATGCACTGAAACAAAACATAGGAGTAAAATAACTAATTTTGCTACATTCATAATAAAGAAAACTGTAGCAAAGACTCAAATATCCACAAAAGAAAGTAAAGACCTTTGGATTACCAGACATCATCATCATCATCATTAAGGGAAATAAACACTTGTCAAAAAAACGGCTTTATTTAAAAAAGTAAACACAATTTAGGACACAAAGTTTCATTCATGGAAATGGGGAAGATCACATCATGCTTCCTTTCTGTTACTCCAGCAGACTATTATTGGAACCTGACACACAGAGACTCACCAAGATCATTTTGACGAGTCGTCTTTGTACAATATATCATCAAACACTACACGCGATCAGAGACTTTTTTTTTTAGCCTGTAGGGAAATTTTTGATGTTTCTATATAAAGGATGATGAAACCATCACTAAATATCACAGTAACTTTGTGGTTTAGCCTGTGATAGTAAGTCTGGAAGTCACAGAGGCAGTCAGAAAAGAAAACAAGCCCCCCCAAAGGAAATAAATAATAGCTGCTAATACGCAGGGTCCAGTGGTCCATGCAGACCAGCTGTAGATTGTTTAATGGTGACAATCTGTGGTTGTATGTTGTGGCACTGTTGGAGCATTAATCTGATCCGGGTGGGGGGGCGGAGGTGAGGCTCGAGCTCTGTGTAGTCCAGACAGACTGCTGCGGTGACGTTCGGTCTAAAAGCTGTTGCGCCCCTCTGTGGATCGATGCTGCTGAGCCAGTTTACCGTAGCCGCCTCTGGCTGGGTCGTAGTCCTGCCTGTACTCGTCTCTCACCTACATGGAGACAGAAACACGACCAGAGGGGAAACGAACAAACACAGGAAAGATTATACTCAAACATAGAGGAAAAAAAGAGAACTAATTACTCATTTTTAAACAATTTAAGTAATGGAAATGGCTTCAGTTGCAACATATTTACTAAGAAACTTGACCTAAGTCTCTCTCTTTTTTGATAGTTCTATTGATAGTTCTCATTTATTGCAACTGTCTTACTTTTGTATGTTTCACAATTTATATCTTCTTGTATGACATGTGCTGTATAAATTAACTTGTATTTTTCCTATTTTATTTATTATTATAAATCACATCCATATAATCTAATTAAATACTACTAACTGTACATATGTATTTTCGGAATAAATTTATTGTACAAGTGCACTGAATATTACTTATTTACCAAAATAATCTCAGATGAGTTACTTAACCACACCGCAGCATCTTCAGGTGTCACTGTTAAATGTTATTGAAAGCTCTGAAAGCTAGTAAGTGGACCTTTGAGCTTTAATTACTCTGTGACATACATTCATCCCAAAGGTCAGGTATAAACATCAATGCTCAGAATGTGTCATTATCACGGTCATTTTGGTTTTATCAGAAAAGTTACATAACGGAGGGAAGCAAACTTGTCAGAATATTTTCACACGATAAACCAGCGTTGAGTCCAATGTTTGATTCTTATTTACACTTCCACGTAGCACGCTGTGAACGGCCGCAAGAAAATTGGACATGATTATGCATTTTGTATTTGTTAACATACGGTTTCATTCTTCAAATGCCATACTATAGTAATACTGTCCCTTCAAAGGCCACACTTAATCATGCATAATTTATTTTGGAAGTTATATCACTTTCTAAATATCATACGGTTGACTTAAAATGTCATGATATAGTGTATTGATTTTTTGAAGGCCATTTCAGTATAGGCCATTTTTCAAATGCCATAGTGCGCTCTAAGTTTTATTGTTTTCCAAAATGCTGTACTGCAGAAAATCCAACTTTTTTCAATATGAAGGAGACACAAAATTGGTAGGGAGTAGACCCCCGAACCCTGTGTAATGACACGACCACACGGGAAGGTTTTTGATGTATACATCCTCATCCTACACCACAGCAACAGCTGGGTGTCAAATAAAGTTTACTACTATTAAACTACTAAAATCACTAGTTAATTATCACCCATTTTAATGGAGACTCTTATTACAGACCCCACACATTGTATCTTGTATATCTCATTCTATATTTTACAGTGCAACTTGTCTGTGTTGGTTTTAATATAAACTAGAGATTAACAGGATATGGATTTTTTTTTAGAAAAAGGTCCACACATGCATTTTTGGGGTTGAAACTGCTGATGTGCAATCTGTTCAAATGAAATCAGATATTTATGCCACAATAAGCATTCAGCGTCAAAACTGAATCCAAGCACAATAGCAAAAAACAATATATTTGTGACATTTATTAAACTTCTTAAGATCAATTCAAGTTGGGGAGCTTCTTGTAGACAATCAATATAGTTCCTTTAAACTGTTCAAGCTTAAAATAAATGATCCAGCAAACTGCATCATGTCCATCCAGCTGAGATCCAATTATCAACAAAAGTCAACAAGTCTGACCCTTATGTGTGATTTTTTTTTACAACCTGCCAGCATCCACACAAACAAACATTCACACAAGTATTCACAACACATGACTGTCAGATTTCTTACCTGTCCTCCAGACTTGCCGCGACCGAACTGCCGTCCCTCCTTGAAGCCGGTGTCCCAGTCTGTCCTGATGATCCGGTCGTCCAGCCGAGTGCCGTTAATGAAGCGCATGGCGTGTTCCGCGTCCGCACGTGTGTAGTATCTGGAACAGGAGGGGTTAAGGTCCGCCGCAGACTCTTAAAAACTTACACGATGTGCACACTTTGTCAGTAACCAGACAGGAAGTTGACTTAGTTTCAAAGTGTGTTTGCTGTACGTGAATGCAAGTGTTATTAAAACAAAGGTTTTTTTCATGTTTAAAAGGATACTCTACGAAGCAGAATCCACAAGCCGTCTTCTTCACTTTATCCAGGCCGATGATGATGCGCTTGACGTCTCCACTTTTGGAAAACAACTCATGTACCTGCTCATCAGAAACAAACAAAAAGAAAAGCCACACAAACAAGTGAGAATTGTGGAAGAGCTTGTACGAAATATATGAGTATTATAGAATAGAATATTCTGGCAATACTATGAGGCAATTCTCATAGGCCTGCATACTAAACATTATAACATTTTGTTTGTTTCTTCAATACAGCCTCCTATGAGAATTATTATTCACGTCTCCACCCAGTTACCGCCGTTACAGTACAAATCAAGCGCCCCCTGATATAACAGCCTACATAGTCTCAGTTTACCTGTAAGACTTGTGTTTATTTACGCTGTTGTTCATCATCTGTGATGTGAAAACGTCACATTTCCACACAGTCAGAGAAATAAAGAGTGTGCGTGCTGGTATTAGTTCAGTTATAAAATCTAAGCGCACCACGGAGCGTCTCTCCTGCCAGCTGCTGACAGCGCTGTCAGCTGAAGACTGGATCACACTGGACAGGAGGGGAGACGATAGAGACGCTGGTGCACGTCTGTTTAAACAGGAGTTTTGCTGCATTTAACTCCGGAGCTGAGAGCTCGGAGCAGGAAACGGTCGCTCTGTCCATCCTTCTCTGTATCCGTCACAGTCATGTCGTCTATTTAGGTCATTTAGAGACAAGAATCTGTAAATGTTTACAGACTGTCATGCTGTCACGCTGCATTACTCTGTGCATAATGACATGGCTAAAAAAAGGCAGCGGTTCGATCGAAGAAATGCAAGTCGGGTTTAATGACAGATGCATCGACTCAGCAACTTTCAGGCAGCAGCCATAGGCCAAAAAGGGTGAAAGACTAAAGAAGCAACAAATCTTTTAGTGTCCAAGAACCAGATACTTTCTTGAAATCTTAAAAAAGGATTTTAATGGTATGAAATCGATTTCCAAAGAAGTCAGTGCAGGGCGATAACTAATGGTGTGGTCAGAAAAGAACAGCGATGTATCCTACCTGCTCCTCAGTGGTGTAGAAGGAGAGGTTTCCCACATACAGAGTGTGGCTACCCTTAAGTAGCTTCTCCTGTTCATAGCGGTTACCCTGAAAACACAAACATCATCGTAAATACCAGTATGTTCTTCACTCAGTAAGGACACAAGCCAGAGCTTCAGTTTATAGCAGCAGGCAGATTATCTCTGCAGCTGCTGCAACAACTATTATCTTAGGATGAGCTGATTTTAAAATGATAAAATTGGATTTATTTACATTTTTGGCTCCACAAAGAATGAAACAAAGACCAAGTTTTGTCTAAAAGGAAGTAGATAGAAAGCCGACTACAAGTAAGCAGACATAACATTTCATTTGTATGTGAAAGCTGTACATGTCATTCTAAAACCATCTGGGCATTAATCTGCTGCTGAAACAGCCTTCACTCCTCTATAAAGAGCTTCAACAAGATTTTGAAGCATACTGAAATGGAAGCATTTGCTCTCATCTTGCAACAAGGTCATTAATGAGGTCAGACGTGGTTGAGGTCTGAACAGATTAGTCAAGTACTTCCACACTAAACTGGGAAAAACATTCTTTATGGACCTGGCTTTGAGCACAGGTTCATTGTCATGTTGACACAGGAAGAGTCTGTTGACTCATATAATCATATTTTGTATTCTGTACCTCAAAAGGACAGGGTCAAGTTTCCAGGTCTGTCTTAAAACGTGGTTGAGTTAACAGTCAGGAGCCCAAATGAACACTGAAACAGGTTTTTCTTGCCATAATTATTCCTCCTGTTTTTACAGATCCCTTCATAATACACTTACAATGTAAGTGATGGGGGACAAAATCCACAGTTCTCCTTCTGTGCAAAAAAGTATTTAAAAGTTTATCTGAAGCTAATATGAACCTTCAGTCATCCAAATTAGTCAAATGAAGTAGACATCTTTCCACATTAAAGTCTTTATAGTGCCAAAGTCCCTCTTTTTGTTACTATACTTCCACCGTAGCTCAACAGGGAAACACTGTCTGAGGAAACACAAAGAAGGAATTTGATGCTAAAAAGACTGTAAATGTGGCAGATATCCACTTGATACGACTAACTCAGACTGCTGAAGCCTCATATAAGCTTCAGATAAACTTTTAAACTGAGGATTTTGGCCCCCATCACTTCCATTAAAAGCACATTTGAGGGGGATCTGTCTGTTTTGTCCAAAACCCCAAAGATATTCAGTTTACTGTCATAGAAGACTGAAAGAACCAGAAAATATTCACATTTAAGAAGCTGGAACCAGAGAATTTGGACATTTTTTTCTTTTAAAAGTGACTCAAAATGATTAATCTATTATCTAATTAGATTGATTAATGCAATAGTCAGCAAATAACCGATTAATCGTTGCAGCGCTAGTTTTATATTGTTGTTATAACGATATCTAACGTTACACCTTTTACTTCCGAATCAGGCTCGAAAACCTGTAATTTAAATATCATTACTCAGCACCACAGTTGGCTTAAATGATATTTTAAATGACGTAATAGCTAACCCTAAGCTACTTACGTTAAATTTGCCATATAACTTTAGCCTCACTTTTGTACGAAGTTTAAGAAAACGTTTTTAAAAGTCTGAGTAAACACACAGATCCAGTCGCAGCGTGCAGTGAGCTGCCCGCTGCTGTTAGTGAACGGCTGCTAACTGTAAGCTAACGACACAAACCGTTATGTTGACGTTAAAACATTCAGTAATGTGTTCATCAGAGGTGTTTTTCTGACTTACCTTAAAATGTTGGTCTCTATATTGACTAATATCAATGTGAGAATCACTATTCAGGGCATTTAATTTAACAGACATTGTGAAGAAATGGTGGATACGCGGTCTCCAACTATTCAATTATTTAGCGTTTCAGCTAAAGCATGACGTTGCTTCCGGTTCGTAAGTCCGTCCTTTGAATGACTCCGGGTGCAACAACTGGATATTCAGCCAGCTGAGTGGCTTCCAACGCCGTTCTTCTTCGTCTTCTTCTTTGGGGTTTAACGGCAGCTTGCATCCTTAGTGTTGCATTACTGCCATCCTCCGGAGTCAGTCAAATCCTACAGTGTCCGGTTTGTCAGATTTTTCCGATTAATCCTTTTTTCCTAAGAAAGCTAAACAGACACTTCCTGCCTTGCCCTCTCTCACCACACTCCAGTATGCCCTCCAGACCTGCTCCTGTCAGCCCTGATCTCCTCATTCCCTAAATCATGTCCTTTCTCTCTGATGTATATTTCCTGCAGTTAACAAGTACATGCTCTAATGTTTCTGGTACCTGACAACGCTCACAAAGTCCAGTTGGATGCCTCCCTATAATGTGGATTCTGTTCAGGTTACTGTGTCCTTTTCCTAGTCTGGTCATTATTTCCTCCTCTTTTCTATTTCCTCCCCCACTTCTCTCAGTACCCACTCTATTTTGTATTGCCTCCCAACTCCCTGTTGGTAACATGTTATATTCAGTTTATATGCACTTTGGAGCTATAGAGATTTCCAACAATGATGATAGTGATTTTGTTTGATTCATATTGAATTAAAAACATCTTAAATTGGTGTAAAATATGGTATTTAGAGTAAATACAAAAGCATGCCATAACAAATCAAAAACACATGAGAAATGGTGTCAGCAGAGCCCAGATTTAAACCTTACTTTACCCATAAAACTCTTTAAGTCATATCTCTAATACACACTTACACACCCATAATCTAATATAGCATTTAATATCAGTTTAACTTAACAGAGAACTCATGGAGGACAGACAGTAATTGTTATTTATTTACTACGGTGTGTATGCTTGAGTTGTTTTGCCTTGGAACGGCAGTTTTTTAATAGAGTTAAAGATTTTTGTACTAATCTGCTGGTGATTTCTTATGTTAGGCCAGTGTCTGTTGTGATGTTGTTGCAGCAATTCCCGTTATCAGAGACAAATTTCTCCAGAGGGAGACAACAAAAGTGACCTTAACGAGTAATTTTAAATGTATGAACTATGTTGATGATACACCAAATGTAAAATTCTTTGACCTTTAAAACAAAGAAACAGATATTGTTGATTCATCAAAATACATATTTTACTATCTACTTTTTATTACTATCTGCCTTGTCTTTGCTTAAAACTGTACTCAATACATGTAGCACTAAATCTAATTCTATAAATTTAGCATTTGTAAAGTGACCCATAGTCACATGACTACTGAAGCAGGAAGTTAAACTGCAAGATGTGGTGCCGAGCTATTGGCTGCTGTAATGTTGTGCAACTGATAGACTGCTACTCTTGTTTGACTTGTTTGTTCTGAGAGTTTGTGTTTGAACTTTTTAAAATAAACTTTAACATCACTCTGCTCCAGGACGTGTGCCAAAACACTTTCAAATACATCGATTGTTGGTGTTTCCTTCGGCCTTTGTCACGAACTTGACTTTTAAAAGCCTGCAAGTTTGTAAGTTGAGAAACCTTCATGATTAAACACTACGGTGCATTTATAGGGTGTATTTACCAGAATTTTTAGGTATTTAAATGGACTTTACAGATGAAGATGAAGTGTTAACATCATCCTTTATAGATTGCACAACCCAGCTACAAGCCTGCTAGAGAGAACACATTAGAAATACAGAGGTATTACTAAAAAACACATACAAATGTAAAACCGAAGAAAGGTGTAAAAACTTGGGTATTTTCTTGTTCAATAAAAACACTTCAGACTGAAAATGGTCCTGTAAGGTCTAAATTTTATTATCACAATTCAAAAAATTTGACGTGAAAAAGAAAATTATCCTAATCTATCACCTGTCTTAACTGCTGACAACATTAACAACCGTAATTATTTTGCAAAAAGTAAGAACCGATATGAATGTACCCGCTTATAAATCACAGAAAATGAAAACATAAATGAGATGAAACAGCAGGGCTTAAACCTTCGACAAGATACTGGGCTTTAGCTGCAGACTGTTAATTCTACTAATGTTTAACAAGGACATATTGTCAGTTCTTGTATCAATAACTTCAATCCAATAAATCAGAGCATATTAAGCAAAGCCAGTAAAAGGAGGGCAGTGGCTCTGCCGGGGGGGGGGGGGGGGGGGGTGACAACTCTACTCCCAGATCTGCCTTGTAGTCTTCATCAGAGGTCAGATGATCTCATTCCTGCATTGACTCCTGGAAACTAAAAGAAAAATGATACCAGTAATTAACACTTCACATTCACGTCATTCAAAAAAATAACATATAAAGCTCATTTTATCCTTGTAGGTATGAATACTGAGCGAGTAGGTAATCTTCTCTGACGGTGACCGTGAAGCATGTAGCATGAACTCAGGTTCGACAGGGATTCTACTATTTTAGTCGGTATACACGATATATATAAGTGGTAGATGTATTATCCTCCTTCAGCCCTCAGTTATGCCTGATCATGTGGAGATTTCTCTTGCAGGAGATGCAGTTCTTCTCTGACTGTGAGTGAACATCACAAGTATAATGTCACAGGCAGACAGACTGTTGCCTTTTGGCATTTAAGATAAAAGAAATATACATATTTGATGGTGAAAGTCAGTAAAAATGGCCTTTTAGTATTAAATATTTTAGTATTAATTTTCTTATCCTCGTTAAATTCTTAGAATTATATATAAGCAAAGATCAATAGTCTAGTCTAACCTTAGATGAACCTGACAGCACTGAAAGTTTATTTCTACCGAAGCTATATCGTGCTCCATATTAATGTCTTATAGTACTGACACAAACAGTCAACAGATTGTTTACTCCACTGATCTGTTTTATAGAATTGTACATTAAATATATAGAATTTAGTGAACCATCAGCTGGCAGGCATGGTTCAACAGTAAGGCTCACCTGATCGCCCGGGGCGAGTAAAATGCCACATCAGCTAGTAAATCTGGCAACTCATTTGCCTGATCGGGGCATGTTTCAATCACATGTTTCAATCATTTTCTTTAAATCATCGTCATATCATTCTCTGGCACACAGCGAATCCCCCTCCCCTCGCATGCATCAGAGAATAATGGCGCACGCTGTTGACCAATCAAGAATCCAGTAGGTTAGTAGTGTGATGTGTGAAACAAACATCCCTCGGGAAATGTGAGTAATGTCAAATAGAGGAATCAGTGGAGCATGTAATGTTTCACTGCCAGAAATACTCTCGAGAACGAGAAACAAAAATGAAATCAGGAAGCCTGGACTGGAAGAAATTAGTTTAAAAAATGTATTTGCCCTCAGGTTAGAGAGACTATTACATTACTTGAGCGAAACAGTGCTGATCAAAAAAACTTAGTGTTCAGTGAAATATAAGGGATGGGTCATAACGTTTTCGATATGCAAGAATATTTGTTGCTTCGCATCGACGACACTCAGTGACATTGTTCTGTTTCATGTACTTACATAAAGAGACTCTTCATACATTTTTCCAGAGCCCAAAATAAAATAACTCGTTTTGTCCGACCAACAGTCCAAAACCAAAAGATATTCAGTTTTTTTAAAGCAGATAAAAGTAGAAAATCCTCACATTTGAAAAGTTGGAACCAGAGAATTTTTGGTGTTTTTTGCTTAAAAAAAAATCACTGACACAATGCATCAATTATTGAAATCATTGCCAGTTATTTTTCTTTTTTAATCAACTGATAATTAGATGTAAATTAATGGAAAAATTGCCCATTAACTTCCCAGAGCCCAAAATAGCATCTACATAGATCTTGTTTTGTCTGACCAACAGTACAAAACCCAAAGATATTCATTTTATAATAGTAAAAGACAAAGAAAAGCAGAAAATGCTCACACGTGAACAGCTGGACCCAGAGGATTTTGGCGTTTCCTGCTTGAACGATTAAAATCGTTGCCGATTATTTTTCTTTCGATGAATCGACTAATCGTTTCAGTTCTACAACTTATGTTTAAAGCAGCTTTCTTTACCATCTCTGCTACATCAAAGGTCGGATCTCCTCTCGATGCTGAGCAGCTCCACTTCGAAGATGAGCGTGGCTCCTCCGGGGATCTTAGGCGGAGCTCCCCGGTCTCCGTAGCCCAGCTCGGAGGGAATGACCAGCTTCCTCTTCTCCCCTTCGCACATTCCCAGCAGGCCCTGATCCCAGCCTTTGATCACCTGGCCGGTTCCCAGGGTGAAAGTGAAGGGCCTGTCGCGGGGGATGCTGCTGTCAAACTCCGTGCCGTCTTCCAGTTTGCCCGTGTAGTGCATGTTCAGCACGTCTCCTTTCCGTGACTTGATGGGGCAGTTGTCCACTCGCTTCTTGATGCCGATCTGTAGCTTCTTCTTCTCGGCCCCGTTGACCGCCGCCGGGCTCAGAGAGAGCAGCGTCACCGCGAACAACAGCAACACCCGCATGGCCGCAGTCCTCTCACGATTTTCAGGTGTTAAAGGGTTTGAGCTTTGGAGAAGCTTTGTGAGTGATGAATCAGGGAAAAGAGCCGCTGAGTGTGTTGCAGAAAGCGGATATACGTAGGAAACTTCACCGGCTGGTGTCACCATTAAAAACTTCCGGGGAAGAGTCTCTGACGATGCTGAAGTTGGTTTCAGATTCGATATTTTCTACACCAATTTAAATAGTGAAACTTTTATTTAATTATTTTTTATAATTAATCCACGGACATTTCAACGCCAACATGGTCTAATGTGACCATTTACCACATAGGTACTACTCAGAGATTGTTTTATTTTATTTTTTTGTATGATGTAATGCTTTAAATAAATAGTGCTTTTAGTTTTGTATGATGTAATGTTTGATACACTTGATTGTTTTGTAAATTTGCCTGACAGGGACTGCTAATGAAATTTACATGTCTAGCTAACTCTGAGACAGTCAACTGGCTGTTAAATAAACAAAACAGGCATTGCATCTCTATAAAACATACAAAAAATAATCCAAGCAGCAGTAACCTGACACAAATACAACACACAAGTAAATATAAAATAAATAAATGAATAAATAAAACACACAAAAAACTAAAAATTAAATGAATAAAAATTAAATAGGTTGGGAGCGACCCCTCAGATTTATCTGGTGACCCTTTGGAGGAGCCCGACCCCTATGTTGGGAACCACTGGACTAAACTAGTTAACTGTATACAAAGTAGTTGAAACTAGCTCCACCTCCAGCAGCTACAACAGTAACATGCTGCTCTAACACTGATGCTTCAGTATTAAAGGGAAACTTCAGCATTTTTCAACCTGCAAACAAGGTCAATTATGACTCTTTCTATCATGAATTTCTGATCCATAGAGGTTTTATATTTGTAAAACTTTCCTTGAGCCAAGAAAAGCGATTTAAAAATTTGTGACATCATCACAATGTAAAGCCTAATGGCCAAGCAGGAACTTGCGGGCAGGGCCAGTAGGGGAAACACCACTGCGCATATTCAGTGGGCCACACAACGTGGAAGCAATCCTAGAAGCTAGAAACTTTTTTTTTGCCATTTTTAGTCCGGTATGCAGCTTTTTATAATATCTCCATGGTCCTCTTCCACGGAGCCCGCCATGTAGCACTGCTATGTTTCTTCAGTAGCCCAGAACTCTACAGTTCTTTCGTTTTTCTTATGTTTTTCACAAGTGTCGCGACCACCATAGTTCATCTACACTCTTGAAGGGGAGGGGGAAGGGTTTTCAGTTGGTTGCAATTTGCAACCTCACCACTAGATGCCACTAAATCCTACACACTGGTCCTTTAAAGGATCTTTATAATTTACTTCTTCCACTAATGATCCAAACACATCATGACTAAAAAACAATGCAGATTAGAGACTCTGGAGACTTTTCAAACAACCTGCCAATTTTGTGAAAACTTACTTAAAAAGTACATTTTCACAGTTTTTTTCCCCACTCAGCAATGATTCAGACCAAGAAAAGTGTGGATTATTCTCCTCCAACCTGAAGCTAACTTCCAGCTCTCTCCACAGTTTGTTATGTCACCCCCGGAGAGCTAGCGGTCACCTGGAGCACCTAAAGTAAGTCACCTTTATTAGTGATATTTATCAAAATTCACACCAAAAATACAACTAACATAACAGTATGTCATCGATGTATATATATCCACAACTAACGGTGAACGTTGGTGTTATTTCAGGGCTGAACTATCCCGAGAGTTGGACGGCGAGTTAGCTGGCTAAGCTAACGTATCAGCTAGGACACCGATCTCTGAGGAAACACTTGAAAAAATGCTCGCTCGCATGTTATTTACCCTTCTGAACAGACTCCAAGTCGTTGAGAAGTTGGCAGAGTCTCGTCCGATCCGCAGGGCTGCTCAGATCACAGCCTACGCCCTCACCAAGGCTCAGCTAGCCGGCCAGGACGCCTCGAAGCGGGTCATGCAGTCGCAGACGCTGCGGCAGGTCCGGGAGGAGGCTGGACGAGTCCCCGGTGACCTGGGAGAGGTGGGCAACCGGCTCAAGAGGGTCCAAAAGACGTTTGTGAATGAGGTGAAGGAGGGCTGGAAGGATGGGTCCAGGCAGATCAAGAAATAAAGACGGTCAGACTGGCTGCAGGATGTTATAGAGACTGGGAAGCTATTGATGACAACCACTCTGTCCGATAATGGACTCACTGACCTTTCATGTTTTTGTAACCTCACCAGACTGCCAGCTGGACAAACTAAAGGAGACATCATGTATAAATACCCCTCAGCAATGCATGACAACTGTCTGTGTGGTGGTTAACTACAACTGTCTTGAATAACTGGCTTCATGTTGGAAACGATCAGTTCATGTCACTCCTGACCTGCAGCCAGTGGATAGTAATTTATCATAAGTAGGAAAGTTTAGCTAAGTACATCCATGATTCCCACATTTCTCAGAAAACATGAAATTGTGAATTGTAAAATTCCTTGTAGAGAAAAGTGTGGGGAAAAGTCAAAACTGTCCTCAAAAGTGACATAAGCGGCAGCTTTGAAAGGTGTAAAATGGTCAAGTGCACTTCTCAGAAGTTGGTTGAAGTTGAACTACCAAAGTGTACTTTTGTACCAGGGATTAGTTAGAAGACGGCATCAATAACAGACGATACTACTAGACATATGCTGAAAAAAGTGGTATTTCTCTTTCCACCAACCAAACCAATACACCAATCCTGCCATAAAGTTTTTGTGGATCTGAACAGGAGTAAAGCTGTCAGTGTAAATCATTTTATTGGCCTAAAGTGTACAAAGAAAATAACTGGTGTATAGAGAGAATGAATTCACTGTTATTCTGTGACTGTATAAATAAAGATTATAATTTATGATACAAACTGTGTCACTTGAGAGTTGTGAACTTATATCTTAAGTGTTCCAGTTTTGTTCTCCATCTGGTTAACCTAAAAGATGCACTTTAAAGTCCCCCTCCAGTCAAAAAAGTGTTTGACGTTGCAGAGTGATTGACAGCATGTGCAGAGTTCAAACGTGACATTCATCTGATGAAGGGGATAAGATAAGATTGAGCTTTTTGGTAAAGAGGCAGACATCATGTCTCTGGTACTTTTGACATAAAAAATATTTTCTTATTCACATATTCTGGATTTTTCAGTGAGAGGAAAAGGTGTGTTTAACTAGTTATTTTGACTTATGGGGGGAAACCATATCAGACATAAATAGGCTACTTGTTCAAAGCAGAATATTTTTGAGAGCTGCAACCATGATTTGATTAGTGGATCGACAGAAAATTAATCAGCAACTTGTCTGATAATGAAATAATTGGTTTAGTCATTCTTTTAAGCAAAAATGCCCAATAGTTGCTGGTTCCAGCTTTTCAAACATGATGATCTTATAGTTTTCTATGTCTATAGTGTCAAATCTGCAGTTTGTCCTCTGCTGCCACAGCAGAGTCACAAGTTCACAGTTCACTGCTTCCGAGTTGTAAACCATAGTCCCTTCGTTTTCACAACTCCAGCAGGATAACGAGAGATATATGAAACCCAGAAAAGGATTAACAGCTTAATTAGAATAAAGATAAGAGGACTTTTACTGCTTGTCAGCTGGTTAACCCAAAGTGAAGAACTTGTCAGGAGACCATGATGTCTTACGCAGGAACATTTATTGAAGCTCGATCGAGGAGAACAGAATTACAGGACAAGTGAAACACTGTGCAGTGCCACTCAATTCTGCTGTCTACTTCCAGACAAGAGTGTTTAAACCCTTCAACAAATCCTTACCCTTACTACTGCCAAGTAAGGCTGTGCTTCACACATCTATGCCCCTGTTGGTCATTGAACTATAAGCCACACACTATGCTGACTAAAGTTAACTGAAGTCACATAGTCTGTACACAGATTACTTGCTACCTTGAGACCAGTCTGACCATCTGCACAAAGCACAGCATATCTATCTCCACCTGACCTTGGTTCCCATCAGAGACAGCCAGCCTTATCAAGACAGCTGCATATCCCAACCAACCCCAGTAAACAGAGATATATACCGGAAAATGACCAGAGAATGACCCGTGGAACACAAATATTTCCACCACACCACTCCCTGGGAGATTTGGTGAAAGCGGATGCAGAATGATACAGCTTGTAGAAGATATATGCACACCAGTGAAGCATGTGCAAAGACTGGCTACATATCTATATCTTCATATCTCATTGACCCAATATAGTGCTGTCACTTACAGTAGAGGTTCAACAATTAGTTAATTAATCTATTTATAATTGATTTGGCAGAAAGTTATCTTGAGTACACCCTGAAAACATTTAATCAATGGTTTGTGCTTATGTTGTAATATTTCTTCATGTCAGACTACGAGCACCTGTTTTTTTTCCATGATGGAAATAAGTCCATGACTTAATAGTTGTATCCCTGACAAAGTCTGATGTGTTGTCAATAAACCTAAACCTATAAAAAATATTCAACAACTACTCTGCTTATCATTTTTATTGTTAAAGTCGTTTTTAAAGCGAGAATTTGATGGTTTTGGCTGCAGATTTCATGTCTCAAAGTTATAGATAATTGAATGTCTGTGGGTTTGAAGGCATCACCTTGTGCTCTGGGAACTTGTGATGGGAATTTTTCACTGTTTTCTGGGGAAATAAATGGACAAACCAAATTTCATGTATAGAAAGGTGTAAGAGGAGATCTGATTTCTGCCAAAATAAAACATTTGTCTGTGAAATAAAGCCAAAATTCACCTATTTTAAGACAATAACATGAGCAGAGGAGAGAGCACAGTTTGCAACATCTTCAGAAATGAGTAACATTCATCACTCTCACACACTTGTGGCACTTACATTTATTTAATTTGAACAAGCACAGAAAACAGCTCAAGTCAGCAGCTTTATGTAGAAGTACTAGTGCAGAGTTAAATGTTAGTTCAATGTCCCATAATTTCACATAAATATACATCTCTATTAGGAGGAAGAGAATGCATTTGTTTCTGACAGCATGAGTCAGTACATATACACTGATATGGCACCTGAACTTCATATAAAAATAAATCTCTGACAATAGGAAAATACACATCCGATCAACATTTTAAAACAGGAAACAGCATCAAGCATCAGGAAGTACAGCAGATATGACAAGAGCTGGTTAGTTCACTCGGAGGATACGAGAGCCGATTTTTTTGACAGTTGAGAATAAACAATTATTGTCTTTTAACTATATTTCCTGTCAATTTTCTGTCTGTAAGTCAAACACAAGCAAAAAAGCTGAAGACGTTAAAGTGAAAGCAGTTTTTCAAAACTTGTTTTTCTTCAATTGACATAAATTCCAGTTTGAAATAAACCATCCAGACAAACAAAAAACTCATTCACTCTCCAACACAAACCACAGGATGTTTTCTCCATGTTTTCTCTGAACTTGACCAACGAGTCAGTCTGTCTCGCTCCGACTGTGTCCAAATTAAATGCTAAAAAAGTCTGAAAAAATGGCCGATAACTGGGAAGAACGCTGAAGCAGTCAATCAGATTACATTAACAAGAGAAATGCTTAAATATTATACAGCAAAAGATTAAAAAAAAAAATTTGAATGTGCAGCTGCAAGCGAGCGCAGAAGAGAAACCAGATGAATGAAATAATTTATTTCCTTGATTTTAAAGTGTTTGAATAAAACACATGAAGCAAACAACCTACGGACACACAGTCACTCATCATCACACCGACCTCGGCACAGCTCTGTGTGGAGGGAAACACTAGTGCATATTCACTGATATGGCATCAGCTTAGAGTCAGAACATGGCCGAGAAAAGGCCATGCTCGTTAGTAGTATTCACAGAGCAAGTGGCAGCAGAGCAGAACAGAAATCTGACTTTTACGTTCACATGACGCCTTTTAAATGTCTGTAGCTGATCTGGGGTCAGTTACAGTCTTAATTTTTGGTATGTTTGGGAAAGTAAAAACAAATAAAGTGCAGGTTGTAATTTTCTTCTGTGGTTTCGAATGTGTGGGCTGACTAACTATATTTATTTTAATTGGTGAGAGTTTAAAAATAATTCCACCCCATGTTACTGCTGCTTTTACCACAAAGAATTTCAAGATTGTACTGGGAGGCCTAATTAGATCAGGTTTCCTGTGGTAAACCAGCAGCTACAACATCATCTGTGAGTCATGTGAGGTTAAAAATCAAATTGTCTGTTCCTGTTAAAACCAGCTTCTGAGAGACAGAGAGGAGCTTCCCACTAGAGCAAAGTAACAGGTGGTAGCATACGCACTGGTATGGCAGCTCACCTTCGGTAAACAAAGTGGCGGCGGCACCTCGTCGTGTCATATTCACACTGGCTGCAAGTCATCTGGCAGCTAACTCTCTTCTCTGCCGCACCAGTAAGTGTGCTTCATTTGCTTCAACATTACCACCATTAAAATCCAAAGGCAGTTCCAACATGCCATCGTCTCAAATATAATAAAATAACATATGGTGAATATGATGTAATCGTAAGATAAGATAAAACATGTAATCAGGGACGGAGTTTGGAGAGTGATTTGACTGAACAGCAGTCAAGAGGTTCAAAGTCTGAAGACTCCGGTATGAAAAAAAAAGAAATAAAAGGGGTAGAAGAGAGAAAGGAGGGAAGGGGGGGTTGGGTAAGGGCTATAGAGAGGTGAGAGTTAAGGAAAAGAGAAAAAGAAGAAAGGAAGGAGGAAAGGAGAAGAGGGGAAGAGGCTGGACGCTTGTGTCATATTGTCTTTACATCCAGAGGTTGGTCAGCATGGAGCTGAGCAGCGCCACCAGAAGCAGCCATGCAGAGGACATCACTGGAAGAGGGAAAGAAATTTTAAAATATTAAAGGAGACTGTACATAAAAAAACAACATCTTTGAAGCATGCACTGGCTTTTAGTAAGTGGAAATTGACAGCTCAATGTATTGTGTATCTTATTAATGGATCAATCTTCCTTCTGTCCTTTATCTATCTTCACTCATAATTTCCCAGGGGGTTCTGTAGTACATGGCTCATCCTTTCTTCCACAGTATCATATATGATATCTTAAACACCTCCGGCTGGATTTTGATGAAACAATGATGGAAAAAAAACACATCACCACAGCTTACTCTCATTTTTTAGAATTAAACTTATTGAAATAAGGGACAGCTTTAATCACAAGGTGACATAATTGTTACTGATTGTACTGTCTACACGGTGAGCTTAAACATCCCCATGTGCTGAAGTACAGCCCTACTGAATATTAGACAGTGTCGAGCGTCCCACCAGAGCAGTTTCACAGTGTCATGTCTATCTAAGAACCTCTGTAAGGTGGGGTATTTGTTTAAGAGATTTATGAGTGTTTATGCTTCATATTGAACCAGAATTTGATGAGTTTTTCAACCAATTATAATAAGATTCTCTTTATTTCAGCACTGCCTGAGTGGTAAAAGACACATTTCACACAGCCATCAGCTGAAATGAAACGGATGTAAAGAACGATTAAAGAAATGTGGTGTGTTTTTACCTGCACTCGATGAGTTGCAGTCCATGTTGACCAGTGCGTCAAGGTAGCCCGGGCCCAACCACTCCTCGTAGGTCTTTTTGTCAGCGACACTCACCAGGCGAACGGTGGAGTCTTTGAAGATGAGATCTTTGCCGCTGTAGGCCTGCGAGTCGAACATCTTGAAAACACTACCAGTGTCACTGCCAAAATATGTCTGCAGAGAAACAGTGAGGGAAACAAAGAAGCTTAATAAAGACCAAAACATCACGTTGATTAAAGGTTCAAACCATGTTTACAAGAGTTGATTTCCTACATCCTAGTTTAGCCACTGATTCATCTCACTATAACATGAACTTGAAGACACATGAGACTTATCTGAGAGATTGTTAATCCATCACATTGAACCTTTTGTCTACTTTATCTATTTATTTGTTTTGGTCAAAGTTAAGTTATCAACATGTAGCTTTGTTGCCTCGACCAGGATCCTTTTCGAAAACTCAACAGCAATTTTATTATTATTAGAAACTACATCACTCACTTATGATTCAGGTTACATTTTGTTTGGGACATTGATTTCTTGATTTGTTTATATATCTACCAAGATGTGGTCCTTAGAAGAAACTTTAAGCTGTATTTTTTTTCATTTGTTTTAAAATTCTAAACTTTTGGTCTGGCATTTTTGACATTATTTCTAAAATCATTAGTGCTTATCTAGAATCAGATTCTTTACTAATCGTCCTCGGCTCATCTGACGCAACAGTAAACTTTTCAAACGCTAAGAAACTTTCTTTTTCCCTCATCACAGAAAAAAAAACACACTGGAGGGAAACTAATGTCCTAACCACTAAAGTTTTAAAACACAATCTCTCTAAGTGTCATAGAATTTGAAAACCCTTAATTAAGTATCTTAATGCAGCTTGAAATTAGGCTACAATCTACATTTGGGATCATCTAGGCTCTTTTTATGTTTTTATTTATCTATTTTTGCTTTCTCAATTTATTTTGTTGTGATTAGTAGCCCTATTTTTTCACTTACTGACTGAATACCAGTGGATACTTGAGAGCACATGTTTTGGCTTTATAATACACTGCTAAACTGAGCAACACCTGAGCAACACACAAAAAAATCAAAAATCAAATTTACAACATTGATTGTTTGTCTTTTGAATGTGATCATCACTTCTCAGATGTCGGAGAATCCTTGAATGCACCACCAAGAAGAATCTTGAAACATGATGATCAATTTGACAAAAAAAAAAGTGAGTCCTTTAATATGAAGCATTATTTATCTTAAGCCAGTTTACTTTGCTGGCTTGCACCTTCTGGATGTGTGCAGTTTGCAAGACATTCACCAGGCAATTAGGGCCTAATGAACTTCACCAGTGAGTTGAGTCATAGAAAGTTCAAAAGTCAAGACATCTCTGCTTCTGTTGCTTCCACTTTGACTTCTTTTATACAAATCTATCTCTTGCAAGTTTCCTAACTTTAGGAAGAATACTAAATCACTTTTATGTTACACACATTCCCGAATTCCTTTGACTCTCCTCTTTAAAATGACACATGCATACTGTACATATGCATATTCAGTACCTGTGCGCTGTCCAGGAGTCCATAGACAATGTAGATGTTGGTGTCTGGCCGCACCATCACAGCATGGGAAGGGACTCTGGCCAGGTTACAGTTTAGGTAGTCTGTGACCTCGGCCCTGCTGTCCTGGGCACAGATCAGCTGGAAATCTTTGGACAGGAGATTCTGTGCCCACGGGTCAGTCGAGTTACCTGAATAAAGACACAAAGAGAGGTGGTTAGAGAGGTGGTTGACTGAGAAGCGACTTTTAAAAGGAGAATATTCTGTATCCTGGAGTTACTTGTTTTACCATCAGTGTTTGTGAAGACAGTGGTGTGTTTGATGAAAGCCACTTCCCCAGTTCCCTCTGCTAGACACCTGAATGGACAAAGATGCAGTGTGTTACATTCAAATAAAGTGTGTTAAGCTCAAGCAACGTATCAAGCAATTTTTAGTACCTGAAGGCACCGTCATATCCATCATACTGGTCTTTTCCCTTCTCACATTTGTTCTGCCCTGTGCCGTCTCCCTTACACAAAGCGCACAGGTTGCTCGGGAAACCGGGCTGGTTGGCGCCCGGTACGCAGCTTTGCTGGAAGAACCCTCCCACCGCTAAGCACCATGGGAAGCAACAAACAGAAGGTTAAAGGAGAATTCAGGCTTTTAAACCAAATACATTTTATAATTATTGCTACCCAGAGGAAAAGAAATACTTTAAAGAGATACTCCTCCAATTTTACACATTACGGTCAGTTTACTCATCGTGAGGAGTACTACAGTTTTATAATGTTTTCTGTGGTTCTGGAGGAGCTTTGTCAAGTCTGATGTAATAACCCTGATGATGTCAGCAGGGCAATCTCAGATCGGGTCTGTAGACAGCTAATTTATCACAGAAAACCTGTGTTAAGATGTGGAGGTATGTGGGTTAAAGACAAAGCATTAACCAGGCAGAGAGTTGTGACCCATACTGGAGACCTTTGTTACATTCATGGTCATATCCCATTTCTCTCTCCCCTTGTTTCCTGTCATATCTCAACTGTCACTATCTAATAAATGTATTTAATGTCCAAAACATACTTAAAAAAGTAACTAAAAGAATGAAATCTAGTGCTAAAAGGTTGATTAACAAATGAGTCAATCAACAAAGGAAAAACAATGTTACAGTAATAACCAATTAAACATTTTAGTCATTTATCAAGTAAGAGTAATAAAGAAGTAAGAAAGTTTAACACTGTAGATTAGACATCTGTCGGTTTTGAACTGGTGGTCAGACAAACACGTTTTACCTTGAGAAGTTGAGCATTTTTCACAATTTCTTTACGTTTTAGTAACTTAATGATTCATTGAAAAAAGCAGACTAATCAATAAAAATAAATAAAATCATTTGTTTCCCCCATAATGCAAACTAGAAAATGAAACATTCTGGTAACGCACACAGGAATGCTCACATGTTCAGTGTATAGTCAATGGATTCCTACACAAGAAGTTCATCTGACTTCACCTGAAATTCCTCTGCTACACACACACACACACACACACACACACTGACATCCTACTGACCTTGAGGTATCTCACAGTTTTTGGGGTAGATCAGGCCTCTCTCAATCAGCGTTGCTACAGGAACGTTCCAGCCAGCCGTGCGGCCCACTCCAGTGTGACAGGAGCGACGGCCTCGCAGGTCGTTAAGGCTGTGGATGTTATTATTATTCTTTTTCACCACCGCAACTGCATAGTAAATGGAGCCATCGCGAGCCCCTGGAGCAAAAACAAAACAAAACATCCTTGAAACCAGAGTGTGTGACTGTGTATCTTCGTTCATATGAATCTGTGTGTTTGTGTTTTTACCTGTGTAGCTCTCGCCGGTCGCAGGGACCAAGCCGTAGTCTTTGCCTGCTTTGTACATGTAACCTCCATCCAGAGTGATGGCATCAGCCTCTTTGTTCTACACAAATAGAAACAGAAAGAACAGAGATTGAGATGCCAGATCTGCTATAAGAAACCTGCAATCACTGGCCACTTGGGGGCAGCGGAAACACATTGTGAACACAAAACTGACATATCATCAGCTTTTAAGTTGATATGTTGAACATGTTAGCAAAGTATTTCCACATCAGTTACAAAGCAACATTATCATGCATGTCAGTCCAATATTCACTCTCTTTTAGCTCTTTTTTTTGCTCTCTAACAGATCCTGAGGGAAATATCTGACTCTTTGGCTGCTAAATGCTCCACTATATTTCACCAGATAGTTGCTGACTGTCTGTTTGCTGTTTGGTGCTGAGCAGGTAGTGTACAGTGAGTTTTGAGAGCTTTTGCTCTGAAAACAGCTGCCTGCTGCGGCAAAAAAACAACACTACTAGAGTGGTGAGAGTGAACCAAAACAGAAAAGCTGCAGCCGGACAGCTAAACAATGAGCTGAAACTCACTATAAAGCTGCGTAAAGCTGAGTGGAACTGCAGGTAATTCTCTGTGGGTTCATCACTACGAGTGACTCCTCTGACATAACACACTGACATTTGATACAGTTTTTATTAGAAAATATTTGCTTATTGCCACTTTAAAACAAAAACTACTGACACTAAAAGCTTTCAGTAATTTGTTGCTGGTGATCTCAAGAAACCGGCAGTGAGAAACATCTGTCTGGTACCTGGATTTTCTTCATGCAGTCAGTTTCAGACTCCCCGTAGACACAACTGATGTCTGGAACCAGATTTTTACTGCGGAAGGCGGTGGCCATGTCACCGCACTTCTGCTGCTCGCCACTGGACACCACACACCACCGCAGGGTTTTTTCTGTTGATAGATGGATGGATGGATGGATGTATGGATGAGTGGGTGGGTGAGAAGACAGATGAGGACAGATGGAAAGATAAACTCAGACAGATAAATATGCTTCACCTGTAAGGGTACAGCCCATGGCAGTCATGGCATTATAATAGCGACTACCCAGCCACTTCTTGGGGTCCTCATACCCAGCCTCTTGAAACATGATGGAGAACTCAGAGAAGAGCAAATTTTTTCCCCCGTACTCCGCAGAGGAAAACATGTCGAAGCCGGATTTTTCCTGCAGACAAGAATTTACACTCAGTCTCACAAATGAAATCTCACAGCGGAAATGTATAATATTCACACATAAGCGACAATGTGGCCAAATGGATCACTGATTACTTTGTTGTGTCTAATACCTGTAATGAAATTCGATAATTCAGGAATAATAAATGCGGCGATAACCAACATGTCACATATATGTATTGTCACAGGTGGAAGGTGTCAATCTGTATCTCCATGGCTACAATGTGCCAAAAATAGAACTTTGATGACTGATGTAGAGCTGCAACAATTAGTCAATGGAAAGAAAATTAATCTGCAATAACTTTCATAATCAATTTATTGTTTCATTTTTCAAGCATAATTGTCAAACCTTCTTTGGTTTTATCCTCTTAAATGAGACAATTTGCTGTTTTTCTTTGTCATGTATGACATTAAATTGAATATCTCAAGATTCTGGACTGTTAGTCAATAATTTTCCCATTATTTTTTTTATAATTTTATTTTTAAATAATCATTACTTGCAGCCCTACACTGATGTATTATTGATGCATTTGGACGTACCATCCCCTGCGTCAGCATGTTAAACACCACAGATGGGGTGACGTGATTGCCGACCACGATGCCACGAGATGGAACGCGGACTAGATGGCAGGATTTCCACTCATCAACGGGAGCTCTGGTGCCATCACGACACAACAGCTCATAGTCTGATGACTTTAGTTTATGTGCCCATTCTGGGCCACGACCTGGTGAAGAAATAACTGGTTAGCTAACAGACAAGCTTACTCACTAGATGGGTATTAGCCATCTGAATGACAGCATTTACTCAAATTATTATAATAGCCAACTTATTTATAATTATCAAGTTAACAAGTTGTTACCATCGGTGTTGTCCTCGACAGTTGTGTGTTTGATGAACGCCACGTCTCCTTGACCATCTACCATACACCTAAAGAGACCGAACCAAAAGCAGGAGAAGTTGAGAGTTAAAGGTATGAACTACTTGTAAATTCTCACACCAATTTCATTGAAAGTGGTCAAAACCAGATGCTAACGCCATTCACTTTTTGTCCCTCTTGTGTTTTCCTCTTCATAAACACAACAGAGATATTTAAAGATCCTCTCCAGAGATGTTTTAAGATGTATATAAAATACTCTACTTTGAATAATAATTTGTGTCTGGTATGGTTTTTCCACAAAAAAGTTAAATTATCTTGTTAAAATCCTTGAAATGACATCTACTACAGAAACTATGAATATGCAAATATTTTTCGTCTCAGAAGTTTAACTACTGGACACAAGATTTTAAGTCCATTCTCAGTGTATCTGCAGTGGAGGCTTCAAGTTTCCACATCACACTTGTGTAAGTTGAATATTGGACCAGGATTGGCTTCCAAACTATTTGTGATGTCACAAATCATGCTCGAAGGCCTGCCACTTAAAATCAGATTTTCGATAAGCACAGAGAAACTTTCCTCCTTCAGCAGATGAATATGAAAAAAGTCTAGTGTCAAACTCTGCATATACATCATTTTGCGAAGTGAAGCTCAAAAATTCAACTGTAGGAACAAGAAAAATATATCTCTGAGTGGACGGAGACTTTAACCATCAAAGACACAAATTCTTGGATTTGTTTCTTTCTTTTTTATTGTCTGAGCCCAGAGGAGTAATTTCCATTGTGTATCACTCAAAGAGAATAGTTATGTCTCTGTGTGGTCTTGTTTCAGTCGTTAAGGAATTACAATTTTTTAATTACTGAATTGACAGGACTACAGCCATACATCTGTGAGGCTGTACGAAGTCACAGTGCTTTGAACTGAATGGGTTAGGGTTACAATGAATGTTAGCATATGCTATCTCTATCTCTATGCTAATTTAACATTTCCAGCCTTTTCAGCCTTAGAAAACTACAGTGTAAAAATGCCATAAGATGTGAACATGGTAGTATATGTTATGTAATGTACTATATATTTATTTCTTTTTCTAAGTTATAGTTTTAGGTTACTGCTTGTATATTGTATACAGATGAAATGCCTGAATGTTGGTATTGAAGTGTGAAAAAGTTAGCATGCACACATTTGCTGCTTAGCACTATGACCATGACCATGAAAAATTAGTACTATGAGTAGTATAATATAATAATAATTAATAAAAAAACAATAAATATAATAGTAAAAATATACATTATAATAATGTATGTATAACAAATAGTAGTTTTCACCCTTTACTCTATGTTGCTATGTTTTTTTTTTCTCATTTGTGTTAGCCTACAACATACGCATACAACTCACAGTTTATATTATATATAAATATATAATTTTGTGTAATGTATGTATAATTGACATAAGCGATTGTGACACAACCATAGCTGGTGTTTCCTGCAATAAGTAATTCATAAGCCTTACTGTTGCTTTGCTTTCTACCCTGAATATAACACATAAATGATCCAAATATTTAAATATGAGTCATAATGAAAACCTTTACTGAAACTGGTCCTGATAGAGGAAAGGAAGGAATTACTAAAAAATGACCTTACTGTATGTAATTCTGATGTGTGTGTGAGTGTGTGAGTATGTAGAATATGAACTTGTGTTACCTGAACGCCCCGTGATAGCTGAAGTATTTCTCGTTGTCGCCCCACTCACATTTGTGCCCTCCCTGCCCGTCTCCCCCACACTGCTGACACAGAGATGAAGGGTAACCAGCCTCGTTTGCTCCGGGGACACAGCTCGCATTGAAGAAATTTGCCACACCTGATCACAAACACACACACACACATACACACACACACACACACATACATGTTGTTTATTTTCTGTTGTAGGCCAACAAACTTTATTATTTTTAGGATTTTTCTCTTAATGGTGGAAAAATGATTTCTGCTCTTGACATAATGAGCATTATGTAATGAAGGTCTCATTAGGCAATCACAGTCACAGTCATCATTTACATTTTGCATCAGCTGATACAACAACCCCATTAAACAACAGACCCCATGTTTCCCACATCAGAATCTCACACATCTTGAGATTGTAAAATATGTAAGATTAAAAAAATCAAGACAGCAGCTTCTCTGTTCCACTTCCTGTCACCTGCCTATCCCTTACCTTTTTCACAGCAGTAATAGAAAAAAAAAAAAAAATCACAGCTGTAACTAATGACTTTCATGATGACTCCAAGGATGGAGACCCAAAGTGTTTAATATTGAATAAATAAATAAATAAACAGATAATTAACAGACATTAGGAAATACATAATCAAACTGTATGAATAAATACATACAAAATATTTGAAATATGATAGGTGATATAACCATACAATTGTGAAATTATACTATTAATTGAAAACTCATCTGCAAAAAATAACAATAATAATGTCATTTTATTCAATTCTAGCAGTTTTCATCTCATTCATCAATCAGCTGCCCCCTTCTGTATTGCTTTGCCTTTAATATTTTATCAATTTTCTTTTCATTTGTTATCTGTGCAATGCTGTCGTGTTTTTAGGATTTTACCCAAATTTGATTTATTTTATTCTACACTTTTATTAATTTTCTGCTTGATCCTCATAATTATATCTGTGTTTTCATTTGATTGTAGTTCTCAGTATCTGTAAAGTGCTTTGGTCAACATTTGTTGTTTTTAAATGTGTTCTATAAATTGACTCAAATAATAAACCAAACATTAAAATTATTATTGTCTCTCCAGCTTTCTATATGTATATATACAGTATATGTATATGTTTCCTACCCTGTGGGATGTTGCAGCCCATCGCAGAGATGTATCCCTGGTCAATGAAATATCCTATAGGCATATTCCAGCCGGCTGTTCGGCCTTTCCCGGTGTGGCAGCTGTTTCTTCCTGCCAGGTTGTTGATGTTGATGCCAGGGTTCGACTTTTTCACCACCGCGACTGTATAGTAGGTGGCACCGGTACCTGAGGTGACGACAGCACAGGTGTTAACACACATGACACTGGAGCACTGACTACTGCAAGTACATGGACAGCAAAATATTTCTCTCTTATTATCAGGGAGATGAAATGGCATAAGATCAAAGTGCAGACTATGTAACGCTTGTTTTTAAATATCCCACATGCAGCACAGAGATTATAATCCAAGTAAGTAAAAGTACATGTGTGATGTGTGATCATTAGTGGAGAAATAATAATATATATTCACCTGTTTTCACTTTCTGTGTCTAGGAATCATCTATAAATTGTTATCTTTTCATGTCAGATGAACTGTCAGATCTAGTTCAGTAGTCAATGTTTACAGAGAATTCCCAAATTACTAAATCCACCTCTGGCTACAGTGGAATAACTCCAGTCAAGCAGATTAAGAAAACTCAGAGTGTTAATTTTCTTTTGTCTGATTCAGAATAGACAGATGAACTCTTTTATATAATTATTTTTCGTTCACTAGCATTAATCCTGCCCCATCATGAGCAATCCAAACTTATCAACTAAAGTCACTTGGAGTCATCATCAGTATTGTTTTCATCATACTACTAAAACTTACGGTCAGGGCCTGATTCACCACCAGCTATCTTGAAGGAAGCAATCTTCGACTGCTTGTAGACGTTGGAGGATGCCATGGACAAGGCATCTGCTTCATTTTTCTGCAGAGACACAACAAAGAAAAGGATTAATTATGTTAAAAGACTAAAGAAACATCTGTGGCCACATGATGATTTGCTCTGGAGCAAAAATGTGTATTTCTTCTTAAAATGGGACTAAAAGTCTCAGCAGGATCAAATCTACAAGAGGTTTAAAGATTCCATATTAGATTAAACATGCTTTTAAGCAGCAGATGGCGCTTTGGTACATATTTTCTGGGAGTTTGAGAAATTAAGCACTTTTTGGAAACTTTTCATTAATGCTAGATACTGAAATTCAATTCAATTCTTGTTTATTTTTTATATAAAAAAAACCAATTCAAAATATGAATACTGATTAGCATTACTTATTTTGCAAAAAAAGTATTTTGTTGTGTTGGACAGACAAGACTGCTCTAACTTTTAATTTATTTCTATACCTTATTTTCTTCCCCTAGAGAGTCATTGGAAAACAAAAATTGTGGATATACTTGATTACTTGATTTTTAGTCACCTTTTATCTTGTACTTGGAAAATGCAAAATTCAAAAAACAGTAGATGTTTAGTCATAAAAAATATAATTTACTGGATTTTTTTGTAAGACATAATTTTGGCATATTGTATATCATTGAAGCGCTTGTTTTTGCCCTGGGGTGGAGGGAATGAAGAAATGTGTGGACTGCATTGCTCGTAGTATCTACAGTTTAATGAAATGTAAAATAATAAAGAAAAATATATTATTAAAAAAACATGCTTGTAAGAGGAAAACACATAGCTTATTGAGCCTATCAGCTATTTCCTTATAACCTGAATTTGTACATAATACTTGTATTTTGCCCCGAGTTTAGCTTCTGGTAATTAAGATAACCTGTTCAGAAATCTTCCAATCTGTGGTTAAACAAACCTTTACTCAGTGTGCTTTGCGCCTCCTGATAACTATATGGTCCATTAACAAGTTTATTGCACAAGTTTCTGCCTCGTTATCTGACACGTGATGGTGTGTTCTGCCACTTAACATTTCCATCAGTGCTCTATGTCCCCTGTTGCACTGATTGACACAAATCAATAGATGATTAGATCAAAGAAGCTACACTTGTTTTAAACAAGTCAATTAGGAAGATTGGAATATTATTCCAATCTGACATGCTCGATTTGGTCCTTGTTATCACTAACCAACCTGCAGTTTCTGAACGCAGCCCTCGAGAGTCGCTCCCTTGACACAGCTGACGGATGGACTGATGGAGACGGCGGCGAAAGCCTTCGACATGGCCTCGCATTTCGACTGCTCTGGATCTGAGATGGTGCACCATCGGATGTTGCTCTGGCCAAATACTGAGGGTGAGAGACATGGAGAGGTACAGGGAGAGAGAGAGAGTGCAGGTGATCAGTCTGTTATTAAAATATTAAGTCCTTCATGAAAACATCCTATTTAACGTTTTTTTTTGCCTTTGTATAAAATATCTGATTAAGTGGTAATGCTTTATTTTACATTTTATAATTAAGTAATTTTGCAGGTATTTAATGGGAAATACACTCATTATGGAGTTTTTTTTAAGAGTGAGTTAAAGAATTGTTATTAAAGGGGACCTATTATGCTCATTTCCAGCTCTATATTTTCACTAGAGTAGCTTTGTGTGATTCACAGTTCAAAAGGCTCCTTATTTATCTTATACTGGCCCTTTATGCAGTCCCTCACTTCAGTCTCTGTCTTTAACAGGCAGTCTTAGCTCCTGTCTCTTTAAGGCTCCCCTCCTGATGAGCCCACTCTGTTCTGATTGGCCAGCTTCAAGAAGCCTGCCGAGGGGCAGCCGTATCAGAGTTGTGTTAAGTTACTGCCAATGCAAACCAGACATTTCCTGCTTTATTTGATCAAATTAAAAGCTTTTAAATTACTAAATAATGGGAGACTTTATTGTGAAGAATTTACAGGAAATTAAACGTGTTCCTCACTGAATTAGCAGAGCTTTGTTAGCGGCATTACATGGAGATATATGGAGATCTTTGTTCAGCGGATCAGTTAGAAATAATGCAGGGACAAGCAGAAACAACCACAGTGGTGATGATGTTTGATGAAGAGCTGCAGACAACAAGCACACCTCCAACAAGTAAACTACTTATTTTACTTTGCCTGCTGTGTAATGGAAAAACAGTCACAGTGTGCCAGCTCGACTCGAGTCATGGCTCGGAGTGACTACCTCCAAAACCAAGGAAAAATGCCATAATGTTAGCGGAGTGGAGCAGATGACCACATAAAAAAATCCATCACGAGCTGACATCAGCTTGGGCTGAAAGTAGAAAAAACCGAGTGTTCAGAGCTTCTACATATGTTTACCTCATTATTTGACACTTTGTTCACATTTCATATGAACATCTGACATTGTTCATTATATATATGACTGAAAATAAGCAAAAGCATAATAAGTCCCTTTTAAGAAGTTTTGAAAATTAACAAGTATGAACCCAAATATAATGAGCAGGCATTTACCTAAGCCTTAACTAAACCACACTTGTCTCCATTTTTCTTATAATTTTACCAAAATTTCTGTAAAATGTCCTAAAATTAACTGTTCAATACCTAAAAATCACAAAGAAAGTGTCCAGGAAATTTGTATAAAATTAAAGGACCCATAAAATAAAGCATTATTATGTTTCCTTAGCAGGGCTGCTGTACAGAGGCAAGTCAAATCACCTTAAAAGTTGCTTTGTAAATTCACATCTGTGGTAATCCAATTTGTTGCTCTTAGACTTGTATCGCATGCATTTTATTCCAGCCACAAAGACACACATTATTTAATAAATCAATGAAAACATTCAGATAAATTAAAAAAAAATGCTTATTTTGTGTAACTCACAGTGTACACAGTGTAAAAAAGCATTTCTTACCTGTATTTAGTATTAGCAGTAGAGCTCCTACTGTCCTCCACATAGCCATGGCCTTGTTCTTTCTCCTCCTATCTTTGGTGAAATAGCCTTCTTTTCCCTCTCCTCTACTTTATATGACGACTCCGGGGTCAAAGTCCTACTTCTATTTCCAAGAATCAGCTTAAAGTCCTGGTGTGAAGTTCAGAAGAGATTGTATTTTTAGTGGTTTACAGCTGGCATCTACAGCATGTCATTTCTAGTGGATTATTTGAAGCTCAGTGTAGAGTTTAAGAAAAAGTGTGCCTCACTGGTATACCTGGTCTGACACGTCTCTGCTGCTGCCGCCTGGCTGCAGGCCAGAGCTTAGACAGAGAGGTCTTTTACACTCAGGACCGCACCTCTGCTTTCCTCTCCCTCCTCTGCTCTGCTCGCATGGTGCTTTTCCACTGATGGGCAAGAGGGAATGAAGGGTTTCATACCAACACAGTGACTCAATGCTGAAACACCACAGAGACAAAAAATATGTTTACCTGCTTTTGTTATGGAATGTGATCTTGCCTCTTATTGCTAGAGGTTCAGTTATTTGTTTTGGTGCAGAATAGGAAAGCTGTTTTCCTTGTTACAATGCTGTACCCACAGAGATCCTACTGTGTGGGCATGTGGTCTATAAAGTAAAGTGAAGTGAAGTGAGGTGGGTGTTCTGGCTCAGAGGGTCAATGTAGCCTATATAATACTCACCATTCATGTTCTTGGTTTCAGTCTGGAAACCTAACGGTGTCCCAGACCCCAAAAATGTCAACATCTTTCCATCTAATGATGTACATACATCCCTTAATTTACCTCTTCAGTGAAAGGTCTCATATCTTTTGCTCAAATGCCAGATATATGATTTCTAGACAGAAATATTCATCGACTGTTCTTTTAGGCTGATGGGTATCAAGAAGCAATACAATTGTATTTCTAGACTATTACTTATCTTTTATTTACATATCTGTTCACTGTTGTTTTTTAATTTATCAAATAAGTTTCTATTCTTTTAATTTAAATTTAATGTTTTTATGCAGTTTTTAAAAAAAGTCTGTGAAAACAGTTGTATAAGGTCCTCTGTAGCCCTGGAGGTTTTTTTTTAAAGTTTGAAAAAAACAAAACCCTAGTGATGTCATCAGGGTTATCGCATTTTGGGTTTAAAGGACCTGTGTGTAGAATTCAGTGGCATTTAGCTGTGAGGTTGCAGATTGCAACCAACTGAATACCCCTCCCCTTCCAAGCGTGTAGGAGAACCTGCAGTGGCCGCAAAACTCGCCAAAAACATGAAAGGCCCTCTCTAGAGCCAGTGGTTTGTCCGCTCTGGGTTACTGTAGAAACATGGTGGTGCAACATGGTGGGCTCCGTGGAGAGGGCCCACTTCCTATGTAGATATAAAGGGCTCATTCTAAGGTAATGAAAACACAACAATTCTTATTTTCAGGTGATTAAACACAAATTAAAATGTACTTACGAATATTATATTCCATTTCTGACAAGTTTGTTCATCTAGATGCACCTAAATTCTAATCACTGCACCTTTAAGACTTCGAATTCATAACAGACAGCCTTTGTTACAAACTGGAATTGTAGGGTTTGGGAGGAATGGAGGGTGTAATGAAAAACTGAAAGATGCTATTGAGTTGCGTTATGGGAAACGTAAGATCCAGTGTCTCTTTTCACATCATAGAAATGAAATACTCTAATACTATGCAAAACTCGCCAAAAACATGAAAGGCCCTCTCTAGAGCCAGTGGTTTGTCCGCTCTGGGTTACTGTAGAAACATGGCGGTGCAACATGGTGGGCTCCGTGGAGAGGGCCCGCTTCCTATGTAGATATAAAGGGCTCATTCTAAGGTAATGAAAACACAACAATTCTTATTTTCAGGTGATTAAACACAAATTAAAATGTACTTACGAATATTATATTCCATTTCTGACAAGTTTGTTCAACTAGATGCACCTAAATTCTAAACACTGCACCTTTAAGACTTTGAATTCATAACAGACAGCCTTTGTTACAAACTGGAATTGTAGGGTTTGGGAGGAATGGAGGGTGTAATGAAAAACTGAAAGATGCTATTGAGTTGCGTTATGGGAAACGTAAGATCCAGTGTTTTTTGAGCATGACTCATACCCCCAGACTGCTGCTTTGACATTCTTTTTTTAAAATCCATCTCTTTTCACATCATAGAAATGAAATACTCTAATACTATGCAAAACTCGCCAAAAACATGAAAGGCCCTCTCTAGAGCCAGTGGTTTGTCCGCTCTGGGTTACTGTAGAAACATGGCGGTGCAACATGGTGGGCTCCGTGGAGAGGGCCCGCTTCCTATGTAGATATAAAGGGCTCATTCTAAGGTAATGAAAACACAACAATTCTTATTTTCAGGTGATTAAACACAAATTAAAATGTACTTACGAATATTATATTTCATTTCTGACAAGTTTGTTCAACTAGATGCACCTAAATTCTAAACACTGCACCTTTAAGACTTTGAATTCATAACAGACAGCCTTTGTTACAAACTGGAATTGTAGGGTTTGGGAGGAATGGAGGGTGTAATGAAAAATTGAAAGATGCTATTGAGTTGCGTTATGGGAAACGTAAGATCCAGTGTTTTTTGAGCATGACTCATACCCCCAGACTGCTGCTTTGACATTCTTTTTTTTAAATCCATCTCTTTTCACATCATAGAAATGAAATACTCTAATACTATGCAAAACTCGCCAAAAACATGAAAGGCCCTCTCTAGAGCCAGTGGTTTGTCCGCTCTGGGTTACTGTAGAAACATGGCGGTGCAACATGGTGGGCTCTGTGGAGAGGGCCCGCTTCCTATATAGATATAAAGGGCTCATTCTAAGGTAATGAAAACACAACAATTCTTATTTTCAGGTGATTAAACACAAATTAAAATGTACTTACGAATATTATATTCCATTTCTGACAAGTTTGTTCATCTAGATGCACCTAAATTCTAATCACTGCACCTTTAAGACTTTGAATTCATAACAGACAGCCTTTGTTACAAACTGGAATTGTAGGGTTTGGGAGGAATGGAGGGTGTAATGAAAAATTGAAAGATGCTATTGAGTTGCGTTATGGGAAACGTAAGATCCAGTGTTTTTTGAGCATGACTCATACCTCCAGACTGCTGCTTTGACATTCTTTTTTTTAAATCCATCTCTTTTCACATCATAGAAATGAAATACTCTAATACTATGCAGTGATTACTTTATCATCCTTATTTGGTAACACACTGCACTGCCTCCTCTGTGTGACTTCTCATCCTCCAGTGCCTCATTATCATTAAAAGTACTTTTAACAGTGCTTGAACTTGCTATATGACTATTTTATTTGAAAGTGAATCTTTCTGTGACTATAATCTGGGCTCAGAAATCATGAAGTACAAACAAACCCAGATTAATGTCACTATAGAGACAGAAGAGCTTCATGACACTTGAATTCCTTCTTTTTCTTATGATTAGATGATCCAACAGCTTCTGGCTGAAAACTCCAAAACACGTCTACCAAATGAAATCACATCATGTTGCAGGATGTGACGATGCATGATTACGGTCGTAAATTATTTCTAAAGACTCTTAAACACAGTGGCAACCTAACCATAAACATGTGTTATTGCTTTGATTGCTCCTCCTCAAAGAACATTACGAGGCACAGGTGATAAGAATAATAAAACTTAAAATTGAATAATGAAGGCAACAACAGTACTAATATCTCATAATCAGCACTTTTTTCATGATAAAGACTTACATCATATTTAAAGTTAAATTATAGTTTTGGTAAATAAAATAAAACAGAGCAAGTGAAACTCTGCAGTAAAGACAGTAAATGTGACTGCAGGAAAGGAGATTGTTGGGGGAATACAGATCACGTTTATGCTGCTGCAGCATTCACAAGACACCATGTGGCTGAGTGAGGATGACACAGAGGTGACAGCCAATCTGATGTGTCAGGTTGGTGTTATTTTCCCTCCACAGAATGCTCATTTACAGATATTTCAGTGTCAGTCAGCACATAAAACATCAGCTGACCTGAGAATCTGCTGTCGCCACTTGAAATGTGTCTTAAATTAGAAACCTGTGATTCATTTTACATAAAGTGAAAATAATGTGGATCAACTTTTCTTAAATCCCTATCTCTAATAAACCCTTAAACCCTCATGTGTTTTGACAATTCTCTTAATATCACTGACAGCAGGCTCTGAGTGCAGTCACGGTACCTATAATCAGGATTTTTTCAAGATCGTATAAAGACATTATTTATATATCAGGTGTCCTAAAACTGAGACCTGCCACCTTTTAACGATTTATAATTTCTGCCTCCTCCCACTCTGACAGCAGTTTACTGCAGGAAATTTGCCTATAATTACCTGAATATGGCTTCCTGAACTCGACGACCGGATGAGCTGAAGGGGTGTGATACTGTGAACTTTGGACCTGACACCTTTGGACAAATTACTCTAAAGTCCCAAAAGACAGTTTTCTAAAATCTTGTGCAACTTTAGGACTTCAGCAGCTCTGTAAGGAAATGTTCTCACAAAACAACTTTAAAAAAAAAAAAAAACTCATTTAAAACATTTTTACATCAGGAAAATTCTTCTCCTTTCATCATATTCATCTTTTTTTCCTTTATTTTTAATTTATTACTTCCTTAATTCTTATGACTGAGACTACATTTGTACTGATTGACCACCTTGACCTTTCTTTGTAATGGAAAACTTGAATACAAATCAATGTTATTATATTGTTATTATTATGTACTTGAAGACAAGTCCTATTATTTGATCCTACAAGCACTAAAATATAAAGAAGACTCAGTACAACATTGCATGCCTTAAAGGATAGGTTCACACTCTTTTTCAAAACAACAGTCAGGTGCCCAAATGAACTTTGCTCACTGTAATCATTCCTCCTGTTCACATAATAACCCACAGGCTAAAACACATGGTGGGCATTTCTGGGACTGCATTCCAGTGGTTCTCCGTCTATCTCACTGATAAGACTTTCTCAGTCTCTGTAGGAGAACTTGTGTCAGACACTGCTGCTTTGTCATGTGGCGTCCCCCTGGGATCGGTCATGGGGCCTATTTTATTCTCCATATACATGCTTCCACCAGGACAGATTATCAGCAGTTTCAGCAACATCTATCATTTGTATGCTGATGACATCCAGTTATACTTTTCCTTCAAACCTGATGAGCTTGAGAGACTGTCTGTATTGAACAGCTGTTTAAATGCAATCAGGAACTGGAAGGCAAATAATTTCTTTAAGTTTAATGCAGGTAAAATTGAAGTCTTGATTATTGTTCCGGATAACCTTCAGTCAGTGATCAGGCAGAACCTTGTTGCCTTATCCTTGTCTTCTTGGTCTAGTCTGCGTAATCTTGGTGTGATTTTTAACCAATCCATGAGTTTTGATGCTTATATTAGGACACTGAATCGATCAGGTTTCTTTCATTTAAGAGACATAGCCACACTCAGGTCTGTTGTGTCATGAGCTGAATTGGAGATGCTAACACATGCTTTTATCTCCTCATCTCTAGACTGCTGTAGTTCTCTTCTTACCTGCTTTAATAAATCTCCCTTGGACTGTTTACAAACTGACCAAAACGATGCAGCTAAGCTTTTACAATGATCCAACACATTACACCTATTTTAACCTCTCTACATTGGCTTCCTGTTAATTTTAGAATTCATTTTAAAATCTTGGTGCTCACTTATACAACCCTACATGGCCAGGATCCAAATTATATTGTGGACTTTATGCACCTCCACACCACAATCTGAGCTTTTAGGTCCTCTAACCAGGGTCTTCTAAGTGTCCCTCAGACAGGTTTAAGGCTCAGGGAGATTGTGTGTTCCAGTCAGCACCATCTAAACTTTGGAATAATCTCCCTAAAAGTCTGAGGTCTGTGGACTCTGTGGAATCTTTAGCATTTAGGTAGCAAGTGGTGTTTCATGTTTTAACTTGTGTTTGATGTCTGTTTTTTCTCCTGTGTGTCACTGCCTGTGAAGTCACTGGTAGGTAAACTTTACTTTATTACTTCATACTGACTATTTAAAGGTCCATTCTTAATGTGCTTTCAATGTAAGTGATGGGGAACAAAGCCTTCAGTTCAAAAGTGTAGGAAAAAAGGGGAAATAAAGTGGATATCTTCTTCTAAGGTTACAGTCTTTTTACTCGTTTTTTTATACTATTACTATCCTTTCACTGTGTAGGGAAGCACAAAGAGGGAATTTTGTTCTAAAGAGACTTAACTTTATAGGATATCCACCTTACATGCCTAATTTGGATGCCTGAAGCCTAATATGAGCTTCAAATAGATTTTTGAATACATTTTTGCACAAAATGAGGACTTATCACTTACATTGTAAGCACATTAAGAAGGGATCTTTTCATGGTCAGTATGAACAGGAGGTACTGCAGCAAGAAAAACCTCTATTAATGTTCATTTGGGCACCTGACTATTGTTTTAAGACAAATTATGCATTATCCATTTACTGCGCTCTTTGTTTATGTAACTGCAGTGAAGGATGACCTCATTCACACATACTGACCAACAATCTGTTGGCTCTGCTGCAGCACAGTGACTGATTAACCAGAACAACTGTGGGTGAGAGTGTGAGTGTGTGCAGGAATGCCTACAGGAAGTACTCTCAGAAATGTTGTTGACTCCTTTTTGATGGACTGGATTCAAGTATCAACCTCATAAAACTGACAGCCTGCAGAATTAACCCCAAAACTTCAGGGTTTCGTTCAGGCTTTACTGATTATAGTTCCACTGTATTTGCAACTACAGTGGTTAAGAGAAGGTTTTAATTTGTAAAAATGTTTTCTTTATAAAAAAAAAATACTTTACTGAAATATTAGTTCATTGACAACGTCTGTATGGTTCACAACCTAAAATGTATCATGTTGCAAGTGTTTTAGGTGCAGTATTGATAACTCTAATCATGAAAAAATATTATATAATTGTGATTCAAGAGGGACAAAATGAATACATTAAAAGTAAATTAAAAATAATTAATAGATTCTGCTTTTTTTTTTTTTTTTTTTTTTTTTTACCTTGGTTGTGATGCTGTATTTTTAGCCTCACTAGTGACACCCTAGGGATGGAAATGTCAGTTGATCCCCACTTTGGTCCAAATCGAAATATCTTAACAAGTATTGGATAGATTGCCATGAAATTTGGTAAGTACTTTTCTGTTGTTGTTGTGTTATTTAGATACTGTAAAAAACCCCTTGACAGGGATGTGGACACATTTTGTCTGTTTTTTTATTTTTATGTGGAGTTTATGCTCCTTGTATGTGCGCATTCAGTCTCTTGTGTGTTGTGTCTCCTGTATCAACCTGTGTCAACAAATTTAATGGAAAAATAAATAAAAAGTTGATCATTAAAAAAAAGGAAAAAAAAAGGAATTTGGTACAAACATCAACGTCCACAAATTGTAATAATGATCCTTTGACTTTTCCTCTTAATTTTGTATTTGGAACTCCAATGTTTTGTTTCTGTATTTTGGATCTTGAGATGGTATCTTTAATTTTAAATATGGAGTGAGCGGGTTCTTCGCCATCTCGACTGTGAATCTGGTTTTCACTGCTGAAGAGAACAACATCAGACATCAATAGAGACCACTACAAACTGGCAGTAGAGGTGGAAGTAAAGGAAAATATATTCATATTTACAGTTATTATAGTGTATTCACATTCATTCACATTCCACAACGCAAACAAGAATAATCATCTCTGGTCATCAGAAGAGGGATTTCAGTAAATCTCAATAAAGACTTTTATTTTTTTTGTACCAAAATAGGCAGTTAGAGCAGGGATAAATATTATAATATGTTAGATATAGATCCATCTCTGTAATAGATTCTTTGCATCGGTGCTTTACTCTAACAGACAGTGGCATGGTCCCCTGGCTACGACACACAGCCAGAGTCATACAGAGAGTCCAGTTCTGTTAACTGACAAACACCACTTGTCTACTCACTTCACAGAAGATTATCGATGGAAACAAATATAATTCAGCTGAATATTCTGTGAGGAGTGGGACATATTAAAGCTTTCAATACACATGTAGTCAAAACTATTTATCATTTGGGTCTAAGAGCTACTCTGTTAGCAGAACAGGCTTCTCTGTGTGTCTCTGGTCTCCAGTCAGCTTGGAGCAGTCGCCTCGGGGGTTGAAGGTGGAGATGGGAAGAGGGTGGCTGACAAGGTCCATACAGGGGCTGTGTTACCAAAAGCATCTTCGTAGCTCAAATGTTACGGTTGACAACAGAGATTCTTGTTGTGTTTTAGGTTAGCCCAAATCATGATGTCAGCACTCAGTATGTGAGAGAGTTCCCTATGCAAAACTTAGAGGAACATTTTTAATTTTTAACATTTTTACCTGTTATCCAACAGAGAGTTGCATGTTTAAATGTATTTTCAAGATCTCACAGATGCTATCTGTATCTGGATACATTATCTGGATAAGTAAAAGCACATTAATGCGCTCCAAATGCATTGTGATTGAAAGGCGATTGGGATGCGACCTGTATGTTGACAAGTCCACCGGCTCTGCCTAACAAATGTGCATATTGAGATCCGATCACAATGTGGGCATAACTGAGAAAAATGAGAACAAAATTTTAATACCACGTGTAAATGCAAAGACCCAAAGAACATCAGCAACCAACTGTCGATCAGCGATACATCCTGAGACCAAAGTCGAGATGTGAGTTCGATCTTGTTCTTGTGCATTTGCGTGATACCAATAAAACAGGGTCCCACTTGTGAAAACATTGCTCCATGGCGCTGCTAGAGGTCAAAAACTTCACATGGCACCTTAAAGTCCACCATGGTTGTGGAAATATAATATAGTGATTAGTAAAAGTTGGTTAAGCCTCGGCCAAACGTTTTAACTTTCTGGGCCGACAGTACACATCTGTGGGATCATGAAAATACCTTTGAAAATAAAACTTGTTCGTGGACAATAGGTAAAAATATAATGTTTTGATTTTCCCCCAAAGGTATGCGACCGAACCACAGAGTCACATACGGATAGCTGAGGTCACAAATGTGTCTAGTTCCAGGTGTCGTGTATGCACACTGGCACTGAAGGCTCAAAGTTATATACTGGTAACCAGCATGAAAAACTCAAAAAGAGCCAATGCAGTTGATTAGTCAGTCCTGACGGAGTGCACCTCATGTCTTTAAATACTCCACAATAGCATGACATACAGAATATGAGATAACTGCAAATACATTTTTACTAAAAAGTGTTCCCTGACCTCTTTAACTCTTTCAAACCAGCATGATAATCACTGAATTAGCTGAAAGAAAAGCGTATGTGTCACATGTCCATATACCAGAAACACTGGGACGGTATCAGCTCTGTCACGCTAAGATGCTTTTAAGAAACAAGCCCTCATTAGTGCAACTACAGTAAGAAGGAAAGCTATGATGCTGATGATTATGATCGTGATGATAGTGTTGATGAAGAAGATGATACACAGCTTTATGCTGGGAGTGCTCGACAAATGTCACACTGTGAACGTGAAAGAGGAGAGGACGAGAGAGATGAAGGCATGAGATGAAGAGGAGGAAGAGGAAGAAGAGGAGGGAAGGCAGAGAAGCCCTTGTAGGGACGAAGACTCGGGTGATTCAGACCCGAGTTTCTTAAACTGAGATTCTGGGCCTGTATTTATCAAACTGCTGAAAGAGACATTTTGGACTTAAGTGAAAGATAAAAGTACCAATCAGTTATTCCGTTTCTATTCGCTAATTTAAGGATAAAAGCTACCGTATAAATAACATTAAATGTAAACTGTAGTACAGAAATACTTTGTGCGGTTGTACAAAAATACAATGATTTGGTCATGATGAGTAATACATTACCTGAACCAAAATGTATAATTCAAAATAGGGTAGTTTAAGCCCATTATTTTCATTTCATAGGATGTCTTTTTTTGTTTTTCAGGGGTGCAAACAAGAATTGATTCCAGTAACAATCACTTTCCATGCATGCTCATCATCGTTTATACATTATAAATATATTAGATTGTTGTTAATTTCATATGTTAATTGTTACTGGAGATATTAAGGAATTCACACAAATAAAATGAACATTTTAAAAATTAAATATTGCAGAATTAAATATTACAGGAAGACTGAAAAATGTGGCAGGTGTAGGGGTATATCCTTGTCTCTGATTGGCTGGTCCTGCTCTGTTCAGACATGTAATTAATCATGTGATCACTTGAGAGCTGCTTTTAAAGGTCACTCTTACTCTTTACAATAAGTAAGAATGATAATTTGATAAATGTGTCTTCATCTTTACTTTTAGTGATGACGTTTTGTTACTCGTAAATCAGCTTTTAAGATTTTTCTTAAGTGTAATTCTCAGAAATTTGATAAATACAGGTCCAAGGCTCCAACTACACTCTACCACCATTTTAATGTTGATATACGATAAACAAAATTGTGCTAGAATATTCTACACTTTATGTAATTTAATGAAATCTAATTTAGTTTTCTATTTCAGTTTTGAGTGAGAATTTCTGCTTGTTACAAGTAAGCAGGTGTCTCAATTACAAAAATCCTAAATTGCTTATGATTATTTTCTTGCTATATTCCTAAACAGTGTTTGTACTATAGTTCCATTTTGACCTTTGATGCCAAAATGCCAGGGCACATTGTTAAACTTTCACCTTATATTTAAAGCCTGTCGGTAATGTAAAGAGGGTGTGATGGGATGTAAGAGAAAAGACAGAAAAAGACAGAGCAAGAGAGACTCTAAACAGGAACAATGCCATGAGGAAAGACAGACAGACAGACATGGAAGGAGATCAAGATTTTGTCCCAAAAACATGCTCTTAAAGCTACAGCGTGCAAAAGTCTGCCTCTTGGTGACAATATTATCATTACAAACCCATACATGAATGCATTACCCTTCGTTAATATGAAAACAACAACGACAACAACAATAATAAGAACAATAATGAAATCAAATCAGATGATGGTACATGTCGCCTTGATTTGAACCACCTCCTTAAACATTAAGGAACTGAGCTGTAGGAAGATCCACCGATAGGCTGCTGGACAGACATGAGCTCCTCCCACTTCAGGAAGTAGCAGTCCCAGATAGTCCCAGCCTCGTCCGACTTTATGTGCTTATGTGTGTAAAATATGTGTGTGTGTGTGAACCTCTATGTGTGTAAGAGAGAGAGAGAGAAAGAGAAAAAAGAGAGAGAGGAAGCAGGCTGATAATAGAAAATTAGAGAAGTGGGAAGTGTTGAAAATGTAATGTGTGTGAGTGTGTGTGTGTATGTGTGTGAACATGTAATATGTGTGTGTTTATTCAGAGCCGCTCCTTGGTGGGCACCCAGATGTACGGACCAGACTGCTCATCAATGATCTGCTTCACCTGCGAATACACTTCCTCTAGAGATGAGCCCTGGACTATAGCTGCAGAGAGACAGAGAGAGAGTCAAAAATAATTAGTAAAATATTTCTTCACTTCTCTCCAAAGAGAAATTACAAAAAAAAAATTACAGGTAAAACACTGTGTGCACAAAAATAAACCTTAATTAAAATCTCCATAAAAGGAGAAGTAACCTTTCAGTTAAGTCTGTCAAATTTTTTTTACACCAAACATGATGTCTGCTTTGTGAAAATGTAATGTGACACTTTCTGAATCACTTTTGGTTGGCTCGCTTAACAAAAATAGTACATGATAATGACCATGTTATCATTCTACAAAGGATATAAATGAGTGATTTCAAGCAAACTGCAAGTTAACATGTAAAGAATGTTTTAGAGTATATATTTGTCACATGTGAAGAGTTTTGTCTGATGTAATGCGTAACAGTGAAACACAGATTATTGCTTTGTACATCAGTTTCATTATTTTATATTTTATTTTGAAAACAATTTCAATATTGTTATATATAGTATATATATTTTTTCAAATACTTTTTTGGCTGATTTTATGTTTTTATTAGATAGCATACAGTTGGGAGATGATAAAGGAAGGAAATAAAGGGGTTTGTATGTTGAGAGAGCAAAATATATTTAATAATGCAGCCAAACCTTTTTTTATAAAAATGTTGCTGCTTTTGTTTACATTAGAGTTGTGGTGGAATACTTCTAAATATCTTTAAGTTATGAACTGTCAAAAAACAAACAAACTGCAGCTCCTGTTTTCACTTGTTTCCATCATAGAAAAATCATCAGACCATTTATGGGCTCATGTGCATGTGGTAAAGCAGCGTCAGCTTGTGTATATATACAGTTCACGTGTGTGCTTCTCATAACTAACCGGTGAAGTACTCTGTGAACTCCTGCTCCAGTTTGACAGCTCTGTCGTAAGTCTTCCTCGCCTGCTCCTCAGTAAACCGCTTGTTCATCTCTCTGCGGACACAGAGAAGAGTTTCAATATCAGGGTGCAGGACACAATAATGTAAAACTTCTATTACATGAATCTAAACTTGCATCAAACTAACTGACCTCACTGTGAAGTTCAACAGTTGCCAAATGAAATGATGATATTTAATTTTTATTACACTGGAACTATATCAGCTTACTATGATGATTTAGCACTAACCATGTACACACAAAATACAGTCTACACATACTTCATAGTAATTCTGAGTGCTGTCAATATATTTTGTCATTATTAAACTTGAGAAAGAACAAAAGTGCCAACATGAGAGACAATATTTCATTATACATAACAACATAAAAGAAGGATTTGTCATTTTAATTGCTACAGCCTGATTCAGTGTCACTCTCAAGTTGTTCAGAAGCTTCTGTTTGTCACTTGCAGGTTGTTATTTATTCTTTTGATAGTAATAATGACGAGCATGTTCAACGAGCGTTAAGCGAGTTAAACTGGAGAAACATTTGGTGGCTTTCATGTCAACAAAATAAGACACAGTCATTTTTCTGTATTTTTTGACAGTGGATGAGTGAGTTTGTTTGGCTGCGCTGTAAACAGGCACACCAGCTGCTCTTCTGTTGTATTTCTAACAAAGAAAGCTGCTCAACAAATGTTTGCTGTAGTATTAAACCACACTTACCATGAAAACCACAGGTGTCACCAAATCAATCTTAGACACTATAACTTTAAATGATGTAGAATTTGTTACTTGCAAAGCATTGTGGGCGGTATTTTATTTTCATAGTGTATATTGTTTATCTTAAGATATCATGTTTCTAATTGTAAGTGTGGCCCTGTCTTGAAAATGGCTTCTTAAGCTATAGAGTTCAAGTATATAGTTGACACATGCTTCAATAAATCTCTGTAGTCCATTTTACAAAGATGATACATTGACCAAAAACACATAAAACATAATGCAATAAGCATGATAAGAATGTTTAGCACGGTCAAAGACAAGTGTGCTCTCTAGGCAGCTTATTAAACGTTTTAACCAATCACAAGCAGAGCTGACTGCAGTTATTATTGTTTCTAATTAAGCATACTGCAAGGAAACTATAGAGCTGCTTATCCTTAGTGAATTAAATACAGCAAAATATTATATTTACAAGTATTTCCAACAATAATCTTGCTGAAGTTGTGTGATATTGTCGATCCTATTGTCAGGATTGCCATTGACACATACAGGATGTTGTATATGTAGTTTATTCATTTTACTTACAGGATGTTGTTGACATTGCTTGGTCTAATGAAGATAGCAATGGGATGGAGGCCTGCCATCTGGAGACGCTTTATCGCATTCCCTGATACATCCAGTATACAGTGTTTACCCTGAGAGAGAGACAGATAGTGAGACAGCGCATCCCGTCCTCATCAACCCTCCATCGATCACTCCTCTCTGTTTCCTTTGCCCACTGTACTGTATCTCCTCTCTCCTCATGTTCTCTCTTCCACTCATCATGTCTTTGTGTGTGTGTGTCTCACCTTGTCAGCGACTTCTTTGACAGACTGTATGCTGGTTCCATACAGATGGTTGTTATACTGTCCAGCCTCGATGAACTTGTGTTCCTGGATCTCTTGCTCCATGAGTTCTCTGGAGGACATGAAATGATAATCTCTGCCGTCCACCTCGTAGTCTCGCCGCGGCCGCGTTGTATCTGAGGTACACAGACGTATACATAGAAAGCTTTGTTTAAAACATTATCTCTGATTATACACACGAAGCAAACTCTGTAACGGTTTAAATTCCAGATCAAATTCAAGTGTTATTTACAGGTAAATTAACAGAATGTATATATGTATCTTCATACCTCTATACATCTATATACTACAGTAAATAGGTACAGATGGTGCTGTTTCAGCTCACTTTTTTTGTAGATTGGGTGAAAGAAACTTTTAAGGCATTTTTTCAAGATTTTTCAGGTTTTAAACTTTGAACTTTTTTAAGAGAATGACATCTTATTCTGATACTGATTTTTAATTTATGGCCTTTCTCAGCCACCATTTTACAGTTTCTATTTTCAAGCTGCTTATCAAGCAAGTCATCACTTCATATTACTTTCATGGGATGTCTGTCCTCATATAAATCTCCTTTCATAATAGCTAAATGCCGACTCCCACTGAGTTCATAAAAATGTACTGAAAAGGATATGACACACCATCATTTTAAACTGATGTGTCAGTGTTCCTTACAGTATCATAAACATGATTTTATGAGTTCCAGCATCTTTTAGTGTCTTTCAGACGTCACTATTGGAAAGCATACTGAAGTTCAAACACTCACGTGGGACACAGGAGCCAAACTTGTCAGGGAACTCGGAGATGAGGTCATCGTTGACTCGATCTTTCATTGGTCCAAGAATGATGACTGGCCGCGTGTAATTAACTGGGAAATAACAAACAAAACCAGGTTGATACACACACACACACAAGAAACAAACTAAGTTGAATTAAGCAATGCTGACATTTGAAAATAGAAACTAAATAACCCCTTAACATCCAGTTTTCATTTTGTTTAAGCAGCTTTAATCCTGCACTAATTGATATTATATATTTTTGTAATGTGAAACATGTCGCTCGTAGTGACAAAAACTCACAGATAACTATCACCCAGACAAAGTTAGCGGCTAGCTGGTGGACATAGAGGAGCATTTTAGCAGCTAAAGAGCAAGATATTTTCACTCAGGATTTGGTGGAGACCAAAACAGAGCTAAAAGGAGAATGAATATTACATTTATCAGGAAGATGGAAACACAATTGCAAATAAATGTTGATATGATATATTATATATATCATTTCTGCTGGATGTGTGAAATGGCAGCTGCTGACTAACGTAACATAACTTAACCAGCTTGACCAACACAACTTAACCATAACAACTTTATTAGTGATACAACATCAGTGATGTGTTTACAGCTTGTTTCGCTGCCCCCAAATGGCCAAAAACTAAATTACTTACAGATTTAAGGTTGGAAAAATCATCTAATTCTATATTTTGTATTAGCTTGGTTGAACACTTCATTGAAGACATATCATGTTTACATTGATTGATACACTAATGATAATTGGTATCTTTGGAAAGTTTGGGATCTCCACTAGAATTTAAAATAAAGCTTTGTGGGTTTTTTCTGTAAGTTTTGCTGCACAGCATGAATTTGTAATGACAAACCTACCAGCAGTTCAATTAATTTAAAATTAATTATTATTTTTTGTAATCAGCTATTAAGCTATTAAAGGTAAGTTTCCATTCATAACTTAAGATATGTTGTGTTTTATTCTCAGTATCAGTACATGCTGCATGCTGGTATTGATTAGAAAATAAAATTTTAAAAAATGATTCTTAAGAAACTAAAATAAAATGAGGATTTGGAGTTAAACACTGACCTTCCTGTTGCATGACTGGTTGGTAGGTAAGGAAGATCTCCTCCTGGCCAGCTGATTGGATAAACAGAAATCATAGACACATTTAGACGCAAAGTAGGTGGGATTATCGACAACAACACACACCCTTACCCTTTTCTACTTTACGACTACACCTCTTCAACAGCTCTGGAAAAGCAGGCTGGAGAAGCAGAGAAAGGTAACCTGCACACACACACACACACACACACACACACGCACACGTACACACACACACACACGCGCGTGAACACTCACATGCACATAAAAATACAATAATCACAACACACAAACACAAACAAGCACACACAGTGAAACACGCACACACACACGCAAACCAGCAGCAACTTCAAGTGGCTGAGGTTTGAAAATAAAATTAAAAATGAACAGGAAGTAGAATGAGTAGTGTCAGAGAGTGAGAGAGAGAGAGAGAGAGAGAGAGAGAGAGAGAGAGAGAGAGATAGAGAGAGAGAGAGAGAGAGAGAGAGAGAGAGAGGGAGGGAGAGAGAGTGAGAGAGAGAGAGAGAGAGAGAGAGAGAGAGAGAGAGAAGAGGGTCTAGACTTACAGGAACTACTCTCACTATCGCTGGTGCCAGAGGTTACCAGCTCTGGAAGGACAAGACAGGTCAGAGTCAGCAACACACACACGTACAGAAGCACATAGACAGACAGACAGACAATCACACACTGACACACACACACACACACACACACACACACACATACACACATCCTTTTTATACACAAAATTACTAACACACTTAATTAGAGAAAGCATCCACCACACAATATATCATTCTTCCATCCATGTTCTGTATTTGGAGGCTGGAGTGTATCCCAGCATGCATTGTACAATACCTTACAAAACCTACACTGTATGGCCAAAAGTATGTGGACACCGGATTGTTACAGCCTCATAATGCCATTAATTCCTCTCTTTCAAATTTCTACTTCATTACTCAAGTACAACTATGGCCACAGGATTCCTTTGTACCTGACAAAAACCCAGTTTGGGCTTGAAACATTTTACTTTCTCCAGTGTAATAAATGAATTTTAAAGGGACACTCCAGTGATTTAGTATTGCTCCCACAAGATGGGAGACATGTAAGACAGATTAAAAAATGAAGTTTTAAAAAACAAAGCAGCAGAGGCTGAAATATGATTTTTAGCCCCTAACACAGGTCAAGCTCCAAAGACATCTTCACCCTGTAGTAGACCTCACTTTGTTTACAGTGGCACTGTCATGTTGAAACAGTAAAGGCTCCTCCCCAAACCGTCGCCACAAAGTTGGAAGCAAACTATTGTCTAAAATATAATTGTATGCTGCAGGATTAAGCTTTCCCTTGAGAAATAATACAAGGCTTATCCAGAACCATGAAAACAGCCCCCGGACCACAAGTACAAAAAAACTGTGTTGACAGATGTGCTCACATACTTTTGACCGTTTAGTGCAGCCTACATGTCTTTGGACTGTTAGAGGAAGCTGTAGCTCAGCCAGGACCGAGCCACTGAACTGCACCATAATGTTTGCAAATTAATGTATGTCTAGTAACATGTAACATTTCACCAAAAACAGCTTTTTTATGAATTTTGGAGGTGATTCAAAAAGGAAAATCTACACATTAGACTGGAGCTGTTTTTCTTCAGATTGTATTTGTTGTGATGCTACGTGGCATCACCCTTCCTTTGTCAGGTCATTACGTCAATACAAATGTATGTTTTTATATGATGAACTGTCCCAGACAGAAGCATTATGAATTCAAACTTCACAGAATCCATTTCAGTACATCCTCCTCCCCCAACTCTCCATCTTGCTCCTCTTTCTCCATCTAGAAGGAGAACTGAGGAGGAGGAGGAGGGAGAGTTTGAAGGAGGATGTAAAGAGAGACGATCAGGGTGGAGGTGAAATGGTTTTTCTAGGAGCTGGAGTTACATACACCGACCAGCAGATGTCACTGAGGGAGAGAATACCTACCTTTATCATCCTGATCCTGCACAAAGGGACAGAGAGAGAGAGAGAGGGAGAGAGAGAGGGTATTAATCATCGTATCGAAAATGATCGCAACAGTATCTTGACTTTTATCAGCAGAAGCCCTATTTGAAAGCCCATGGGATCTCTATTCTTTACACACACAAGACTCAGAGAGAGAACAAGACTAATTGCAGTGTCTCTCAAAGCACAGAGCCAGGGGATATGGTGTGTGTGTGTGTGTGTGTGTGTGTGTGTGTGTGTGTGTGTGTGTGTGTGTGCGATCGCTTTTAATTATCAGGTCTTCACCATGCAGAGTTGCTGAATGAAGAGTTGCTGATTCGCATAGTGTGAGGAAAACAGAGAGGGAGTGAGAAAGAGAGCTGACAACACAATGATATCAATAGCTCGCGTTAGACTCGTGTCTCGTCTCTCATCATCGCGCTTTTAGAGGTGTGATTAAAGTCACGTCGTCGCCTCGCCTGTGAACTCAGACCAGAAATGTCTAGATCACAAATAATTAGTTTGTGTACTTTTAATTAGTCTTTAATTAACGGTTAACATATCTACACTTTTCCGAGTAACACGTGATGTGATGAAACACATTTTTAGTCGACTCATAGCCATTATTCATCATCATTTAACATCTGTTAATTTCACTCATGATCTGTCAAATCGTCATGCAGAAGGATCTTTTAAAATCTAGCCCTATTAAAAGACTAAAGAATATTTGTGAATATCATTGTGATGTTAGTGAGGTGACATTTTTCAGTGGTGGTGGTAGTATAATAGTTCATTCCTCATAAAAAGACCATTCAAAAATGAGTAGTTGAAAGAAATGTCTTCGCCAACAGGGACCTTGACTAGTTCACCTGTCGAATAAAACAGAGGATTAACTATCATAATATCAGCACAGTTACCTTTTACCTTTTTTTCTGCGTCTCTCTGAAAAAGCCGTCAAGGCACTTACAGCTAATTCAGAACATCGCTGCTTGAGTCATGACAATGATCTCAACACTGGTGAAGAATTCGTTTTTAAATCACTAAAATAAATAACTTGATAGTACTCATCTATAATCACACCAGATTCATACTGTAACATACTGTAACTGTTCTATGAAGACATATTTTATATCATTACATCTGTGTTTTTCTACATTGTCATCCATTATCTGTTTATACATCAGCCTCCACTTGCGGATGCCCCCAAGAAGAGTTATAGTTGTTCAATAATATGTTAATACACACTTATATCTGCTTACAGCTACATTATCGTGTGTCATAAACCATTTATTACCTGTTTATATATTGCTTATAAATGCTAAATAAAGGGGACTTAAAGTAAAATTGTATAATTTGTATTGTAGAATCTATTAAATTATCCAAACCTGACCTCTCAGGTTGTTTGACTCAGGTCTTCTTATTGTTCCCAGGATTCAAATCAAACAAGTTAAAGATGCTTTTAGCTTCTGTGCTGTGCGTACTGTGGATTAAATTTCCAGTGATTTCAACAATTACCTTTAAATGAGCACCATAAAGTAATCTGTCTACCACCGTTCTTAATTAAACAGTGAGTTACTTTTGGGTCTGTGCTGCAGATTTCATTATTTTATTTTCTTGGTTTTTTATTCGTTTGTTTGTTTTTCGACATTTTATTTCTGTTGTTTTAGTCTCAATAGCTTACAGAAAGCACTTTATATTACCCCGTGGTTTCACAATAAAGTTGTTGTTTGTACTACGTGTTGCTGGAGTTTTTACATCTTCATCATGTACCCTGGAGGTGGCTGCAGTCGAGACAGAAATCACTACTCTGTAATTACCCAATGTATGAAATGTACAATACAAATAAAGTTCTTCTGTTTTGCCCTAATCAAACAAATAAAATAATTATTTTGTGGTCACACCTTTTAAATATAGGATTAAGTCACATTTAACTAATCTTTAACATAACTAGCTGTTGTGGTCTCACATTAAGATGACTTCGATTTGATTAATAACACAGTCATTAACAGTTACATGGACAGGTGGAAAAAACAACTTTCCACTGCAAATAACACATTGTCAAACCTCCCTTTGCACCTGCTTTAACAGCATCTTAACACCTTCTCATTTATTTTCATCTGAGAACTGAAGTTCACCTGATAATCTGATATTACATATGGTATTCATGTTTTGTGTTATTAGAAGTGTCTCGAGTGTGTCTTGTGTTTTGAAACGACACATTGTAGTTGTGAGAAAGTATTAATTGACCCTTGGCTGTTATAATTTTACCAACATGTGTTATTTACAACACACGGGGAATAACAACACTCTACCTATAAATGTTTCATCTTTTTTTTTTCCCAGCAAGAACCTTTATTCTCACGACGCTCTGGATGAAAAGGGAGACTTGTTATTTCCTTTGACGTGTCTGTCCTGTTATATTGAACAGCACGGACTGATGATAAGACTGCAAAGCCGTTTGATGTATTTGATGTATTTTTTTTTCAAACTAAAAGCAGAAGGTTTACAGATAACTTTTGCCTCTAACTGTGTGTTTGTCTACCCTGATCAAACAAGCACACAAACAACGTGACAGAGACTTTATGGTAATCCTAGGTTTTGTGTTACTTTCACGGGAATGTAATCTGTTCGGTGATTTTTGTGACCTTTGTGAGAACCGGTCCTAATTTTAGAGTTTATATGACAAGTCGCTACTCACCGATCTGTCCTGAGACCTCGACACTCTGACTGTCTTTAACCTCGACCTCTCCTTCTTCTCTGCCCTGTGAGAAGGAAAGACAAGAAGAGAAAACTGAGAGAAATGCTGAGAGATAAAAAAAGACGCCAAAACAAAGAACAGAGAGAGTATGGATGGAGGCAAATACAAAAAAGTGTAGCTGAAATGCGGCTTCTGTTTGAATCTGTATTTACATGTTGGTTTTTCAGACAAAGTTTAAAAAGAAGTTCATTTGTGCAGGATATATTTATTAGCAGGTATATAGGAAAATATTTGTTCTTCAGAAGCATATCAGTCATCCATCTTGGGACTTTCTTCTGCAACTTCCTACATTATTCAGTGCTTAAGTGGTCAGTTCTATTTGCGGAGGGATAGTCCCTCTAAAGCTCGTCTCATGTCTAGAAGACTATAAACACAGAATCACCATGATGCAGCTGAAAACATCTGGAATGAACTACTTTAACCCCTCATATCTTTTCACTTTTCAAAATACAATCAAAGAGGAAAATATCATATAATAACCTTTTATTCAAGAGGTTATTTTGCAGCTTATTATGTTAGAATTTAGTTTTTTTTTTGGCAATCTCTTCCATATTTCAGCAGCACTATGATATTTGGGGATTTCTGAGGGAGCTGATTGAATTTCATGACTTTAATATCCACAGCTTACGTAACTTGATAGCATGTTCATATCCGCTAATCTGAATGTGCTGTGATTACCTTGTACTAAATGCAAAGGGATGAGAGTGAGACAAGATTAAAACAGTTTGGACATAAAGTAGAAAAGACGGTTTGGTCAAGGTCCTGCTAATGAGACAGGTTTGTCTCCTGAGTTTAAATTTAGATTTGAGGGCCATTTCCTGCTGGTGGTCACATCCAACACTTGAATTTTAAATAAGGTGAATATCCAGTGTCTTAGTTAAGGGACCTGCTCCTCTGTTGAAGCCTCATTTTCTAATTTGGGTTGAAAAGCCAGATGCATTTTTATACTAAATCTTGCATAATGCAGTTTTTAATCTCCTAAATTCAGCCAAAAAAAAATCACAGACCAGCAGCATTGTGGTCCACAGCAGAAATTATAGTAATAACTAAAGGAAAAATGCTGGACTGCAGGCCTCCTTTGGTTTTAATCCCTGATGACAAGTCGGCTCTGAAAGGCTTTACAACCCGACACTACCTTCATATGAGCGCATTTACACTTCTGCTTCGGCAAATAAGTTGTCTTTGCTTCTCCTCTCCTCTCTACCCAGCCTGTCTCTGCTTTCCTCCTCTATCTAAGGAGGAGTGGAGAGAGGAAAGGAGACGACCAGAGCGGAGGAAAGGATATAAGGAGAGGAGTGGAAGGAGATAGTGAGGAGGGGGAAGAGGCTGAGAGGATGAGGATGAGGTGGAGCAGAAAGAGGAGGAGAAGAAGGGATGAGGATGAGGAGTGGAGGGGAGGAGGAGGAGGAAAGAAAGAGGGGAGAGGAAGATGAGAGAAAAGAGAAGAGGAGGAAGAGGAGAAGAAGTGGAGAAAAGGGGAGCAGAGGAAGAGACAAGCATGAGGGGGAGAGGAGAGAAGGAGATGCAGAGAGAAGAGGAGGAGCAGGTGGAGCAGAAAGAAGAGAGGACGAGGAGGAGTAAAAGGAGTAAAAGAGAGAGAAGGAGAAGCAGTTGAGCATAAAGAGGAGGGGAAGAAGGAGAAAAAGGAAGAGAAGGAGAGGAAAAGAGAGGAAGAAGAGAGGATGAGGAAAGGAGCGGAGGAGAGGAGAGACAGAGAGGGAGGGGGACAAGTGAGCCAGACAGGAAATCTATTGAGATCAGATGACAGCCTTTATCAAAAGACTAATTAACTTCACGTTCCTCACACCAGACCTTATATTTCTCCAACCTCTAACGATCCCACATATTATAACTTCTGGTATTCTTCTATTATACTTCATATTCTAAAAGCTCAGTCTATAATACATGAAGCCATATTATCCTTTTACTTTAACAGTTATTCCTTTTACCCCTGATGCATCAGCCTCTAACAGCCCAAATTCTCTCACCCAACCTCTACTCTAACACCTCAGTCTATTAATACCCCATCGCCCAAACCCATGACAATCTTCACATCCATCCCTCCCACGTTCTATTTGCTCACTCCCACTCACTTCTTGCTGCCTCTAATCCCTCCATCCCTCTTTCACTTATTCTCTGTCAATTTAACACTCCCTCACTTTCCTTCCTTCCACTCCATCACTTTCCACATCCCTCCCTCCCTCCCTCCCTCCCTCCGCGTCACCTCCCTCGGTGCCACGAACGGTTCTAAATCAGCTCCTCCTCCTCCCACCTCAGAAACCTATCAACATCCGTCTGTCACCTCCTCCACCGAGGAAACAAGGAGGGAGAGAGAGGTGAGAGGAGGGATTATTGCTATATTTCTATTACAGGCATAAATTCAGCAGATTCAACGTGCCGATGATGCCTGCGGTTATTGAGCCCAACATAAAAATGACAGACCAAAGTAAATGGAAACCAATTACTGTTGAAATCTTTGCACACTGACAGTTTCCACAAAACAACAACCATGTTGTTTTTTTATCGTAGTGACATTTCTCAAGTGTACAGTGACAGCATACACTTGGAAATCAACAGTTTGGTCTAGTGTTTAGTATGCCACATATAGACGTCATCTTACACTTTTATTGCATGCCACACTGTGCGAGACAGGTCTAATAAAATCTTGGTGGCGATCAGTTTTGAGGCATGTCAGGTGGCGTGATGAATGCTGGGTGAACCGCAGCGTTACGATGTAAACAGAAAAAAAAAACGAATGCAAGCAGAGGCATGTCATCGACTCATTTCATCCATCTGCACTGCTCTCGTGTTTTGAGAATATAGCGAGCAATAAACAAGCTTCGCCCGTGGTGCTGTCACGTCTACATAAGAAAAACTCAAAAGAAGGAAGAGCAGATGAGTATGGACACGTCGCAGCCGGGGAAAAGAGAGCTGTTGATTTTGCAACATGTGTTTGAGGTAAATATGTTTTTAGCAGTCACTTTGTGCTCCCAGTGGATTCTGAATAATTTCCTGTCATATTCTGATAGGTTGTTTTGTAGGCATGAGTTGCAGAAGCAGTCACATTGTAAGAATATGGTTCTAAATTTCTGACACTGTTAGAATTAGACACAGTCTGCGTTGCCGAAGCTTTAAATCGTCTGTCGGTGTACTGCTGTTTTTGATTGATTTCACCACATTTATGTCATGACTGCCAACTTTGTCTGGAACAACGTAAAATCACAAACTATATAGGAGCCTTTGGTCAGATCGAGTAGAATAGGTTGAGCTGTCAGAACTGTGTTTTAGAGACAAAGAAAAAATTTTCTTATTATGTGTAGATACTATTTTTTTTAATTTAAAGAGTGACTTAACACCGGGTTGAAAAGCGGTATTTTACTTTTTTCTCTCTGGTTGATAGTCACCTCTGACCACACCCAACAGTGATGTCACAGGGTCCTGCAGTACACCTGTACATCACTGCAACTAGGTGAGACGTTGAACCACTGGAGGCCAGCAAAAACAAGATACTCAGAAGGTGTTATCTTACTCTTTTAAAACAGTTTGTATGAAAATGCCACAGATTGTTACTTAAAGTTATGCCTCCAAGAGTCATCAGCACACATGGCGATTCAAAAAAAGAAAAACATTTTGTTTAAGAAATAAGAATCAATAAACTCTGACCTCCTGCGGCTAGGGATGACCCCGACTTCGGGGCAGTTTGGGGGCGGGGGGCTGAGGTGACGTGCTGGCCACCACTCCTCTTCGCCAGCACTGCTCACGTGGAGGATATCCCCGAAGTGAAATGGCAGAGCCTGATTGGGCGCGCTCAGATCTGACGCGCTCCCATCGTAGTCGAACAACGCTCTGCAGACAGAGAGACAAATAATTACACATTAAACACATCTAGTTAGTTTTTTGGGGCATTTTCCTAAATATGAAACCTCTGGACACATTTCACAGTAAGAAATGTTTGAATATTCATCATACATTTCACATTAATTCCAAATAAGAAATAGAGAACAAACTTTTGTTATGACATCTTTCACATTTCTCACAACTGTTGACAACAACTCGACACTTATAATAAACAGTTTGAGATTAAATAACCTGACAAAACAAGACAGAGAGGCAAACAGAGAGCTGTCGTAGTAAGTAAGAGCCGAAACAGCTGAGGACTGTTTTCCTGCACTATTAATTCATGACCTTGTCTGTGTGTGTATATGCCTTTCTGTGTGTGTCTGCAATTATACACATCTGTGTGTGTGTGTGTGTGTCAGTCTGTTTGTGCACATTTATATGTTTCTGTGTATGTTGTGAGTCTGAGTGCGTGTGTGTGTGTCGGAACGGTGATCTGTCTCTGTGACCACAGAGTTCCAAACCTGTCCAGAGGGAAAAGGGAAAGGGAAAGTAGGCCAGCAATGTGTGTGTGTGTGTGTGTGTGTGTGTGTGTCTGTGTGTGTGTGTGTGTGTGTGTGTGTGTGTGTCTGTGTGTGTGCGTGTGTGTGCAAAGGAACTAGAGCTGAAATAACAGGCATCCCCTAAAGTCCCCACTGCCTTCATCAATAAAACAGAACAGAGACAGAGAAGGAGAAATCTAGAGAGAAAGAGAGAGAGCCAGACATCCGTAAAAAAAAAAAAAACAACAAAAAAAACACCACCTTATGTTTTAATGATGTTAGATAAAAGTAAGATTTCCACATAGCACATTACAGTCAAAGTTGGCTGCAAAAACAATCTGTCTGTCTCCACTGGACTGGATTCATACAAGCTGCTGTTAATGACTAACACTGTAATTAAGGGTACAGATGTCTAATAGAAATGTGATCTTATGACCAGAAGGTCAAAAGTTCAGATAATGTTTTGATGCAGCTGTGAAGGAACTTGACCTTTACTAACTTCTGCAGTGACGTTACTCCATGGTCAACAGTACAGTAGAGTACTGTCATCATCAGATCAGAGGAAACTGAGTTTTGTTTTAATCTACAGTTGTGGTGTTTTTTTTAAAAAATATATTATATACAAAAATAGCAACTTAATGAGATATTTAGAGATGTTTCTCTATTGTCATAAAGTGAACAATTTGAATGATGGCTTAAATAGTAAAGATAGCATGTTAAAGGTCCCAGAAGGAAATATTATATTAAAACCCAGTATGCACGTACGTAAAGCAGATGTATAAACTGTGCATAGTCATACTGTGTAACTCTCTAAGGAATCCTTTCAAATGTTTTTCAACTATTATTCAATTTAAGAAAATGTAGAGAGACCATATATTTGGACAATGTATAATATATAAATTTCCCTGAGGGGATCAATAAAGTTTTTCTGACTCTGAATATGAACTAAATGGATAATGTTTTTGTTTAGTCTTCCATCTTTGGTTGTGTATGAGTGTTTTGATGTGTGCAAATCTGTCTTAAATGATTGTTGAAAGTACTGAGGCAGCTGTGTTTCAGGAGGCAAAGCTGGTCAGAGGGTCAGTGGTTCGATCCCCGGCTCCTCCAGTCTGCATGTTGAAGTGTCCATTTACCATTTAATGGCAGACCATCTTGCCATTTATGTTATTATATGTTATATAAATGCAACCCCGCATTTATATTAGTGAGTTTACATAACATGCAGTAAAGGGAAGCTGCCAGATTTGAGTGTAAAAGTAACCTTCTTTTCATTCATAATATTATTACTGCATACAGTTGATACTTATAGAAAAAAAATAGAATAAAAATAAACATGTGCACTATCATTTGAAGAGCTCCGTACACCCTGAATCGTTTTTTTTTGCAGCTGCCAGGTTACACTGATGGATGGTGTGTAGTATTATTAAGGCCACAGCTGCAGTATGTAAGTGTAACTCTAAATCAATTACCTGTTCTCAGTGTTACAGTTGTTTTAATTCCTATGTGGGAACCTCTGAAATCTAATTACACGAGTCAAGGAACATATTAATTACCGCAGTGTGTAACAGGAATATGTAGTCTCATTTTACACTGCCCTTTTCCCAGTGAGCGCTGTCGGAATTTTAAACATTAAATACAAAGTTAGTGTTGGTTTTTGCAGAGCCAGCAGCTTATTTTCCAAACTGTATTGCAGTTTAACTTTGCACTCAATACTCATATAGTATTACTGCGTATGATCATGCAACACTTTCTATCCTGAAATCCTTGATTCAGATGAGGAAAAAAACTTCCATGGATGCAATAGATGGACATATGTATTATACGGGCTTAGTAGTAATTTGATAGATGTTCTTTATCAATACTGTATGTCTAACATTTGCTAATATCATATAAATGAACAGTCAGCTCTATCAGAGTGCTCCAAATAGCCCTAAAGCAATCTGAAACCAAAATATTCTGTTTCAAGAAGCCAAGGTCATAAAGCATTTACTTAAAATGCTTCAAAATTGATATCTACACCATAAATCAGTACAGCAGAGAGAAGTATCATTTTTTTTTTTGTGCCCAGTGAAACACAACCTTCAGCTCTCAAACCTCAATCTAGAATTAATGCATCAATAATTTGTTAAAAATCCTTTGATCAGATTCTCAAAGACCTGGACATTAGCAGACTGACCATCAGGTCTCTTATAAACCTTTTTACCTCTAATGCTTGGATAGCAGACAAATCCAAATATGTTAGAGGAATATATAAATTAAAAATTAAAATAGAAATATTTTGAAAAATATACTCTATAGTTTATAAGGGAATGTGACTTTATCTTCTTATTCTTTCCTTGCCTATGCAGGTACCATAGATCTTTGTGTTAGCAGTGAAATATACAATTACAATGCAGAGCTATCAGGCCATTCGGTGTGTTTAAAATAGTGGAGTGGATGTAAAATGAGGAGAGAGAAGGACGATGACTCGATAGAAGAACAGAGAAGAGCACAAACACACACACCTTCCACACACAGGACAGTCGTACATGTTACCTCGCCTCAGCGAGATTTCCTCTGAGGAAAGGTTATTCCGTGTCTTACAAATTATGCATATGGTAAAAAAAAAAAAAAAAATCCTACCATGCACACATGCATGCATGACCACACACATACAGCAGCCCAGAGCACCAGACACCGCGATCTATCATGCCACCATCCACCTCAGCTCGACCAATCAGCTGCCAGTCCGAGCCTTCCTCCTTAATATTTTTATGCTGATTGATCACTTATGGGTGGTAACCAGATACAGGTGCTTCACATATGACAGTGATTTATCATGTGGCTTGTTGGGAGGAGGGGGGGGGGTTACTACATTATTTTACATAACCTTGAAATGATCATGGCCTGATTTTGACTGTAGACTCGGAGGAATGTTGTCATTAAGATTCAGCACGTAAACTGCTTAACTTACAGAGGGTGTCATGATAATTATCTGATATATGCATATTTTCCTTGTTAAATCTATCATGATACGGTACAGTCATGTACAGAGAGCTCAGTTTTATCAAATATTTGTTAAGGGGTTTCAGAGTTATATCTCTAAAGCGCTTGGAGCTTTTCTCTTGGTTTAAGTTTGATGTGTTTTGTTCTGAATTAAGGCAAAACTGCCTTTATGTACGCTATTTTTCTATGAAACTCTATGCAAAAGCTCAATATTAAGCTTTAATATTTTATGTGAGACACTCAATAAGGAGCAGTTTTGTTTTGGTCTTTGAACCTGCTGTTTTGCTGTTGGACTATTGACTCTTAAAGCAGTTACACAGAAAAAAGAATCATAGCTCTTCTACTGACATTGATTGTGTTTTGCTTTCATTTTATTGCTGTAAAATATTTGTCTGCAACTGTTTGTTCTCTCCAGCCAGGTCTTCTTTGAAAAAATATAGTGCAACAACTTGAAATTGCTGTTGCCCTTGACGGTAAAGAGGCTCCCCGGCATATAACGAACATTTTTGTTTCGTTGTGTTTCGCTCCACATACTAAGCCTTTTTGTTTAGAGAAAAACTGCTGAGAGGAAAGTGGATATTGTGTTTATATAGCACAATTTCATCAAAATGCAGTTCAATGTGCTTTTCATAACAATAAAATAATCACATAAAGTGGTGGTGGACATTGTGACGCAGACTTCTTCAAATTTAATCAAATGAGCAGTGGACAAGCCATTTCTCTTCGTTTTTAGCGGGAAAAAAACAAATAAAAAATAGTGGGTGCTCACTGAATTTATGCTAATGATAATCATGCCTATGGGTGACTGCTTAAAAATTTAACAAGGGTGACGGCAAGCAGCTGCAATGTCATGTTTCCCTGTGTTTTCCTATTGAATCTGCTATTCGCTAAGGAGATCACACACTATACGACACACTATAAGAAATGAAATGGAATTTAATATCAACTAGAATCATATTTCAGTAGACTATGAAAAAAAAAAACAGACAAACAAAAAACAGCAACTATGAGTCAGACATTCGGGCTGTTTCTCAGTCAGTCAGATAAACCAGATGACCAGTCAGTGTGATAAATCTCTGACACTTGTTGGACTACATTTCCCAGATGGCTGAATGTGACCTCTGGCCTCTAGCTCCCTGACCAGACACAACCTCAGCCCTGCTCTCTGTGTGAGTCAGCGTGTGTGTGTGAGAGAGAGAGTGTGTGTAGTTCAAGGTGACTCTGTCCCAGCTGCTGCTGCTTTCTCCTTCCAGGCCACTTGCACATAGTTCAGGTCAGATGTTCCTTTCATGCAGAGTACATGTCAGCTGTACTTAAATCTGAGTTTTGAAGTATTTTATGTGATTTCTTTTTGTCATCAGACATAAAAACAAACATAGGAAGAAGTGAAGCGTGATGTGTTTTGCTGCTCATTTCTTTGCTTTGCATCTTTCTTCAAATTTCACCAAACTTTACCACTCTTGAGAAAAACCACTATCATAAATCTGCTGTTTACTGGGCAGTATCTAGTTAATACATGAAAAAGGAATAAGAAAAATGTGAACGTGAAACCATCTAACTCTAAAGCAAGGAATCTCTCTCTGTCTATTTCTGTATGTATGTTTGTCCTCCGCATATCTTGAAAACCATTCATCCGATCTACTTCATACCTGGGGTTTGTATTGCTTGAGACTCAAGGAAGTGCAGTGTCCAATGTGAAGTTGTTTGGATAAGCAGTTCTTGAGAAATATACAAAAATACCTCATAAACACTGTTGATTTGCTTCTTCTGTCTGTGGAGTCAACGAGTGGAAATACGGACAGCGCCACACTGCCATTACAAACCACATTGTGGTCAAAGGTGGGATTACATCCGTAGTGTTAATGACTTGAAAAAGAAGACTTAAGCTCTACTGTTGAACTGTCTACTGTGAATGAAAGTTGGCATGTACATTCAAGACTTACTGCAGGATGTCTCAGACATGTGTTGAACAGGCACTGCAGTCCATCTAACTAAAAAGCAAGGAATCTGTCTATCTGTATGTATGTGTGTCCTTTGCATATCTCAAGAACCATTCATCCAACCAACTTCACTTGGCGGGTGCTGGTGACCCAACGACATGCAATGTTGAATTTGGTGCAATTTGGACATGTGACACATTTACCATTAATAAACTTTGAATATACCCGTGTCTGAGTGCAGCGGGGGCTGTTTGATATAAACACCATCACATCACAGCGGGGTGGGGCCTCTGGGCTCTGACTCGACTTCACACTTGGTGGGTGTACTGCTGATGACCCAAGGAAGTGCATTGTTAAACGTGAAGTTGTTTGGACTTGCGACAGTTTTAATAAACTTTTTGTGCAGCGGGGGCTGTTTGATATTAACACTGTCACATCACAGTGGGGTGGGGCTTCTGGGCCCTGACTTGCTGAGTGGGACAAAGGCACACGCCCCACTCACTTAAACTGCCCGAAAGAGAAGAACGAGCATACACAGGAGAAAAAACAGAGGCAGAGGCAGTAAAACTAGCCAATAGGAGTGCAGACATGTTTGCAACAAAATCCACCAATGGAAGACCGTTAACTGCTTCTACAGTTCAACCTCAGTTTAGTCCCACCAGTGAAGTTTCTGTCTAGATTTAAACCATTTAGTTTATTAATTAATTATTGTTTTAATTCATACGTTTGTCATTTGATACATATATATGCGGTTCTAGAAATAATAATATTTTCTGGTGATTATACACTAATTAAAACATACTGAATATTATATTGTATTTCTGCCAATAGGTCCCCCTAAATCTTACACACTGGTCCTTTAACACCTTTATATGCTTATTTACTTCTCTTCTGTGCACAAACCCTAAAATGAAGACACATATGAAAATGGTTCCTGTTCTTGAATCATTTAGATTACAGCCGTGACCCTGCTGTCTTCTGAAAGTCTTTGGAGTTTACTAATATAATTGTATGAATTATTAATTATTAGATATGGTAAAATTCAAGATTGTAAGATTTTTAAACTGTTCTGTTTTGTATGCAGTCTTGTTACAAAATAAGCAACTCTTGTCTCAGTCATCGTGGGATTTTAATGTGATTTATGTGGAAAAATCATGAGGCTTTGTGCTTTCAAATGACCAAGTATCAAAGTTCAATTAGTTCAGTTTATCATTTGAGGAAAAGTATCAGTTTTTTAATCTAATAGTGAAATACACATCTATAAAATCGTAAAGACTTTTTAATTAAAAACAAACAAACAACAACCTGTTTTGAAATCATTGTCAGCTGTAGCTTAACTGATAAAACTTAATAACATGTTATTTTTGTCCTTGAAGACTCAACAATGGATTCATTAGTGTTACCGTTAGAGCTGCCTGTGTTTGTTCTCCACGTTATTGATCCTCCAAGAGATCCAGTGTGACTAATCTGGACTCAGCGACCTATTGTTTAATCAATATCTAAAAATGTGATTCTTTTGAAGAAAGGATCTTGAAAGTGTAGTTTTGTTAGGACTGAAACTGCTTCTGGGCTCTGCAGAGGAACCTAAGGAGAGACGGGGTGATTCAGAGAAGACTAAACGACGAGGACAGGCAAGGACAAGAACAACAGAAGGACAGAGAGAGAGAGAGAGAGGAAGTTGACAGGCGATGGATGTGTTTGTGTGTGAGTGTGAGACAGTATTTGCCAGACAATCTAATTGTGATTTCAGATGTGATAACCCCTCTTTCAACCTCTCACACACACACAAAACGTTGAGGAGACAGCTGAGATAAGACCTTATAATAGTTGTGTCACACTGAAGGACACTAGACAATCAGTCACCTCTGTCTATTGTGTATGTGTGTATTGTGGGTTACCTGACGTAAAGTGTGCGTTTCTGTGTGGAGCGGAGCGACGTGGAGCTGGAACTGACACTGCTGGTCATCATCTGTTCTCTCAGGTCATGGATCTTCGCCTCGAAACGACTGTACTCTACACACACACACACACAGACACACACACACACAAAGAGGACAAATATTGTTAGACCCAGCAGAACTGAGATACATCTTAACTTCCTTCTTTAGAGCTTTGGAAGAGGCCTGATCATTTACATCTTTGTACATGTTCCCTTTAAAAATAATCCTTACCTCAACTGATTAAATATTCAAAGAATCTCATTTAAAATACTTTTAAAAGCTACCTGTTACTCCACATTAGCAGCAGCTGAGTGACAGCGATTTTTTATGCTTCAGTCATCTTTGCTCAGTAGTTCAGAAACCACTTTACATGCGGTAGATCAAAGGGAGGAGCAGGTGCATGAACAAACACAGATGCAGGTGATGGAAGTTAATGTACTGTGTCATATGCAATCACATTTCCAAATGAGGTACAAGCGCAACATGTATTAAGACATAATGAAAATTGCACCCAATTTCTTTCACACGCAACATTTACACTCGGGCTGCGACTAACAATTATTATCAATTAATCTGCCGTTTATTTCCTCGATTAATCAATAATCGTTTAGTCTGTGAAATGGCAGAAAATAGTAAAAACATGACCGTATCAATTTCAATGACAAGCATGGAATCATCACGTTTGAAAAGCTGAAAACCTTTGGCATATTTGCTTAAAAAAATAACTAAAATGATTATTCAATCATCAAAATAGTTGATGATTAATTTTCTGATGATCCACTAATGATGACTATGATCCACAACTGTTGATCTCACACACACACACACAGACATACACACAGACCTGGAGAGGCAGAAACACATCTCGAACTGTCAACACATTCTCTGGAGCCATAATCTAAAAGTCTGTTTGATCTGAATATGAACTCCTGTTACATCAGACCAGATCCTTATCAATAACATCACAAAAACACACGTACCTACACACGCAAACAGTCAGTTAGAGACTACTGCGATGACTCAGATACATCACGTCACTAAAAATAAGCATTAACAAATTTCCTCATGTCAATTGGAAGGTTATTTATATCTGTTACATCCTGCAGTGTCCATGGAAATGATGTGTCTCGGCCTCACAATCAGACTGCCGTTTTGTTTCACTTCATTCGTTCACTTTTCTATTGCTATTTTTCACAAATGTAGCTACATTTGCATGCTAGCTTTGTAGAAAGATGACGTCCCCACTTGTTATTGGGCAGAACTCCAGTAATATTTTATTTGCTGAACATATCTGAGAGGTCTTAAACCAGGCAGTCAGTGTTTTCATATTTCCTTCCTTCCTCCACTAACATGCCAACAACTAATTACATTTTTAGGTTTTCAAGTCTATCATTCAATTGAAATTGGATTTCAATCTCTTTCATACAGTTTAACCATGTGAATAACAATGATTTGAAGGTAAGTTTCTTTTTGAGTACTGATATACTCTCATACTAAAGCCATGTGACAGACAAATCTGTCATACATGACAGCTAGACATGTTAGATCAATCTGACTTGAGCTGTCCACATGTGGTGTTGTACGTGGCAAACAAATAGACAAAGTCTGCACTGATCACAAGCGTCATATTATACATGCACACTGATTTCACACAGTGACATCCAAGCAGCTCAGCAGTGGTGTGACACTGCATCATTGGTGCAGTGTTATTTGGCTCATATTTGCTGCTTGGCTGGAATTAAAAAGACCTACAAGAAACACACAAGGCTGGAAAGAAAAAGCAAAAATCACTGAATTTCCTGCAAAATGGCTGCATTTGTTTCCATTCGTTTTCACCCTTGCTTACACAAATTATAATACTGTAATCTGGACATGTGGATTCATTTATTCCTCTTAAACATGCAAATTCACAACACAAAATTGCTGATGTCTTGTACGCAAATACAACATTTTCAAACAGCACTTTAAATTTAATTGCTAGGAACAACTGTATCCCCATCTCACTTGAACGACAATTAGTAAATTGCGAGAGCGCAACCAGTTGGCCAATCGATGCAAAGTGCAATGATTTGCTCAAACACTCAGCATAGCAGCCCTGTGCTTTAGTATCCTCCTGCTACATGCAGCAACAACACTTTAGTTTCTGACCCATTTTTTTTCTAGTGGCTATAAAAATGTCATTGGGCCTCTTTAATTATAAATGTACATTACTTATGGAAATTCACAAAGTGCAAAAACAAATGACATAATGTCTCCTCTGATGGGAAATCGTGGCTTTTGGGATGATGGTCTTCCTTGAGCACAAAAAAGTAAAAATATTTGCTTTTAACCAACAAGCTGATGTCTCTGTTTGGCATTAAAATGTGCTATTTTTCAGAGTGGCTGAACAAACAGCAGATGTGTGTTGTAATAAATCTGTACTGACTGTCTTCTAGTCTTAACACCACACAGCTTCCCAGAAACCCCTGAACTAACACACGGATGACAACGCCGCTGGCAATAAGCCTGAAAAAGCCCTTCTGAAGGATGTCCCTGTGTGTGTGTGTGCATGTGTGTGTGTGTGTGTGTGTGTGTCCCTGAACCATTACTGTGGACTACAGAATCTAATTAACCCTGAGTAATTCAATCATACTCGAGGTACACACGGTCATGCACACACACACACACACACACTCTGGGACCTGCAGTATCTGCTGATGTTTCCTTGCTTTCTCCCTATTTCTGTTTTCCTTTCCTTGTTTCACTCTCTGCATACACACACACTCTGCATACACACACCAGCCTACAATACCAGGATATCATCCCTGATTTCCCCCTGAAGTGTTAAATAATCTGACACATTGATAGTCACAGACACAAACAACTAAATTGCACTGAAACATCTCAAAGCCACACAGACTGACGTGATCTCTCATACTTTTATCTCGAGCTATTTTAAAACAAACACCGATGGATTAGTTGTTAGAGGACAAAAAGGTTCACCTTCATGTGTCCAGGATTTAACTGGTAAACATCACGAACTAGGTTTCAGTGCCAAATACGCATAGAAGCAAAACTTCCTTCAGTTTTCCATCATGAGAGGATAATTAAGGTGACATTTTGCTGAAAATTTCATTTCTTGCTAACCTTAAATATTTTCATCACTGACCTCAGTCTGGCATTTTCAATCTTGGACCGGCATCAGCTCTAATCCAGTATGAAATGATGGATTAACACTTCCTAATTCTGTTTGTTTCACTCCATAGAGTGATCACACACACACATCAAAATCATCAGACATCGTATGAACTTTCACATCATCAGCATCTCACCGCCTGTGTCAACACACATCGCTTCGATACAGCATTATGGGATTAAGCACGAGAGAGTGAGACCGAGAGAGAGAGAGAGACATTAGAGGGAGGGAGAAAACAAGACAGACTGAAATGAGAGAGGGAAAAAAAAGGAGTAAAGAGGAGGAGAGTGACTGACTGAGCTTAGATGTATTGCAGCAAAATCACATCTGATGCAAGGATATAGTGAATAAAGACAAAAGTTTATCAGACAGTGTTGCAGCATTAGAAACAACAGAAACAGCTTAAAAAGAGATGATGTTGCTGTATCTCTGCTTCTCTTTGTGATCTACGGAACAAAGACAACTAAGATATTATTGTTGTCGAGTCCTGAAGAGAAAGCCAGCAGCTCTGATCGTCCTCTCTTTTAAGACCAAAGCGAATGCTAGTGCTGAAAAGTCTGAGCTGTATTCTTGTTTTTTAAGTCTTAAAAACCAAATGTTATAGCAAAAGTACAGCAGTAATTCACTCTGTTGAAACAATCAGTTGACCGGAAAGAAAAAAAAACAAAGTGAGACTGTTGATACTAAACCGGTGATGTTTCTACATCACTGATCATTTCTTTCACTGTTACTCAGAGCACAGGCAGCGTAGGAGCCAACATGTCAATGCTGCATCACCGGTCATAAGAGGGGTAACAGGGTGTTAGTGCACCACAGATTCACCAGATCAAACCTACGTTTTTCAGCCCAATATCAGCTTTACCATCATTTCCCAAAACCGCTCCAAGTCCCTGAACTAAAGACAATGTTAAATCCATAAACAGTCGAGCAAGGTTGTTACCAGAGGCAGGATGTTAACAAGTAAATCAGTTCAGGTCTCCCCCAACTCCCTCTCAGCTGTACTCACATGCTGCTGGCAGACAGGCAGGCTCAACGTCCGCGCGATATGATGCCGGTACGGTAGCTTTCAGATCAGTGTCTGTGTGTGTGTGTGGCAGTGGAGTTTGCTGTTTAGTGTCCCTGGATGTGAATGAAAGGAAAAAAAAAACACAGAGAGAGCAGATGTGTGTTTGTGTGTGTGTGTGAAAGAGAGAAAAAGATGAATACTGATGGAGAGGATCTAACGCCAGTTCCACGTTGGATCCAGCATGTGAGCGAACTGGAGTGGAAAGATGTGAACGTGTGTGTGTGTGTGTGTGTATGTAAGTGTGTGTAGGTATGCAGTAGTGTGTGGCACAGAGAGAATATGTGTGTAAAATCAGTCCAGTGCTGCTCAGCTGCCACAGAAACAACAGATGCTAACGCTCTCCCTCTACTACACTCCTCTTTTTTCTCTATCTCTCGTTCGCTGGTGCGTTCGGTTGCTCCTCCCCCTCTTTGACAGCAGCTCGCTGTAGGGCGGAGACACACACACACACACACACACACACACACACGCAAATACACATGCAAACAGACACACACACTGTTTCCTCAGGTCACTCATGCAGGAAGCTGAGTTGATGCCAGGCTCTCCTGCCCTACTTTGGCCCAGGGAATTGGCCTACACACACACACACACACACACACACACACACACACACACACACACACACACACACACACACACACACACATGCTCACGTGCGCGGTAAAGCTTGACCAGGCATTTTGAATATTGATTTTTGGGAAGCTTAATTAACAGCTCAATATTTGGTTTTTAGATCGATTTTCCAAAAAATGTGTCTGTTTGATATGGAAATAGTAAAAAAGAAGCTAAAATCTTCCTTCATAAGTATAAGGAATTAAACTCTTCCTGCTCTGCATGATTTATATTTGTCGGCATTTCCAGCTGTCTCTCCTGTTTCTGTCTCAATTTTTTAAGACTAACTTTCTTCAGTCTGATATCTGGTTCTCTCCTGTCCTGGGTTTCACATGTAATAAAACCTTTTATGCAAAAATGTGACTAATTAAAATGTTGTGTTTGTGTGCAAACCAGCAGGTTGTCTCACAAGCTTCTATAATTACATCAAAAAACACACACACACACTTTTATCTCAGTCTCTTTCTCTGGGTGTGAAACTCCACAGTGCCATCACATACATCAAGATCATCAGATATGAAGTTTCACATTATCAGCATCTAACTGTCGCTGTCAACACACATCACCTCAAAGCAGCATTATCATATTATGAGCAAGAGAGAGAGAGAGAGAGAGAGAGAGAGAGAGAGAGAAAGGGGGAGAAAACAAGACATAATGGAGACAGAGAGACAGAAATGGGAGAAGAAAGGAAGAGGAGTGGAAACAGAGAAGAAGATAGGGGGGGAGGGGTGGTGACAAAGACTAATGGCTGTGGGGCTCATATTCCCTTCTTCTCTCCTTCCTTCATTTACCTCTCCTCTCCTCTCCTCTCCTCTCCTCTCCTCTCCTCTCCTCTCCTCTCCTCTCCTCTCCTCTCCCTAGAGGAGCATTGTTCATCCATTCAGCAGCCAGCAGAGACCTTTTCTGCATTGTGCAGCTTCAGTGTGCAACCCAACAGAAATTCATTGGAGAAGGGGCAGTTCTCATCTTTAGGTTGTGTTCATTGCATCATTATTTCCCTTTCAGATCAAAATTTCTTACATTGAATTAGAGTCCTGTTTACACAAAGGAGTGCCTCCTTAGTGGGTACTGTAGATACTATCTCCTTATTTAGTTTCCTGCTGGAAGGAGCATAGATTTTATCCTGAACCTGTGTCCTATCATATCATATTTGCTGTAACATTTAGAATTTTTATTGCTTATGTTACATTAAATCTACCCTGTGGAGTTTTTGACCAATTGCATCATGAAGTTTTTTCACTCTGTTCCACTGGTCAACAGTTGGTGTGGTAATGCACAAAGCAGCATAGTAATGTGTCAATATAGGCAGAGAAGGGGCATCCTAGTGGCCTTATGGTTAACGCCCACGGCTCGACTCCAAGCCAGGAGTCCTGCGCTGCATGCCATACCCCTCCCCATGTTTCCTGTCTCTACACTGTCTGTGAAATAAAGACAAAAAGATTGAAAAAATAATCTCTCTGAATCTCTTTACTTTTACTGCTGCAAAAAAATGATTTCTCCAAGGGGGAAAGTTTCATTATCTACACTTCCTAGTCATTATGTGTGCTATACTTAGTTTTTAATCATTTGGTGGATGTACATATCAGACTACAAGAGACTAGAGGTATTAAAAGAAGCATGCATTTACAGTTAAACCTAATTGTAAAAGGATGTCCCTCGCATAACTAATCAGTAAAACACAAGTATCCTTTGTATTTCACTTGATTCACTAGGAAGTCTGTTGTATAAGTGTACAAGAATTGATATGAGGCTCTGGCTCTAAAAATAGCTGTGCTAGAAGGAGCTCATCTATAATTGATACAATACAGTACAGTAATCTATATTGGTATTGATTAAATGATCAGATTGCAGAGGAAATGAAAGTACAGAAAAAGAGACCAGAAGAGTAAAAATAAATAAAAGAAATAAATGTCTCATAATGTACTGAATTCAAGTTTAAATGTCAAAACTGAAAAAACGTGTTTCATCTCTGGTAGCTAATAAAAGCCTCAGCATGACAGTGACGAGGTGACGCACTGCGAGTCTCTAATCAGTCACCTTCCTGTTACAAGTGACGCCTCAAATCCCCTGCATCACACTTTGTGGGCGGTGAGTCAGACCATTACCACAATAACACTGGGGAGGACAGGAGAGGAGGAGCTGACAGGTGGAAAGGAAAGAGAGGGACCAAGAAGAGGAAGGAAAAGCAATAAAGTAAAGTAGGAGAAAAGAAAGAAAAGCAGGCTACTGTGGGTATTCGACAGATAATATTCCCACAACTTTGTGTGTGAAGGCACTGCGATAGAGTTGCTGTTAATCTTCTACTTAACCAGTGGTGCACGACACACACAAACACACACACACAAAGTGTAATAAGCAGGCTAACAGAAGTGAAGATAATCCTCTCTGCATCACCTCAGTATTACTGCTGACAGAAACCGCCTCTTTGTGTGTCATGTCTAAGTGTATGTGTGTTTGTGTGTGTGTGTGGGTGTGGGTACAGTTTGTGTGTGACTGTGACAGTTGTGTGTAATCCCAGTGACTAATACTGCTGTCAACCTGCAGGCATTACTAGTCCCACATCAGGAAACTTTATGGCACAGGAGCAGATCTCACTGAAAGGTCAATACCGTTAAATATTAGACTTCTAACGCAGCCAGATATTTTATTTTGACCTGCGCAAACATACTGGGCACTTGAGAACTGGGAATTTAAGCATAAACATTTCCTCTACAAGGAGACCTGAACGGCATTGCTTTAAGATCCTCTGTTGGGTTACAGCAGATATTAACACCAGTCTTAAAACTTTTATTTTACAGTTCTTCTGCTTTTTATTCTCTGTCTTTTCTTAATCTCTATCCCTTTTACGATGTGTGCTTTTTATCATTCGATGCAGGGCCCGAAAATTATGGCATAGCCTGGAGGATCTGAGGCTCGCAGACTGAGTACATACTTTTAAATCTCTTCTAAAAACATACTTTTATAGATGTGCTTTTATGTGATGTCGTCTTTCATCGTCTTTTATAATTTAATACTCATGGTTTTAATTCCCCCACTGATCTCCATTTCTTTTTTCTTTACCTCATAACGTTGGCATCACTGTATTTTGTTTTAACACTTTAATTTAAAAATGAATTGATTATGCATATGTGCTTTTGCTGTGTGTTTAATTTATAGATGTGCAGATAATGTTAAGCACTTTGTACAAATAAAGATAGTATTATTACCGTCTTCATTTATATTTAAATGTTATATTTTAATGTTGTATAAAAGTTTCCCTGTTTTATTTTATGCTTTTTATGTCCCGTCACTGTCATTATTATGATCACTACTATTCGAAGGTAAAGTCACATAAAATGTGCTCTTTGCATTGTGGGTTTAGAGCCAGTGTGCAAAACTTTATCTTGCATGTCTTCATTTTTCTTAATGTCTTAACACCATGTTTTCTGTGGCTTTGGTGGCTGCAAAAGAAAGAGGGATTTTCATAAACTGTGTTCTTTCACTGAGGTGAAATTTGAAAAATAACTTAACTACAGTTTGAGGATTGGATCCATTTTCTCTACTCATACCTCCTTACCAAAGTACTGCTCATACAGTAATCTGCTTCCAATGCACCACAATGAACTTCAAGTGAAGTTTAGTCAGCACCAAATAATCTTAGGAAAAGCCAGCAGTTGGAGGTTTTTGGGAGAAAATCCAGTCAAACAGCCTTGTCTGGCCAAATGCATATGAATTTTGGGACAAACGCATTTTGGAACCACAGGTCTGATGTACAAAGTTGGCTTAAAATAGCCTAAAACGTGACGAGGGACATCTATAGTACTACTACAGCATGGAGACTTTTCACAGACAAACATACTCCATCTGCTGTACTTCATATAAACATAGATCTATATCTGCTGCATCAGCTTAAATCACACACACAAACACGCACACGCACACTGCTAGGAGTCCAGTTCTGTGGCGTGCTGCGCTGTGTTTGGCTGCAGCGGGTACTGTATTTAATATAAATAACAGGGGGAGATCTGCACACACTTTTTCCTCTCCTGGTGGAGGTCATTATGAGTTCTTCTCTTGTTGGCAGGAAGTGTGTATGTGAAACAGAGGGAGCACTGCTGGTCACTGCGGGATAACGGGACAAACACGGACCTCAGATGGACACACACACGCACGTAGTGCTGACCAAAGCCCAGCGTGGACAGAAGGTTTGATGTAGAGTTCATTCAGCAGTCAATAATGAAGTCTGTAGGAGAGTCACGACACTATCATGTGCTATCATGTGAGCAAAATCACAGTCATACACCTGCTTACATGAATATAGAGCAAAAACAACCTAGAACATTAAAACTAAGCTATGAGACAGCCTCACTGAAATCAGCTGGGTCATTGTGATTCCCAGTGAGTGTTGCCAATGTAAGAATTCCAATATAACACCTGCAACAAAGCAGAGACACATCACAGCCAGCTAAACCTGGACAAAGCAAAAGCAACAGACCTCAGAACCATTTTTATCTTTGGTTAGTATTGAGTATAGACAGAGGATAGAGATTAAAATCATTTTTTTAACTTTCAAAAGATGTATTACCTATGTGAGTCAAAGATATGTTGTGCTACCTGCTCTTATGTTATACACTAACATGAACTGTGGAACAGCAGTCAAGTTAGAAATGCATAAAACGCATCATTTTGAGGTCACAGCAGAGTTATGGAACCATAAAATAACCTGATTGCTAATGAAATCTGTTGTCCTTGAGTATCAAACAGGACTGAAGCAGGTTCGTACCTGCTGGAGTCTTGAGGTGGAAAAAATGGTTTTCATACAATGGTCGAACATTGTGAAAGCAGTCTTCCCTCATAACTGGACGAGACCACAGGCTACATCTGGCTAAAGCTGCCTATTGTTAGAGTTTTTAGAATTTTTAAACACATTGGAAAATAATTTCTATACTGTAACTGTTCTAAAGAGTAGACTTAAGTAATCATTATTAAATACCAATGACTAATAATCATATTGTTTGTTCTGTCTACATGAAGACAATATGGATTGCTATAAATATGTCTGTCCTTAAGAATCATGGGAGAAATTTGTGATTCTCATTTTGACCAGAATCTCACAGCCCTATGTTTCTCTACTAAGGCATAAAATGCCCACAAAAAAACTAAAAAAATGAAACTTTTTAGTCCATTTGTACGCTGTTGATACATTATCTGGTCTGTTTCCAACAATCCTTCCATAACCAATAAAACGCTAAATACTATTTCTGGTGGAATTATTTTTGGAGCATACTTAACATATAGATCAACGATGGAAAAAGTGATGCAGGAGTAGTTCAAAAGTTATATATATATATATATATATAGGTTTTGACACATTTTTATCCTCAAGGGTTATGTTTTTAGCAGAACATTCCTTTAAGGCCATAGTGCGCTGTCCATGGTGCTAATCCTAATTCATCCCCTGAACAGACACAAGCAAACTATTATGAAATGCACAGGCGTTCTCATTGGTATTTCTAACAAAAGAGTAAGAGTAACAAAAAGGCATGCTGAGTTTCCTCTTCTATTGTTCACTCCCAAGATCAAAGTGTATCACAACTTTTTATGACTTTTTAATGACTCTTAGATATCTGGGTGAGCCTTGAAACAACCAAACTGTTTCCCAGTGATCAGTAGTAAGAGGAATAGTATCATGTTTCTTTACATGATCTGATCAGCCTCATAAAAAATCTATATTTTATAGCTACAAAACAATATTTCATGTACTGTATGTGGAAATGATTATAGAAGGAATTCAGTGTCTATCAGTTGCCTGCTACCAGAGCTACATCATCATTTTATTAATAGAAACTATGAGATGTTTTGGAAAACAGCTACTTGACACTGACAATAAAAAGAAACTTACTTTTTTTATTACTGTAAATTAAAGTACCTACTATACCTGTACTGTGTGCTGTGTTTGATTTTGGCTTTAACTCAATCATATTTGTGTGATCTAAGCACCTTGAATTTGATATTTTTCTTCTCCTTCTACAGTGTCGATTCAGCCTCCGCAACATCACGTAGAGAAAAGAAAACCTTCATTTAGGATCTTCACTTTCTTCTGATATTAGAATTCATAATCCATACATCATGGTTTTCAACATGATGTATGGATTAAATCCTCCTGCTACTTCCATAGGCTCCCAAGAAATATGCATACTGCGGCTGCTGGGGAGCTTCATTATGTCCTGCAAGTGCTTTTCCACAACTTAATGTATTTTGCTCCCCTCCATATGAGTTGGGCTAACATCTATTTGCCCTGCATAATATTTGATCCGATGTCTAGGCTGGGTCCTTCCCCCATATGCTTTTACTTAAAGCCTAATTAACGTAGGTCATTCCTTGGTGGTATTCTGACTCAAGCTCCTTCACTGTTTTCCTCCAAATATACTAGCTATCCCCACTTCAACTAAAATAAAAGTGCACTATTGTTTTGGTGACAGCTCCCTATTTTCCCAAACTCTCCACCACTCTCACTCCACTCTCCTTTTTTTTTTTTAGCTGCCTCCAAATTCAAAATCAACTGTATTAGTCATAGAATGTCTGTCGTCTTATCCTGCACTCCAAACCTTCCTATATCATAGTCATCAAGTACATAACTATAGAAATCATATGCCAACAGTTTCCTCAGTGTCAGCATTTATCCATTTTGTTAGAGACTCAGCAATCTTGATGCCTTTAAACAGAAGTTTCTGCCAACTAATATTTGTCCCCCTTAGCAGTCTGACCTCCTTAACTTCTCTCCACTGGTCTTCAGCACTAAACTCTATCTTGACTGGATAATAACTGAACGTTGGTGGGTCAACGGCCATGTTACAGAATCATGGCAGTGTTGGATTCACCCTTATGTCAGATGGCCTACATATATGGTGCATATTTGCAAGACTACACTAGCTGGAACTGAAAATTAATTAAATCAAATCAGAATTCATCAAGGGTTGCAATTTTATTTTTATTTTACGAGTTGGATTTCATTTCTTCTTTATGAGGACATGTGATACTGTATATCATGCACTGTTCTAGCCCATAACCACACTGTTCTAGACCACCTCTCTGACTGAATAATACATGACTGATACCATAAAAGAGACACACAACCCACAAATACATTACACACACAACCTCCTGCAGTAAACACATTTCTACAGCAAATGAGGGGCCAGGGGACCTGATATTGTTTAACTGTGCGCACGACTGTGTGCAGGTGTGTGTGTGTGTGTGTGTGTGCCAGTGTATGTGTTACACTCAGGTCCCCCACCACAACAGCATCCCATTAGTTGAGCCCATCAGCAGTTATAACTTGGTTTCCTAGGTTACGGCCTTCTCAGTCACTCCCAGTAGACAAACATCCAGGACATTGCTTGTTGGGAAACCTCACTCTGTCTCTCGGTGTGTGTGTTTCTGTTTGTGTGTGTAGTGAATGTCAGAAACTTCTGTACAAAAAAGCATAACTAAATGTGTGTTTCCACTAACTACTTCTACAATAGTGAACTACAATATCACGTGATAAAAAGAGTACAAATACCTATAAAATTATTTAAAAAAAAACAAAAAACAAAACGTGGTTCATCATGAATCTACCTAAATTGCATGTTTGTTGGTTTTAATATTATTATTTCTCTGCCAACGAATACTGCATTTTGAATACTGTATGTCATTTTATAAATTTTGGGGCTTTCTTACAGAGAGGAGAACTGTAACTGTAGGCGGCAGCAATACACTCACACGATGTCCACAGTACATTGCCAAAATTAGAACAAGAAGAGGGAGAAGAAGCAGAGGCAGATCTACAACATCATCGTGTATTCCACAACATGTATCTCACTTTCTCTTAATCGATACACCAACTTTTCTACCTAGCCGAGAAGAAAAACCTGAGATACTGCAAATGTCTACTGATTACATTCAGATTTTCTTCTACATTAATCCGCACTTAAAAACAGGTAGATGGAAATGCATTGCGTCTATCTGCAGTACTCACCCTCTGGTCTGTACTGCGCTACTATGGTCACGGTCTGTCCTGCGTTCTTCAGAGCTGCAGCTGCCTGCTCGTGTGTTGCACTGGACAGGTCCACACCGTTCACCTGCACACACAGACACACACATTTACACACAGTAGTAGAGCCTTAGATCAATAATAATAAATGTACAGTGAGATGAGCACGCCATTAAGAACACTATACATCTTACTGGATCGATAACTCACAGGTGACCAGTTATATGTGTGTGCATGTGAAGGCTTGTTTTATGCTTAAAACCATTTGATGTCAGTACTTGCATACATGAATGTGTAATTTGCTATGAAACACAGTCACAGTCACTCAGCAGGGGCTGCCATTTCACCTTAATGGAACAGAAAATACAGCTGTAACACACACATCCCATGTCAGCCATTAATGGTGACTATCTGCTGTTGAGCTCCAATGGTGGTAATGTGCGAAGGAAATGATGCCAGTTAAGTGAAAGTTAACTTTAAATTCAGATTGCTGCAGACACTGTGAATGAATGTGAGAAGCATCTGATCAAATTATAAATCAGCTTCAGTAAAACATTTACAGTTCTAAACTAAAACTGCACAAAGTAGAATCTTTAGAGAAACATAAAATGACATGACGACTTCCTTGATAAACTGATAACCATAATATACAGTGATAACAGTCAGATTAAAGTCATTAATAAAATTAATCGAGACAGTAGTTGTTAAACTCAAGGCCCGCGGGGCGAATCCGGCCCAGCACCTCATTTTACGTGGCCTGGAAGAACTTGCAAATGTATGTATGTGCATAAATGTGTGGGTATACAGTAAGTCATCTCAGGTGTTCAGGAATTACCAGGTCTAATCTGAATTTGATTTTGAGTCTGAAATCTGTGAGAACGTTTATATCATACATATTTAATAGGCAGACTCTGGTTTGGTTCTGGACCAGTAACATTTTAATCCAGTCTGGGAACAAAATTTAACTGCAACCTGACCTGGACCGCTTTTGTCACCTCAGCTGTCATCATTCACCTGCCCCTAGGCGCCACAGTTAGCAAGGTGCCTGAGGAATGTAGGAGCTGATAAAATAAAATGTCTTATTCAAAACTAGCAGATACAAAAAAGAAAAAAAGAGGTTGACAGAGAAAAACATGACTGGGCTGAGAATACATGATCATTTTGCCTGAGGGAAGTATGAGACCATTGTGCTTGAATTGCACTATATATATATATATATATATATATGCAGAGGCAAGTAGATACATTTATATAGTCTTACATTTACAACCGACCCCCTTTGAGGGCAACCATAATGTTGATGTGGCCCAGGATGAAATTGAGTTTGACATCCCAGGTGTTATATATATATCTGTATGTATTAGGTCTTAGATCATACCGAGAGGATGCGGTCTCCCTTGCGCAGTTCCCCACAGAGATCAGCTGGACCTCCTGCCAGAATGAAGGAGATGAAGATTCCTTCTCCATCCTCCCCTCCAACAATGTTGAAACCGAGACCTGTAGACCCTCGCTGAAGCACCACCCGCCTGGGTTCCCTGGTGAACACACACACACACACACACGCACACACACAGTGTTAGAGTAAAAGGTGATAGATTGTATCCATCTTTTTAGCACAAATACATGCAAAACCTTCATGTTTGATCAATCTTGTCAATTTTGTGACAACTTAATGATCAGTCAGTCAGGACTCAGATAGTAACTGTTGTTTTTTCCAGTTGAAAGTCTAGCTGATGTCTAGTATTAAAACCTGGTAACCACAGTCTAAGAATCAGTGACTAGTGAGCAGTGATAGATGATAAGAGGATGCCAGGATGAGAAATTATATTATTATTATATATTTTAAACAACATAACAATAATAAAATATTGCATTAGTATTAGAAGCTGCCGTAGTTTGTATGTACTATAATGCTTTATGATTGTATAAAAACATTATAAAACCCTATAGTGTAGTGATAAATGATACATCTCAATGGGAGGAAAGGGAATTTGACATTAAGATATGTCACCATGTTGACCAGCAGATGTCAGTGTTGTACTGTCTTTTTTTGTTGCACTACGACAGTAAGTCTGCCCACTCCGGACATATTTTTGTTTTTTTAAGCAAACACCTCAGCCTCAGTTTATACCTATTTATGGTTAAATTCTTTGATCAATCACCATAACTTAAATTTCTTTAGAAAGCAAAAGAAACAAAAGCAAACTCAGGAAATCAAAGTCAGAACAGACAAGACATGCAAACACCTTTAGGACAGAACACAGGTTCTTCTTGCTATGAAGCAGCCACTGTACCATCATGCCACCCCAACTTGAAATGCTTGTGCAGAAAAAATTCCAGAAATCCGGTTGTGAGAGTTAAATTCATGTTAGTGAGTTATCAGGCTATTAAATACAGTACATGTATAAATAAACTAAGCAAATACATACACTGTACATATGTACATATGATCTCTATTTTGGGGAATATGTGTTTCAATTTCTTTACTTTACATTATCCCTTGTTAGCTTCTATGACTGGGATGGTACTGACCTTATTAATCTAATTCTGTATAAATCAGATGTTATAGATCCATGTTAAATACAGTTTCTATGTCAATGTCATAAAATTCTGTGTTTCTACTAACAGTGGCATTCATTTAGGTGGGCTGGTGACTCAGTTTTTGGTGCCACAACAGTACTTGGCCTAATGTTGCCTTTCAAAAAATGATCCCAATGAGTTCCATGCAGTTTGGTATACAGATATAAATTTGGGAAAAAGAAAACTGGCATCAGTTTTGGTAGATATTCTGTGTTAGAGAGAAAAAGTCAAATTGGTGCAGCCATCGTTCCAAAGCACAATTTAATAGGAGATCATATCTTTCACCTGAAATCACCTACTTAGCAAAAAAGCAGATGTGCACACTCAGTGGACATTTATTAAAACCCATAATCCTCTATTTGCATGACAAACTAATCAGAGAGCGAAAAAAAAGGAGATGAAAGAGAGAACGAGGGAGAAAAAACAGTCAGAGAAAAGAGAAGGGCAGACGTCAAAATGACCATTCTGCAGTCAGTCCGCAGCTTATCAGATTTATTATAATCAAAGCGCTCTGATTGGCCCAAAGGGTTATGACGGAATGAGTCATATTCTTGTAACCACGGTGACGCCAGTTGAGTGACGAGGGTTGTGATAGGCTGTAATCCCTCCATTAAAATGGATTAAAAACAGTAGAGCAGCACTGAGAGTGTATGTGTGCGTGTGTGTGTACATATGTGACCTGAGTTTACATGCCAGACAAAATTTGCACGGCCATCTGCCTTTTACTGCCAAACACGCACTCACACACACAAATACAGCAGCACAGTGAGCAGAGAAGGACAGAGGTCAGTCAGTGTATTTTGGTCTGTCTATTGGAAAGGCTAGCAGAGTACTGAAATGTCCTCAATATTGCAAACAAAGTGTTTGTGGTTTTAAAAAAAAAAAACAAGTTATTGCAATAAAAGTGATGGAGATGAATACTGTATGTCAAACAAATTATGATGGTGAACAAAAATACTAAGCCTGTGTAATAATCTGTTTTTATTACATAACAATTGAGTGGCCTTTGACATTTTGAAGAGCATTTTTTGAGATGGTTTTTACTTCTGTCTTATGACACAGATACTCCTACATACACAACAATTTTGATAATCAATTTATTGTTCAAGCAATTTTTCAAGCAGAAATGGAAAAAATGCATGGGTTCCAGCTTCTTGAATCAAATATTTTCTGGTTTTCTTGTATTATATGATCTGAAACTGAATATCTTTGGGTTTTAGACTGTTGGCCAGACAAAACATCTGAAGACGTCACCTTGGACTCCAGGAACATGTGACATGTATTTCTGCATTTGGTTCCACAAACAGGAAGGTTGGAGTTAGTATGGACTGAATGGATGGAGGCTTTAGTATCTCCTTGCATTACTGACATCTCGTGTCTAATGTGAATTCCCAGTAAAGTTTCTGCAAGCCTTAAACCTGCAGTGTGGAACTTTTACATATAAATGAACGTCCGTTACATTCAAGTCCTTGCCAATCAAGTTCACACAATGGTAATTAAGCCTAATCACTGTCAGATGAATTTTTCTGTATTTCACAGAATACCGGAGTTTTTAATCTGGCGTCGAGTTTGACATTCCCGTGCTGGCCGGATGAATGCATATGGCCGAGCCGCCTGAATTCCAGTTAGCTCTGCTAACCTGAATGGGGATAAAATAATTTAATCGTGCGGCTCTTCTAGACTTTCCAGATGTTCCAGACCAAACGGATTAAATTCTGATAGTGAAATGAGTCATTCGTGGGGGTTGTGTGACGCTCAAAACAATTTTATCCACTGTCTTACAGCCGCGACAGTAGCGACGCGGTAGACTACGGTGGAGCCGATGACATAAGCACGTGTTGACAATGTTTTTGTAATTACTCTCACTGCCAGAAGGGGGAGACAAAAGTCCCACAGTCCCCAGCTTTAATTTCACCAAAAGCTCCACAAAAGCTGCTATTTTGTGCGACTTTGAGTTATGGTTGGGTTGCCATTACATGATGCATTCAAATGTTGCAAAGAACTGGGAACATTCAAACATTTGAAAGAAAATTCATTATGCTGCCAAAATAGACTTTCTGAAAAAAAGGCTCCTCTAGTTTCAGTCACAGAAATTCCTTTTTCAGACACTCATGCCTGATAAAACACCCTGAGTGTGTGTGTGTGTGTGTGTGTAAGGTCTCACCTGGGGACATCCTCGTCTCCGGTCATGGCCCTGGGCAGAGGTGAGTATCTGGGTGTGGTCAATGGGGCGGGGCTTACAGACTGGCTGCCGCTCATGTAGGGGCTTATATGGTTGTCCTGGTGTGGGGAGTAGGCTGGAATAACACACACAAGCATTTTCTCTTTTTATCAAACTGTCACACATACACATTATTTCACAGATGATTCCTGTACGCTCATGTACATTTATGAACGTACACTTTGAAACACTGTCCTACCGCAACTGCCTCTGATTACACAGAACGTTTCTACTCTGAAATGTATTTTCTGGTTGGTCGATTGTCACACAATAAATCACAGCTCATACTGTCAGTCAATCAATAACTGTTTATGCACCGTATATAATTTGTATATTGGATGAGATATGTGCTGTTTGGTAATGTGTTAGATTAAGAGCGGTGATAAATGACGTGTTGTTTTGATAATATGCTGATTTGGAGATGTGACAGGTGGCTGTAACCCAGTGGACCAAATTTACCCAGTCTGATTATCAGACTGTTATATAACAAAGTTTAAAACTGTCTGGGTGATGTGGTCATTGTAGAATATCCTTAAAACATTGACATATAAAAAAAAAAAACACTAGAAGTATTTGCTTTTTATCAAAATGAACAATGAATTTGTTTAAGATATTGCTGCAACCTCCTCAAGTTCACAACATCCTCTGTTCAATTAATTCATTCTTCTTCTGTTATATTAGGGTTATAAACAACCCTATACACAATAAAACTGACTTGACTTTCATGTTTATAGTGCCAACCCCTAGTAGATATTTGATGTCTAATGTGGAGCGATAAAATTTTATTGGTCTATCCCATGTGAACAAAAAGCAGTCCCCTGTAGTATCAAAGCTGTTGTGGAAATACTTGGCAAGGTCTTTCACTTCACTGACAGTAAAACCATGCCATTATGACAGAGTTTTCACAATAGGGGATATGTTGAAAATTCAAAATACACCTTTAAACTTCACTAATAGGCTGATGACTTGCATCTGTATTTTTCTGACTGCATTTGGGGTAAGTGTTATGTCCTCTCCATTACCACTGACAGCAACACAGTCATTTGAAATCAGAGCTAATTTCGAAAAAGCTACTGCACATGTTGCCTTGATTGCTTGCTTGTATTGATGGTGATCTGGGAATTCAAGCTTACTGTGGTGTTACAGTTCTAATAAGAGTCTCTGCTAAAAGCCTAATGGTGCATGTGAGCTTTCTTATAAACCCACCCTAAGCGTAACTCCACCAGCAGCTTTGCTCCTTGCTGTTCTTTATAGTTAGACACCATCTGGCTCTAAAATGCTTCATCCTCTTGCACTGATGTGTGCTACATTCACCAGAGCACTGTTTCCCTGCAAGTTGTTTCTAATGTTGTGAAGAAAAAGCGAGAGCCTACACAGTCTGGATGATGCTGGATAGCGCAAACCCATGTTATGTAATGGACCATGACCGAGATCATATTGTTCTCTCTGAGAAAAAGTAAAAAAGTATTATGCTAAGAGCTCTCTAGTGTGTAAAGTATGTACTCACAATTAGTAACATCAGGTGGAGGGAAGTTGTCATTGATAAAAAGAGAAGTGTGTTTGGCCACACGCAGGTACACAACGTCAGGAGTTGACTTCAGGGCAGCCACTGCCTCCTCGTGTGTTACCTCCTCCAAACAGGAGGCATTCACCTAGACACACATGAAGACACATACTGTAATAAACACCAGATTAAATGTAGACAACATTAATGTCCTCTGTAAAACAACACCAGACTGCAGCACCAATCTTCGGTACAACAGACCATGTGGATGCTATCATGTGGTTTTGTGGTTGTGTCCATTGTCTGTTCCTGTATCCTAAAATCTATTGTTGGAACATAATTTAATGGGGAAGAGGATGTGATCATGTTGTTTGTATCATTGAGCTGAATGAGCCTGTAGATGTGTTCAGTCACCTTTAACAGACTGGGATATAAAGCAGAAGAGGAGCCTCCTAATACATTTATATCCTTTTACACTGTCCTTCTCTAACACTCCTCGTTCCTTCTTAGAATATAATATACCCTGTAGGAGAAGGTACCATGTTAGAATCTAATAAAGGGGGTACAAGGGATGACAAGCCTTGGTTTTGCTCAGCTCTCAGTTTAAAATATAAATACTGACAAGTCATCCTAAATGTGGTATAATTACACTTCTGATTTTATTGAGGGCAATTCATGTCATATTCGGGGTTACTATGACAAAATATCTATGATAAGTTCAATAAAATCAATTCATAGCTTGCAGGACGAAAATACTATTCATTACATTTTGGGGGATATTAAAGCTGAATTCATTCATCCATCTGAAAACAGTTCAAGCAATCCCCCTTAGATTAGAAAACAAATTGTGTTGTGTGAACCACTGAACTCAGCTGTCTTTAATCTAGACTGCAATCTACACCCTTTACTGAATACAATGAGACTCTGTAATTATTGGCATGACAACACATTACTGAAGTGAAGCGAAGAAAACGTAAAAAAGAGGGATAAAAATAGAATAGCTTACAGCTACGAGTTTGTCGCCTATCTGTAGCCGTCCGTCTTTGTGTGCAGCCCCTCCCTCGATGATTTTAGTCACGTAGATACTGTTGTCACCCGGGACATGTTGGTTTCCAACTCCACCTGCTATACTGAATCCTAAACCTAAAGAGAAAACATTAACAGGTTTTAATTTGAGGATTAGGGTTAGCAATTACCTGAAGAAGCTCTTAATGTTGGATATTTTTATATGCTTCACTACCATATTCGACCCCCATTTCGACCAGTTGTGTTATTTTTTTTACTTGATACAGAACAAATACAGGGTAGTAAACAAAAGCTAAATCCAAGTAGGTAAACCATACCTTGGTTTATTCTTTTCTCTCTCCTGTTCAATCATATTACTGTTCTTTGCTGCTTAAACATGCTAACTTCTCTAAAGAAATCAGAACATTGTGCCTCATCTTACTCTCTCACTTTAGGGCACCTGTTGATGTCTTTGTTTCTTTGTCTCCTTATGGTCCAGTTCAGTAAATAGTAGGACAGCAGAAGCATGTGAACTTTAACCTCATAGTCATTGTTTGATTTCTAGTCCAGTGTTTTGGACCAAACTACAACAATATATCCATGTAACTACTCTGTATGTTGTGTTTACATTTGTTGTATTTTCTCACCTTTCGGCCCTTTCACCAGCTTGATATCCATGATTCTCTCCGTGAGACTCCTCCTTCGTCGTATACAAAGTCTGACCAGACCTCCTGCCTCCTTCAGCGCCTCCACAGCCCCGCTGTGGGTCACCTCCCTGACGTCTGTCTCATTTACCCGGACTATGCAGTCATTCACCCTGCGAAGCAAAGTCCCACATGTCATTTGAAATGCATGAGGAGACAAACGGTGAAGACAAATGCTGCACATCACCTCCTCAACACAGATACTAGTCTTTCACTCTGACACGACATGTCTAGACGAGACATTTATCTGTTATAGAAAGAGCTAAGTGTGAGTGAACTGCTGAAAGAGGTTTTTTGAGTGGTGGTTTTCAACATCATCCAACAGTATGTTTTTAATATGTCCTATTGAAATAAATGTGGTAACTTTCAGTCAACTCTATGGTATAGTGCGGTGAAACAAAAAACTATTTATTATTACAATCAGACACACTCTTCTTTCAACAAATGAGGCGTTACTTGTCAAAATGAATGTATCTAGTCTACAACAGTAGCTATAAGCTACACAAATCAGCTTCAATAAGTCAAGGTTTAAGTATTCCTTCTTTAACCTTCCAGCAAAAAAAAGTTAAAGTTAGTTGAAAGAAAGACTTTTATTTAATGTTTGTATTAACATGTACTAAGTATTAATCACATTGTCAGGACACAGATCTGCTCACACAGTGGGGGTTCATAAACAGCTGGTCCCCTCAAAGTTAGTCATTTATTTTATGGTTGAGACTGTTATTTTTGGTTGAAGATGGAATTATAGTTGGGTGAGGTTTAGGACTGAAGCCTACAGTAGTTTCCGGTGATCGTAAACCTCCATGACGAAATAATGGAACTCAATACAATGTCATTAGTCACAAAAACAATTGTGTGTGTGTGTGTGTGTGTGTGTGTGTACCTGAGTCGTCCATTCTGGGCTGCGGCCCCTCCGGGTATAATCTTGGTGATGAAGATAGAGGGGTCTTCTCCGATGTGGGGGTTATCAGTCCCTCCTGCGATACTGAACCCCAGGCCTGAGTTACCCTGCACATACGCACAGAAAGACAATGTGTTTTAATAATAAACATTAACTGAAAATCCACACTGGTTTTAAAATATCTCTGTGACACGAGAAGCTTGAACTAAATACAGTTACTGTGAACAATGTGACCACGATGTTAGACTGATTTTTATCAAACCGAGTTGAACTATACTGATACTTATGATGCTTTTTAGTAGTAAATAAACTGATCATTGTTAGATAAGAAGCTGATAACCACACAGGAATTATAACTTCCTGTTGCTAAAATCTAGCACCATATCAACACATTACCACATAAAATCCAATATAATACTGTACTTCTACAAATCTCACTCATCAGCAAGAGGAATATAACAGTGCATCCTCTCCAGATTCATTCAGTAAAAAACTACATCTAATATAAATGTTCTCCACTGTCAATTACTACCAAGCTAATCTAATATCTCCCCAGCTGTCCCTTCTTCTCATTTATCACCTGAACAAACTACATGTACAATAATACATGTAGTAGATTCTGCTTATTACCAAATGATACCTAACAGATCACCTCTGTAAATCAAACACATTACCTGATGACATACATTTCTGTATATATCTCTCTCACTCTCTCTCGGTCTGTCACCGAGTATAAAGCTAGTGTAATGTCTATGCCTCTTTAAAGCAGAGCCAGTCAAGCAGACAGAACCAGGTCACAGGAGAATAGAGTGAGAGAGAGATAGAGAGAGATAGACAGAGAGAGACGGAGAGAGAGCCTCAGGGTGAGAGAAAAGGGAATATAATGAGAGGAGGAGGGAGGTGGATGGGAGGGGAGGGGGGGGGGGGGGGGGGGGGGGGGGAATCAGGGAAAGAAAGTAGGGAAGGATGGATGAGGAATAGAGAGGATGGGAAAATATGGTCAGCGGAGTTGGACTAGTGGTGGGACTGAGTAAAGACAGAGCAGAACGGTGAGATGGAGGGAGGGGAGAAAGATAACTGAAGACTCAGAGAGGTAACAGATGGAAGTTTTATCTTTTTCATAAATGTGTGTAATGTACACTTTGGATTCAAAGGACTTTATTTGTGTTGTAGTGATAGGGCATGTAGTGTCTTTTTCTTCCTCTCCTATGATTTTTTTTTTTAGAATTAGTGAACATAGGAATATTAGAAAATGTGAGACTTTTTAAGGCGTACAAAAATAACCTCCCTGTGAAGTAAAGCTAACTTATTACGAGTGAGAGGCAGACGTAAAGAAAATGGTGTGCAAACTACTGTGTAACCTCCAGTCTCTCATCTTAGTACTATATTAAAAACACACTAATATAATAGTTTTATTAGTAGTAGTTTTTTATTTCCATAAAACACTCCATCGGTTACTTTAGTGTCATATTAATTATGATTATTTGTGCCCTTAGTTTACCTCTAAAATGTCTGACAGCCTAAAATGGTGGTAAAAAAAAACTCTAGTTAGTCACCATGTTCGCTGGATTTAACCTTAATTAAACTATTTCGTAAATATCTTTAAATAATTTCTTAATGTTTAAATGAGGAATACTTATTTACACTTACAATTCTGTCAGAGAACTGTTGCTTTATTTTGCACTGTAGTGAGAACTAGCAACAAGCTACTGTTGATGATCTATTTTAATTGACATCAAGCATGAACAAAGAAACATCATGCTTTGCAAGCTGGCACATTCTCTAAGTACTGAAAAGGCTGATTAAAATACATAGTTAAATCTACCACATTTAGCATTGTTTATACTTGCCAAAAATGATCTTGAGCTCTTGTTATAGTTGGACTGTCTTCATAATAATATCCTCTCTCTGTCAACTAATGCTTTTGTCTGCTCAGAATTTAAAAAGTGTAAAATCTGGAGGGCTTCAGGATGTCAATATCAGCTCATTCAAATGGCCTGTTTGAAAAAGAAGTGAGCAATAGCGACCTTAACCCGTCTGAATTCCTCAGAAAAAATATATTCAGCCTTTTCACACCTTCTCAGCAATCGTTTGCTTGTTTTAGTCAGAAGCACAGAGGCACAAACACAGTTTCCTGCTTCCGACAGCACAATGTTTTTAGCATAATTATAGAGGAGAGTTAAGAGGAGGAGAGAGGTCAGTGTGATTAGATGGAGGTACTGTCACAGGGTGCCGATGTGACTGTGTACATTTACGGTATGTAGAATATTATGTTGATGGTTTTTTACCCGCTCCAGCGTGATTTCTTCATATTCAAAGTCTGCTTCTGTTCCATTGACCTGTTAGAGAGAGAAGGAAGAAGAAAAGGGAAATGTGTAAATAAAGAGTAAACCTTGGTTATGAAAATGTAGTGAGGAAAGCTGTTCTACTATGTCATATTAAAGCTTGTTATCTGAATCATTTGTAAGATGTGTTTTGTGTCACGTCACTTGCTGTTGGCAGGTACACCACGCTCCCATCAAACCTCTTTGTTTATTACAGCTTTATCACATTTCTCACTGGTTCTCACTGGTTCTACACTACATGCTGGATTTTTTTACTTTGCAAATCATTTTTAATTTAATTTTGAACATAATATGAAATGTTGAGTGTGCTCTGTGAAACATAAACAGCACAACATAAATGAAGGACACCACATAGAACCAACATCAACAAAAAAGCAATGAAAAAGCCGTCTAGACAGGAAGATAAATCACATATTGATTCCATTTCAGTTCAAGTCTACTTTCCGATTTTAAAACAATACAAAGAACAGTGAGCTAATTGTATTAAAGGATGAGTTCATTCACTTATTAGGTAATACAATCTGCAACTAGCCTCAGAATGATAGAAAAGTGAATTTAGACGTTTGATCATTTATGAATGACGCATGAATCTCAGAGATTAAACCGGTAATGCGTATTTACCGATGATGTAGCTCTGATGTCATATTTAAGAACATCCCTGATGAATTGGCTGTGAGTGAATATATTAACGTCTACATTTTCTGACTAAATGAACAGCACACAGAATTAAATCTGATCTGAGCAGACTATTATGTATTTTGTGTTTTACTCGGTTTATACTGGGAGATGAGTGTCTTGCTCCTGTAGGCAGGCACACACACACACACACACATATACACACACAAACGCAGTGGTCGAGTGGCATCCCAATGGCCCATGTAATCCCCTTGGCTGTAATCTGTGTCTCTGTGCAGTCAGATTAGTTTAGATTTTGAATTTCTGTCATTTCAAACAGAGGGCACAATCTTCCATCAGCCACTGTGTACAGTATGTCTACTATTACCTACCACACACACACATTCATTTACTATCAATATAAAATACCAGATTATTCTGAAGTACAAAGAGAATATTTTTACTGTTATTGCAAAAGTTGGGAGCTCTGGTCTCTGTAACGTTTCTTTGTAATATTTCTTGTTTAACAAAGTCCACTTATTTAAATAAAGCAAGAAAAAATTTAACCTATTTCTGCTTGGCACAATAGGAAGAAACTGCCTATAGGTTACTATTTAAAAAAACAGCTGACATACCACCTTTGCCTCATTTTGAGCCACAGACACCCTATATTGGCTTTCGTATTTCTGTATTTTCTGCGTGTATTAATCACATATTTCTGTAAGAGAGAGGATAACAGTCACCGATAATATTGATGAAATATTAAATGAAAATATTTTCCTGCCTGTGTTTTATTCTGGGCTGTTCAGCGGGGAGTAATTCCATAGTAATTACATAATAAACTTATCTAACAACAACAGACATTGGTTCTCTATGGCAGCTGGCTACCAGTAAAATGACATCTGGATCCATCTAATTCTAGACTGAGCATTCTCTCTAAAACCAGGACGCTACTATCATTATTATCCATGTTTAAGGGGGGAATTAATGTAAATTATGGCATATTTAGTAGAAGCTGCAGAAGCCTGTAGAAGTACAATAAAGCTTAATATTAACTTTTTGCAGCTGCAGTTATACAAAGAGGAGAAGTTGTTGTAAATACTACTAGAATTTTATATAAAAGCTCAGTGAGCTATATATTGATTATGCTGTAAAAAAAAGCTCTTTAATCTTACAAAAAAAACCTTTCCATGCCTCACATAAGTAGACACCTTATAGATTTGCCCCCGTTAAAATGTCAGCGGCAGCACTGAGGGCTGATTTATCCTTCTGTGTTGAGGTGTTGCACAAACGTTGTAGGTATGAGGAGGGTCATGCCCTCGCTGACATCTTCAAAAATGTAACTACACATCAGAACTATGTGGAGACCACAAGACCTGTGATCGGTCTGCTTGGACTGGTTTGATTTCTCCAACATATTTCCAGTGATGTTAGTGTTTGGTAAAGAAAGGCAAAGTAATGTCTCCATTTAAGTAATGTTGGAAAACTTCAATTTTGTGATCCGGAAAAACTATTTCTATCTATAAACCTTCTCCTCACGCTATCCCAAAGTGAATATGATACTTTAAATACACTCTTCACAAACACTCAGTCAGTAGACGTCTGCGCTGAACTATAAATTGATTCCCACACCAGAGGCATCCGCATCGTAACCACCACAACACCTCAACACAGAAGCTTAGGAGTTTTATGTTCTGCACATATACTACGAACATGTGGTCAAATCCAGCCACCAAAGGTCACAACTTCACACACGGTCACTGATACAGTATAGTAGTTTAATATTTATCTTGATATTATGTGATTTAACCTTATTTGCCTTTGGTCAGGAAAGTCTTTACAGTATCAACAGGTTGCAGGGTTGTATTTGAACGTGTACTCACATATGGGGGTGTGTCGACGCTGTCGGTGTTGACCACCACTGGAGGGGGGTTGGCCTGTAATGAGAGAACAGCAGAGTTATTAAGCACTTTTCATTTCGACAATATTATGATTTAAACAGAAAGACAGACTGTGAAACTTGAACACCACGCAAACACACAAACAGAGAGAGAGCCGTGACAATGACTTACTCGTCTCATGTTTTGGTACAGCATGTCGAGTACATCTGCTACAGATTACCACCATGGAGCGACTGCATACACCGCATGACATACTGCACAACCCTTATATTGGACAATACTAATGTACTACACTGCAAACCACATTTTATTAAGCTCTGCTACTGCTCCGTAAAGTACACTCAGCGATATAACAATTAACTAAATTATATTCTTATATCTTTGTTGTACACTCATATTCTTTATACCTTTAGTTTTATGACACTACACTGTATTTTATTAGACTGTTCTGTATTACATGCATGTTCTGCCCTACAATGAAAACAAAATCCAACAGCTACAGTCTTATATCTTCACACACAAATGTCTTTCCTTCCCCTTCCTCCCTGTGTTCAGTCTACTCTTTCTCCCTGGTCTCCGGTCCAGGCCTGGACAGATCAGATAATAGACATTATCTCTCCTATTCTTATTCTTCTTGCTAAATATTTGCTTTCTATGCAATCACAGATGTGTTTTTCTCCTCGTATTTGCAAGGGGAGCATCAACAGCCATCCCTACACCTCCCCTATCTATCTCATCTCACTTTCTCCACAGAAAGTATTTCGTGTTCTCCAGTCCACCGTCAGCAGCTCTAGTCTTCTCCCACAAACCAGCCATGAGCGAGCCAGTACATGAAGGACAGTTGGAGGCTCCGCGTTTGCTCTTGCAGCTGAAAAAAAAAGTTAACCAACCAACCAGCTAACCAAGCATCAAACGAGCTAGCAAACCAAATGGACAGTCCACGCAGGCATCACAGCATCAATGTGCAACAGAGCAGCAACAGCATCTATCCCTCTACACTAATCTCTACCTCCCTCATCCCTCCTTTATCTTCTCTCTCTCTCTCTCTCTCTCTCTCTCTCAAACACACATACACACTCTCTCCACCACATGTCCAGCTGTCTGTCAGTCAAGCTGAATGGATGCTTGATCCCACACGGGAACAGAAAGAGAGAGAGGAAGAGAGAGAGAGAGAGAGAGAGAGAGAGGATCAGAGGGATTAAAGGTATGGTGGGAGGAGTCAAATCCGTCTGCTCAACAACAGCAATGAGCAGAGCGTGCAGACAGATGCACACAAACCTCCAAAAGCACACACACACAAGTAAAAAAAAAAAAAAAAAAAGGGGGGGGGGCAAAAATGAATGGTGTGAGAACAGAAGTGGAGGGAGGTTGAGTAAGAGAGGGAGGGAGAGATTTGGTGGTATAATGAAAATAGAAAAAAATGCTCTCACAGCACAGTTCATGGATATTGAGGAGACAGTAAAGACATGCTGACAGTTGCAGCTGTCAGGATCCATCCGTGTGTGTGTGTGTGTGTGTGTGTGTTTATGTGAATGAAGTACAGACAGAGGGAGAAGATAATCACTGTATAATAATGTTGTATATGAGGCAAATATCACAATTATTCTGGGACCAGCTGACTCCACTGCCATTAAGCTGTTCAACACCTCAAGCTGTGAGGGCTTTTAAATATTACAGAATGACACCGCAGATGATTTCCTAATAGGTAAACTGTAAATGGACTGCATTTATGTAGCGCCTTTCTAGTCTTATCGACCACTCAAAGCACTTTACAACACGTGCCAACATTCACCCACACACACACACACACACACATACACACATTCATACACTGACGGCAGAGGCTGTCATGCAAGGTGCCAACCTGCTCATCAGGAACGATACGTCACTTCTTATTCAAAGCGCCTCACGATGTTTCTATGCTTACGCATTCACACTCACACACCGCTGGCACAGCCATCAGGAGCAATTTGGGCTTCAGTATCTTTGACCAAGAACACTTCGACATGCGGACTGGAGGAGCCAGGGATCGAACCACCGACCTTCTGATTAGTGGACGACCCGCTTCACCTCCTGAGCCACAGTCACCCCTATAGGCACATTTATAATAAATATAATAATAATTAACTTTATTTATATAGCACTGCTCTTGACAAAGTTACAAAATGCTTTACAGAAAAATAAATAAAAACAAAAGGTCACGTATGGACCAATTAATACCATCAGCTAGTGCCTCCAGATGAATCTGAGAGAAATCATAAGATTGTTAATCAGATTTTTTAAAAACTATATATTCATATACATATATCTGTAACAAAAATCTTTAATTTTACATTTTTCTTGTGGATACTTTCACCAGGCCAAATCCTTTACAGTTCCCCTGCATTCAAAAATATGTTTTTTCTTCTCGTTCCTTCAGTTGGATGTTTGAGTTTCACTGTGCAGATTTTGACACTAGAAGACTATTTTCACATTTATCTGTTGAAAGTTTCTCTGCGCTCACTTCAAACAGTTGTAGTTGTGTACCTACAAGCACAATTTATGTCTTCACAATTAGTTTGGAAGCCAAGTATGATTCAGTATGCAACTTACACAAGATGTGGAAACTTGAAGCCTCAAGTGCACAAACACTGAAAATGGACTTTTCAGTGAAAACACAGCATATTGATAAAATAATAATATCAATAGAATGAGGCATTTTTTTCTGAAAAAAGAACATATCAGACACAAATTATTATTCATTTCATTTTATATCTTATAACATGTCTGGAGGGGAAACTATCTCTTTGGCTGAACCGCTCATAACTGCCGTCCACACAAAGGCGATCACCTGTAATCAGAGTCAGAAGTAGACATGTTTTATCTTTAAGGGATCATGAGCCAAAAAGTTTGGGATTCACTGATCTAAACTGTGTTTTTCTCTGGAAGTATTTTGATGAGCTGTATGACTTATGAAATATTTAGTCTATATAAATTTGGTTGGGAAGGTGAACAACATTAGGTGTACAGACTGCATAGCACATTGCATTTATTGTATGATTCTCTACCCTCTGAGACTTTTGCCTTTCTCGTAGAACACTAAAGGTACCCAGATTTCTTTTCCTTTGGTTTGTCTAAATAATTAAAGATATTGACCGATTCATCTCAGCTGAAGCCTTCTCACCTTCTGCTGACTTTACCCAAACAACTACCTGCCTGAATTTATCTGTCATTACTTCACACTTACCAGTGTCCTTGTCTAAACTTTACCTAACTCCATCACCATTGCAACAGCAGCATTACAAAGTACACAACTTCTGGGTATGTGTCTTTGTTTATGTGTGTGTGTGTCATTGACAGAGCAACAAATCCAGTCGGTCAGTCTGCTTGTGAGTCCATTGACACGCTATGTCAGACTGCACGCTTATGTAACATCAATATGTGTGTGTGCATGGGGTTTGTGTTACATGGAAAGGCCAAAAGAACAAACGTGCAAATATAAACAAACAAGCACTCACACACAAATACAAAAACACACACAAGGTCCATATCCAGACAGTGTTTTGTTGCTCTATGCAAGTGATTGTTAGTCATTACATAATTGCTGTTACACCAGCTGTGTTATCATGGTATTATGACCTGGTTCAGCCCAGCACAGCATGGTTTAGAAAGAGATCTAGACTATCCCTGGTTTGTCTCATCAGACCAAGAGACAGACAAGAGCTTTAGTGGTTCAGTCATTACTCATGCCATGTAGGATGGTTGTTTAGACATGACGAAGTACTGTAGGTGTGTGTGTGTGCGCGTGTGTGTGTGTGTGTGCTTTGGGAAATGATTTCCCATCAATGCAGGGTGCTGGATCCAGCTTCTACAGTATCAGCATGATAATTCAATTATCAATTAGCGGATGAGTCGTGATTGGATAAACAGAAATCAAGAATCCCAAAACATCTAATGATGCACGGCGGCAGTTTGTTAAATAATCATTTAGTGCTGTGTGTCGTACTATGCCAGACGTGCGCACACTCTCACACGCAAGAACACACAAACACAAAGGCCAAAGTGAAAAAAAGGAAAAGTCACAAACCAAACTGGGAACAATGGCGATTGATTATATGAGTGTTACACAAAAATAAGCTGCAATATTTAAAGGTTGCATTAAAAACTTAGGAAAAACTCTACTCCTGTAGATTTAATTTATTGTAAGCAAGAACCAATGTTGAGACATGATGTGTAAAGACAAGAGTAATGCACACATCTATGCACACAAATACTCCACTCCTAATATCACTGTTCACTATTTCTTCCTAATGTGAAATGAAACTCCATTTGACTAATGAGCTAATCAGATGGAGCATGACTCTAATCAAATCAGAACTGCTGTGCTAATCATGCTAATCAGACTATCACTACCTGCTATCTCTGATCACTGTGCCCACAGCAGATGTACAGCACAGTGGCCGAACGACAGATAACAGGCAGCTGGCTTGCTGCTTTTTCTCGTCTGTTATGGTTTACACAATACACAAGTCCTGCTAAACTTGGATGGACAAGTTGCTTTGATTATATCACTAGGGAGGTCAAATTAACTTGAATTCTTTTTTGTCTGTGAAGTTCAATAAACTGACAGCTTTATTTTGTGCTGAGCTGTTGCAGTGAACCTTTCATTTACCCACAATCTGCTTGGTCTGTATTTTTCCTTAAGCTTGGGACGAAACTTATGACTGACATCAAACCTACGAGGACTACACAAAGCACATATTTCCGCCAACAGACGTAGATTTTCTTAAGTCTTGACAGCAGGAAAGGAGCACAAATTGAATGACTGAGTAAAAATACCGATATTCATCAAAGAGTTTTCTTTGCTAATTGAAACTGCAATCCATGTGGAAGAGGGAAAAATGTTAAATTTTAATGAGATGGAAGATGTAGAGATGAAGGCATCACAGACTGTAAACTGTGAGAATATGAAGTTGATTACAAAATAGTAGCGACTCTGTCAGAGCACATCACGGTTTGCCGTTTTAAAATGCGTTTATTCAGTTTTGGTTTCATTATTATTTCTCCAGCTCACACACGATATCAACATCCCGATTCCAGTCGTATACATCTAACATATCTAAAATAATAAAAATGAGAATAATGGGCGGTGACTAGATTGGAAGACATGAATGGATTGGAAACCTTCAACACCACAGATGATTTTAATTCCCGACTGGAACAGACTTGGTCCGATTGGTTGTGAAACTTAAATCATATCTATAATCTGCTCAGTAATCATAACGTGCATCACCGCCTTTACTAGGAATATAATGCAATTCTGCAGATAAGTCAGAGCCAAGGTTTTTGTGGACAACAGCATTGAACCACTTCGGGCTGTCAGTGTTTCACTTAAAAGGGCAGTTTGACAAAGATAATGGCAACATTACAGAAGTGACTTTCCACGTCTTAAATGTCTACAACACTGTGGTACAAATACAAGGCTGGTTCACAGAAGCTAGCGTACTGTGTAGACTACTCATCACATGGTAACACTGTGGATTTTATGGTCTCTTTGTTCGATCTCTCCATTTAATCTGTCTAATATATCCTGTAATGTATTGATTTCACCTTAAATGTTAATGGAATGAGCAATCCATTTGACTATGTGGAATTAACTTGTTATGTTTCTTGATACAGTGTTGTTTATTCAACTTTTGAAATCATAATTTGCATTCAGATGTTATGATAGTACAGGATAAATTGCCAAAAGAATACGAAGTATAGCTTTTCATCACGCCATATTATTTTCATTTTTGTATTTCATTGGTAAATAAGGTAAAGTAAGTTAAGGCATTGTGGGGGATATCATTTGTATCAAGTTACAATTAAAAAACTGGTTGAATAGCACAGCAGCAGGATGCTTGAACATTTATACGCACGTGTCAATAAACGATATCAATAATTAAAGAGTAACTTAAGACCAGGCTAAAAAGCTGTGTTGCTGCCCTCTCTGGTTGAAAGTTTCAAGCCTGTTTCACCTCTGATCACATGGCTGGGTGTGGTCATGAATGTGCTCTGTTGCACCTGTAACCACGCCCAACAGTGATGTCACTGTGTCCTAGAGTACACTTGTACATCACCGCAGCAGAGTTAAACCACTGGAGGTCAGCAAAGATTTTCAAAGGGTGTTCAGTTACTCTTCAAATGTAAAAGTTTCAGTTTCTAAACAAAATACATAATCTAATGAACACATGTAAGACCTGTGTCTTCAATCATCTCTTTTTATGCCTGATAAAGGCCATTGACCAAAACATAGCTTGTTTAATGTATTTTATGCTTACAGTGTATAAGAGTCTACCACATTTACAAAGTTTCAGTCTCTGATTTCTTACTACAACCTGTGTTATCTATCTCTTTGTAGAATCTGATTAATAATTGCTAATACATATAAGCTGTCCTTGTGGCTCACTGGCCCTAATGCATGCTACAATATATGTATCCACCCAATAAAACATACCTGCACATTTGCTTTTATTTGCGGAAAGTGGTGTATGTGCGGCGCATGTGGGGGCGTTTCCATGGAGTGCGTGGTCCATATGTACGTGTCGTTGGGCCACGGCCTGCTTCCAGCCTTGCTCTTGGCTTTGCTCTTTGTGGGACTCTTCTTGCCACTGTCTCTCTGGTTTGGGATCTTCCCTCTAGAGCCCCTGGTGGCCAGGTTGGTAGGCAGCGTGCTCCACCCGTAGCCGCCTGGTCCTGTACATAGGGGGAGCTGTGGCGAGTGAAATGGATGGATAGACAAGGACTGGGAGGCGTGAGGAAGAGGAGAAGGGTAGTGATGGTGGTGGTGGTGCTGGTACTGCTGGAACGACTGGTGACTGGGTGAATGGAACTGCATCTGCTGCTGCTGTTGGTGATAGATTTGATGTGTTGATTGCGAAGAGAGCATGTGACCGGGCGAGGCCGGAGGATGTTGCTGTTGCTGGTTTTGAGAATGATGCTGCAGCTGATGATGGCTTGGTGATAAGTGCATCTGGTGGTGGCTTGGCGAGTGCAGCATTTGATTTGGTGATTGTGGGGCCAGATGGTAAGTTGGTGATGTAGGAGCCAGCTGATGACTTGGACTTGATGGTGCTATGTGGTAGTAGCTCGGAGAAGGGGAAAGAAGCAGATGTTTCGGCGAATGGCAGCCATGATTCGGCGAATGAGGGTGGTGCTTTGGAGAGTGCAGCGGTGAAGGTTGCATTTGGTGATTTGGTGTCTGTATTTGCAGCAAATTCTGGTTATGCTTTGAGTGAGAGGGGCTCTTACTTGACTTGGCCTTCCCTTTGCCAGATTTGCTCTTAGTAGAGCCACTGCTGGGCTTCTTGGGGCTACAACAGAACTCATGGCTGTGGAAATAAGTGGTCATAGCTACAGAGATATATAAAAATACAAAAAGTCACAGAGAGATCCTCCTGTCTTCTTTCGTCTATCTTTGTATCTCCCTCTCACCACATCCTCTCCTTTACAGAGATGACAAAAGGGAGTAGCTCCTTAGAATCACTTGTGTCCACATAATGTAGGTCATGCCTTTCCAGAGCAACCAATCCTCCTCTGTGTCCAGTGCCAAGTCAGTATTCCTGCTCTTCCTCTATCTCTGTAATATATTCGTACGCTTCAGTATTTCAAGATCAGTGAAATATCAGAAATACAATCCATCCTCTGTAGGCTCTGTTTCCATTTCTTCTTCCTTGTGGATAAGACCCTCAACTAAGCTCCTAAAAAGCAAAGCATCTTCTTTTAGCGCGATATAGCACTTCTCTTCTCGGCCGTCTCCCTCTTAGGAGCACATTAACCCTCTCATCATCACTCTGGGTTTTAGGGTCAGCAGTAAGATCAAAGGTGCGGTTCCAAGAAGAAGCAGCAGGACCACTTAGATGAGTTGAGCTTCTTTTCGATCCTGCTTTCTCTCATGGTGTCTCTGTTTCTGTACGTCAGTTCATGCGCTCCAATGGAAGATTTCTCTTTCTCATTCCGCGATTAAGCTCCACTCCAGTGGTCAGTCATTCAGAGTAACTCATATTATCCACGTATGTTGTTGTGCACTCCAGCTTTGTATCTGAAGTCTTGGTTGCTCTGTAGATGATGTAGTTGGATTTGTATATTCCAAAAGAAAAGCAGTAGACAGTAAAACAGGAACCAAACTCAGATCAGATTCCTGTTTGTTTTTTTCTGCGTTAAAGAGTTCAGAGAACATTAAAGTCAAAGAGTAAAATTTGCTTGTCTTTGTTTTTTTTCCCTCTTTTTGCCTTTGTGTTATCATGATTTGATATTAAGCCACATCTCTATGCACAATTCTCTTTCTAAGCCTCTCTCATCCTTCTGTGCTGCCTCCCTCGCTCAGTGTCTGTCCCCCTCTCTCTACAACTCTCCCTCTCTCTCTCTTTCCTGGACTAGCCAATTAGGGACTTCCCTGGACTCCTGCACATGACAGCAGCCAGGCATGACTAATCGATAGGCGACCAGGGACAGTGATACAACGCTCAGAGCTCAGTCAGTGTGTGTGTGTGTGTGTACAATGAACCTAGAGCTGCGATTGGTGGAGAGCGGTCCCTTCCATCAACCTTTGTCTTGTTCTTTTAAAGCATCACAAGGCAGGCTGGGTCAGCTGGAATAGAGTCTATGAAAAGCTGCTGTGCGTTTGTGTGTGTGTGTGTGTGTGTGTGTGTGTGTGTGTGTGTGTGTGTGTGTGTGTGTGTGTGTCTATGCGTTGGCCTACTTCCTTGGGAGAAGGAGTTTAAGTTTAATCTTTGTTCTACACAGGCAGATGTCAATCTGCTGTTAACTGTCTCTACAAGAGGAAACACACACACACACGCATGCATGCATGCACGCACACACACACACACACACACAACCACAAGACCTAAGATCTAAGACTCCAATTCATTTCAGTCAAGCCCATTCAGAAGCACAGTTTCTCTGCAGTGAACCGTAACATGACAGTAAACACAAATGTCTCCTTTCTTTTGGTCAATGCTTGTGACTATGAGATCATTACTATGAGACGTCGATACTTTCTGAGTACCAATCAAATTGTGTCATGTGTCTTTGAGTGCAAAATACTGTAAAGTATCAAAAGTTGGCATTAAATGTTTGGTCTGATTCTTAATCTTGTTTACTTACTGTATTTGTTAATCAGTTGATTTAAATAATACTTTGGTAATTTTTTACTGTATTGTACTTTGACAAATTTAATCTTCAAATGTTTGAAGAGTGACAAATCGCGCGGATTGTGGTTTGATCCCCTGCTCCTGCTGGACACACGTTGACGTTGTTATTTAGCAAGACATCAAACCTCAAATTGTTCCTGATGGCCAAGCAAGCGCCTTACATCCCAGCTCCGCTGCTATCAGTTTGTGAGTGTTTGTGTAAATGGGTGAATCAGATGCATTGTGAAGAGCTTTGTGACGCTTAGTTAGAAATGTCCATTTACCATTTCAACACTGAAGCATGTAGAAATATATACATAGTAGTAGAAGTAGATAAACTACTCAAATGTGATCATACTTGTAATACTGTATTGTATTGACACTTGTACTGGCATTCAAAAAAATACCAAAAATATTCATAATATATATCAATATTCATTTTAAAATTATGTACAGAATGATTATAGAGTGGCCACTATTTTTAATAATAAATCGCATATAGCTTGTGGCTGACAACAGCTGGTATTTAAGAGAGAACAGCAACAGTTATGGCCATGGGGTTCAAGCCTCTATAATGTCAGCTAATATATGCCACAACTTGCCTCAAACCAACCTGACGATAGAGAGAGAGGCAGATAGACAGACAGATGAGGGACATTAAAAAGCAGCACCCATGTGGAGAGCACAAAGAGATGAAGAGAGCGTGAGGGTGGTTGAGATGAGAGAAAGGCTGTTATAGCCGCCCAGTGTGTTAGTGGGTGTGTGTTCCCTGTGTAAAGTGCTGCTAGCGCTGCAGGCTAAGCGCTCAGTCAGGAGAGGATGAGCAAGGAGAATAGGCTGCTAGCATCACAGCGCTAAATGAAGCCAGCACTAATATATTGCTAGAAGGTGGGGTAGGAGGGGGGGGCTGCTGAGAACTGTAAATGCAGGGATAGGGCAGAGATGTAGCTGAAGACAAGAGATGAAATGTGGCTAGGGAATGGATGATCTGAGTGTTAGGAGGCTTTCATTTTAAAATACTCCAATCGTTTCAGTCAAAATCACTTCTGTGATCTGTCAGTTAATTTCTAGCGCCGGGTATGAGTGCTTTATTCACACTAAAAGGAGTGACAAACTTGAAACATGAAGAAAAAATGCCTTCAAATACTGTTATGTATGAAATGTCTGTGTGGTGATCTGCCCACACACCTTGTCAAGCTTTACTTTTGTCTACCCCCACCTCTATTCTGATTTACAAGAAAGACTTATTCAGGATCAAATGAGTCTACCGAGACTGTCCTCCCAAGAAAAATGACACAATAGTTATGAATCTCAGTCATCCAAAAAATTATAGTTATGTTTGAGTGACAGATGCCAACTAGTGGCCGTAGTAATTATAATCCAGACAAGTGGCATCTATATAACTTGACAAAATGTCCTCATTCGGAGGTGGTGGATTGGATGAATGGCTTAACCCAAACTTGCAAACAGCGAATTTTGCAACAGGAAACTACTGTTTGTTTGCCGTTTCCAACCCTTAATGTCACAATTCCAACCGCAAATTTTTCAAGGACAGTTTTTTAAAAACTATGATCGTCCCCTTACCTTGACCCCGTGGTTATTAGTGGCACCGTGGCTCAGTGGTTAGCACTGTTGCCTCACAGCAAGAGGGTCCAGGGGTTAAACCCCAGGTCCTTATGTGTGGAGTTTGCAGGTTCTCTCCGTGTTTGCTTGGGTTGTGAGAAGTAATGCGAGAAATGACGCAATACCATGCACAAGAAAGATTGTTTGTGCGCTGATTTGCAGCGAAAAAACAAGAAACAAAAGAATATGGGTAAGAGAATGGATTGAGATATACAGGCAGCAAGGATTGTCTGTTTTGCAGAGAGAGAGAACACTGATTTGCTTCTGATTTGGGGCTTTTGTCGGCCATCTCCAAAACCTGTAAGCAAGTGCAAAATCAGGGCTACGATTATGTAGTTTGAACTCATTGAATCTGCCTATTATGTTCTGGGCCAGACAGACCCGATGACGAAGTTTAAAAAGACAGGAAAAACATCCTCATTTATTGAGCATAAAACCTTTTCTACGCCACATAATTAGTGTAATGGATTTCAATTAGTCTGCTGAACACAGACATCTTCTCTGTTTTCAGGTCAATTTATCTGTACCAGTCAATTTGACTCAGAGTGAGGATAAGTATCAAAATATCTCACATCAAATTTATTCATTTTCTGAATAAGACATAAATGAACCACATTTCTCATGCTGTTGCCTAAGTGCCAAGATACGGCACAAGATATCAAAACAATTACATTCACCAATATTATGTTTGACAATGCAGACCCACTAATGTAACAAGTGGTACAAAAGAGTGGAGTGAGCATATATGTCAGTATCTTGTCCTGCCTTCCATCCAGTGATTTGCATGACAGACTTGCATAAAATATTCTACTTGGTAGAGAAAATCACTGAAGCATTAAAAAAAAAATCCAGTAATCAGGTTTCCTTCCAATTACACTGTCTACTTTGACACAAGATTGTGAAACTGAAAGTCACCAGCAGGGGGCCTCAGACTCCACAGACAGATGGAGGACTGAGGAGAGACTGGAACACACTCACAGACATGACGATGCTACTCTACAGTGCTGTTCCTCCATCATTATTGAGTTATTCCCATATATCTGATATGAGCAGCACTGATAAACAGCATGTATGATATCATACCAAGATACTGCAGCACTGCATGCCACATCAATGTCCAGCAGACTCATATAACACATAAGACTGGAGGAAGCACAAGCACACAGAGTGTTAAATCCAAATTGTGTTGAGTATATGCAATCCAGTGAAGTTATATGCACTCTAGCATGCAGCATGTGAAAAATATCCTAATTTAACCATTCTGAAGCCTTCATGGATCTTGCAAAGCTGCTGTTGTGTTGTTTGGTTGACTGACTGGTTGGTTTTAGCTTTGTACCACTTTGCTTAATTTTAACACTGATGGAAATGTACTTTACTAATTTCTACTTAGTAAATTGAAAATACAACTTCAGTATGATATATTGTAGGTACACTGATCTGATGAACACTGGATGAATATTTTATACAGTGAGCTATGCAGTCGAATCCTTAAGAACGACATGTTCCTTAAGAACATGACATGAGTGTTACCAATATCTCAGTACTGCATGAATATCATTTGTTTGAGCTCTATTAACTTTTTTTTTGTACTGAATTTGCTTTCACTACTTCTACACTATCCTACTGACTGAACTGAACAGCATTCTTACAAAAATGGACACAGAATAACTGCATAATGCAGATGAGACACTGACATCATGTGAAGGTAAAGGATATGAAAAGACTGCATCTCAACACAGCAGAGCTGTGGTCCACATGGATCCAGCAGGTGATCAGACAGCCTGAGATCCTCATTATCATATATCACACCAGCAGCTACACACAACATGGCAGAATAAATCAGTATTCATTAAGTCCATCATGATTAGAGCAGGAATTTGTTTTGGAGAGGAAGGCTGTGGTATAGTGTGAAACATAGCAACATCACACAAATCAACATGCAAAACTAATCTTTCATTGCAAAATGTGACTGAAAATAATGTCTATTTGGATAAACTATGTTTAAATTAGAACTGTACAACGCTAATTCACATAGTATGTTTGTGGTAAACTGAGAAAGGTAAGAAACTGTGGTTTAACTTCAAAACCCAGAAACTATCTAACATGATAAGATAAGACTTCAGCTTCTCTGAAACAAGCTCACAGAAATCAGCCCTGATGTACTATCAGCTTATCAAACTGAGAACCACACTGGAGTCATATTTTTGGGCGTCAAGTCCAATACTTCCTTATTTTTTAGCTCAGGTTGGGTCTCAACCATGGGTGGGGAAAGTTGTATACACTCACCTTGTCTGAGCTTGTTTATTGGAAGCAACTGCCCACTAAGTCATCAGGGTGGGGAAGAGCCATGAGACTCAACAGATGAACAGCTCATTTAGGGCCATTTTAGCTCAAAACATAGGGCTAAAAGAGGCTACATGCTGTGTAGGGCTGAAGAGTAATTTGATTAAAGTTACGATCTAAGACATGTTTTAATGGAGCGATAAGTTTAATGTGTATTTCTTCTTTTTCACAAAAACATTCTGCAGAAGTGCATCGAATCCACAGCGTCTCAGTGGAGGGAGATGACATGTTCTTGGCTTTTGCATAAGAGGTTGTGACTACATGAAGTCTGTTCGACTACATAATGGCCCGGAGCTTCTCAGGGACCCGCTAATACAACCTCTCCCTCCAACTGCACAGTCGAATCAGTCGTTAAAAATTGAAGAATGTTTGCCTGCAATACAGAAAGTCTGATTTTGATTGCAAATGGATGCTTAAGTGCATTCAATTTCCATATTAAAGCAGAATAAAGAGAACTGTTGAGTGTCGTTGACGTTTTAGAGGACGCACTCTTGCCGTCTGTGTGGGCAAGCATGAAAGAGATACAGGGTCTAAGTGATGTTTTCAATGCCCATTGTGACGCACACTGTTGATCACTAATGCTCACTTTATTAACAATTACGCATGCACATTTTGGTCCTATGACTTGAATCAGACTTGAGGACCGAAATGTCGTCAATAAGGTGAATACAAGTGATGGACAGACTGTGTGTGGGATTCTTTGGTTTCTTCAGCCAATATTTTTTTTCCGTATGTACCTGTCAAACCTTTTTGGTGTACAAGCAGTTGCTCTTAATGCCCATTGTATAAAAGATGACTTATAAATAATAAATGTATTATGTAATGGGTCTGCCCCAATATGTATGAGGCCCAGTCCGGCTCCAAAGCTCATGATGAATATATTGAACCCTGAAGTTGCAGCCCTCTTCATAATTTGAGGTGATGATAATGTGAAGCACAGGTTCAAAACACAGAATAGATCTTTGGCTGTAGCATTTGTTTGTTGTAGTAGGAAATTAACTGCAATACAATACTATCCTTTATTATTCCAAATACTGTAAGAAGGGCTATTATATGCTGTAATAGGATCTGAGAGTTACTAGTAGGGTTAACATGAGTGGAACTGAGTCTTCTACACTCTGTTGAGCAGATCTCAGATGAACCTCCTCCTCTAACATTGATTGTTGAACTGAGGAAGTGATCCGACTTGTGGAGCGGTTGGGAAAGATCACTTCCTCGGGTCACGGCGCTCGGTTCATCAGTAACCGAATAGCTCATTTGCTGTGGTGTTCAGACCACAATACTCTCTCTTCCTCCATCTATCTGTGTACCCTCTGTCTCCTGCTGTCTCTGGTGAAACCCTATCTTGTATTATGTTGGCTAGACTGACTGTACTTCGCTCCAACTGTGAGCCAAAGAAGCAGAGAGAAGTAATACTGCTGAAATGGTATTCATATTGTTACAGATGCGTTTACAAATCTGTCTTTTTCTGTCTCTATCTAGGTGTCTGCTGTGTCTGCCAGCCTCAAGATTTCCTCATCCTTGATTTAAACTCTGTTTTCAAAATCTAACAGCTCTGTCAATCACAGGCAGAGATCAAGGAGCTGCAACCACAACTGCGACATAACAAAAAGTGATATAAAAGTTCATAGGTTCTGTATTTTATTACTATACTACAGTACGTCATCCATAGGCTCACATCACAGGAAACACAAGCAGTACAAAAGAAATGACAATGATGATAAGACACAAGGGCAAAAACTAATTATTTTCATTAGAGCTTCAACAATTAGTCAATTCCATCATTGCAGCTTCTCAATGTGAGAAGTCAAAGCTTTTCTGTGTCATACATGACAGTAAACTCAATATTTTTGGATTATGGTCTGTTGATCAGACAATACAAGACATCTGAAGACGTTGCCTTGAGCTTTAAGAAATTATGACAGGTATTTTTCTGTATCTTCTGACATTGTATAGACATAAATTGATTAGTCGAGAAAATAATCAGCAGATGAATCGATAATGTAAATAATCATTAGGGAGCGCTGTGGTAGCCAAATGGTTACAGAGCACACCACATAACCGCAGCGTCCCTAGCTTAACTCTGCCTGGGGACCCTTGTTGCATGTCATGCCCCTCTCTCTCTCTCCCTTGTTTCCTGTCTTCTTCTCCACTATCAGCTGATGATTAAAGGCAAAAATACCCCAAAAAACATCTTAAATATCTTGTATTTTATTAACACATCCACTGACTCGCACAATGTTTACCAAGTCATCAAGAAATGTAACCTTACAGAACACTTTTTCTTTTAAAGTGACATTAAAGATCTGTCATGTCATGGTACAACTTGTCCTGGTTGTTCTGTTATACTGTACACCTTTCCTGTGGTAGGCTCCCTTCTCCTTAAACCACGGGTGATGTGATATGTTCATTTGTGTAACAAGATACAACAGATTTAAATTCCATTAAACTGTAACTTTAATTAAGAAACACAAAACACCTGCGAGGAGGCACAATGACTGCAGGTCAAGATGGAGAGCATTAATTGCACAGAATAAAGTTTTACTGTTGTTTTGTATTCTCTGTGCAACAATAGCTTTTCCAATTAAAATCTGTGATTTATGCAGTAACAATCCCGTCACTTACTGTAACACACCCGTGTGAGACTGCTTGAGGTAATAATATCACTCTGCCTGGCAATATCACACGAGCAGACATTGTAGCTGTAAGGTAAAAACCTGATTCTGAGGCAGCAATAATATGTAAATCACGTCACCATCATCCTTTATATCCAGTTATAAGTTTTCATGTGGCAGCAGTGAGTAGGTCAAGCCTTCAGTAGTGTCAAATCATGCCATGCTAATTACAGTAGGATAGATGGAGCTGTCATTATGTTGTGTTCAGCCTCATTAGTCAGTGGTCATATTAAGTGATTGCTCGTGGTCAGCTAATCTGCGTTGATTATATCAGCATAGACAGAGAACAGGCTGGAGGTAGGAGACTGATGGAGAGGGAGGAGAGAGAGAGTGTGTGTGTATAGACATCTGTGTGTGTGTGTGTGTGTGTGTGTGTGGGAGAGTGCTGATATGCAAGCTTCATCCCACACGCAGAAGGTGACGCAACACCTAACACATTCTCAAGCACCAAAAATCTAATACACTACAACACAGTGTGTGTGTGTGTGTGTGTGTGTGTGTGTGTGTGTGTGTGAGTGTGAGTGACCTTGCGAGTATATTAAGCCTTTAAGTTTTTACATACTCATCTTTCTCTCTAACTCACACATACACACTCACACACACACACACGCCTCGCTCTGCTTGGTGATCAGCATAGCAGCATCACCATGACAACAGCTGATGCTGCCTGCAGTGTTGGCCAGCATCAGAGGAGAAGCTCATTGGTTACCATGGCAATGGTGGTCCAGGTTGTAAACATTTGCATTAGCCACACCCACTGTGACATCACCTCCACACTATCAGCAACTTAGTGTAAGGACCTCTTGTTCTTTAACTCAGATTTAGAAAACGGTTAATTTCAAAGAAAATAAACGAACGACATCGTTACACAACTCATTCTCAATTCATGATCACAGCAGCACACAACAAGTATGTTCACATGTAACAGTTGATCAGGATCAACCAAAGACAGCTGTACACATCAGTCACGGCGCCTTCAGGGTTTCCAACAAGTCTGAACACGTTAATGTTTCCAAGTCATTGCTTTTAACCTTCAAGTTGCTCCAATATTTATTCCCATATGATGTGAGGCATAAGCAGGAATAAGCAGGAATAAGCAGGAATACTGTGCAGTTCTGTGGTGTATAGACAGAAAAAGACGAAAGGGACACATCAAGACAAGACTATAAAAAGGTTTCCTTATTTGCACATTTTACCTCTTGTACTATACTTCTGAGGCTCTCAGAACTTGTCATGATTTCAGAAAAAGAAGCTTTGTTTTATTCCTTGTCACAAGTTTGGTTGTTTACACAGTCATAGCAAATGCTCCTTCTCTTCTTCTCACTCCTGCACTGAAGCGCTGCTCCATTTCTATGTGGTGATGATGTATAGTTTCTGAGTGTGCAAAAAAGATAGTGGGAGGTGAAAATTTGCAGTTATGGTGTGAAGATTCACAAAAATACAACTCTTTCTTCAGCTCGTTACATGCTGCCCACTCAAGAACAGACATGATCGACAGACATAATGCGCCACAAACTGTGATGAAGTTTCATAGTGTACACATACATATAGGTTGGTACAGTATCTGACTCCTGACAAACGCACCTAAATATGCTGTTCGCTACCCATTGCACTGCAGTGATACCACCATGTTAAAAAAAAAAGAAAGAAGCAGGACAGAGAGACAGAGAAAAGGAGAGAAGCCTACACAATCTCAGTCATATCCCACGAGGCACAGGGAGAGTGGAAAGTTTCCTTGGGCAACAGAAAGATAATGAGCCACTCTCTACAGGAGCGGGGTGTGTGTTGGGGAGAGTAGGTTGAACTTCACTGTATAAACGCACTTCTCTGTATGGGTTGAGAGTGATAATGACATAGCTCCCACACATTTTCCATTTTAAAATGACCAATGTATAAATGACATTTCAAGACCTCTTTCTAGCAAAAACTGCAATTTTTTTTTTTTACAGTTTTACTCAGTTTTACATGTGATTATATCAGAATGTGCTTTGACGTACACGGGTGAATTGTAAGGGCTTTTACCAAACTCTCCTGTGTATGTTACATCTTTTAATTTTCAACATTTTAATTTAGTTTTCTGTGACTGATCTGTCTAATAAAATGCACATAATAATGAAGAGGTAAAGCCAAAGTGAAAATTGAAACACTATAAAGTGAAAGCAGTAAAAGAAGTCTCACTTACTCACTGCTTTATTGTTGATTCTTATAGAAATATCTGATGGATTTATACTATTTACGCGTGCAGATAAGATGATTTATTAAATAACAGGTAATATGAGTATCCCAGCTGACTTGATTTATCTCTTTATGTTGATTGATGCATTATTATCTATGGGAGTAATATGCATGATATATTCACAGTGCTCACTTTGGGCAAATAGGCTCTCAGATTTCTCTCACAGTCCTAATCAATCAATAATTCTCTCCGTCAATGTTTCTCTCTCTCTATCTATCTATCTATCCCTCCATCTCTCTAGCTCTGTCCATCCCTCTCTACACCCATTTCCTGTGACCACTAAACACCTCTTTAAGGCTTTTAGAGCTCTTTCTGGAGAGCCAGGATGACTTTCATACCTCTGCTTTACCGCTCATCAATTATACACAAACAGGGTGGGAGCTTGGGGGAGTGGGAGGGAGGACCACTGTTTGAGTCCACAACAAAAACAACAGAAAAGTGTGGGGTTAACCATTTAACTGTGATTATTGAGATTACTAAACTCCAGCGAGGATACAGTACGAGATCTAACATGAATAAGATATGACAAACACTTTGCTAAGCTGCACAGAGTTCCTCAGGCAACATAAATTCTGCATTTAGCTTTCAGCAGACATAGAAAGTGGTACAAAATCACTTTGCATAATATATAGTAGCTCTAAATGGAGATAATGAAACTCCAATTGCCATACTGTCCATGGTGCTGCTTAACAATGTCTGATAATCTAAAGTCAACAATGGAAACATTGAAACAGACTGATTGACCGGTGAGCTAATAGCACAAAGCATCAATACCATCATTGCCAGCAAGGAAACGATATTGCAATAAAATGCTGTCTAGTGAGATAAAGTACTATGTGTGTATATTGTGTGTGTGTGTGTGTTTGTGTTTAGGTATAATGGCCTATCAGTCATGCAGTAAGTGCCCTGGATAGGAAAATGGCAACACCTTGGGGAAACACTGGCCAATATGATTACAACAAGTGGGGGAGGGGTTACTTTTTCCATGGGCTGAGCTGTAAATCTGCAGACAACTTTCAAAGTGCTGCAGAATTGAAACATTTTGAGTGGCGCCCCACCCGTTCGGGAGTTTTAGATCAATAATGTGGGTTTGAATCCAATTCAGACATTATTGCGTTCGCCATCTGAAGTGCAAATAGTGTCGAAAAGAAAATACATCATAATGCTGAGAGTAGCCATGACAACGTATTATCAAAAAATGCTGATTCTTTGAAACCAGGGTGACAATTATCTTCTCCAAAACAGATCTGCTGCAACCAACTAAAATGTCAATTAATAAAACTCTATGTTACTATGTATTACCCTGAACTTTTTTTGTAATTTGGGACTTTTGTTACAAGTCTGTCTGTGCAATGTCTAAACTCATGTGACACAAGCTTTAGAGAGCTGGTGTTTCAGGGTGTGAAAATACTTTGAAAATGGGCTCCTTAGTGCAAACCATATGTGTATTAAAATGAACTGGATATTGTGTTCAAAGATGGTATCTGATTCATTCCTAGGAAAGTTGCTCATGGGTACATACACTGAAAAAGGCTTGCGTTTCCTTGTTTTTGGGCCCGTCAAACATGCAAGTCCTTCTACAGCGAGCCCAGCTGAGCGTCCATTTGAGACTTTCTCTGGCCAAGCTGGCTGACTTGCTGTTGGCTCCCCGCACATATGAATGGGATAAAATGGTTTAATCATATTATCTCTCTTCTAGAAGAATGTTAGTGCTACAAATGAATAAAAGTCTGATAATAAAAAGAGTCATTTCGAGTTGTTTGTGACGCTCAGTAAAACGCATTCACCATTTAACAGCTGCTGCTTTTCTAATGATTGTATATGGGGAAAATGTGTTTTGGGCAAGTGTGTGCATCATGATGCTGGCAGAACTTACAATACAGACGCCAAAATCGCCTCACAGCCCAGCACTGTTTCTCAGGGCTTGGTGCAAATGCAATCACGAGTGCAACCTCTCGGCACAGGCACACAAATGTGTGACTGAATTAATTCTTGCAATATTGCTGACCAGAGCCTCAAGCAGGAATTGAGCTGAAGCAGGTTGAATACACTGTTAGCAGGAATCCAGTATCAGCTGCTCGAGTTGGGGGTGGGACTCAATAATGGCCAGTCGCACCAGCTCACAGCAGCAGTTCACTAATGGGCCAAGAGTTCAGGTCAGCTTGTCCTCAGAGATAACAGTTCCTTCTCGCTGAGGTGCAGAGTGCAAAGCACAGCATCTTAAATTTACAGACAGCATCTAATATTAATATGCAAGACCCCAAACATTCTTCCAGGAGCAGACGATGCACATTTGAAATGCAAATTAAAAAGTGAGTAAAACTTACAACATGAAACAAGCCTACATAAAAGGGATTTATGTTTTCTCTGTGCAATGCTGAGTGCTTGGTTTTTGGACGAAAAGGTGCCAGGGATTATGTCAGATTTAAGAATCTGAAAAGATAGAGGGGACTTTGAAGCATTATTGGAATTTGCGTCATGCAAATTACCATGGTCACAGAATCATTTTTATAACATTATGGAAGTGGTAAGGAGAGGTGTCTTGTAAGAGGCTTAAGACAACTTAAAACTGTTTACTGCAGACAGTGGCTGCAGCATCTATTAACATCAGAGGGGATCCATGTAAAGATCCTCATAATCTATATAGCATTCCTGCCTGAGTGGGTCTTTCATGGGATGGGACGGTTGGATTGCTTTGGTTATTAAATAAGCAATTTATGCTTAAGCTGCTGGTGTGATGACTCTAGTTGATTAACATGGACAGCAATGTTCTTTACAAGTGAACACTATGCTTCCTGAAAATTGGTGTAAATGTTATTACTTTTATTTAACCAACCAGTCAGGCTATGGACCCATTCTCATTTAAATGAAGCTTCATGTATCATTATTATGGTATAATATTTGTAATAGTGCCATCACTGCACTTAAACATCTTTGTTTAAGCATGTGCAAAGTGGTGATGTAATGGACAGCTAACTGAACTTATCAGTTATCTGGGTTTATACTTGACACATGGGGTTAACAATAGTCCCACCATAGATTCCTATAGTGAAACTATGCCTACTTATACCTACCCTAAGTTTTGATCGACATCATAGTTTGGCATCACATTTCACGTGCCAGCACAGATGTATCGCACATGACACAGTGAAAATGATATTCCTCACTCTAATTGTGTGTACATTCTTCCAATTTCTTTTTATCCGGGTAACTTATTTTTCACCAATTGCAAAGTATGAAACTCGTGTGCAAATGCCATGTTATAGAGTGACGATGTGCAAAAGATCTGCAGTGTAATGGCCTTGCTGGATGTGCGTTAGTGAAAAGGAGAGGACTACCGAGCCTTTCTTGAATGTCCTTAATGTTGTCTTCACTGTCAACAAGCTCCTCCAGCATTAGAAACAGTCCATGCTGATCAGTCACAATTCCTATGGTTTCCACTTGGAATCTCAATAGATGCAGTAGCCTCGATATATAGTTAAAGGTGAGGAGGTGCACATGAGCTGTGGCGCAGCTACATTTGCTACGTGGATAGGCTTGGTGGCTACGCTATAACCCATTAACACAGAACAATAAATCTTCTTAAGTCAATAAAACAACCTGAGTTCCATGTCCAATTTAAAAGGAGATGTAAATTATTTATAAACATACATCTATGGAAACATTTCAAAAATGTTTTTTTTCAAATTCTTGCTGTAACGTAATGTAACGAAGGACCAAGGTGACATTGACTCCTCTCTCATCAGGTCAACAGCACATCTTCCCTTTTCGTGGTAAGATTTTGTATTCAATGTGGATTTAGCAGCTAGTACCACTGGACTGCTCAGCTAAATGATGGCTTTGCCATGGCAACACACCAGCTCTCTGTGTCTCATACACTATGCTGGATCTCATTTCCATGACAACATTATCAGAAATCTCAACCACAAACAGGGAGCTGCTTAAGCTTCCATTTAAATCCTGCCTGCTTCACTGTTTTGGCTAAGAAACTGAAACTAGAGAATGTTTGCTAATGTAATGACCAGCCCCATGTGCACACACACACACACACACACACACACACACACACACACACACACACAGTAACAACAAAAACCCAGCTTAAGTTACATGCTTCCCACCATGATCCCCTACCACCCCTCAAGCATACGGCACACACACACACACACACAGCCCGTGATGTGTGTGTTACCTGGCTGGCAGTAATACAGTCGGTGAAGGCGCTCCTCCTGGAGAAGAACGTAAGGAGCTGCTGCCAGCGAGAGGAGGACGTGGAGGGGGAGGAGGAGGCGGGAGAGGAGGTGGAGGGGGAGGAGGTGTGGGGAGGTGCCAGCTCCTCCGAGGAGCCACGCTTGGGTCCCAGCTTCTGTTTGACTCCTAGCCCCGCCCCTTGACCCCCGGATGCCCCGCCTACCCTCGCACTGCGGGGGTACAAGGTGTTGTTACCGAAAATATAGTTCATTGTCTCTGCTGTCTGTTCTTCCTTTAGACAGACAAGATAGAGTTCATGTTGTAGAGCTTTTCCATTGCTTCATCTTCAGTTTCTCTCCTCTGTTGCTTCGTTCGTTCTCTCTTTATGTCTCTCAAGCTCTTGAAGCGTTGTTGTCTGATATAAAGTCCAACTCTTCCCTGTATTTCTTTAACCAGTTCCGGGTGAAGACTAGGTGGCTATTGTTGATATTTTCATCTTCTCTTCTCAATTTTCTCTTATAGTTATCCCTTTTCTCTTCTTAAGCTCCCTCAGGATGGAGAGAGCAGCTGGCAGATGGAGAGTTGATGATGAGGAGGAGCTGGAGGAGGAGATAGAAAGTGCAGGGCAGGTAGACAGAGTCCTCTTAGAGTTGGAGCATCAGTCTGTCTGTCAGGGTCTTTGTACATCCATTCATCCATCAGTCCATCTGCCCGTCTGTCTTGTTGTCCATCCATTTGTCCATCATCCCATCTTCTCTCTAGCCAGGAGAAATCTCCAACATCCACATCTCTGGAAATCCAAAATCTCTTCTCACAAACTCCTTCCTTTCCCTCACAGAGAGGACAGAGTGAGGGGCGTGGGCCAGGCAACGGCAGGATATGAGAATTGATTATTTAAGAGAGTTCACTCTTTCTCTCTGTCTTTCTCCACCCCACCTCTTCCTCCCTCCTTCCCTCCCTCCCTCTTTCCCTCCCTCCTCCTCCTCCTCCTCTCTGATATAGTAGTCCAAGGAGATGACCAGTCAATCTCCCCTCTGTCACTATGTGTGCTCCCATTAAATATGGAAGGAAGAAGGGAGGGATGGATGGGTAGCTGGATGGATGAAAGGAGGGAGGTGGAAGGATGCTGGCGAGGAGGAGAGCATCTGAAGTAGATGGATGGTTGGAAGAATCATTCTGCAACTCTTCTGCAACTCTTCTGCTTCTCCTCCCCTCCCTCCTGTATCTCTGATGTCGCTCCAAGTCTCACTCTCTCTTCTCGTCTCTCTCTCACTCAGTACATTATTCAGTCTCTCTCTCTCTCTCCTCTCTTTTTTCTACCTACCTACCCCCCACCCACCCTCTCTCTCTCTCTCTCTCTCACTATCTCTCTCTGCCTGTCTTTCAGCAAATTGTCTTTTCCAGTCTTTTATTGGAGCTGCAACCCGACGCCTCTCTCTCCCCTTTACTGTCAGATATCATTACTGGTACAAGCCACGCCCCTACATTCCAGCCAGCCAATGACATAACACAACCCACCCTACTCCAAATACACACACACATACACACACACACACACACACCCTGAAACATGCATGCACACACAAACATATGCACTGATGCCTGTTGCAGGTTGAGGAGGAGACAAGGTAGGAAACAGCTGAATGCCACAGAAGAACAAACTGAAATGCTAGCAGTGGCTAGATAGATAAAGAGATAATTGTGTGTGTGTGTGTGCGTTTGTGTGGGAGACAGAGAGAGAAGCAAGAGTGAAATGAGAGAGACGTTCACCCAGTTTCACCCAGTAACAACAATTCACATAGAAGCACAGCACCAACAGGTATGCTTCTAATGTATGTAATGTAATGTATGCGTGAACTAGTTGATAGGTTTGTTGTTTATACATATGTGCATTGGGTGTATGTGTGCTTGGAGGAGAGAGATCTTCTCCTGAGGCTGTTTCCAGACACTGCAGCACCCAGCTCTCCCACACACTCTCACTCTCTCTCTCTCTCTCTCTCACATGCAGACACACACACACACACACACACACACACACACACACACACACACAGACAAACATACACACATACACAGAAATACACGCATAGAGCATGACTCCAGAATGGAAAACAACAGGCTGTTGCTGGGCACCGACTGAGATAAAAGAAAAGAGAGAAGGTAGGAGAGGAGAATAGAGGAGAGGAAAGGAGAGGAGAGGAGAGGAGAATAGAGGAGAGGAAAGGGGAAAGTCGACAACCGACCAGGACAGCAAGCATCCTCACAGCATCCTTAAAGCATGGCAGAAAGGCCTAGAGGCTTTGAATTAGCTAGTGTGTTTTAAGGCAAAGGGAATATAAGTTAGTCCTGTAACTTGCTTCACCACGTCTCAAACTGACCTTAGCTGTAGTCTCTTGCTCTCTACCTCAACTAATCCAAGTCATTTCATGTGGTATTCTCAAGAATCTTGGGTGCACAGTTAGCCATTGCTAACTAAACAGCTATTGTATCCTCCCTGAGGATTAGCCACAGGTGGAGCAGCACCCCTGTCACAGCTTCTTCCTGTGTTTCCTTGGGAACCGTATCTATGGCAACAGCTTTGCAGAGTCCTGAAATACACCTGATACTGGCTGACTAATGTGTTGTTTTCCTAAGATCTGAATAGATGTCACTGTGATTTCTTATGCTTCTTATTAACCTTCTGAGAAGAAACCTGCCTCATATGTGATAACAGAGTGGGTGAGAGTGATCGAGCGTTTTTAGAGCGGTTTCCCCTGAATCTGGCTTGAATCATCCCACTTTGGAAGAGCCCCGTGTGTATACAATGTGAATGTAAAACTGTTGCAGATTGATCACGCTGAGGCATAGTCCCTACAGTCCTACTTCACAAAGTTCCTTCTAAATTCTCATTTTGACTTTATATCGACACCACTGAAGTCTATTCATTTCCTGTTAGTAACTCGGAAAACTTTTCGCTACTAAATTAAGCTAAAACTTGCTATGTGGGAACAATCACCCACCGTGCTGGCTGAGAAAAGTTATTTGGGACTGACAGTCTAGGAGTTCTCATTAGCCTGGGTTAGCGAGTCAGGATTTCATGACATTCAATTAAGTAAGTAAAAGCCTAACCTACAGCATACAAGACAAAGAACATAGCAGCATTTTTCCCATATTTGTAATAAAGGTTTGTGGCTGCATGGCTGAGGAAGTGCAAAATGAATGAATGTGAGAGCTGATATCAGACATTCACACATAACTAAACACCAAAAAACAGAACCCAAGATGAAAAAAACATGCACTAAGTTGTTGATGGCCAGATGTGGGATACAAACCACTTGGTTAACCAACTCCATCGAAAACAACACATATGAAGAGCTAAAACTATATGGCTGCGGAGCATTACACTGATGCAACCGGAGCTTCAAGAACCACCCACAACCAGTAAGAATAGAGAAACATATCAGTCATGTTGTGCTCAGTGCTAATACACGGAGAAGCTAGCAGCTAGCATAAATTACAACTGGAACAATATCATTAGCATCCGTCCGTCACCCTCTACCGTCAGTCTGTCTGCATTTAGCTACATTAACAAAAAGTACAATCCACAGACATGTGAGCTGACATAACAATTCAGTGACACACTGGCCGTATCACACCAACCCCGCCTTCGTGCGCCTCTTTCTCTTTCACTTTTTCATTCTCTCTCTCTCTCACCCTCTCTCTCTCCAGTCAAATGTCAGCCAGTGAATGCCAGCTCTATTAATATTTCAGGACCAATTAAATAAAAGCACACATCATGCATGTTTAATGTCCAACTGCTGAGAGAGCCAACTTTGCCATTCCATCCTCTACAGGTAAGCCGAGCTAGTTATAGACGGCCTAACATACAAACGCTGCGTTCACTTTTTTTTTTTAACAAATGATTTCCTACTTCTCCTAGTCTGGCTGTGGGCCACCACAGACTGACCCACAAATTATTTTGGATCCGAGCTCAAGCAGGCTGTAGACAGTCTGACCCTGTAGGCACAGTAACCTACTAACAACACAGCTACGCATGTTTGGCCGTAATATAACCTGGACTGTTGTCTGTCTGAACTCCTAAAAACATAGTACAGTATTACCATGCTATGTAAACAATCAGATGTTGAACATTAGTGGCCAACTAAAAATTGAAACCTCATTTTGTATTTTTTGTTGCTCTGTCACATTGTGTTAGCTTGTCTTTAACTTCTAACATGACTCTCAATAAAACTGCAATAAATATTATCTCTTTATATTGTCAACAGCCATAAAGGGACGCTTGTACAGCTATAAGCACTGTAAGCCAGACGCCATGCAGATCTAGACTGTGGTCTATTCCAGTGGTTCCTAATCATTTTGGCTTCCCCCCAGCCTTTCCATTAGATCCCTTTCAGATTCTGGTAAGGGCCATTTTGAAGAGCTACAGTATGTCAAGCTCCCATGGTAAATACGGAAGATATAGTGAGAGAGACATAAAGCACTGGGGGGTGGTTGTTTGTCTTCTCAGCTATAAAGCAATTTATTTAAACATCAAACTCATTTTTCTCCCAAGAGACCTGGGTGCTTTCAGCATCAACAACAAAGAACATAAAATAATGGAAGCACAACACAAAGAAACCCCCACAAAATGTCATAATTAATACAAGCATCAGCTTATTTCATTTCTGTTTTCCAGCCAAGTATTAGAATACACAGTGGCACATTCACAGTGCTGTATATCACACCGCTATTGAGAAATGCTGATCATCTCTTCGCGTCACACCTGTCCTGAGTGACAGTGCCAAGTAAATATTTCTCATTCACTTATCTTGCGGGTTGATGAAATTTCACTCTGCTAGATGGCTCGATACCAACAAAGACAAGGTGAAACTAGATACCTGGCCATCTCTGCGCTACTTTACGGGTGACAACATGCAGAAAATTCAATATTTCATCTCTAAATAAATAATAATAGATAAATATAAGCTGCTCAGTGCTCCCGCGGGTGAGGTCAAGCTTGATCCATGCTGTTCTGTAAAGGCTTTATCGCACTGGGTGTCTGTCAGGGCAGAGCCAAACCTCGCCGTAATGGTTTATAAAAGTGTCTGGATGTTATTTTTTTCTTGCGCATGTACTGTACAGTAGCTGGATTGATTGCCCATTCAGCCCGGTGGCCTTGCAAACTGGGGCAGAAATCACTTCACACCTGTTAAATGCCAGTCCTGCATGTAGAGGTCTTACTGACTGTTGATTTCTATTACTGCATCAGTGGGAGGGAAGCAGGATTCATTGGGGAGGAGTGATTTGGCTGACTGACAGGGTTGAGCAACATCCAGCAACAAATCTGCCCACTGTCTCTGTGTCTGTCTGCCTGTAATTCTCTCTTTATCCCATCTCTTGCCGCTCCCTGGTCCTCTCTGTCTTTCCTTCCTTCCTTAATTATCTGCATTAGCTTAATGACTAAGAGCCACTAAGGTCTACGAGTGGCCTATGTGTGTCTTACTGTTTGTGTGCTATACAGAGACAGCAAGTGACTTTTTACTGTTCTCCTCAGTCAGTCTCTCCAGTAGATATAACTTCTGGCAGTGAAGTTATTTAAACATAGTCAATTATACTGCTGCAGTACTGGCTGCATTTCCTCTCCAGTCAAACTGTCTAACGGGTTTGTCAATACTGATAACAATGAGTCCTACTATTCCCTTTATTACTCTCCCGTCTGTGCTGATGATATTCATTTATTCAGCCATCACTGCCCGCAATTAAACGGTTAGAGAAATTCTGTTTAGTCAGATTTTGATTTGTGAGGGTGCCACACACAGAAGAGGTTCGCTCTTTGGCTTCTGCTGCCTCCTGCAGTTTATAACTGCAATTACATCTAAACTAAGAGAAGATGAAAGGAGAGACTGTCAGCTCTCTTTCCACTCTCTTTCTAATGAACATGTTCCATACAGAAGACTCAGCAGCAAAATTAACAGACATTATGGGACAGACAGCATTATTTCTACTTTCTGGGCTTTTGCTTTACTGAGTAGCAAGTGAAGATTACACTCAGGTTCATTCCTTGTGTAATCCTCCACATCACATCCATGTCAGACCATGTGTACAGTACAAAAAGTCATACAAACATATCAATAATATGATCATGCTCTGTATTAGCATCATCCAGAGAACCAAAACCAGTGGATACAAGAGCATTAAGGCAGCGTTTTGGTTCTGACTTTAGGAGATTAGATATTCATGTTAAATTATTTAGATAAAAGCATGCAAGCCAGTGAGCATGCAGCAGAGCTGATCTCTTAAAGGTGCTACATGGAGCATTTTTAAGTGTCAGAATAATGAACATATCCTTGTAAAAATTAATCAGGATACAAAGTATAATTACCATAAACAAAAAGACAAATCTTCTGTGGTATTTATTTTTGTATTGTTTCAAAGGATTAAATCATATAATTTCCTACAGTGTCACATACTTGTCCCATCCCTCCCTGCTGTCTCCTCTCCAGATAAGTTGCTTGTCTGTGAGAACATAGACATGCTAGAAGGTTGTTGTTGTTTTTTTCTGAGAGCTCTGATGCTTTAGCTCCATTTGCACAAGGAGAAAAGTGTTGTATTACATAAGGTTTCCTGTCTTTTAACAATTTATTGATCTTAATAAAAAGCTACATGGAGCACCTTAAATTGATAAATAAATCCAGTCGATGTAATGAGTCCAGGGCAGTCTGCAGAATTGTCTCAAAAAACACAAGAAATAATAAATAAAAAAAGAACTGCATGCTCAAATATCTTTAAATTTGGGGACAAGAAACGACTGAAAACCGACATCACATCACGAATGAACAAAGTAGTAACGATGAAGTCATGCGACGGGCTCAGAGGCGGGATTACCTGGTAGTAGGCGTGGCTTTGCGAATAGAGGGAGGAGAAAGGTGGGGCTGGGACTTCATTCAGCCTCTCTCCCTCTGGGTGAGGCCACGCCTCGTCATCAAACGGAACCTCAGGAGATTCTACCTACGATGTACAGACAGAGCTCAGGATGGTGCAACTCATACACACACACACACACTACGGCAGACTAATACGTTAGGCGGCCCTGCAGGCTGATCATTGCACAGGTGGCAGCATTAATTTAACACAGTTATCTATAATATATTCATTCTTTCATGATATACTTCAGGATCGAGCAGAAAGTCACTGACAATCAGTGACAATTGATTTATTTAACTCAAAAATGTAGATCATTACATATTATGACCAGTAGTGGTACGGATAGAAAAGAAGTCTTAGGTATACTATTCTAAATATATATGTTTGTATGTGTATATATATATATATATATATATATATATATATATATATATATATATATATATGGCAGATCAAAAGTCGGGGCTTGAATCTAAAGGTGACCGTGCTTTTGCCATCAGGTCCCCTCGGCTTTGAAACGACCTGCCGCAGGATATAAGGCTAGCAGAATCAGTAACTTCTTTTAAATCACTTCTTAAAACCCATTTCTACAGACTTGTTTTTATGTGATGTTGTATTTTTTTATCATCTTTCTATATTGTCTTTTAATCTTTATGTCATCTCTCTATTGTTTTTCATTGTCTTCTACTGTCGTCTTCTTAATGTCAGACTTGTTATTGCTTTCTGTGTCGTGTGTCTTTGCTTTTGTATTGTCCTGCCTTTGCTTTGTCTGTCAAAGCACTTTGTAAACTATAGGTGCTATATAAAGATATAATTATTATTACTACTGTTATTATTATTATTATATGTTGCATCACAACACAAGATGTGATATACTGTGCGTATGGATTATTTACAGTATATAACAGAAACTGAGTACATCCCTGTGCAATATCACTAAAATGTTAAATGATTCAAAATTGTATCATCTTACAATAATTGTAGTATTTTTAGGGTGAAGTGAAAGGTGTTTGATCTTATTTGTAATTAAAAACAAACAGGTAAGAAAGACTAAATTGAAAATACAGGCCTTAAGTACAACCTCAATGCAACAATAGTGAGTACACCTGTGACCACTGAAACGAAAATGATTACACCTGCGACTTCCAATTAGATTAGATTAAATAAGGCTAATTGCCTGAACAAGGTTGTAAAAGAACCTGTGAACACCACAACTTTCTTAGTTTTGGCCTTGGTTGTGTCTCATGCAACATGGCTCCACATGGTGAGGAATTGCCTGAACAAGTAAGAAACGAGATTGTGAGACTTCATAAAGATGGGAGAGGGAGAGGAGCAGAAGTAGTTGCGGCAGTGGTTATTAGGTACAAGAGGACACATACTACCGATAACAGACGGTGCTCCGTGCTCGAAAAATGACGGCACAACCTTACATTGACAAACAGACGGGCAAGTGCTTCTGATTTAACTGTGGAAATTGGTGTTTCAGTGAATGATCAGACAATGCGAAGGACATTACATGAAGTCAACCTCTACATATGACGTCCAAAAATGAAAACAGAACAGCACAAAACTGCAAGGTTAAACTTAGCCAAAGAACATGAAAAGAAGCCTGATGAATATTGGCGGCACATTCTTTGGTCAGATGAAACAAAAATAAATTTCTTCGGATCAGATGGAGTCCAGCATGTTTGGCGTGGACCTGGCCAGGATTACCACAGTGACTGCATAGTGCCGATCGTGACGCATGGAGGTGGGAGTTGCTGATATGAAGCTGCGTGAGTAAAAAGGTGTAGGGGAGATGACATTTATAGATGGCACTAAGAATGCAAGTTTGTATACCCAAATACTGACTGAAAAGATGACTCCCAGTCTCAGGAAGGTTGGCAGGAGAGGGATTTTCCACATACTAGTTTTTAAAGAAGAAAAAAGTGAAAACTATGACCTGACTAAGTGTGTCCCCTGACCTGAATCCAATAGAACCTTTAGAGTATTTTAAAGAGGAAGGCAGAGCAACAAAACCCCTCCAGCAAAGAGCAACTAAAAAGAATCATCTGTGAAAAATGGCACAACATCTCTCCACAGATTTGGACAAGACTGGTATCATCCCTGCCCAGGAGGATCAAATCTGTCATCAAAAACAAAGTAAAATATTAAAAAAATAAAAGAATGGAGTCTCACTGGTGAAGGCTGTACTGACTTTTGTTGCAGTTCGTTCCTAAATACGGACCTTTCATTATAGTTTGATTAGTGAAACATTCTGTGGTGTTTTGCCTAAAAACAAATAAAATTGTATTAATTGAAATGATTTGTAATCGCTTAACATTTTAGTGATATTGACCAGAGATGTACTCAGTTTTTGTTATATACTGTATATGATGAAGACATAACGCAAATGTACACTTAAGATAAATTAGAGAAAAAGAAGGAGAAAGTGTGTGTGTGTGTGTGTGTGTGTGTGTGTGTGTGTGCACTTGAAAAGGAGAGAGAGAGAGAGAAGGGAACATGTACATGGAGAGAGCAAGATGGCAGATCCATCTGTCATGCAGAAGAGAGCCAGATCGAGCACCTGTGGTCTCACTCTCACACACATACACACACATACACACACATACACACACACACACCATTTGGAAAGGAGGAGTTCTCAAAATAACCCGAATACCCAAATACACCAACAGCAATACACAAGAGTGATGCAAAGATGATGGTGTTTATGATATAGTGGTGTGGTTTTGTTACTAGATAAAGATATGTGGATCTCTAAGCTATGTCCATGAAGCGTGAGATGAACCTCAGTGGTCACAGGTGAATGATGAAGATGGCATCCAACTAGGTTAACAGCCTAAAACTCTTTAAATACATTTCCAGATAAAATACATAGACATAGACAAAATGCATTGTTGGTGTATGGTGGTTCATGGTTCTTATCAAACAGAAGGCACATATTAAAAACTTGATTAATTAATTAAGTGAATAAAAAGATAAACAATCAGTCAAATAATCAGCCATTCATGTGATGTTACAATTTTGCATTGATGTCAAAAAACCTCGCTACACACCTCAGTAACTTCAACAGTGAAATGCTTTGAGAAGAGATGGGAGGCTGTTATCCAGCCACAAGGTGGAGCTACAAACCAACATTTCCTCCACCATACTGATAAAAATGAACTGCTGTAGTTTTGTCCGAAGCTTGTCCTGCAGACAAAACTTGGACTTGAGGTGACTGGCGACTGAGTCAGTACAATGACAGCGTATGATGACTTAGAACTGACACACCGCTAATACACACACTCCTCTGCTCCGACTGCCCGCAGCATGCTGAGGGCTGTCGTAACTTACCCAATAAACACACACCGCCGCTGACAACATAAGTGATAATCACTCATGCCAGATTTTTAAAAAAGGAAGACATATTAGTGGGGGAGGGGGGTGGGGTATGATACAAAGAAGAAATACAGAAAATGACAAAGAGACAGAGACATGAATGGGAAATGAGAGAAAATCAAAGGAGCGAAAAAAAATCCTTTGCCGTTTTAAATCTTATTCTTTATTGCCTGTCAGCTGTTTAAGAATCATTGTAAAGCCTTTTGTGGCTTATAGCTTGAAAAAAACAGAGCATTTGCGTGGCAAGAGAAGGATAGAGAGAATCCACGGGAAAATCACTGGGTGAATAAACCTTTGATCACTGAGTTTTGTAGTTCAAGGTGGTGTAAATAATTTGTTTCTTAATATGCATATTCTCATGCATTTCTAATGGACTATGAACCTGTCTCTGCTCTCTGCCGGATTCCATATGAAAAAAGACACCAGTAAAACCTACAACTCAAAAAAAAACAAGTAACATAAAGAGGAGCAAGAAACATAAACAAAAGATGTTGACGTGTGTAATTAAGAAATGAGTGTTTGCATGCTAGAGAATATATGAGAGTGTGTCTGTGTGTCTGTGTGTGTGTGTGATTGGAGCTGTGAGAGTACAGTGATTTAAGCATTAATCTGCAGACAGATACAGCCCAATCAACCAAAATATAGAGATTACCGAGCGACGCTGTGCGATTATGTGTGTGTGTGAGATTGATATAGAGGAAAAAGAAAAGGAGACAAAAAAAGAGGGAGCCAGACGGACACAGACTGGGTGCAGAACAGAGATAGTAATGGGCCTCATTACTAAAAAATGGGACAAGCATTCGACTGAATCCCTGCATGCCAGTTCTGCAAAAGTATTCTCCTGGTACAAAGAAAGGCTCTGTGCATGGAAGTAAATTTAGGCCAGTATCCTTGACTTCTAAGTACTTTTCAAAAAAGACCTAATTCTGGAGCCATATTGAAAAAAGGTCTCACTACTTCTGTTTGCACTTGAACTTAAAAAGGTTCTGCCTCGGCCACCTTGACAGCACCGTGTAAAGTCATCCGCCTCGAAAAGATACTAGACCAAGTTCTGAATAAATTACTACACAATTGTATCATGTCTATTTTTGAGTGACTATAATAAACTTGACTGTGTTATGTTTTTGTCCATTTTCCAGTGGCAGACAAAGGTTCCCAAATATTTGTATAGTCCCTCAATTAAAAGAAATACTCTGTGGTCCAAATGCAAACAAAAAAGTAGTTCCAAAAAAAAGGAGGAGACGCTTTTGGCACGTCACAAAATGCTCATAAAATATCGAAAGTGACAACATATTTAATTTGTTTTCCCTCAATATCGGTTTCTCGCAAAGTCACATTTGTTTGAAACAAATAAAGCATGATTAAACATTTTTATGGTTTTGTTTAGCCACTCACAGCATTGTGGTCTGTGTGGTCTTGTGATTAAATATTGAAAAAGCCAATAGTGGTTTGAAGCATTTACTATTAACATTAACCAAAACCACAATCTTTCCTTAACCAAAGTGCTTTTATTCCCTAAACTTCAACCACACACAGGACTCAGGGAGCAAACCATCTATCTAGCGTGTCAAAGCCGTACTCTTCCTACTACTCCCACCATCCACCCTGACCGCCTCCTTTTGACTTCAACACAATACAAGAACATCACTGCACTTAATCCAGGCAGCAGCTATTTTTCCCTCAACACATAACTGTCAAAACAAATTAGTATATAAAAATAAATTCTTGGAGAAAGGATTGGGAGAGGCACATACTCTGGCACTAATCAAAGGCAAAATCTAAGTTGTTGCTGTTTAAGGGTTTATATATTGTAAACACAGCAAGAAAACTGGGCTTCTGTTTCAATAATGATCAATTCACGATGTTACCAAAAGTCTTCAATTATGTATGAACACCTCAGACATGTGAGTTCAAAAACTATGGATTGGGCCTTTAAGTCAAAACATAAAAATGACTGAAAGGTTTACTAAACTAAAACATAAGTAATATCAGAGTTATTTGAACTGACGGACAAACAGAGTGGAGCGTGACCTTTGTGTTTGTGTTCCTACAACTACAACAGACAGGTAAACAGTGTTTGTTAGCAGATGTGATGGCGACCAGAGAATGTCAGTATAATGTGAAAGCTTGTTGTTTGGCATACTGATAAAGCGCCAAAGCCTCAGAGATAGACAGCGAGAGTTAGTTACCTGAGCAGGCGTGATGTGTGTGTGAGTGACATATCCGTGAACGTGTTGAATCTGAGACAGCTGCCGCTCCGCCACCTGAACCAGCTCTGCCCCCCGCAGGTCACCGTGACGACTGAGAGATCCGTCCCTCCCCAGTGATCGTTCCCCTTCTCTCTCCATGGTCCCGGAGCCCCCTCCCTCTCTCCTCCAGGTCCCCCGCTCCCTCCCCTCCCTCCCCAGGGTCCCTCCATCACTCAGCTCTCGGGCTACTCCCATCGGGTGCTGATGGCAGGGGTGTTGGTGGAGTTTTGGGGCGCCTGGCGACGCCCCTTCCTCTTCTTGATATCGATACTTCTACAGCGAGAAGGGAGGAGGATGAGCAGAGAGGAGAGGAAAAGATGGAAATGAAAAAGAAAATGCAGGGAAAAGGGAAGAAAGGAAAACCGAGAAAGAGACAGAGCGATAGAGGAGATGTCAATAAAAGAAGACAGAGATGGTCGGGATGAGGAGGTTTAAGAAGGTGGGCAGGAAGCAGAAATAAAAGACAAAGAAGAAGAGAGAGGTTATTTTAAAGGAGGAAAAGATTTAGTCAAGCTGGAAAGTAAGAAAGCATTAGTGATGCTCAGCAAAACTGCAATCAGCATAAAAGAGTATAGCGGAGTGTGTGTATGTATGATTGGTATGACTTAAGTCACTTTCAGGGACACACACCAGATTTAAGACCAGTTGATTTGGGACAGCCTGTGCAATTGGGGACAAAAGCCGTGTCCCCAATTGGTAAAACGCTGATTTTTAGGTCAGTGGTTCAGGTTAAGGTTAAGGTTAAGGTTAAGCAAGCAGTGGTTATGGTTAGGGTTAGGGTAAGTCTATGTAAATACCTCAAAAGTGACTTAAGTAAACCTGTGTGTGTGTGTGTGTGTGTGTGTGTGTGTGTGTGCATTCATGTGTAATGAGATGCTTCTACAGTACAGTTTGTGTGTGTAAGCACATGCGGCCGTCCAGGTGTACACCCAGCATGGTAGTAATTGTTTCATAAGCTTTCTATATTTTGCATACCTGAACACACACACAAACACACACAAACACACACACACACACACCTAAAAATACACACACGCTGGACATGAAACAGAAGTTTTGAGGCAAAATGAGATGCAAAACTGAATGAGGACAGTGAGCGGGAGGCAACTGTGCCTGAAGGAATAACTGTTTCTTTCTCTCCTCCTCGTCTCTCTATACCTTCATCATGCCTCTTTCCCTTCCACATCTTAGACTCGCACTAAGTCTCACTATTCCCTTTCTCCCCCTCTCATTCCCTATTCCCACGCACTCTACCTCGCCTCACTTCATCTTTTTAAAAAAATGTTTTGATGTTTTTTTCTGCTTTACTGGACAGAGTACAGTGCAGCTGAGGGGGAGGGATGACAGGTCCAGTTTTGAATCCCTGACATCGTGGTTGCATGGTGTGCAATTTACCCAGCAGAGCAGCTGGGAAACTGGCCTCTCCGTACACCACTGAATGCACAGGGACAACTCATTCCTTCCAGGAAGTACAATGATGAGGTGGACCCAGGTAAAAATCCTTCACCCCTCATTAAGTTTTCATCTAGACCAATCAGCAGGAGGAGATACAGATAAAGGGAAGCAGGATTTTTAAGCTTCGGGACAAATGAGATGTGGATTCTCTGATCATATCAACACAGAGATAACAATGCAATTTCAGCTAAGACACAGACAGCTTATACAATGACAAAACAAACCATTTAAGTAGGATCTAGTCACGCATTCAGTATAATTCAGGTATTGGACTCACAGCTTGACTCTATCCGAGGGTTAAATGAAAGCGAGAATGTGCACTGTCAGAAAATTATAGCACATTTAAAGGATTTGCGGCACACACCTGCTAAGACTATTATGCTGCCATCTGCATTTCAACCTCATTGTACCACAGCTCAGTTCTTGTATTGAAATACACCAGTTGACAGACTTTCTACATCATAATACAAGAGACAGAGATGTTAAAACAAGTGCTGTACTAACCCACAATGTAATAAATGTTGAGCAATATAATGACATGTCAAATGGCATGAGTACATCAGGAAAACACTATAAAGGAATACAGTGAAGGTCATTGTCACTGCCTTTAAAACGACCATCTCTTATTCATGACTGAAACATTTTCTGTTTGTGAACCTTTTTCTTTCTTTTTTTTTTGCACATTTCAAAATGTAAATGTTCAGCTTCACCACATGACCTCTATCAAGAATTATTCATTTTATAATGCATGGCTTCCTTTTAGTCTGTCCCTGTTCTTCTTCTTCTTTGAAACTACACACCTGAGACATTTTGTACACATAAAAGAAAGTGAAAACATCCCCTTAGACACTCTTCACAGCTGTTATCTAATACAACTTGCAACAGAAAATACATTTTGAAGGAAATGTAATGCTAAATGCTAAATGAACGTATCTGCAAAATGTTCAGCAACAATGTATTTTGATTTCTTTTTCTACAATATTTGAGAAATGTACATCAACGGGAAGGAAGAGGGTTAACAGATGTTTTACAGCTGGACACTGTGATAAATGTAAAGCTCAATTCAAGAAAATGGTCTTAGTAACATGACTTTTAAACACAATATATGTATTAGCACCAGCTCGTGGGTACTGGGGTAGTCAGAAAGGCAGATTTTGTGAACTGGTGTTGTTGGTTTAAGTTGAGTCATTACATATAGAGTTGAGAATATAATAACAATAACCATTAACAGACAAATACAGCCTGCAGCTTAGAGACGAGATAGATTCACCTCCCCTACAGTGAGCCAGACAGTCTCACAGTCAGTCCTATTAATATGACATTTAACCTTTTGACTCGCTATCACTCTAGCTAACCACAGGAAGCCAGGACTGACTTCCCTGAGTGTGTTTGTGTGTACTTTTATTAATCAAAAAGCTGTTAAACTGGTCCCTAAAAGGTTAAACATTAAGTTTTGGGTCAATCGGGTTAGAGATGGAGGACTGTGGGTGTATGGTGAGAGTTAGTGGTTTAGATCAGAGCTGAAACAGCTAGTCAGTTAATCAAATAACCAACTGAACATTAGATGAATCAGCAACTGTTGTTGTTTTTTTCTTGTTTTACATTACAGTAAACCAAATATTTCTGGGTTTTGGTCCGACAAATATCTGAAGACATTGCCTCTAGGATATTGTGCATTTTTTCCGCTTCATTAATCCAGAAAATAAACATGAATCATGAAAATCGTTACCCTATAGTTCAGACAATGATTGGGGTCAGGCATGTAGCGGTAATGTTCAGAAAAGCCTCCAGGTAATGTCCATACAGCGTTCCTTCCAAGTCAAGAAAACAAGTGTGTGTGTGTGTGCGTATGCGTGTGATTTGTCATACAGCTCCCTCTGTGTCTCTGTATCAGTAACTACGCAGCCAACAGTCTTAATTAAACATCCTTCCCAAGAGAGAAATTTAAACAGTTTGTGCTCGGGCCCAGACTGTGTGAAAATGCTGTTATTGGTTTTTCCCTTGTCAAGTGTTATTCAATATTAGACTTGAAGTATCCTTGATTCAAAAGACTTAACAACAGTCTACTCAACATCGATTCTATGATGTGTTTACACTTATGTTTTAACAACCACCTACTGACAGCAAGCACAGTGACTTACCAGGGCAAGATTAAAACATTATCACTACATGTGACCCCGCGCTGCGGCCGACTGTCATCTCAGTCAGCATCAAGATGCAAAAGCTATTCTAGAAATTGTGTTTTGGGGCAGGGAGTGGGCGGCTACTTTGCCCAGGAGAGCCCCTCTGTGCGCAACGGTATCAGCTAATTCTTATGAATTCAAATAGACATGGTGTGCTCTCTCCCCGCTTCCCCTGCTGCATACTTTAACCTCATTTAGACTGGAATTGGGAGTAAACACTCCTCTGACAAATGTGAGCCCGTCTCATGACCTTCAGCACGTTTCATTCCCTCTCCGCCTCTCGCTCTGATCTTTTCATTCACTGTCGGCTCGCTAATTAGTCAGAAATGCCTCAAAATAATCTTGGAAGCAGCGGTTGAACAGCCAAGCACTAAGACCCTACAGAGACCCTGGCTCACACTATTGTCACAACACTGCTGCTCCTGCCCTCTGCACTCACATGCACGCGCATGCACACACACACACACACACACACATAATCCTACATTTTGTGTTTAATTTTCACATGACACAAGAACACCTCTGAATAAATTCATGGATGAACGGACAGAGACACCAAATATGTCTATTTTAATAGTGTGTATGTGTGTGTGTGTGCTTCTCTGCTTGCTCAACTAGCAAGAGCAAACCATTCCTAATCAGGACTGTGCCTGCAGATAGCCTGCTCAACACATGCACACACATGCATACAAACACACACGTGCACACAGTGGCTGTCATGTGTTAGTGTGTCAGCCAGTCTTGCGTAGCCAGAAAAACGTGACTAGATTGGGAGCAGATTCAGCATCCTAGTACATATCTGTGTGTTTGTATCTGTGTGTGTGTGTGTGTGTCTGCGTGTGTGTGTTTGTGTGTGTTTGTGTGTATGAGAGTAAAGCCAGGCATTAGTCACGCTTGGTGAGATATGAAAGAGCAGGGGATCCTCTGCCGTAAGGGACTTCTCACACACACACACGTGCCTTCGTCTCTCTCTCTCTCTTTGCCTTTTCATTCTCTATCTTTCACATCATGCTCTCTCTCATGCTTTATTGGCGTGAAATATAAAAGTACTAACAACAAATAACAGCTGATGACCGCATTTATTTAGTAACAATGATAGCGTGACAGTAACAAATACAAATGGCTCAATGATATGAAGTTAGCCGATCACAAAATCAATGGACACATTTATCAAAGGAATGACTTCTTTCTAATAGGATAATGAATGTTTTACTATACAGTTTGGACACACTTTGCACTATTGGCACATTTTCTTCCCCACCTACAGTATCATTCAATTTTTATGAACTACAATAAATTAATCTAAACATCTGTTTCACTCCACAACTCTCTGTTGGTAAATATTTAGTGCATGTTTTCTTTTTTTTTGTTCCATGACAACATCCTCCCTGAATGTGCTTGTTACTATAAGGTGATGTAATATGACCGAATAGTGGAGAGTTAGTGAGAAAATAAGGTCCCAGTGTACAACAGTTACACACGAACCACTTGAACAGGCTACTTGCAGTTTTCAGACTAAATTGCCCAAATTCAGATTTTTTTTCAAAACTCTATAAGAATTAAAGTTCATGATCAACAAAAAAGTAGTTTCTATGACTGGAAGTTTAAATTAAAAAAAAAAAAGCAACAGGAAATAAATTATTTAAAAGCAGATGTCCTGAAAAAGTAGAATAACACGGCTGATAAAATAAGACACTCAAATACTGAATTAAAGTTATTTAAAATGTCAAAATTGAAAGTTCTTCTTAATATTTTCATTAACTCTGAAATATGTATGAGGACCTGCAGATTCTCCTTAACTGACTCAAACATGGCCTCGCTCAGTGAAGTGTCTTCAGTAGAAATATACAGACCCAAGCAGAACCAGAGGAACAGATTCATCTATTTTGAATGTGTTGAAATGTCTGACCCAGTTAAGGTGTGTTTGATTTATCTTCTCAGGCAGTTAAAAAGCTTCAGAAATGGACACATTGCTTTGGCAACGTCAAATGAATATACTTTGCCCTCATGTATCCGTCTATGTGTTTATCTCTCTCTTCTTCTCGTAACTTATGTCAACATGTTATTTTAAACTTTACTTTTCTCGTTATTACTAGTGTGGAGTGAGTATTGTTGAGATATTATCAATTCTGATGCCTACACACTCATAGTAGCTTTTTATCACTTAACAGGGTATGTTAATGAATGCTGTTAGAGTTACACTATTATAATTATTACGGTAATTACAGTAATGTCTATGCAAAAACAATACTTCCTGCAGGGAAGCATTTATTAGGCAAACTACAAAAAGCAGTTGAAGCAAATCTTGACTTAGTCTCAGAGGTTAGCAGCTGACATAACTTGTTTAAAAAAAAAAACGGATATACACTTAGATAGGGATATTTTCTGCACTATTTTGTCACCACATATTCTAAAGGAGAGATACACGAAAAGATGCAGCCAAACATACGGTTCCAGGTGACAGTCGTAACCTCCATCGAGGTAAGCGCTGCCCCCGACTGTGTCATTGCTGACTAATGGAAACACAGTTAGTGCTATGCTGGCATCACAGAGTCCTGATCATGGCTGCTCTCAATACACACAAGCTGACAGACATCTGAAAAAGAACGGTGGTAGTTGACCAACAGGACCAAAAATCACATCTACAGACTGTACAGCAACATTCATGAGTACAAGAACACTGCTCTTACTGTGTCACACACTATTGTTGACCCCCGTCCTCTCTCTCTCTCTCTCTCTCTACAGCTCTAGTCTAGCAGGCTGACATGATGAGGTGATCTAATAGGACAGAAGTGAAGTCCGTACAGTTTATTAGGGCCTAACTGCTGAACTGCACAACAACATGCCTATGCATGCACACATATACACACACACACACGCAAACACAGTCAACTGGACCTACTGTACTTTCTTATATTACATGAATTAATCACAGAAAATTGAACGCTCTCCTCTCAATCTCAACCTCTTCTATTCAATTATTATTATTGGGGTGATTAAAATAACACTGCTAAACCGGTAAAAAATGAACTTTAAACATGATACTAGGATAATAAGTCATTTGTTTGCTAAAGCTGTACATATTGTCTTTTCATTTCCACGTGTCTCTCGCTCTCTTTCTCAAGCTCAGGTCAAGATTTCACCGTGGTATTTAGACAAGTTTATAGATCCATTTATGGAGCCATTTTTGGGTTAGCTGTGTATTTAATAACAATTCAAAGATACAGCACAGTGTACTAACAGTTCCTACACATCAAAGGCACATTTCCTTAAGCTCTTGGGTGGAACTTTAATATTTCATGTGTTGATTTTCCACTCAACAGTTTCAGAGTACTTTGCAAGATGATGATTGCCAATTTTAGCCTAAGCTCATTCACTTAGCATGGCCTGATGTTATGTAATTAGCGAGTGGGCATACTCATGGGGGTTATAGTTTTATCAATTTAATAATGGGGCAGAGATGGTGCGGTCTGCCAAAGAACTGTCAAGTGGCTTCATTCATAATGGAATGATGGTGAATTTGAGGCAGCTTCGATGGCTAGAATATGGATTTACAGGGGAGACAGATGTCCAGAGGATTCTTGTTTTTAATCAAACAAATTCATGAGTAATTTGCCGTGGAAATGTACCATATTAATTTAGACATACATCTATTCTCTACCTGCTTATCCAGTTCGGATCTGTGGGTGTGAGAGCCTTTTCCGGCATGCATAGGACAAGACACGGGATATCCTCCCACATCGCCACAGGGGGTAACGCAAAGCTTCCAATTCACCTAAACCTCCTTGTCTTTGGATAAAGGGAATAAAAGCTGAGCACTAACACAAACGCGGGGGAGAACATGCAAATTCCACACATAAAGGCCCAAACTGACTGAAGAGTTTGAGCCAAAGACCTTCTTAGCGACATTGCTACACTGTCCACTGCACCACTGTGCCTGTCATCGACAGCTAGCTTACATATAAAAGAAGTACATGGATAAAGGTACATGGTGAAATTATGTATGGGCTCAAAACCTTGATACTTTTTGGTGGCAAAAACTATCAAGTAATAAAAAATGACCTTGAATACCTGGTCAGTTCCATAGTCTTGTGTATTTACTCAAATAGTTAAATTATAATTTTGCTAATTTTAGACTTATTTTTATTTAGGCTCAGCTTTTGGGTTTTTGACTTTCGGTCAGGCAAAACAAGAAATTTGAAGAAGTCGACTTGGGCTCAGAGAACTTTTGATGGACATTTTTTGATATTTTGTGATATTTTAATAGACTAAACAATTAACAGTTATACAGAAAAATATACATAATAATATAAATATACAGACAAATAACTGACAGCTTAATCAATAATGAAAATAATCATTGGTTGTATCACTAACACCAAGCTCTCATTTGCTTATGATTATTACCAGTATGTTACACTTAATCCAGCGATCGTATACATATTTATACATATTTATAATTAACATTGTGTTGCATTATCTCTGTATTTAAGAAAATAGCAAAATGAGGCACATTTACAAAAGACATAAATAATTTTAAGTGGTGAGTCAGTGAATCCTCGGATACATTAGTTGTAAAAACAATGTGGAGATGTTGGTGATAAACTGGCTGTAGAGAGTTTGTGATATAAAATTAGACAGCAGAACACAAACCTGCTTTTCTCTCTCCCTGTCTCAACCGCTCAGCCACACACACACACACACACACACACACACACACACAGCTAGGACCCCTCTCTCTCTCTCTCTCTCTCTCCTGTCGGCTACTAACTCTCACCTTAGTTTACCTCAACCCAGAATTCCTTGACAAGCTTAGTCATTAGCTCTTTCTTTCTCTCTATCAGCATATATTGCCTTAGTCAGTCTCTCTCTCACTGTCCACTACTTTGCCTCCATCCCTTACATGTCATGCACACACACACACACTCACACACACACACACACACACACACACACACACACACACACAAACACACACACACACACACACACACAAACACACACACACACACACACACAAAGCCCTCTACCTACCTTGCATCCAAACATCAGAGATATGGTGTTGTTGGTGCATGCTACTTTGCAGTGGCACAACATGTGGCTAACGTTAGCTAGCTGGTCCCGCGCTGGGGGGGCATCCTAGCCTTCATATACACATTTCACATTCACACACATGCACACACTCACACACACACACACACATGCACATGCATGTGTCCTATCAACTGAGCTCCATCCTGTCCCACAATCCCCCACTCTGCCGGCCCCCCCTCTACCCCCGCCGCCCCCCCTGCCTGGCTACGGTCCTCAGCTGTGGCAGGCCAGCGTCCTCTCCCCCACGCTCTTCATCGCTCTCATCTTCATCATCATCATCCTCATCAGTGTAATCCTCATAGCTGGTCAGGATGCAGGGAGCAACATGGTCGCTGTCTGCCTGTGCGTCAGTGTATGTGTGTGTGTGTGTGTCAGAATATGTCAGCACGTGTGTGTGTTCAGTATGTTGTTGTTGTTAGCATGTGTGGTTCAGTCTGCCTGTGTTTGTGTGAATGAATGTGTGTGTGCATGTAAATGTGTGTATGTGTGTGTGTCAGTATGGATGTGGTCTCTCTTGTCCTCCTCTGCAGCAGCAGTCCCAGTCCTCTATCTCCTCTCTCTCTATCTGTGTGAGAGTGTGCCTCTCTCGTTCTATCGCTCCCCTTCTCTCTCTCTCTGTCTCTCTCTTGCTTCCTCTCTATCTGTGTGTCTCTCTCTCTCTCTCTCTCTCTCTCTCTCTCTCTCTCTCACTCTCCCTCGGTTCGCTCCACTGCCTCTCTTGGCCCGCCTCTCAACAGCAAGATCAATGAGAGAGCGAAAGAAAGAAAGAAAGAAAGAAAGAAAGAAAGAGAGAAAGAAAGAAGGAAAAGAGGAAAGAAAGAAAGAAGGAAAGGAGGAAAGAAAGAAAGAAAGAAAGAAAGAAAGAAGGAAAGAAAGAAAAGGAGGAGAGACCTGCGCACAGAGGTGGAGGGAGAATTAAAAAATGTGTCATCTCTCTAGTGTCCCCCTATTTCTACCTGCTGCAGTGATGTTCTGCCTTGTGTAGTCACACACATACACACGCACACATACACACACACACATACACACACACACACATACACACACATACACACACACACATACACAGTGAGGAGGAGGGGGTAAGTGTACTGTATTATACGGGCTAGTGAAGATTGAATTGACCAAATATAACATTGGCAGAGAGAGCGGGCTAGAGAGACATAAAGAGTGAATGAGTGAGGCAGAGACAATGTCATTGCATCACCAGTCACAAGCCATGATCTCCCAAACACACACACACACACACACACACACACACACACACACACACACATTACTAGGGTGACTTGTTCAATTGACATTTGAACACAGCTCTGTTGTTTTGCTGGCAGAAGCACTTTGGCACTGAGCCATTTAAACCACAGGTGACCAGGACTGAATAACTGACAAGAGGATCAGAGTGGGACAGAAACATTGTGTAAAAACAATTAACATTAGAATCAAACCACCGCAGGACAAAAGTTTTACATAATATGCACTCATCTTTAAATCGGAGCATCCCATTCCCTCACCTACACCTCACACCAAATGTGAGCACTCTGTGTAGCTGAACTCATAAATATGCTGAAAAAAAGTCAAAAAAGTCTTAGTATATATTAATATACACTGCATACTGCCAGCTACCGCCTTTGGTTGCATTTACTGTAAATATTAAGGTCAGTATCATTTACACACTTCTCTATAGTATCTGTGCTTATAATGATCTTCTTAAACAGATTGGGTATTGGCCATGATGTGACGGAGCCACATTAAATACAGTCTCACCATCAATGTCATTGTAAAATTCAGTCTTTCTGCTAAACTCAGTCATGGCGAGCCGCCAACTCAGTTTTAAGAGCTACAGCAGTCCTTGGCCTTACGTTACGTTACATAAAAATGATTTAAATAAACTCCACATAGAGATTCAGATTTTTAATTTGGGAAAAGAGGACAGTAGTAGCAGACCCAAACTCGTTATCAATGAATACCCTGAATTAGGATGTTGGAACCAGTATCAGGACAGAGACAGTTGGATCGGTGCATTTCTTCTTCTATAGTACAATAGCTTAATGAAAGCCTCATTCAGAGAGGTTATTATGTCTTACAATATCTACAATACATAAGACAACAAATACACATTACGTTTGCCACAGAAATCTCAAATGAGTAAATTTAGCACCGAAGCGGTCGCAGCTTATCACACAATAGGTAAATATCTGGACAATCATTTAAAACTTCATATAATGTAAAAAAAAAAGCAACTTACAATTATTTTCATGATAAATTAACCCGCCGACTATCTTCTCAAATAAATAACAAATTAGTTTATGAAATGTCACAAAATACTGAAAAATTACCATCACAACATCCTCAACACAAGGAGATGTTTTCAAATCACTAGTTTTGTCTGACCAACACCCCAAAACCCAAAGGGATCCAGTTTCTCATCACAAAAAAGCAACAGATTCTCAACATTAAGACATTTTTCCACGAAAAACAACTTAAACTATCAATCGAAATCAAAATAGTTGGAAACTCCAAAGAAGTGTAATTTGAAATAGGCATTGAAAAAGATAACATTATCTGTACTGCACAAATATTTGGACCTTGTTGAGTTGCATGCTCACTGGAGAGGAGAGGAGAGGAGAGGAGAGGAGAGGAGAGGAGAGGAGAGGAGAGGAGAGGAGAGGAGGATAGAGGAGATGGGAGATAAAGGGCAGAAGTCAAACAAGCCAAAGCGCACTTTTCAGCCAGGGCTCTTAATGATGACAGCTGGGCCATCTGGACCATCACACACGCGGTCACACAGACCTAAACACACACAGTAGTCTCTCTGTGGCTGTCTCTGTGTTCTCACCTTGAGTTGAAAACAAACAACGCAGCATGAGAGAGAAGAAGACACAGAGAGGGAAACAGTGTGAGAAAGGACAGGATGAAGCAAGTGAAACTAGCAGAGGGTGATTTAGAGGTCACTGACAGGGAAAGATATTGAAAGATGGCAATGTGGGCAAATGGAGAGATAAGCTGTGAAGTAAAGTAATTTTCTAAATTCACTGATAAAGCAATCAATCCACAATCCAAGATTGTGTCTTAAGTTACATTAAAGTTGATAATCAGTAATGAGAAATTAGTTCTAGAGGGTTTTCCAACTGTACACAGATAAACGATGCACGTATTCAAGCCTGGAGGAGCCAATTAAGTCTAGAAGATGATGCAGGTAGACAACTCAGATAAATAATGCAATGACATGAAAGGTTATTCTGAGCACAGCAGGAACTTAATCTTCAAAAACATTTCTTATGTAGAATATACATACTTGCACATGTGCAACTTTGTACGTATTCTGTATAAAGCATTAATAATTCATTCATAATTGAATGAATTAACCATGTTGCAAAGCTTTGTTGTTCTTTATTTAGACATGAAAAAAGAGTTTCATGAAGCAAACAATGTGTTTTGCATCCAACTCATTCAGGCTCACATTCACAAGTTATTTTTAGCAATATGTGATATTTTATAATATCTTTTTGGATGTACTTTTGATTTTTATATAATTGGTAATCTGAGATCCTCTTTGGTGTTTTTTTGTAGTTTGCTTGTTTTTCAGTGACTGATTTTTGGCACTCAACGCTTTGCTTTGAAATGCACTGATCATCACCAGAGATCGCTTCCTCAAATATTGAGGCCAAGTACCCGAATTCATGTTCTATTTCTTCCAAACAAACACTTACTGTGTGCCAGAGTTGAGAATAACAAATGCATACAGGTTGAATCAGCACTGTGTGACATCATCTGATGACTGACGATAGATCAAGGGACATTTTTATGAAAAATGTTCTGCATTAGTGGTTTCTGAAATGTTTTCTTCTTGTATTTCAAACAGACAACTTAACCTGAAGTCCTCCAGAATAAACCAGGGAGTTATTTTTATGTTTCAAAGAGTCAGCTTTTGGTCATGTGCCCGTCTCTGCTTGTGTGATAAGCTAGCTGTCCTAAGACCAGCTATATGAGTGCCTCTGTGTTTGACAAGTAACAGATGGAGATCCTGCTGATGTGTGTGCATGAACATATACACACACACACACACACAAATACATTCATACATCTGGGATAGCCACAGGCGTTCTGGCTCATACGGTATAGCTCATAAAACATAATGTGAGTGTAAAGATAGCATCAAATGTTACATTACCAACATGACACACTGAACTACTGAAAGAAAAAGAAGATGAAAGAAAGAGCAAAAGAACAGAAGGAAGAAAGAATGAGGAAAGGAAGAAAGGAGGGAAAGAAAAAAAGAAAAAGGGAGAGCGACAGAGAGAGGGAGAGGATGCTACCTCATGTGCCTAGAAGGCATGCACTACATGTTAACATTAGTAGGTCAGCCAGCACAGAAATAACTACACTGTGTGTATATATATGTGTGTGTGTGTGTGTGTGCGCGTGCTCGCGGTAACCTCATACACTCCCTACTATCCAATCGTGGTGGATTCTCCATTCTACACAGTAACTAATCAGAAAAGACTCCATACATCAACATTTCAAATATGGTCACATGATCTGCTTTTACCAGCTGTGAGTTCATTTTCCACATGAGTGAACTTTCCTCTAAATATATCTCTTCCAATCCCTCTAAAATCCTGTGCGAGGACACACAGACTCCTGAATAAACCTCACAGCTGCAAATATCACGTTTGCAGCAGAAAAGTCTGAGGTTTTTCCCATGATTGAATTCTTTAATGAATATTTTACAAAAAAAAATAAGTCCAATGTCATTTGTCTGTGTAGTTAAATAGCAAAAGGTAAGGTGTGAAGTATCTGCAGAACAATTCAAGCACTCAACATGTTGGAGTGTTTGTCTTATGTACATACAGTGCCACTATGTGGCAAAACACAGACACAGCAGCACCTGGGCAATATTCTCTAAATATTCATTTTATCTCAATCATGTTTGATATAAACTTTAAAAAGTTTTAAAGTTTGAAGTAATATAATAGTTATATATAATATAGTAGTTATAAAAGTTTTTTGCTGACACTGAGAGAGAAAATTTAAGGATATGTGGGGGCTTAGCATCTTATTATATACAGAGCTCAAGGAGGTCTGTATGTGCTGAAATGTTAACATACACAGCATAACAATGTAACAAGGCAGTAAAACATAGCTTAAGCTTGCAAGGCAGCTGGATTCGTGAGATCATGCAAGGATCCATCTTGTCAGGCTTCAAGTTATGCGCTTGTGTCCGAATCACCAGCGGTTCGGGCCAATCAGCGTGCTATGAGGATTCTTGTGTGATCTTGTGATCTCGTGATCTTGTGAATCCAGCTGCCTCACAAGGTAAGACAGTAAGAGACGGAGATTGACAGATGGTTCATCCAATCACCTGCCAAGTATTTTTTTGAAAGTGCCTGCCCTTTTCCAAACAGTTTCCAAGGACGACTTCTCAGATGGTTCCGTGTAACAAACCATCTGGCGCACCAGGTTAATATATAGCATCCTCTCTCTGGATCTGGAGGAAGATGTAATATGGGTTTAAACATGCATGAGTATAAAATACTAAGTATTTATTACTTCACTCATTTTTGTGAAAACATCATTACTCGATCACGTGAAAAATAACAAGAGTAGGGATATAGGCCTTATGTGAATATTTTTATGGACTAAGTGTGAGAACAATGCGAACAAAGCCAAATATTGAGGACAAATATTGTCTTCGAGGAGACGGTTCTCCTAGTGTCAGTCTCAACAAATCATAATTTTTATTGCAACTGTTGCATGTATACTAATGGTAGAACTACAAACCAGCACAAGAGGGACAAAGGTAACATTTTGAATCTTTTTGACTCACAATACACATGTAGAACGGCCTTGATCCACTATCTAAACCATCCTGACAGTCAAGGATCAAGGGTTCACACAGTCAGGACGATTACTCTTAAAGATGTTTAATTTCCTCCCTCCTGAAATACCAATGTGAAGACTGAACTGAACCAAACTGAACTCATTTGACTGCCTTTTTGTTTGTGTGTGTGTGTGTGTGTGTGTGTGGGTGTGTGTGGTTGTGTGTGTGTGTGTGTGTGTGGGTGTGTGTGCGGGTGTGTGTGTGTGGGTATCTCAACAGAGATTAGTCATCTTCTTAATGGGATTAGCTGCTCTGGCTGTACTCAGGCATGACATTGGCTGAACAATTTAATGTTAGCTAATAGCTAGCTAGCCTGCTAGATATCTGACTGCAGTTCCTGTGAAAACTGAGACAATACATCTGCTAACAGCAGTTATAGAAAAACATAATTAGACAACTTAGATGACTTCAACTCTACCCCCTTGCTTTCTGAACACGAATAACAGCCTTCAGCCACAAACTACTTGTTCATAAGGCTTAAAAAGTATTGGCATCATGCTTGTGCTCCTTTCCAGACTGGGTTATTTTTTCAGAGCCAAGCACTGCTCAGTCCTCGCCTACAGAGTTGACCCTGGTAACCAACCAGCCAAGTTGGGCTGATTGTGGCTGAGGTCTGATGTGAGCTGAATGTCAGCTGGCAACACCCCAGATTTGGCTTGGTTTTGGGGATTTGGACTTGGATGGATTTGAGCAGCTACTGTCACAGCACTCTAGCAGTTTCAAAGTGATTTTTAAAATGACTACTACTTCACTGTGAAGTCAAGTTTCCACATCATACTTGTGTTGTTGCATACTGCACTATGATTGGTTCCAAACTAGCTGTGATGTCACAAATCATACTCATAGCTAGTCTTAACCTCAGGACCAAGTGTCCTTGAGTCTGCATTAGTTTGCTTCAGAAAAGGCTTCTTATGTGTTCACAGGTTGGAGAAACCCTTTGGTTTGGGGGTGATGCGGTGAGGTAACATGCTTCCCAGGTGTAGCCTATTTATTGATCTTTTCTACCAACAACTGACTACATGTTATTCCCTTATTCCCCTAACCTAAAGGTTCAGTGCTCTAAAAACATTTATACACCTTGGGTTTTCCAATATGATTGTCAACATATCATATGGCCAACTGTTTACTTGTTGGAAAGAGAAATGTCTAGAATTGGTTTGAAATGTATATACTCAGGCTTAGACTGGTTGTCATAACCCCACTACTCCTCCACAGTCATGCAGTAATTTGGTTACCACTCTAGCTACAATTTTAAGCTACTGACAAAAATAAAGTCTTAAAATAAAAAGCTATAGCAATGGTTTGAGAGCAACATTTGCCTGAGTTGTATCTGGTTCTATCATGTGCCTTTGTTGAACACAGGTTCATATTTTCCAATATGCCAGTGTCAAGGTGAATGAGTAAAGAAGGTGTTCTTATGTAATTCAGTCCAGTTAAGTGTTAAACAGTCATCAGCCTGTTAAGTTTGGGACAGAAGCAGCTGGGTAGCATGGCCACTACAGGGAATGGAGCATTAGTGAGCAGCTCTCATTAATGTTAAAGCCGTAACCTCATTAATGTTAAAACCATAACCTCTGGCCCTGGACTAATTCCTCTTAATTACTCAGCTCCTCTTGGTCGACAGCCAGCCTTTGTGATTCCTAGCACCTCCGATACAGTTCCACGGAACCATAAAGGCTTGGTGATTGGATTTTGGAAGGAAGTGACACAAATCTTGTTCCAAGTTGATTTTGGAGAACGCTTAGGCGTCAAAAGGATGTGTGTTGATGCCAATAACATATAGGGGCAAACTTATACTACAACTAAGACAGGCTTTGGAAACAGGTTGACACTGATACTAAATACTGTGCGAGAATGGATAAGAAGTTTGATGTAATGTGTTGAGCTTTTTTTGTTGCTTTATGTACAGTATGTACATACAATATAGGTACTATGTAAAAACAAACAATGTCTGTTTGACTAAATGGACCGGTGTGTAGGATTTAGTGACATCTAGCAGTGTTAGTTGCAAATCACAACCAACTGAATACACCTCTCTCTACCCCTCCCTTTTCAAGCGTGTAGGAGAATCTACGGTGGCCACGAAAGTCGTGAAAAAAGCAAAAGGCCCTCTCTAGAGCCAGTGCTTAGTTTGTCTGTTCTGGGCTTCTGTAGAAACATGATGGTACAACATGACGGGCTCTGTGGAGGAGGACCAGCTCCCTGTGTACATATAAGGGGCTCATTCTAAGGTAACAAAAACACAACAATTCTTATTTTCATAGGATTATATACTAATTAAAACATAATTAAGAATATCATATTCCATTTCTGCCAAGTCTATTCCACTAGATTCCACTAAATTCTACACACTGCACCTCTAAAACAAACTTTAAAACACCCCAAATCTTGAATGCAAAAATACAAGGCTAACAAAAAAATGTACTAAAATGCATACGGTTTCACATATAACACACGTTACACAAGTAATGGTCTGTGGGTCATTCATTACTTACTCATTCATTAAGTTGACTTAACCTCTGTTGCCCTTGCTACTCTCTACACTAATTACAATACAAGACTCAGAACATTTTTCTGAGTGAACCACACATAAAACAATAGTATATAAAATAAGTAAAGATACATTACATTGATTGAGGACACAGAGTTGCGATGGTCCATCTTCACATGTAGCCCTTGTGCTGGCCCAGTAGGTGTCAGCCCTACTACAGGCAGGGCTATCCAAACATCTACAGACTTGCTCCAATTCTTTACAACACGTGTGGATCCTACAGAGCCGAGAGGACGTTAAACCTTTTGAAGAGGGTCTCGTCAAGTGAGCTAACTTGTGACAGCCGTTCTACATCGCAGAGTTAGTCCTACTGCAGATGCATAGCCCTAGGCTCAATAGTCCTACGGCTGCTTGGAAAGTTCTCCTCCTCCTCGCCTCCTCTCATGCCCTCTCCGTTGATTAATTTGTCAGCCGTGACCCCTCCTCACAGTTACATCACAATGCCAGCTGGGCAGTTGCACAGATGGATGGATCGGTGGAATGATGTTGCTGTGCGTTCTCAGGCAAAAGCGAGAAAAATAACTCACCAAAGCTCGGTATGCCAGGAACTTAAATGCTCATGCACTCGTTTACAGACTTGCGCTGTCTCTTTCCCTCGGTCTTTGTGTGTCTCTCTCATTTTTTTTCTCTCTTTCCTTGTCTTTGTCCATCCTAAAATAGCTCCACCTCTGTAAAGTCTATTAGCAGCCTAAGGTAAGCCTCTTAGGAGAGACTCTTGCTCTCTTGGAGCACGGGAGGCCAGTGACACTCACTAAGTCCACACAACAATCACAGACTGATAAAACCAGGGTGGGATTTAAGACTGGATATATTAGAGAGGAAAGGAGGATTGGGAAAGATAGAGAGGAGAGTATTGATAGAAAGTGAAATCCACATTCATCATGTTTGACAAAAATCTCCTCAAGCATAAATACAAATATTGTACATTTGGTAGATGTTTGAGGACTGATACACATTGCTTTGAGGATTTAATGAAGAAAAGATGTCCCTTTCAACAAAAGGGATTCTGACAGTAGTGCACACATTGCTGCAGACATCACTTTGTCTCTATTACACGCCCCAAATTGCTTTATTTCCCATCCATGAGTACTATACTGTACTCTTACCATATACTTTACTATACTGTAATCTTCAATTTTGACATTTATATTGTGATTATATGTGCTGGCAAACTGTTTGATTGGCCTGCACTTTCTAATTTGATCCATTTCTGACTGGATGACCGGATGTCCAGTTATTCAGTAAAACTAGTCTTGTCTATGTTATTCTGTTATCCAAAAAGACAGGTTTTGAGACAGAGATCGGAAAAAGAAATTAATCAAGCTGGATGAGAGATGATGTACTGATACATTCTCCAGCGGTAATCTAGCAGCCTTGAGCTCAAGGAACACCCTCTGTTTTTAATCCATTATCTTAATGAGATAAATGAGATTAACCAGATGAATGTGAGATGGAATCCCTGCAGTCTGCCTGTATATTTGCCAACAGACTGCAGACTTAAGCGTGTGAGTGTGTGTCATTCATTTAACACTTTCATTCACCACTTAAAACCTTAGGCTAAAACTTCAGGTCTTATCTTTATCTTAATCTTTATGAATTCAGAGAAGAGCTTATAGCTTTACAATGGTTATTAATGCCAGTGAGGATTTGATTGTCTGTCCAATTCCAAACTTAGAATTGTGTTTGCAGTACAACAGAAGGTCATGCTCCTAACAGCTAATTCCTTCTAAGCAAGCTCATGACTGGCTGCAAGACAGTATATAAGACGGCAGGGTGACCTACTGGTTAAGTGTTCATCCTTCAAGACAAAAGGGTTCAAATCAGGGCTTAATCAAGAACCAACTAATCTGAGTAGACAAGTCAAAGACTGACTTAGAGTAACAAGTGTCTGGAGTCAAAACGAGATCAAGGCTGAATCACAGGATCAGACTGCAACAAACTGAGCCTTCTCCCATGAACAAGCCTAAACTTGGATTTAACCAACATGCATTCAGTGTTTTTTATTCTGTTAACTATCATAAAACATCAAGAATCTCAGGAAGATATACTAGAATTAATCATACAGGATCAGGTGGTTTAGTCTAGTCTAATATGGAAGAACAAAGTCTGTGACAAAGAGGAGAGGAGAAGAGAACATAAACCAAGTTCTAATGACTTACAACAATATTCAACCAGTTTTCTCTCTCAAATATCTCAAAATATTCACAAATATTTCCCTGAGGTGGTGTTACTCTTTGTAGCATTTGCACTTCAACATAAAAGATAACATAAGGATAACAGTTCAGTACTGCTGCTTTTAAATAGGCCATGTGCTTTTTCATGTGTGTGTGCATGCACATATAGTATGTGCATAGTATATGTGTTTAATCTTGCCAGCCTAGTTTTTAGCCAAGTATTTCGTCCTGCCTTGAGACAGTCGGCTAGCTAGTCAGCCAGTGAATCAGTCACATACACAACTGGCCAGCCAGTCAGATAGCTTGTCTTCTGAAGTGTGTGTCCTATCAACCCAATTTCCTGTCTCTCCGGGTGTCACATGTTGTCAGACCAACAGCTGAGCAACAGCTCGGCAGTCCCATTAGAGTCACTTCACTAGAGCACAGTCTGTTCCTTTATATCATCTTATAGCTGTTCATTCGCAAATTACAGCAAGCCATCCATACAGTAAGCAAATCTGTCTCCAATTTCACATGGCTAATTGTGAGCAGGTGCACTTAGTTGCCCTTCATTTACTAAGTCTGCAATTTATCATACAATGCTTCATCTGGATGTGTTAAGTGGAATCCCCCCAAGGACTGCAGGTCTCAGTTATTTTCCCTTAAAATAATGCTCTCTGTGTGACAGGTTAAAAAAAACATCATGTTAGGACATCTGGAACATTCAAAGCTTACCACATATGTCACAGACAAAACTCCAACATAACATTAAAGGAATTACCTCTACTTCTCTACTCTAATCTGCTTTCTTCCTGTGTCTCACCTTGGTAGTGAGGATACAGATGCAGTCCATCCTCAACAGTCCAACAGGCAAACTTTCACCAAAACATCTCCCAGCTGCAACTTTCCCATTCCACCACCATTTAGCCGCTTGTTGCTGTCGGTGACATCCTTCTGCTGTCTGTCCATCTCTGTCTCCTCCTTCTCATCCTTTTCTTTCATTCCTCAATCTCTCTCTCCTCCCTTTCTCATGTCCTCTCCACCTGTCCTTCCATCAGAGCAGCCAGAGAGGACTTCTCCGCTGAAATAGAGGCTGACTCGGAAACATGGCAGCTGTCCCGGTATACCTCCACCCGCCCTCTTGTTTTCCAGCTGCTGTCTTCGTTTTATGGCAGCTGGTAGCCACATTTTGACCTCAAAAAGTGCATAGCACAGAATATGTATCCGCACACATGCAGAACGCACTCAGCTCACAAAAAAACGGACAGCCAAACATGCAGAGACAGGTGCAGATATGCATACACATGGATGCACAGGCAAATACTCAAACAGACAGACCAGTATACACAGACATAAGCACACACACACACAAATACATATACTACACACAGACACACCACTCTGCTGTTTTATCAGGTCAGTGTCTGTTTGGCAGGAGAGGGGGGGTTAGACTGAGTGAACAGTAACAGCAGTATAGCAGTGGATGCTCTACTTTCAACTTTGACTGTGGAAGTTAGAGCTCCATAGTTAGAGCCTGAAGCTTTACACAGAGATGGGATTTCACTCACTGAGGATGTCAGGCTTTTTTAGGGTTTGCACAACATCACTACAGGTGATGTGGGATTTAAAATATTACAATACACTGTACTATCCGTACCATACCAGACCATACATACTTCTGCATTTCATACAGTGAAGAATGCAGAGAAATAGGAAAGTTAGAAAAATCACATACCTGCATTATATTGAAATGTGTTCCTAATATTATGCCCACACCATACATACATGAGGGGGGCAAAATAGTAAGCACACTTTTTTACTTTTAATGCACTCCAGTACACCACCACCACCCATTACAGCCTCAATAATAAACAAAGAGAAGTATCACTTTTCTGACAATGTCAACAAAAACTGAAAATGTATAAGCTTCGTATTTATGGCCGAGCTATTGTATTGAATTGCATTAGATTGCACTGGTATTCCTAATTAAGTGCTTGATGAGCGTATCTCTCAAACTCAAAACTGCTGCATAACACAAACTCACACATAGAGACATCATTTTAAGTTTGATTCTGTTCTTGTGCTACTCTACTTCTGTCCAGCTCCACCCTCCCCTGGCCCCGCACTCATTGTTGGTTCTCTCCTGATGCTCTTTGTTGCCAACAGAAAGTTGTCTATCTCTCTGCAATGAGTCGCGCTAATGAACATTATTATTTCTCAAGACTGAATTTCTCTTACAGCCACTTGTAAGACTATTAAAGCTGTTCATGAAACTATTCAAAGATGGAGGATTAACAATACAACATGCAAAATGTTTTTTTGTAAATTGTATTTCAATTAATTTTAACTTTGGTCACCTAACACGAGTGGAGAAAATCCCTATAATATCATTACAAATACAAATGAATAAAAATTGATATTCCATATTGGAAAGATAAACTGTCCACCCCAGTTTTAAATTACTACTGGATTAAGGCAAGGAAAACTACACAAAAGCATTCAAATTATATTTCAACAAAATCAACAAGACAAAACCGGTTGTATGAGCCCACCCCTAAGCTCACTCCGCTGACTCCTCTTGACAATAAAATGTTACCAAACTGAATTGATTCTTCTTGTCATATTATGTAATGCAATATAAGCCAATGTTCAAACAGCCAGCCTGCATAAACGATCTGTCCATCTAATTCTGCTATCTGCAGCCACCAGCAGCCCTCCAAAAACAGACAGGTTGTCACTAGTAAAAACATATTTGCCCTATATCACATCCATTTCCATGTAAGAGCGGTGATATGTTAGACATAAAGAAACAAATCCAGGATGATTCTAGAAGAAAACCTCTAATTCAAACCACAATTTTGAGTCATACGTCTATGAAATATTATCTCATATTCAGTAGGTGATTTAAGAAGGGGTGAGGGGGATGCTATCCTCCTTGTTAGTAAAATGACCAAAATGCCTCCCCCTTGTTAACCTGTCATCCCCCCTCTCCATCCCCTAGTAGCAGAGAGAATGCAGGGGCAGAGGGGATGTTTAGTTGAATATGTTAGTCTAGTCTGCCTGACTCATTGATCCTTTATCTGACTGAGGTTTGTGCAAGTTAGCCCCAACCATGGCTCTGAAATATCAGCAGCCTAACTGTGCTGTGTATTGATAAATTCACGGTGCTGTCCGTGGTGCTGAAGTAGCAGACGGATTTGGAATTGCGCCTTTTTCTCTCAGTCCCGCCCTTCTGTCAGTTTTGTCTCAGATCTATAATATTCTCTGCACTATTTACTATAAATACTATTCTATACGACATTGTAGCCTATATACTCTACTCCTATATAGAGTTGTGTCACCTTCATGATCAAAGAGACAAGTAGCAACGTGTAGTCGTGGAAGAGTGAGAGAATCAGAGAGGCAAACAGCTGCCTGTGATACTCCTATAATATTTCTCTAATATTTTTTATGATCATTTAGTGCTGCTGAAGCCACCTCTGTGACAAAATATTTTAGGGAAGTCATGACTACAGATATAGTTTTTACTATAGATGTTTGGTGTAACCTGGGACTGGAGCAGGTAATGTGACTGGGGACAGTTACATAAATCGAGGTTATGTTTATGCCATCAAAACTACAGTATGTTTTTGAAAAATAAGCATGATCAAAATGATTTCCACATCCAGTGAAAGAATAGAGCAGTTCTATGAAATCAAAATTGTAATCGCAATTATGTTATCAAGAATTAGGCTACGTCTATATGATAATCCTGCAGTCCTAATATAAAATAGCCATACAGAGGCAGGTTCAGGCGGATGTGGGTCCCTCTTACTCTTTCGTGTAGAGGAGCACAACAGCAGATGGGGGAAAGAGAAAGTGCGGCAGCAGCATGCAGAGGCTGGGTCAGAAATTAACAGAGCTTGAAGCAAAAGTGCCCTTGAATGCTCATAAACTTTTTTTTTTTTGGCAATTCTCACTTGTTATTTTTCAAATAAAACATATATTTGTGCTGCAAATTGAGTGTTTATTTGACAATATAATGTAATAATTATATATTATTTCAGAGTTTAGTAAATGCCCCTAAAAATAATATAGGCTAGCAAAATATAGGCTACCCTCTGAAAAAAAGTAACATGCACAAGTAATCCCTCCTCCCCCCTCCACCCTCCTTCCTCTTCCTTCGTGTGTGGATAGAGGGGAAAGGGAGGAAGAGAGAGGAGGCAGTAGGAGCAGTCAGAGAGGACATACATTTGTTAAGTTCACCTTTGAGTTGACACAGAATCCACTGGTATTGTTCACACAAAAGGGTTGCAGAAAATAAGCAATTTCATTGAAGTTCATGTCATTACTTTTGTAGAGAATCAACAGAGGCAGATAGTGGCAGGAGCAGGGCAACAAGGTGGAGGAGAGAGAGCAGGTAGTTCAACAGCCAGAAAGGCCAGAAAGAGATGATAAATCAGGAAGTTCAAGCAGGCCGGATTCTGAAAAGGATCAGGAAGAAATGCCAGAATGCTGGACAAAAAAGCAAGCAAAGGAGAAGAAGGAGCTATATCCATGGCTTGTATATTCTGCAAAAAGATGTATGCTGCTGGACCAGAGATGGGTGGAAAACACAAGCATGTTGCAGAGGAGTGGATCAAGGTAAAGGTGGTTGCATCAGGGATAACAAAAAGTGAACAGCAACAGTCTCTCCATAAGAAAATACATTGCCACAGAACCTCAGACTTTCACGAGGCAGCTGAGAAAACAGTGGAAAGGGCGAAAGAGAAAACAGTGGAAACCCTGACTGCTGAGATGATGAGGGATCAGTTTCTGACCACTGACTGGGTGTTTAGAACTGTTTATAAAATTGCAAAATCCAGACAGCCATACACTGACCTAGAAACAGACACAGGCATCCAAGTCCTGAATGGATTGGACATGGGAAGGACTTTACATTCAGAAAAATCTTGTGCAAATATTAGCCAGTACATAGCAACAGAAATGAGAAAGTCAGTATTTGCAAGTGTTCTAGAAAGCAATTCAAAGATTACCATTCTGGTTGATGAGTCAACCAACATCAGCCAAAAATCAGTATTAATAATCTATGTCAGAGCATGTGTAGGCAACAGCAAAGAGCCACCGACATTCTTTATGGATATTGTAGAGCTCCCTGTCCCAGTCATGCTTGGAAGCAAGGCAGGTGTGGTGAACAGAGTGGTTAACCAGTTTCCGGCATTTTCATCTGGCACTGTATGAACCACCGCTTGAAGTTGAGGGTAGGAGAGGCTGTTGAGGAGGCTGCAGGTCTCAATAAATTTCATTCTTTCTTTCATAACTGTACAGCCTCTATCATGCTTCTACTAAAATCCGAAAAGAGTTGACTGCATGTTATGAGACACTTTCAATGCAGTGTCAAAACATGGGGCGAATTTTGAGCAGAAGATGGATAACTTCCAGCTACAGAACTGTGACAGCTGTCTGGCAATAGTACCCTGTCCTATAAAAGCACTTTTCATAAGCAGTTGTGGACCCAAACCAAAGCTCTACAGAAAGGGTCATTCTTCGTGTTTTATGCCATCGGCTCTATAGTCCAACCTTTGTGCTCAACTTAGGACTCATGTTTGATGCCTTGTAAGAACTGTCTGATTTCTCCCTCTCTCTGCAAGACAGAAGTATGACACTTCAAAGTGTAGATACATCACTCAGTCAACAGATTCGAGTACTGAAATTCATAGCCTTCTCGCTGGGTTTCAAGACACAGGAGGCACAGCAGGCAGTGGGGATAAATATCTTCAAAACAGTTTCACTAGAACAAACAAATGTGAGACATGACAGTGCAATTAACCAGGGGTTGTTTTTAATACCCTGGCTGGAAGTCTTGAGCAAAGAATGGGGTGTCTACCAGTCAAGCTGCATGACAGAGATAAATATCAGCAGTTCCTCACCAATATCAAAACCCTGCAGCCTTCTAATTGGCCAGAGGAGTGCAGGGTGGGATATGCTGAAGCAGAAGTGCTGGAGCACTGCATTTTCTTAACACTTGAGAGTTCGAGAGGCACAGAGAGGCATGAGGGAATACATTGAAACAGTCAAAGCCAGTGTTGAGAAAAGTAGGGCTCCAAAGGAGCTAAAGCCTCTGTTAAAAGCAGTCAACACATTTGTCGTCTCCACTGCAGAATGCGAACATGGCTTCAGCCAAATTAATATTATAAGTGGAATGAGGGCCACCCTGGAACTCAAAAGATTATCAGCTTTGATTTTCATTAAATGTGTTGGTCCTCCTGTGAAACGTTTTTCCCCAAGACATTATGTGAAGTCTTGGCTTCAGAAAAACAACGTCTTGGCTAGAAACCTCCAGGCAAGAGCACGTGAAAACAAACAGCAAAAGTACAACTATGAGCTAATATGGAGTCTGTTATGAGCAGCTAAATGATAGTAGTGATAGTGAGGATTGGAGTCAGAATCTTGTACTATGCTCATATAACGTTTTTCACAGAGAACTCAAACTTGTTCTTTATTCATAGATTCCACTCCCTTTGCTGGTTATTTCATTGGTGCAAATATTTCATGTTTATTTACAGCAATGTCCTTTAGGAGGTGTACATGGGTGTGTAGGTAAGTGGTGTGGGGGCAGGGGGTGCTCCCATCGGGCCATCCCCCCTGTTAAAACATAACAAATCACCTACTGCTTAGATGACAACAATTCTTCTGTACAAGACAGTGTTATGCAAATGACAAATCACAAACTGTGCACAGGCAGGGGGAAAAAAACAAAACATGGTGTAAAAGAGTGAAAAAACCACGGGAGCTAAAACAAAATTTGAGTAAAACCATACAGAATCGAGAAAATCTAGTCAAAAATGCTGAGGAGGAGAAAAAACATTTATTAAATCCTAGCTCTAATAAAAGAAAAAAAATATTTGTACAAAAGATTTTAGTTATTGTTGTAACACCACTGGCAAACACTATATATTTATATAAAACCTGATATTATAACAATGAAAAACTTGAATATGATGAGGTTATCAAGACCACGAAATGTACTTTGAACTTTCGTCCACCTGATCTCATAAACATCAACAATGTGAGCCTTATACAGTGGATCAGCATACCTGACAAGCTCTCCTAGGCTCTTGGAAATGACACACAAACACATACACAAAATAGTTCCTCCAAGACCACCAGCATCTCTCTCAGAATCTTTGTTTTATCCAGCCCTACTGTAACCTCAAGGTTGCCACCCAACAACTGAGACCAGCCACCTTCAGACAATGCCCCTGTCTGACTGCTATCAACTGCTATTAACTGTTGAGAGATTTCCAGCAGGTTTCCTCAGGCATTAATATAAAACAACCAGAGATGTCTTACCTTGTTGGGGGTCAATGGGCTTGTAGCTGGCCTGGGGCTGGCTGGACCATGAGTAGGGCTAGCAGAGGTGACCTTTATTGGCCCAGGGCTGGTTGGACTAGGAACAGAGATCAGGGAGAGAGGTTGTCTGGAGGTGAACTCTGAAAACTGTCAGTTATTATTGTGTCATCTACACCTGAATTCAGTGGACCCCCCCAAAAAAACCTGCAGTGTTGTTTTATTTAACAATACCTCACCAAACCAATGTGATATACATACATTTCCATTAAACAAACCATGGAACTAAACTCATTTTATAATTTTGTCTTTACATGATTTCTCAAATTTAAAATGATGAGACATTTTTACTGACTGAACAAAAACTTAAAGAGTTGAATTATCCCATATCCAGAATGCTATTAGTTTTGCTCTCCTGACAATACATCTCAGATTAATTAAGTTTTTCCTGAAATTGTTTTGATTTCTGGTGGGAATAGATAAAAGAAATTAGTTTGCTTGAGCAGCAATAACTACTACAACTGATTCTTTTGTCCACATGTTTGGTGTTATTTGCTCACAGTATTTTGCTCTGAACTTTCAGAACATCTTTTATCAATTGATTGAAAGAGATTGAAAGTGCTTATGTTGCCAAAGGTTGCACTAAATACTGTAAAATGAAATTTTTAATTTACCTGAGAAGAGGTCCTTTGTTCAGTGGCCCTGGAGGACCTGTGGGGCTACGGCTGCCAAAGGTAGATTTTTCCTGGTTGGGGCTAGTTGGACTATGGCTGGGAGTGACTTTGTCTACGCCTGGGTCCTTGATAATAGCAGCATCTGTGACTCTGTTGGGACCTGGGCTGGCACTAGGAGTGGTGATGGTTGGCGTGAGTTTGTCTAGAGTGGTTGGAGACACAAGGCCTTGGATGGTGCTGGAGACAAGGGCTGAGACAGTCACCAGGTTGAGGTCAGCAGAGGCAGGATCGGTTTGTAGACCGGCAGAGGTAATAGTGCTTTCTAAAGAAACACTAGAGTTGGTGGCAGCAAGATGTGGCTTTGTTCCATTTAGTGATACTTGAGTTGGCGTTTTTATGGACGAGGTTTCTATACCATTCACTGTGACTCCCACAGATGTGGCAGCAGAGGGAGAAGAGGGCTCAGTAGTCTCCACTGCCATGGATTTGGAAGCCCCAGGCTGGACAGGAGGAGGAGGGGCACGGTACTTGACTTTGCCTGGCTGTGACTGAGGCGTACTGGACTGCGTTTTAGGGGAAGATGGCTTTGATGTGGGTGTTCCGGATGGGACTGGAGGAGCAGGGTACTTGATTGACCTGCGTTTGGGGGTTGGAGATTTGGGCTGGGATGATTCCACAGAATCCTGAGGGCTTAGTAGACCAGAAGTGGGCTGTGACTGGACTGTGGGCTCTGCTGGCAGGTTGCAGGAGGCAGGGAGGTTCGCTGGACTGTCGATCTGGTCCACAGAACACTTGCTGTCGGCAAGGAGAGTCAACTCGTAGTACTCCTGGATGTCTGGATGGAAACAAAGAGAGATTAGACCCATGACGAGTGACTGAAGGGTTCAGTGGATTGGTAAATGAAGTGACTCATTGAAGGAATGGATAAATTAATGTACTAAAAAAAGGTTTTAAAATGACATGGATCTTAGAGATGAGATATGAAATAATTAGTAAATTAATAAATGGTCGATCGACAGAAAATTACTGACAACAATTTTACTTACTATATAGTGGAAAAGTAACGCACACCAAGGGTTGTAGTGAGGTGCTGATAACTGGAAGCAGACTCCAAAGCAGGAAAAAAGTCACATACTCTGGCTCCATATGTGTTTCTCTTTTATCAACAATTAATAATTGTTGATCTTGAAGAAGGCCTAAGGGCCAAAACGTCATCCAAATAAAAGAGAAATACATATGGAGCCAGAGTGTGTGACGCTTTTTCCTGCTTTTTAACAATTTTACTAACAACAAAAACTGCGAACATACTCTGGTTCCAGATTTTCAATGTGAAAATTTGCTGCTTTTCTTTGTTTTGCATAATTGTAAACTGAATATATTTGGGTTTTGGGCAGTTGGACAAAACACTTTAAAAAATAATTGGCTGATTAATCAATGATGAAAATAACCATCAGTTGTAGCTTTACTGTATATAGCTGCTCCAAATACAATAGACACTCTTCATTGCTACTGTATACATTACAGATGCAAGCAAAATGAAGCATCACAGAAAGTCTTAATGTTTTGTACCTCCAGGATAGCTGGGTACATATGGAGAGAAACCCAATGTACCTTTATCTCTCTCTATTCTATTCTGTTCTGTTCTCTGTGCATATGATGGCCAGTATGCACAATTTAAAATCCCAGTTTATACACTGGTGGCATCTAGTGGCAGCACGAGGATACTGCTACATTAGTTAAATAGAACAACAGCTAATATCCAGGGATCCCCAGCTAAAAGAGAGGAATAGCTCAGTATTTCCACTGTCATTTCCCTCTTTAGAAGTAAGCTCTGACAGTATGTATCAGAGTGACTGTTGTAATCAGAGGAGCTAAGGTTGTCAAATTAGAGAGGTTCAATGGTCATTTAAGAGAATATTAAGAGTAAGAAATAAAGAGGGAAGAGGACAGGAAAAATAAAGACATGGTGGAGAAGAAAAGGAAAAGAACACAGAGAATTTGTCAATATAACGCATGAAAATGACCATCAAACAGGCATCAAGGACAGGAATTACACATTACAATAACATACACACATAGCTATGAGCATACAGTATATTCAAACATATTACATAATAGAAGAAGTTTATTGCATCAATAAAGGGAAGAAAAGGTTGGTCAAAGGTAAAAATGTACAAAACAGGAACTCAGTGGCAAGTTAAGTGAACAACACATTCACACACACAAAACAGAGAAAGGGGTGTTACTATCAGAGTTGAAAGTGTGGGCGTGGCGCGAAGCAGGTAGGACCAGGGACTAAGAACCAGTTTGTCGTCATGCACATAACCAAACAGACACACATGTGCCTGGCGTTTTTCCTCAAATAAGCTCAGTTAGACACAGACTGTTATCTCTTGCAAGGGATGTATATATGCTATATATTTTCTATATTTGTGCCTGCTTTCTACAAAGAGATCTGTGTTTCTGTGACAGGCCACGTCACGCCTACATATGTGGGTTCTGACCCTCATTTTCTGGTGAACAGTCATGTGATAAACCAGCTCAAACATCTTGTCAACACCATGAAAACAAGTGCTGCCAGTTACATGAAGCAAACATTCTTCCTTCTCTGACCAGTTCAGCTTTCTGTCTTGTGGCCTAGCAACCTACTGTCATACAGCCAAACCTTCTCATCTTCATTTGGACAAAAATGAATGAACACATACATTCCTGTCTTTAACACATCATACACAGTGTCAAACACACAGTCTGTTTTCCTACTGATTTCATGCATTCCTACATTAACCTTTTACACACTGCTGTTGTTGTAAAGAGCAACACAAGAACCACATTCAAAGGGTCAGTTTTAGCTCAATTACAAAAACCAGTGGCAATGTCATGAGTTTTCTGTCAACTCCCCAATACAGAAGAGGAAGTTAGTTTATGATGCCTAATGCATCCAAAAATGACATGAAAAACTGTTATATGTCCCAGTTACTCTAGAAAATAGTGACAACTGCCTACAGCAAAATATGTGGATTATCTGTATTTTTGAAACTCCGTATGGCAGAATATCAATGGGGTAAGACGGAAAATATGTTCTTTGGGTGAAGTGACCCTTAATTTAACTATGATGATTTACATTCTTGATCTATGGTAACATAAAATGTGGCTTAGGGCAGGAAAATATGCGCATGAAGGCATGAGAGTGAAGATGAAGTTGCCTTAATATGCATTTATTATAAGAACAGTAAATAGTTTAAGCACAGCTTAATTTTTATAGCAACATCTTTAACCCATATTCACACTGTGAGCAATACAATCAACACCTCATCCCAGGAATATTTTTATGTCTTATAGTAAAATCCTCATCATCAAACAATGGTTGTATAGTCAAAGAGCTTGTCAGCTAATAAAAGGCTTTAAAATCTACATATTCTTACCAAGCAGGGCGCTGAAGAGCTGGCTCTGGAAAACATTGATGACTCTGTCCAGAGACTGTTGCAGCTGGCTGTCTTCCTCCACAGGGCCTTGTTTGGACCGGTTCTGACTCTGCTGTCTCTGATCTAATTTGGCCCGGTACTGCTGGAGAAGCTCCAGGGCTCGCTGAGCGTCTGAACACAACACATACAAGTAAACAACAAAAGTCTTTTTTCCCACATGTTGCTCTGGAAGATGAAGGAAGAACAAAAATCTCCAGGCACTCTTAAATAAAGCAATGAGATTAGGTACTGGATATTAAAAAAACCTTTTTTTTAAATTGAGGATTAATATGTTTAAAACTCTGAGGGTCTTCAGCAGGGCTGCATTTATAAAACAAAAATTAATACCATATGACTCCATATTGTGAGTGTTGAAACAGGTGTTATTAATCCGTCATTAGGATTTTAACATGTTTAACTGTTCTTAAGAGTGTCTGAGTAATGTTTTCTTTCATTTTCTCTCACAGCTTATGAATGTTTCAATGTTTTGTAGTCATGTTTAATAGCAAATCTGACAGCAGTTAAAAATTAAAAGTATAGAAGGTCTTCACTCAATACTTTACAAGAATATCGATTGTTTTAGAAAGGTGGATCAAGGTGCAAATGACCCTGAGCTCCTGACGTAATATTACTACAATATAATATGCAATAAAACCTGGGAGATAAATTAATTTTTAAATCTTCTTAATTATAAGGGAATTGTAGCTCCTTCTGGTTAATGCTGTAAATTATTGATATTGCTGTAAATGAGTTACTGTATGTGTCTGCATAGTATGAAATGGTAACAACTACTATTACTACTGGTTTCTGTCGCTCTGATGCAGAAGAGCATAAGGGCAACAGAGTTTATGGTGTAATGGAAAGGTGCAGGCGGCATTCCAGGCTCAATGGCACTCTGAACAGCTGATTAAACCGGAAGCTCTGACAGCTCAACATCAAACTCAAGACGAAATGTGTCAGTTTAAGCCTTATGTCGCATTCTCACCAAATGGTATTCAAAATGATGCCAATCATTTTACAGCATATTGTATATAACCACATATGTATGAGGCAGAGCATGTTGATGTTGCATCACTACTCAGTTGCACCACTACATGTATGCACCATTTAAGTAGAAAAAAATCACAAGATGTCTCTTCTAGCTGATTTATACATGCACGAGCAACTGTGTGAATTAGTAAAAGCAGATAAAAAAAATAATTTTGTTATTTAAGTGCTGTTTGGTGGATTACTTGTAAACCGAATTTACCACAAGGTCTGAATAATTTGTAAAATCTCTTAAATTATGATCTACAAGTTCTGTACGTATACCAATAAACAATTTAACGCTAAATTGCTGGTGTTTTAGAGAAGTTTGGTTCAGTCGTTAACTGACAAGCTTCGCTGAACTACACTTCAACACATCAACGGAACAATTTAGAGTAGTTAAAACTGATTTTCTTCGATGATGTGTCTTTACATAAACACAGATATGTTACAGAGATGCGAAGAAATATCAAAAAAACAACAACAAACAAACCCAAAAACATTTAATTTACCTTTCTGTCGCACAGGCATGGTGACCCTCACAGTCCTCCACCCCGGGGCTTGTGTCTGTGTGACAGTCTGTTATCTGTTATTACAGATGTGTGCGTTTGTCCCGGGACAGCCCGCCTCCTCCAAACTAGGACACCACACTGACACCACGACAAGTCTACCAGCCTGTCTTTTCAGCGAAACAGAAAAACTTTAACAAAATGGTTTTGGTTTTTTTTTTCAAAGTCCGAGTTAACCGTCCCAGCGGGCAGCGGCGCAGTAAAAAAGAAACCAACCGTTGATATCAGACGGTGGACTTGGAACCCGGAGGTGTAGTTTGTTTCCTTGTCTTTCACTTTAATTCACTTCTCCGCGTGTGTGTGTGTGTGTGTGTGTGGGTGTGTGTGTGAAAAACTAGTTCTCCATTTCTACATTCAGGTGACTCAAAACGCTGTCCGACCGGTTCTTTAGGCGGTCCTGTGTGATGAAAACACACACATTCACACATGGGAAATCTCTAAACACACACACACACACACACACATTCATGCACTCACCTCAAAATACTATTAAAGCAGGTTTGAGAGGCTCTTCATAAGCAGCTTGTGTGTGAGTGTGTGTGCGTGTGTGTGTGTTTGTGTTGGCATTGTCATGTTAAACAGCTATATTGTGTAGCCTGGTCTATTCCAGTGCCTGTAGGATCCACATCTAATCCACTCAGCTCTTCAGTATAGATTTATTTGGGTTAACAGATTGTGATTATACACTAGAGTTAGTTGTATATGCTGTAACATCCCCTCCATTGCTCCTATAGGACATTACTGTAAAATGATAGCAAAATAAATAAAAACATAACAAATACGTTGTTCTATGAAGTGTGAATGCTGACGTCTATTTATGGTGTCTACATTCATGCCTACAAATACTCACTCAAGGAATCCAGTTGAAATGTCACAGGTGTAATCTCACCGCGAGTCCATGCAAGCCCATCTCTGGGTGAGTTTGGTGGCTTTGTCATGGTAAACAGTACATTGTGTAGAGTAGATTAAAGCTGCACTATCCCAGGCTTGGCCCTTTCCCTCAGCCTGGATCCACGTTATGTACAGTACCAGGGCCTAGTTTAACCAAAACAACACCTTTTAAAGAAGTATACAACATTAACCTTTGCTTTTAGTGCAGAAAATATCACAAACTCCCCAAATATTTGGGCTGGTGTTTTGTGCTAACACATAGTTTGGTGAAACTTTTCCAAGAAAGTCATTGGCTCCTAAAAATAAAGATAAACAGAACAGACAATAATTTTGCCTTTGACATATTAAAGAGGACAAACAAATAGTATTTTAAATGAATAATGAATATCATGTGAGAGGCTACTGCCAATACCACATTTTTGGTTATCTAGACTGGCAAAAACAAAACAATAATTAAACGAGTGGCTGATGAAGAAAGTTGAACATTTACAAAGCCAAAGAGATCCAGATGTCTCAGGAATTGACAGACCAAACCTCAGCTAATATGTGACAACTACTGAACCCAATTACAAGTAGCCAGAAAGAGGTCTAACATTAAATGTAGCAGGAAGCTTATTTCCAAAACATTTTCCATAATAACTTGATAAGCTAAATGAAGTTTATCTTGACTTTTGTCTTTCTGCCCTTTAGTCTAAAATCACTTAATGAAACTTTGACATCGCTGCCTGTTGTTTGTAAAATAGTATATTTGTCACTAATCTGACATTAAAACAATGATTTGTTGGTATCAGCTGCTCTTTGCTAGCAAATTACATGCACACTGACTGTTAGTGATACTTAGGGCAACTATCATTATGTAACGACAGAAACTATTTGTCATCATGTTTAAATATATCTTTTTGTGTTTCCACAGGATGAGTGTGCTGCTTATTAGGTTGCTGTTATTGCCCACACGAAATAAATTCTTAACATACCATATTTTCATCTAATCTATCAAAGTTACGGAAGATCATATAAAAACAATAACTATTTGGCCTATTGAGAGAGGCTAGTAAAAGTTTGTATAATGTTTTGTCTGCCAGCAGTTATTTGACCAACATTTTAATATTTTGCAAGCATTGTTTGCCATCTTACCACCGCACAGTCAAGAAGATTAATGTGATTTCTTCTTTGTGCATTCAAAACAGATGTAGATCCACGGTGTGTTTAGCCAAGCTTAACACACAAAATGAAAAAAATGTGCTTTCCAACAACTCCAAAACTGTCTTCTTTACATAATTGTGTCTTATTTGCTAATAAGCTAGTCAAGGGCTACATCCAAGCATCACCAGGATTTTGTTCAGCAGTGTGCAAAACTGAATAGCTTACATGCTGCTTGCAGAAGATGAAAAAAAAACAGCACCAATGCATAGGCTAACTGCTTCTTAAAGGACAGGTTCACAATTTTTCAAGTTTATCTTAAAACAATACAGGTGCCCAAATGAACACTGAAATAGGTTGTTCTTGCCATAATCATTCCTCCTCTGTTCATACTGACCATTAGAAGATCCCTTCGTAATGTGATGAGTGACGGGGAGCAATATCCGCAAGCCTCCTTCCTGTGCAAAAATGTATTTAATAGTTTATCTGAAAGTACTATGAAGCTTCAGCTGTTAAAATGAGTTAAATCAATCTTTCAACGTTACAGTCTTTTTAATGCCAAAGTCCCTCTTTTTGTTACTATACTTCCACCACAGCTCAACAGGGAAACACTGTCCAAGGAAACACAAAGATGGAATTTTATGCTAAAGGCACTGTAAATGTGGCAGATATCCACTTGATATGACTAACTCAGACTGCTTCAAATAAATGCATTTTTGCACAAAATGTGTGGACACACTGTGGATTTTGGCCCACATCACTTACAATGAAACTACATTCAAAGGGGATATTTTAATAGCCAGTATGAACAGGAGGAATGATTACAGCGAGGAAAACCTCTTTCAGCGTTCACAGCGCCGTGACTGTTCTTTTAAAACACACTTGAAAAATTGTTAACCTAACCTTTAAACTGTAAGGTATCTTTGGATTTGTTTGAAGTCAGACTGTTATACTTTTGATGGAGCTTGGCTAACTGTTTCCCTCTACTTCCAGTCCTTGTGCTAAGCTAGGCTAAATGCATCCCAGCCGTATCTGTGCACTGGACACACAGAGAGGAAATTGGTATTGATCTTCTCATACAACTCTGGAAAAGACAGCAAACAAGTGGATTTCCCTAAATGCTGGGGTTTACTTTCTTCTGTCTCACTGACACATTTGACATTTTATGATAAATTAGTCTCATGGTCAAAAAACATAAATTCTGATAAAAGATGAAACAATTAGAAATGCAAAGTTGCTGCAGGACACACGTCAGTCCGACATTTTGTACACAATATACTCTGTGTCTGTGTCTGCCTGTGGACACTGGAGCAATTGTAGGGACACTTCATCAGCGTCATACACACAGACACACACACACACACACACACACACAAACACACTCACCACACACACACACATACATAGGCAGCAGCTGAATGCAGGTCATGGGACTTAGTCTCTGGTATTGTTATTGATCAGGTCACAAGAGCTTATCGACTGCTTTGATGGGTTTACAGAACTCTCTCTCTGTATCTCTTACACAGGCACACAAGTGGTCAAACACACTGATGCCAGCATATATGAGTCAGCGTGGGGAGAAATTTATGCACAATTGTGTAAGTGGGTTGGTCAGTCAGCACACAGAAGTATCATTTTGTCCAAACAAGTGCGTGAAAGACAGAGTAAAGAGGAAAGGGAACAAAGAGACATCACTCTGTTTTCATCAATGTGTGTGTGTGTGTGTTTGTGTGTACTATTAGCCTCTATTGTTAATTGTCGGCCTGTACCACAGTAAGCAGGGTTGTTCCACAGAGGGCACTGATGCCAGAAGTACATCAGGGAATGGTACAGCACAGACAGGAAAGACAGCATAATATGGATACCTACCTTATTAAGATGCAGTGATACATATAGGCCTACCACAATAAAGTCGTATAGATAATATACTGTGGTTAGTAATTAGCAGTGGTAGAAGAAGTGCTCAGAGTCCTGCCTTCAAAATCTCACCTAAGTAGAAGCACAGAAGCGTCATCAGCAAAATATATTTTAATTCTCAAATGTAAAAGTACAGCACAGACAGGAAAGACAGCATAATATGGATACCTATATATATATACATATATATATGGTAATGATTATTAAAATTATGTTTTTGTAAGCCATTTTCACATGATCCTATTTTTTGTACGGTATAAAACCAATATATACCAGGAATTAATTGTAAATAGATGAGATAATCACATACAATTAAAGCCTAAAGCTCTCAAGATATCATTAATGGGTGTTAAAGGAGGATAATTTGAATATAATCTTACATATTTTTTTTTGTGTTTTACATCCAGAAATCTGTGCTTTGATGGGGCAGTCTTAAGGATGAATTGGATAATTCTATGAATTTACAAAAGAATACTGTATAAAACAAGCCTTTATTTAAAGTAGGTAATTTTAAGGTATTTCTTCAATGTTTTTCATTTTTTTGCGCAGACTTATACATTTGTTTAACATTCTAGCAATATTTTATAATGTTTTAAAATTTTTATTTTACAACAGTTGGACTGTAAAAATGCAGATAATGTCTATGATAAATTTTTTTTTTTTTTTTTTTTTCAATTCTCTGTAGAATAACTAAAGGTTGTTTTTTTTTACCATTATTTGATGGTAAGTGTTTGGCAACTTTTGCTGCCAGACTTTTTACCATTTTTTTAACTATTTATTTATTTATTTATTTTTGCATTTTTTTACATTAAATTTAAAATTTTGCTGCAAAAAACAGAAAGTTGCCTTAATTTTACATTCAGTAATAGGATGTGTATTTTCTGTATTTTTACATAGAATTCAATGTAATTTAACATTCAAGACCATTAAGCAATTGAATAATTCTGTACAAAATTTAATGTTAATACATTTAATGTAGAAAAAAAAAACTGTAAAATAATACGGTAAATTTCTGTGAAGTAACTTACAGTGTACCTTAGCCATGGGGTTAAACTGACTACAGACAATGTTTTTTTGTTTTAAATGGATGATGATTTGAATGACGACACTTCTCTTTTTGCCAGGGGTAAGTAAATTGTAAGTGGTCATGATATTTAAAAGTGATAACAGGTGATGCAGAAAAATAACAGGTTGTGATGTTCTTCACCTCCACCATGTTTTTTATGTTATAGGACTTAACCACCTGTAGCTATTATTGCCTACACATACTTAAATGTTTGCAATTAATTTAGCTCCCAAAGAGAATAGATATTGGCAATTTGAGAAGAAAGACTGACACTGAGAGTAATGGGAAAATGTTGGACATAAATGTCAACATTTTGGCTTTTATAGTTTTTAGAGACTCATCCCTCCTCAGGCCAAAATGACACTCTCAAATTATTCATAGTATAGTATTAACATTGTATATCAACATTTACTTAATTATCTATAAAATAAGTACTAATCATTTTTGAATCAATGGCTAAAAGGACTTTCAAGCTCCTTATCTATGGAAAAATTTACATTTGCATTTCAATATATATATATAATAGTTTTCTTCTTTTACTTTGGGTTTTTTGTTTGTTTTATTCAGTGTTTTTGCTTTTTGATTGTTGTGTTTTGTATGTTTGACATATATATGTTTAAAGCGAAAAAAAGCAATTTCATTTTCACACATGCTTAGTAATCAATCAAGCAAAAAATAGTCATGGTTTGTGTTATTTTCTAGCTGTCCATATACATATTATCACTGGTTTAGGGTTCTGTGCACACATGAGGAAGCTCCAGCTCAATTTACAGAAAATGTCCACAAGTAATTATCACCAATTAATAATTGATCAAATTTTTCACTTGCAGGTCTTGTATGCAAAATCAAGTAGGACTTTTTTTGCATGCTTATCATAATGGACCAAAGTGTTTCTTTGAGCTCAAGATTCGGAAATACAATTACTGACATGATTTTCTACCTTGATGGAGAAACTGTGAGGCAGCTAGACAAACTTAGCTGTCCCTCTGTGATCCACAGCTCAAATAAATGTAAAGAATAGGTGAGATGGATGGATAAAGAGGGATGAAGAAGAGTCTGGCTGTTAGACTAATGGATGAAGAGACAAAAGAGCATCTGCTGAGATGATGAGAGCCTCGGCTGAATTTAATCCACAGAGGAAACCCTAATCTCCCACAGACCTGCTGAGGTGATCTTCATCCCTCCCTTCCTATATCTCTTGCTTCATTTCTGTTTCTTTTTCTCTCTATCACTCATCCATTTTTCTTTTTTCATTGTTTTTCTCTCTTCTTGCTCCCCTCCTTCACCCCTTTCTCCTCCTTTTACCTGTCCATTTTCTCTTTTCTCCCTCTTTTCCTTTATTTCCACCTTTTCAATTTATTTGCACAATTTCTTTAATCTCTCTCCCTTTTTTACATCCTCTAATTTCTTTTTTCATTCTTTGTCTCACCCTTCCATCTTTTGTCTCATTAATTTACTCCTTACATCTTTCTTTCTTTCTACAGTTATAAAAACACATGAATAAACAAGAAAATTCTTAAAGCAATCACACTGCATTATGTAACAATTGCTGGAGTCTGAATTATGATTCTACCAAGATTAAAGTTTCCCACAGGGGGGATCAAACCTATGACCCGCTGTTTGTTAGACAGCAGTGTGAAGCCTGAGCTATCATGACTCAGAAAAGAACATCAGTATGATCAGGTTAAATTGCAGAGTAAATAAGGCTTGCACCTCTGACATTTTTATAATCTGAAAGGGAGATGGAGTAGCTGGGAGCTGGAGAAGAGGTGGCAAGGAGGGTGTTTGTGCCAGTGTATGGCCAGTATGTTGTGTTGTTTTTGTATGTATTGTTTGTTTGTGTTTGTGAGACAAAGGCAGTTTTGAACTGTGAATAAAACCTGAAGGTTTGAAGGGACTAAAAGAGGAGCATCTTATCAGAAGAACAGCCTCACAGCCTTTTGCAGCCTCAATCAGCCGATTGGGAGCACCTGTAGGCTATGTGTCTGTGTTTTTGTCACCTTCAACTCTGTTGAGTGCTGCCCTTAAAGATCTGGTATTATCGCCTTTTTGGACAATTTTTTATAAATGCTTAAGCTTTTTTAAACATACCTGTGATATTTTATTCACCAAAAGTTGTTTAGATTTCTCTAAATCCATCTTTCCTTACAGCCCAGATTCACTATGACTACCTATTCCAATTGGCTGGAGGTGTGGCCCCCACTTTCACCCCAAGCCAATCGGAATACTGCCTAATGAATAATTTACATGCCCTTAGGCAGTATCCTTACATGGACTAATGGCTGCTGCTGGAAACATAAAACAACAGTTGTCTATGAACCAGAGTCTGATCCTGAATGAAAGGGAAGAACCTGCTGTTGCACAGTTGAGATTTCAAAAGGATGTTTCAGAACAGTAAGATCATGTCTAAGTTTCCTAACAAAGTTGCTGGAGGGCGCTAGCTTAGCTTTAGCACACATCCTGCTTTGGCCATCATCCGGCTGAAATGCAAACTCAGACAACAAAAGTTATGTATGCACTCAATATGGGAGAAGGGTCTATCTGCAGTTGTGCAGATCTACATGACACACCCACTACTACATGAAAAGCCCACCTTACTACACAACACACTCCTGACCCCTAACCCTAACCGTCTCACAGCTCATGTCTAAACCTAACCAAATGGGTGTGTCATGTAGATACTGCGAGTCCACAGATAGACCTACTTGCAGTGTAGCGCTGGGTGACGGTGGCTTCACGCTAAAGCTTCCTCCATATTGATTTGCCTGTTGGGTCTGATGTAATAACGGGTTCAGCCTCAACATCGCAAGCTCTTGAGCCACGAATTTCAGAATTTCAGATAACTTAAACAGAGCAAGGAGACAGAAATTAGTAATTTTACAGCACAGGAGGACTCCCACCATCACCCTAATCCATCCCAAAGCTAATTTTTCATGTTTTACTCAATGACAGGGTAGTTGTATCAAATGTTACATACTTGGTTGCAATTGCAATTTTGCATGGGTGTGGCCTATATCAGTCGAATCAGCTTCATCCAAGGAACACATGGTGCAAATATTGTTTTGCTTCGCCTTGCGGTCCATGAGTTATTAGCCAAAATGTAAAACGTGTAATAACAGACCACTTGCAGCAATCACACTAATTAGCAGAAAGAGAGAGGTCTCCCTCCTACAGACAGAGCTTAGTGCACTATAAAGAGCCCAGATTACCAATAGTGACATTTTTATTATTTGTACAATAGAGACTTTAGTACATTATTCAAAACACTTCTTATATACTGAAAAAATGGTACGTCCCAAAGCCCAAAATGGCTTCAGTATAATCGCTGCACAGCATTTTTTCAATTTTATACATATATTATTTTTTGTAAAAACTGTATCTTAAATAGTATGTACAGATAGCGTCTGCAAAATGCATTCTAAACACATGATATATATTATATATACTTCGGCAATTACATTTCTCCGCATTAATACTCAAACTTAAAACTGGAAGGATTTCAACTTGCATGTGCAAATAAATAAAGAAATAAATAGTTCTGTTAAATCGTCACTAAAATTTGTCCAACTTATAACTCAACAGCAGTTCTCTCTTCGGAGGTCAAAGTACTTTTTGTCACACAACAGAAGAAGCAGCATTCAAGTTGGGTAGGTGTAGGTACTGCAGAAAGCATGAGTACATTCACAATCAATATGAGTCATTTTAAATTGGATTTCATTCACAGCTATGTACAGTGACACCGTCCTCAGCATTTGTTCAGCTCTTATGTAGTTTAAACACATAGAAAATGACTGTTTTTATAGTCATATACATATATATATAATATATATTTGTATAACACAAATTCACAATTACAGTAGAAATACATTTTATACAGTTTTGGATAGTACATGTGTAGGTCTCCAAGTCATACTGTGCGTACTTCCATCCATAACTTTGTTATAAGTGTCATTATAAAATATCACAATTTTTGAGCAAAGCTAAGGTATATCAATATATTTAGAAAGAATTACCTGAAACATGTAGTAAAAAATAATTATATTATCAAACCTTTTTTCTCTGTTCTCATCACAATATCTTTGATATTTCAAACTCTAAATAGGGTTGGGTGGGTACCTGTGGTTAAGATCAACCACACAACTTAACTGTGCCATTTTGTGTCCCTTATTGAATTAACTAAATTCTGATGCTTATTAGGAGACTTGACACAAAATGGGCACAGGATGACACTGTCACGTCAAGTAAAAGCAAAGGACAGTGAAGGATGTTGTTTTGCTCTGGATGAAACATCAGATGTTACACAGAACAGAACAAAACTCACTGCCATGAAACGCCTTCAGGACACTTGTTGCATTTACACGAAGACAGAAAATGAACTTCTTCACTTTTTTTTTTTTCTTTTTGTGGTTGCTTCTGTCATGTTAATACAATTTCTGAAGCGTGACCATGCAGGTCAGATTTTATATAAGACCACACTGCCATGGCTTCACCTTTGGCCAGAAACCTCTCATACAGTCTCAGTTTTTAATCTGAGTTGACATAACTTGGTTTCCCTGTTTTATAAATGTCAAATTCCAAACAACACCTGACCCAATCCACATATAATTTTCAACATTCACCAACAAAGTTGGCACATCTAAATTTCCATGTACACCCAGTGTCAATTTGCATCTTCTCAGGTTACAAAAGTTACACTGAGATTTCAAGTGAAGCTAAAGTCTTTGTGATAGAGATCAGATCTTTCCCTGATTGTCTAAAAAGGTAAAATCCGATTCAAGGCCGATTTACCCGTTAAGAAAGACTAACGGTGTGTGTTATACCTTATTGATTCTGCTGGGGAAATTCTCTTTTCACTTGCTGCTTTGCACAGGGAGGCCAGAGGTCAGGGCACTTCAGCAGAGCGGATGCTCTGGATTTGATGCTGAGCCAACAATTGAAACAGTTTCCCTACTCACTAAAGCCATGCAGCTGCTCTCACTGTGGACAGATATGATCTGGGCCACAGTGAGGTGAAGCTCTGATGTTTTGGGCCTGTGTAAATACAACCAGGGAGGGTCAGAGGGTCTATATGGCACCAAGTATAGAACATCAGTCTCACTGTAAATCAGTGGTATAATACATCTAGAGTCTTCTAGAGAGTACAGGCCTCTAGAAGCCAACAGAAAATGGCTGGCTGACAGTGACCAACGATATGAAAGCATGCTGTGCATTTACCATACAACTCAAACAGCTAGAAAGGGACGTGACATTGCTGAGACAATTGTAGAAAACACTTCAAACTCTCGAAATGTGGCACAAATGTTATAGATAGTGTTACAGTGTGTGTGTGTGTGTGTGTGTGTGTGTGTGTGTGTGTGTGTGTGTGCGTGTGTGTGTCAGTATGTCTGGTTTTATAATAACATTTGAAGTCAAAGATGAGGTTAGAATATAGATATGCAATGCTGCATAGAGCACACCATTGTATATGTGTTGTGTATGAGTGTACATGAGTCTGTGTGTATGTGTGTGTGTGGGTGTGTGTTTGCCTGTTGTGTATGGCAGTGTGTGTATGTGTGTGTGTATGTGTGTGTGTGTGTGTGTGTGTGTGTGTGTGTGTGTAAACATTAGCATGAGTTGCTCATTAGATGGCACTGCAGGACAAGTTAGGCTCTGCTGAAAAGCTCAATGGGCAGAACCTCGGAAATATTGCTTTAGCTCTTTTCAGCACAGCTGTGCAAGCAAACAGTTTTTTTTAAAACAGAAAACAAGTAGCAGAGATGGAGTATGAAAACTGTTTTCTACACAGAAAAATTGTGGTATATATGCTTTAAAAAATTGTCCATTTGGAGAATCCCTGTATGTTCATATGAGAGAATTGAGAATGTGGTTTATCAACAATAATAATATTAATCAAACTTTTAGAGCTGTCTGTCCAGGCCCCAAGGAGAGTGCAGCTCTAGGAGGCTGCAGCTCTATATATGTACACAAGGCAGAAAGTCTTAAGATTTCAATTTCTGTACACTGGAGGCAATAATACCTGCAGAACAGAACAGACGACAGCAGAACAGAACAAAGCACAAAACAGTGAAAGAAAGAGGAGAACAGAAGAAAACATAAGACAAAAGAATTGAACAGAATACAATACTGCAGAGAAAAAAAAAGAAAAAAAGAACAGTGAAGAACATGGAAAGTGAACCATGTGCTACACCAGGAAAATCATTAAAAATCTACCATGGACAGCAAAATACAAGGCAGTGGAGAAAAGCAAAAATACCCCAGAACTCTAACTAACCAACAAAACAAACTACTCAGACTGGCCAATCAGATGACTGCCTAATTAACAAACCAACCACAAAATCCAAACTGCAGCAGCCCTGTAGGGACTCAAAGGGTAGAGTCCTCTTGTGGTCTGTCCAACCGTCGATCAGGTCCCCGACCGCCGGTAGACAGAAGAGCCGATATGTTTCCTATGGTACATTTGGCACTAGTATTTGCCTTTGGTCCAGCAATAGGCAAAAAAATGTCTGTGTATTCCCCTAAAAAGGTAAAAAAGGCGGCTCATTTTTCAGGTCCACAAGCCTCCAGCGGAGGGCAGGTGGTGTGGCGTGGGATGGCGATGAGCAGAGAAGAGAAACGATGTTGTGTTTATTTGTTTGTTTGTTATAAAACTATTTCTAGCACGTGCTGCTGTCTCTCAGAACCACCAAGTCCACCGTCCACTGGAAACTCTTCAGCAGAGAGACGGCTGTCTCGTGCTCCATGTGTAAAAAACTATGTCCGTTAGCCTGCAAGGCAAACATGCAGCACAGTCAACAGCATGTGTGTGTGTGTGCAGTTTTTCCATACATATGTATATGTGTGTGTGTGTGTGTGTGTGTGTGTGTGTGTGTGTGTTTGTGTGTGTGTGTGTGTGTTTGTGGAGGGATGGAGGGTCACTGCCATCATTATCTCAGAAACACATCACTGTTGGGGAAAAGAGAGAGAAGAGGAGGAGCTACACAGTCATGCTGTAGAAAGAGAAGGGGTAAAGACAAAAAAGGGCTTTTTAGATGAGTTAATCCAGCTAAACTGTACATCTGTGGAGAAAAGACGAAAGGGAAGGAGAGAAGGGAGGGAAACATGAAGGGGTTCATGGTAAAGCACTAATTATGACTACATGGTGCAATCCTCACACTTTTCTTTTGGGCAAAACTAGCAAATAGCTACACTACTTTGAAATAATAGCTACAATAAATATACTAATGCATGTAGCACAGTAAGAGGGTGAGGTTTGTACTATTCCAATTGAGCGTATTTTGTTTCAATTTTGACTGATTTACAAAATATTCCAATATTTGTGTCTATTGTTGCTCCCTGTGAAGTAATATCCCTGCAGGGTGTAAACATAAATTGTTGCAGCATCAACCTTATAATGCGACCATGTGTACTCATAGGCACTCAAGTTTGCTTTCTCACAACTTATAAAAAAGACAAATAGTCTAGTCATCTGATAAACCACATAATTTGGCGAATTACATTCTGTTTACTTTCGCACACACAATCTGCTTTCATGGCAAATTACCAATAACAGTCGTTCTCAGAGGGTAGGCTGACACATCACAACATTGTCTTTTTCCAGTGTGGTTGAGCTATTATTCTGTTACCTTTTAGAAAAATTCACAGTGTTCAAGCCTAAATCTTATCCAAAGTGACTGCATTTTAAGACCAATTATGCAGTGAAAGAATGTAAATCTTGAATAGCACAAAAACACAGTGTGGCTTAATAACTGTTTTCATTAGAAACTGAGTTAACTGACATGGAAATATAAGAAATTGAGCTCTGCTGGATTTTGTGTCATCACTGCAGACCTATGGCAGTTACAGCCGATGCTGCATGATGACGTAGCCTCATTTAAATTCAGCACTGATATCTTATGCAATGGCCTTCACAACCTTCCTTCACTCAGGTTTTCAACAGTATAAACTGTTAGGCCACTCAAATCCAGCTGTAATCTGTGACCTCAAAAGTTCTTGGTTGTCATTAGCTAAAGAAGAAAGATGGGTGAAAGGTTGGTGGGGGGGCTTCTGGGGGGGTCATGCCAGATTTCTAGACCAACAGATACACACACAGAGGCAGAATATACAGGCAGGAAAACGCTGAAGTCTGAACCCTAATATAAACTCCATGTGAGCTAACACCAGTGGGTGGGTTACGGCTTATCAATGATTGTTTGCTGCTGTTGGATAGCCTATGTAATAAAATGTTACTTTACATGGCAGGTAAAGTGTTTATGACTTCCTCCTTTGTCCTGCTAAATGCCCTGCCTCCTTGTTTGAAAAATAGGGGAAGGGTAGGGGAGGAAAGGGGGGTAAAGGTGTGGCTGTTTCTGGCCCATCTGATGATGAGTGAGAGGGTGTTACCTGCAGTATCTTGTCTCCAGGCTGCAGGGCAGAGGCGGCGGGCCCGTCATGCTGTACCCTAGTAACAAAGATACCCTATAAGTCAAAATGATACACCGTTAGGACAACACAGGGACACGATGGTTTAGAATCTTTGCCTTTCTCATTCTCATCTCAATATCCACCCCCCCAGAAAATCACATTTCTGCCAAAAGTTTAAGGGCAGTTAAAAAATGCGTTCTCTTTGTTCTGAATTTGGGAAGGCATGCAAATATACCTTTGACAACAAAATTGCAAGTCATACATAATTATTGAACTCTAGTTATTCAAAGTACTTGAGTTTACATTGAACAGACTAGTTTTAATTCAGCATCTATCTTAAAATCTACAGAAGCTGAATGATACATTCCTCCCAAAAAGACAGATTATACATGCCAAAATGGTTTATCACCTAATTATACAGATAAAGACTTGGTGACAATTAGACATAAAAATAGAAAAATAGATAAACAGTAAATATATATAAAGAATAGGGGAAGAGGAATAGGTGTGGAATGGGTACTGACTAGGGGAAAGAAGTAGGTAGCAGGAGGGGCAGAAGATATTTCATCCCCCATATTTTCCCTCAACAACCCAAGGCAGAGATTGTAAAAACACCAACATCTTTTCACAGAGAGCTGAAAGATGTTTTTGAACACAGAAAGTGTAGGACAATGCATCTGTAACAGCTCAACATGTTTCAACAGGTTGCGCACGTGTTGAACACACAATAGTGAGCATAACAGACAGATGTGCCACACAGAAGTGACACCGGTTAATAAAGAACAATACGATGTAGTAGTGATAGTGCAGTGGCACCAACATACTATAGGCTATGAGTGAATGCAGGAACAGACACATACAGGTATATTGCATAGAAGTGCATATGTTAGAGGTATTAGTTAAGCTACTATACACAATAACATTTATACAGTGAGCCTCATAATTAGATAAGAAATAAGACGTTATTTTCCCTGGGTTTGTCATATTTTCAGATTCAAATATGCCATTTCATATATGGCAACATAGTAAAAAAAATCAACTTCATAAAATGTTATTTGGACAATGTTAGCACTTTGTAATGATCCCCTGACATCTCAAGCACTGAAACCTATGACATGTCCCTGTCAGGTCACATATGGAGCTCACTGTACATTACAAATGTATTTGTTAGCAGCTGAAATTGGTTAGCGTTAGTCACAACAATCAAACATTTACAGACTATAAAGCAGTTGCACACAAAGCTGCCCTACAAAAACCTTCCATCTTTAAAATGTACTTTTTCAGTAAATTTGAAAAAAAAAAAATCTGCAAATTATGCCAAAGCATGAGCACATTTTTAACAAGATTAAGTAATTGTATTATTGTTAATCTAGACAAGCTAAATGAACAAGTTTCTACAATGTTAGTGGTCAGTATTGAGGATGAGGGTTTTGCAGCTCAGGGATAACACACATACAATTTTCTCAGAGAAATGACAGTTGATACATATGTTTGTTATCAACAGCAGCTCAATGTGCAAGCACAGCATATCTAGCAACACTAGGAACAGAAAATTGGATTTTCACAACCCAGATGTGACTAAAAATCCATGTTCTGCTCCCAAAATCCCTGTCTTCTGTTCTTAAACCAAGCCTGAGAGGCTAATACATCAAAGCCTGGGATCTCACTTCTGTCAATACAGGAACTGAGTCCTGTCTCCATTCATTGAATCCTAATTAGCCAGAAGTGAAGTTGACCCAGTGGCTTAAAAGTGTCACAGTTAGTCTTTTAAATCAAACTCAGGAGAATATCACTGTCATTTCTTTTTTTTTTAGCAACCTCATAATGATGTCAGATGGGTTTTACAAATGATTTTAAGACATTAAGAAATCTGATTCATCGAGGTTAGAAAACTCTGTTCTCACAAGCAATTTTTGGGAACTTTCAACTACAGTATTTGATTAAATATAAAAGGGTTTCGGTGCAGAAGATTATTCTGCACAGGATATACATAGTTAGATTAGATCATCATGCTTTTTAGAGACAAAATAAAAGGGTACTGGTACATTTACAGAATCTAGAGATTAAGCTATTACATTGAGAAGATTTTTCCTCAAAAACACTTTGGAGGTCAAGAAAACATGAAGAGGGCAGCATCTTTTGTTTCAGTTTGGATAGACAAAACAGGCCTTAAAATTCAAACTGGCATTTTTGAAGCCAATTTGCACATGAGAGTGTTTTACAAATATAAAACTCACTAAATCATCTGGGAAACAAGTATGCCACTCTAGCCCAGATAAATCAGTGGAATTAGTCCCCACTGAATTAACTGTAACCAACTGGGTGCAAACAACAAGATGACCACTAGAGGGAGCCACGATCCTGTGGAACAGTTGTGGCTGTAGTAGGCTCAAGGGATCAAAACCATAGATGTATAATTTATCAGTCAAGCTGTTTTGATACACAGTCCTTTTTAACTATTTAAACTCTCACTCAATTTAGCCTTAAGTTTGCCCTTAATTACATTAAAAGAAAATAAAACCAATATATGTATACTTGCCTGTAAATACTAAAATAGTCACTAATGAAGCTTTTGGTGATAAAAGGAAAAAAAAACCTACAGGAGCTCTCATAATTAGGTCAGAATAAACAATTGAAACAAAATCAAAAGCTTGTTAGAGCTAAAACTGCTGACAGATCAGCCCTGAGTTGACTACCATTGATCATTAAATCATGAAAACAACATTTAACTGCTTCAGCAAGATGCCTCACGTGTGGATCAAAGAGGAAATGTTCATAGGGTAGGAAACAACAGAACTATAATAAGAAAAGGAGTTTCAAAAAAGGAAATTTGGAGTAAGGAAAGCAGAAAGTTGTATCCTGGTGACAGTTAACCACCATTAGACCCTGTGGGCGGGCTCTAAGGTGAGCAAACCTACACATTAAAATGTATATATCACATTTTACATTTGAACCATACACACTTCCATGACTCAGTGAAAAATGAACAGTTGCTGACGTTAACTGACATCACTGCCGATAACCAGAGGCTTAGCAGGTGATTGACAATTACCATCATTGTTTACCATTCACTGAGCTCATGGGAAGCTGCAGTATGTATAGTGAATGTCAACATTTTACTTTAAAGTGAAATATTACAACACATTATACACTATCCATCCACCCCTGTTAACACAGATAAATATTTTTATATCTGTCTATACCTGTATTTCAAGTCTCCTATCGTCTATATGCTGTATAAATTTACTGTGTGTAAACCATAATTACTCATCTAAAGATCATGCTTTATGAATACGAATAGGCAGTTTTGACAAAATATTTAGTAGAATCACTTGAGAAACTGCTCATCTTCATTGGTTTCAATTCCTGCCTGTGCAACATTGCATTAATAATGGACAAACTGCAGCTGGTGGAAGCGTTATGGATAGACACAGAGATGGGAAAGATTAAATAACTGTACGAGTCAGCAACTTAAACACTAGTTGTCTACTAAAAACTTAAGTGAAATGATGAATTGACAGTTCCTGTATTATCAGTTCCCACCCCCGACTTAAATTAATTCACCATTGTGTCACATGGGCTGTGCAGAGGCTGAATGTTTTAAAGGACTCTTCTTACAGGCTTTCTATTTATAGACCAGCTGTCTCCTCAGTTACTCAACATCTGAATAACAGTCAGTAAAATCTGTCATACTTCCCATCCCTAGATCAAAGCGTTGAACATCTAAAATCACCCACGATGTCCCAGAACTAAGCAGCCTTCCTAAAATAGCTGTGAGAGCTCCATGAGCAGCCGTGCTCCTTTAGACTGACTATAGCAGCATGTTTCTAGGACAGACTGCCATGTGCTGGAGGCCTGGGGGATCTGCAACCCCAACAGGCTCTCAGTTACAGGCACTCTGACAGAATCAGTCAAACTGAGAAGTAGAAATGATAAAAGAGTTTGGCATATCTTGTAATTAGACATCATGTATGCATGTGGGCACAAATATGTTTTCAAAATATGGAAATATTCAAGTTTGTTGATTTAACTTCATTTTCCAACCAACCTGCCAGTGATAAGGACTCTTTTAAGATCAAATAAACACATAAACTAAACTATTTACTATTACTATTTACTACATAAATGTCTATATCACAAAGGTGTCTTGTATTATCAGTCCTAACTGCCAAACTCAAGGGTTTTGAGTATTTCAGGAGATTTAGTTTAGATATACTACAAATAACCCAGATACATGAGTCTTAGGTATTTAAGTGAAGTGCAAAGGAAACTAAATCCATAAACAGCTCCTGCTTCTTACCATTTCAAATACATAAATCCTTAATTAATCTGCTATTTTCCAGTATTTTTTAATGTAACATCACAGACTCAAAGTGACTCAAAGTTAACCAAGTCAACTACTACCCCACAGACAGACAGACAGGCCGATAAACGAAACACTGCGGTAACGAGCAGCAGTTTCCATGGCAACTCTGAGGTAAAGCTGGGGAGGCTGTGATTGGCTGGCAGGCCAGGTCGGGTCGTACCATGTCGGAGGGTTTGAAGGGGTTCCCCTGGCCACTGATGCCACCAGAGATACTGAAACCAAGACCGGGGTTCTTCTCTATTCTCACACACAACTAGAGAGAGAGAGGAGGGACACACAGAGAGAAAAGAAAGAGAGAGAGAAAGAAAGAAAGACAAGTGAAAGTGAAATCTAAAGATCATAGCAGTCTCTACATGAGCATAGATTACATACACAACAGTAACGGGGCTTTCATGTCATGTGTGACACGCTCTGGCAGCTATATTGGAGGTCCTCCAAACTGAGCCACAAATACTCTTGTCAGAGTTTGACATAATGAAATGCTTCTCATATTTGGAAGGGCAAAAACAAAACCCTGAGGAAGATCAGCTGATGATGAGCCAATCTGAATGCTGCAAATGACTTCATGTTCCCACCTAAACTCTCCATCTGTGAAATATCTCACATTTAGAACTACACCTCCGTGGCTTTTTCTAGACCTGTTTCTGCACAACCTGTCACTGCTAGGCTTGTAAAATCACACATGGATGTAGTGGTTATCAGTATATTTTGTTTCCTTGAATAGAAACATGTTTTCCTGCGTATTTGATCAGGTAACAATCATATTCTGTTATCCTGTTGGCTAGTTGTAACATGTAGATGTTAACCACTACTCTTTGCCAAATTTGTTGCCTGTTAGCTGACAAAGCCAACAATGACAATAGCAACAAAGAAAGCCAAAATCAGTTTACTTTGTCACAGTTACCTACATTTAGGAACAGATTTAGCTTATCAAACCATTCACTTTTACTTGTGTTGCTACTCAAAAGACCACAAAACCCTTTCTAACCTATTTACTATATACAGTATGTAACTGTTGTTTGAGCATAGCGCATTTTCTAAATAGACCCCCAAGATAGTGAGACATGTGTTGCCTCAGACAAACAGACAGACGGTCAGATACCTGTTCTTGGAAACCATCCGTGCTCTTCTGGCCTTTAGTCTGCAACAGGCAGCGTGCGCTCTGAGGCCGCGGGTTGGTGTGAGTGGTCATAACAACCTGATTGTTATGGACCATGCCCTGGTTGCCGTGGTACTGGGGGTTGGTGGCAGGCTGATGGGGGTTGTGGGAGGTATGAGGGTTATACTGGGATTGGTTCCCGGATGAGGACAGGCCCATGGTCATGCCGGCACTTGGGTAGCCCTGGCCAGGAGGGGGAAGGGCTGGATGGAAAAAACAGAGAAACTGGTAGCATTTAACACTAAATAAATAAAACTTTGTGTAATTGATTAATGTGTAGGCTGCTGATTAGTTACACAAGGTACACACACTTTCTGACTTTTTCTCCCAACTGCTATCACACTATTATTCTACTACTGAGTATCTACATATTTCAAATATAAAAATTAGAAACTAAAAGCTAATCTAAACTTGACATGACTTGACGCTACCTGGAACTGGATTAAAAAAAGAGAAAATAACTGAAAAACAAAAACTACAAATAACAGCATATTTCAGTTTAAAAAGGTAGAAACCTGGATATAATTTTATTACAGTTTAACACCAGCATACAACTCTTGTTTCCATTTACACATTGTGATTGGAGTTAAGGATTGAGTGACAGCTTGTAACCCCAATAATTCAATGCGTTTAACTACTTACAATTAATTTCTAATTCCAAAATAAATCTGTACAGGCTACAAATGAACAATTTTTTAATTTACTTTTACCTTGAGACATGGTGCCTTGATATTGCCCCCCAGAGGGAACGACTGATAGGGGCATCCCTGGCTGGTATTGGCCCTTGTTCATCATCCCGCCATCGTAGACCTGCTGACCGACCACACGATGAGGGGTCGTGGCCGAGGAGGAGGAAGAAGAAGTGACGATCATGGTATTGTGTGATTGGTGAGATGGGTTATGGGGGTGGCCGCCCTGAGGAAAGAGGAGCGGGAATTAGGTAAGTGGAGATATTGTATAGTGTTAAGATGTTTATTCATCTGCATTTATAACAAATATGTATATGAGCAGTGTCCTTCCTTACTCTCTTGGTGGAGTTTGATTGAAAGGTACACTGATTACACAGCAGCTCTCACCTTTTTCATGAGGTTGTCAGGTGGGACATCCCTTCTGCCAAGTGAGTAGGGAGCCCACTGATTGCTCCCTGACACCCCCTCCTGGTCATTGTCCAGCATGGCAGCCTGCTGGGAGGGGGTCTGAGAGGGAGACAGAAACAAAGACAGAGACAGACCAATTAACAATTACTGAGAATGAACATTTAACTTTCATAACATACTTGTATGTACATGTAGACGTATGTCAACCTTTGTCTGCCTGAGTTTCAGACAGGTTTAAATCAATGTTATATGAGATTTTGTTATATTTTTAAGTATGAATAGGGTTGTACCACCTCAGTTAATAGATTCCCCTTCTTAATGAAGTAAAGTAGTACGGCATGCAGTGATACCACCAGTCAACATGGGCTGGAGGTTACAGGTGATAAATATTGCATCTGAATAGAAATTACCTTCTGCAAGAGTTGCTCTTTTAATAGAATTCCCAACTCAAAATTGTGACTTTTTGTTTATACCAAGTGTCCAAGTATCAGATAGTAAAGACAGAGAATAAATCATAAAGATTATAGTTTTTGACAGCAACTCAGCTCACCTTACAGTAAGCTCTACAAATAGTTTACTATGGTGTAGACCCACCGCTTTGTGTGTTAGACAACAAAGATCTGCATGTAGATAATGCAGTGTACTTTAGGATGGAGAGGACAGATGTCTGTTTGTTGAGTTGATTTAGTTGAGGGCTTCAACTAACAATTATTATCATTATCTGTTGATACTTTCATGATTAGAATCGATTAGTTATTTGGTCTATAAAATGACAAAAAATGTTAATCACTGTTTCGCAAAGCCCAAGGTGCAACGTAAAATCTCTTGTTTTGTCTCAACCAACAGTCCACAACCCAAAGACAGTCAGTCAACAATCATAGACAAATAAAGAAGCCAGAAAATATTCACTTTTAAAAAGCTGGAACCAGAGAATTTCAGCATTTTTTTTTCTTTTAAAAATGTCTCAAAACAATTAAATGATTATCAAAATAATGGGCTACTAAGTGTCTTTTGGTCGACCAATCGATTAATGGACTAATTGTTGCAGCTCTTGTTTAGTCTCTGTTGTTTTGGCAACCTTGAAAAGTTGAAAGTGTCTAATAGCTGAATTCAAACTCTTGAATTACCAATTCACCAAATTACCAATTTATACACACGTTATATTCAGCCACTCCGAGAATATTTGGAACACCAAAAAATAAGACATATCACCCCAAGTTCATTGATACTCACAGCTTGAGATGGTAGACAAGATAGTTATAATAATCTAAATTATGATTAGTAATATGTCACACAGTTAAATAATAGTTCATGGTAGCTGTAGTTGGGTGGAGAGGTAGTGGCAGCTATGTGTGGAGTACCAGGGGTTCATTGTACTCAGTGGGATACTCACAGTGTTAGCAGACGGAGGAGGAGGTAGTGGCAGCCAGCGGCCAGCAGGGGGCTCATGCTTAGTGTTATTGTAAAGGTTAAAGTTCAAAGTGCTGCTTTGCCCCTGGCCATGACCCCCGCCCTGACAGAGCATGCCCAGCGTGAGCGTGTTGTGCTTTAGGACACCACTCTGATTGGAGAAGACAACATCACATGACATGGGTGAATGAGGGGAGGGGAAGGGGAGCCTGCACAGCGGGCTGCAGCGTGGCGACAACACACTGTGAGCTCCACAAACAAACAAACAACAATAACACTGATAAAACAACAACAACAACAACAACAACAATAACAACAACAACAACAGTGCAGAGTTGCTGAAAGCACAGAGAAATGTTAGCTAGTGATTGGTCAATACACAAAGTGAACATTGTGTTATACAAGCAACAACTGGTGGATAAAGTCATTCCATTAGTTAATAAATTAGTATACTAGTGCTCACATCAGTTAGTAAGTAATATTGTATGTATGATCATTTAAAGAAGCCCAATCCCTAACTGAAAACATCTCCCTGCACTAAGGTCTTTTCCTTTGTAACGTTGCTCATGTTCAAAAAATTAGACCAAACTGGCCGTATGGAAAACATGCATTTAGTTTGATTAAATTAATTTAATTTGTGTTAGAGGCTGTGTTTCCACTTTAAGGACTTTATAAGGGATAAAACTGATACTCTATATCAGTGTTGATACATAGTTTCTGTATAATTACACTACCCTGAAAAATAGCCTTGTCTTTAAAAAGTGATTGTGTTAATTCTGAAGATCTTGTGGTTTTTTTAAACAAATGAAAATGTGAATGAGTGCAGTCTCTCAAAATAACATTTTAAAGAGGGACTGTTGAGGGATTGATTGATTTTTAATGGTCAAATTTGAAGCAGCAAATGACTAAATATCCTGAATTTTATTGAATGGTATGGGTCAAGCTCAAACATCATTGGGACTCTAAAATTTCTGTAATGCCACTCTAGTTTCATTAGACCCTTCCTGCATGATAAACATCTACATCTTCAAACTCCACACTCCCAGTGTAATAACATAGGCTCTCTTTTAAAAAAAATACCATTACATCATCAGGGTTATTTTCTCAGACTTTGGAAAGGTACTCCAGAGACATGATACAACTGTATTCACAGGCTGTTTAGTACTTACAGCAACCGTCTTTAAAATAACACTACTAGATGTAACCTCACTGACTTTTCACTTGTTTGAAAAAAAGATTTTAAGACTCAACACAAGATCAAATGACTTGTCACATTACAAGTTGTGTGGCACTGCATCTCAGGACATGTGGTTTCTTCAGCACATATCCACAGTAGTGAGTGTGCAGTAGGTCAGGCTGACAGAGCGACAGTGTGGAGTGGACACACATGCAGCCAGACACATATCTTGTCAACTTTACAACACAGACTTAGACAGATACAGATTGGGAGGGCCTCCGAATGTGTGTGTGTGCATCTCCCTCTTCCGTGTGTCTGCATCACATTGACGTACCCTGTCCAAGCGTTTGGCCTCTATGTGCCTGAGCAGCTGTTGCCTCCAATCGGCAGGCATCTTGGAGGTGATGTCTTCAGGTTTCTGTGGTACGACAGGTCTTACTTTGATGGTGTCATCGGATGGTTTCTCAGGACAGGTTGCCAGGGTGTAGTCAGGGGGCATCTTCTCCAGCAGGGCAGCCATAGTGGGACGAGCAGACACTGGACGGGCCTGAGGATCAATATCATGAAGATCATGAAGAAAATTCTTGAAAGTTTGACTGAAAGCTATGGTTTTATTTGAAGGAACTGTGTGTGAAAGAGGACATATCATGCTTGTTGTGATTTTCTGTTATTTTTATACCATTATAATGTCGGATGTTTATGTTAAACAGGGTCAAAGGTCCAAAACTTGAGTTGATTGTATGTAGAAATGCCCCAAAAGCCAGCCTTCTCTGAACACTTTGTTTGCAAAATTACCTCTACTTCCTCCTCAGGATGACATCAGATTGTTTGCACATAGCAAACAAACAGCCCACCGCTGTTAGCCTTTCTTGCTAAAGTTGTTGACGTTGTCCATACACACATTTCGGATTGGATTCCGGCTCAAAAATGTACAGATGTATTTGAGAAGTTTCCATTCTGAGTAAAGAACTAGAAAAAGAAGTGAAATCCTACTACTGCTTACTGATGTAGCCTCCCGGGCTGCCAGAAGTTGGCCAAGACGCAGCTTTCGGAAGCTAGCCAATCAGAACAGAGTGGGCTCATGGGGAGGGGGGCCTTAAAGAGATTGGAGCTAAAATGGCCTGTTTCAGACAGAGGCTGAACTGAGGGGCTGCATAAAGGGCCAGTATAAGATAAATAAAGAGTTTTTTGAACTGTAAATCACGCAAAGAAATTCCAGCAGTGCCACAAATGAAAAATATAGACCTGGAAATGATATGATGATACGTCCCCTTTAAGATTAGGGCTGCATTTCCCTTTCATCCGAAACTGTCATCACAAAAAAAGACAGCATTTGTTCTAAAAAGCCTGAAACAACTCATGTTGTTTCTGAAAAGCGACCTATTGCAGTCAAGCAAATAATGACTGTACCTCTACAGGAAAATGTCAGCATTACCTCTTTGTTAAAACAGTTAAAAACAGCCTGTTTATGTTTAGTTTTGTGACATTTTGGATTGTCCTCTAAATTGCTGACCCACATGAGGAAGTTTACGTATCCTGGGGGGAGGTGATGGTAAAATAGAACATGAAATTGGCAGGCAGATTGGCACAGTGATTCAGTAATGCAGACACCGTATCAGACCATTGTGGGGAAAATGGAGCTGAACCTTAAGCTGATGTCCTGTATGATCCAGTCCTCACCTTTAGCTATGAGTTTTGGGTAAAGACTGTAAGAATAAGACTGCAGGCACAAGTGCTCAATGTTAGTGTCGTAGCTCCTTGTTTCCTTCCTGTGCCCCGCTCCTTCATGCTGAAAAGAGCCAGATGAGGTGCTTTGTGCAGCTGATCAGTATGCCTCTGGACACCTCTCTGTGACTATTTTGGGAAAGTGTGACTTGGAGCAAACCCAGAAAATGCTGGAGGAATTATTGATAGACTTGGGAATGTCTTGGTTTTTAGCTGGAGCTAAGGACATCTGTGCTACCTGTGCCACCACAACCCAGGTCAATGGCTGAAAATTAATGAATAAAAATGCTTTCACTCAGTCACATACAGCCACACACATACTATAACCCAAAGTCCTTACTCTTCTATGACACAGTAGGTTGTCAGTGCCCTACAAAATGAGCATTATAGGTGTTAAAATACAAATTTTTATTTTATTTTTAGGAACCCAAAACTATTTAGTTAAGGTTAGGGAATGTCATGATTATGATTTAAATCAAGCGATGTTGACTGTTGGTGGGAAACAGGTGCAAACCCACATAAACAGGGTCAAATTCAAACACTGACAGAACATATATTTAACATTTTACATCTAATTAAACAAACAACTAATGCTGTTGTTTTTCTGAAATAAAGTATGAGCCCTCTTTCTGTTGTTATGAAGATGACAATTTATCTTGCCAGGTTTATATCTCTGTCAGATGGGTGATCTATCAACAAATATTTAATCTTCTGCGACTATTGCATGCATCTATTGGTTTACTTTTCCTAGATATTCTCACAATTGGTCTTTGAGGCTGTAAAACTATAATTAAATTAATAATTCATTTTCTATTAATTTAATAATTGTAACATAGTTCTTGGACTGAAATATTGTATTTTATGGGACCACAAGTTAAAACACTTTAGTGTGTGAAAGTTTAAAATAGTATAAAATAGAGACATGAATGGATAGATACACAGCTTAAACAGCTCACGTCAGCAGCTTAGGTGACAAACAGACAATATACCTGAGATGCTCCGTAGGTCTCGGTACTGTAGCTCCTGGCAGACAGGGGACGGCGCTGAGTCAGGCTCTTTGTTGGATAACCAATCATGGGCTTCTTCTGTTCCTGGTAGGTGGGGTAATCGTCATCGTAGCGGCCGTTTCTCTTGTTGTGCAGCATCTGGCTCTGGCTGTCGACCATATTGGAGAGAGCGGAGTGCTCCATGGGGGAGGAGTAGGCAAGAGCCCGGCCATAAAGAGGAGGGTCCGCCTAAGGAGAGAAGAGGGAAAATTCATCAGACCACAGAAATTAAGTTCAAGAAAAAGAATCCACCCTTTGTAAGAATTTATGTTATTTATATGAATACAGTGGCATAACGGAATGTAAATTTATAGGAATTTACCCTAGTTTATTGGTGCATATGATCATTAGTACAACAGAAGTAAAGGTTTTAGTTTTCAGTTTTTTTATACTTGTTTGTGGGATAAATTTATTGTTGGTTTTAGACTTTTCGTGGGATTTGTTTCCAATAGGAAAAATATAAAATCTCGCTGGATTTAACCTTTAAACATGGTTGTGTACATCAGAAAACAGATGAGCTAGAAAATGGAAAGTTTTTCAACAATTGATTGATTCTAAGCCATTTGTTATACTAAACTTGGTGATACTTTATGATGTCTAAACAAACAAATATTTTCATGAGTCATGGCCATATTGATACCAGATCACTTATACATGGGACTAAGATATATTTTCTGGGTAAAGAACAAATATTGTTGTCCTCATTTATATGATGAATTCATTTCTGTCAGTAGGAATAACACACACAAGCAGGCAAATAAGTACAATTCTGCACACAACAAATACAACCTGCTGTCTGTACTGAGCTTCCTGCAGCGCCTCCTGCTGGGCTTCATGGACTCTGCGGAACAAGGCGAGCTCTGTAGAGCTCACTAATGAATCAGCTCTCCTCAAAAACCCTGGCCTGGAACGCTGCGATGGTATTGGCTGCTGCTGGCTGGGCAGACCGTCCTGGTTGATCGGTGATTGGGGGAAAGAAAACATCTCCAGCGGTGGGTAAGCACGGTACCGAGGGCTCACTAACTCTTTGGGTAATGTCTTCCCTGGTTGATTGATGTACTCCAAGGCCTTAGATGAGTGGTTGACATAATCTGGTGTGTTGGGGAAGGGCGGAGGGACTCGGCGGTCCATAGTCACCTGATTGGTTAGAATTGTTACCAGTAAATCCCTGAAAGTTTTCAGACATTGATGTCATGCAAAATATTGTGACTTTTGGTTCTTTTGGTTTTGATATTTTGTCGAGAAAAAAATAATGATAAAAAGAAAAAAGAAAAATCAAAAACATGCGACCCACAAAATGCTGCTTAAGTTATTCAAACCTGCATTAAATGATTTTTTTGGCCATTTGGGGGCAGTGGAAACAAGCTGCAAACACAACACTGACACATCATTATCTTTTAAGTTGCTATGTTAAACTTGTTAGCATATAGTTGTGTATTTACACATCTAGCCATTATGGATCAACATTATCATTCATTTGCAGTCATGTTTCTGTCCACCTGGTCAATGTAAGTCCAATATTCACTCTCTTTTAGCTCTGTTTTTGGTCTCAATCGACTCCTGAGGGAAATGTCTCGCTCTTTAGCTGCTAAATGCGCTGCTATGTTCACCAGCTAGTTTAGAGCTAACTGTGTCTGTTTGCTGTTTGGTGCTGAGCAGGTAGTGTACAGTGGGGTTTTAGAGCCTTTTCTCTGAAAACAGTTGCCTGCTGCAGCTGAAAACGACACTATGAGAGCAGTGAGAGTGAACCAAAACAGTAAATTTGCAGCCGGACAGCTAAACAATGAGCTGAAACTCACAATGAAGCTCAGTAAAGCCAAGGTTCATCACTACGAGTGATACCTCCAACAGTACACGTTATTTGATATATTTTTATTATAAATTATATTGATTATAGCTGCTTTAAAGTTTGTGAGGTTTGATTTTTTCCCCCACAAAGCACATATATTATTTCCAAAATTTAAGACAGGCACAAGCTGCTAACCTGGGGGTTGTAGTTCTGGTCGAAGTGGTAGGCCTTCTGTGGGATGGCAGGTTTTTGGTTCTGTCCCAGCTGGTTGCTGGATCCATGTCCTGGGAAGACTAGTTCATCGTCTAACATGGGTGCAGACTGGGACCGTGCCATGCTGGTCTGCTCCATAGAACCAGGCAGCTCCTGACGGTCCAAACTGGTCTGCTGCTCAATGGATGAACTATAGCTGTCCATAGGAATACTGTACAAAGCGAAGACAACAAGAGAAATCAGCGTTGACAGCTGTAATCAAATTACTGTTTATGCAGGAGACCCCACTTTGCAATCACCTGACTTATATTTCAAAAGAAACAATCGTAATACTAAATCTACCTGTAGACTTTATAGGAGCCGATGTCAATCTCATCGATGCTCTGTGACTTCTTAAACTTGGACCTGGTCTCCTTCATCATGGGGGACAGGCGGTCCGAGCTTTTACTCATTACCACGGTTACCTTGTTGCCCCCGGTGACACTTAGCTGATCCTTTCTGTTCTGCTCCCCCTGATTGTCGTGGTACGTCCAGCTGCCGGGCAAAGGCCCCGCTCCTTGTTCCAGCCTTGGACAAAAAAACAAGAGATGTTATAATAGAACACACCCAAAATGATTAGCAGAATTATAACAGTATGAGCAGAAAACAAGACCATGTGACACACTGTCATTATAGCCTGATAATCAGACTAAGCTGTCATTTTGTTTCCACTCCATTATTCACTCTCTTTCAGACAAAATGTTGGTGGCACTTCAGAGGTCTGAGGCCCTAATAATGTCATGATTCTGATGTTGGAAAAATATGAAGGATAATACAGAGTCACAATAATGAGAACAGAATTGAAGAAGCAGCTTCATAACAACACATTTTCTGCACAACACTCAACTCTCAACACTACATTTTGATGAATCAATTAATTATTTAGTCTAAAAAAGGTCAAAGAATGCCCAAAGTGGCATGTTCAAGTAAATTGCTTTGTCCTACTGAAGTCCAAATCCCAAAGGTATCCAATTAACAACATAAAACTGAAAAATTTAGAAAATATTCACATTTTGAGAAGCTGGAACCAGTGAATATTGGTCATTTTTGCTTGATAACGACCACAAAAGTTTAAAGGATTATCTGTTGATTGGTTGATTGGCTCAAATAATTATTATTATTAATTATTTGAGTGAAATTTGTGAAAGCTGGAAGAGTTTCAGATTTTTACAGGGCACGTAAACATATAGATGTATATATGATTCATGTAGACTGAGATGATCAACAACTGGATCTTCAACCAGAATGAAGTGTACAAATGCTGCTGTAGTGTTTGGTTGGAATGAAAACCTGTATACCCTGAGGGTCATGAAGGCGTTTTAGTGGTGACCGAGGTACTGTTAAGCTGGAAAATGGATCATTTCTTGCTTCAGTTACCTTGGGTCCATCACTTTGCGGTCGGGGTTGGGGCTGGAGGTGGGTGTCAGGTCCAGTTTGGAGGGAAAGGCAGTCCTGTCCTCCAGTGGGCTTGGGGTCCGGGTCCAATTCTGCCAAGGATTTTGTGAAGGACCTGCAGAGCCTTGAGGGTCATTGTCCGGGGTAGAGCGTTGGTTGCTGTGGAAGGGGAGTGTCTGGGTGTCCAGCTCCAAGGGGACTCCCACGATTCGCTCTTGCCTGAGGAGGGGGCGGCGGCCATGTGTCGACTGGCTGCGGGGTTTGGAGCCCAGAGGCGGGTTTCCCTGGCTCGTAGTAGAGGACGGGCCGTCCAGAGGAGACTCCTCAGCATCGAAGCCTGTGTTATCATAATGAGGGGCTTCAGCCCAGTCAAAAGGCTCGCTCAGCGGGCGTCGATCGCCGCGCTGCTGCAGGGTTCCTGATGGAGGGGTTTCTCGCTGAGATAACAGGGGCTTGGAGTCAATGGGCTTGGGGAATGACTGGGCCAGTCTAAAAAGGACAGAAAATATTAATCGCAAATTATGTTGGAAAATAATAAAACAAACTGAATTATACTGAAATGCCACGCTACATTATTATTATGTACTGTGCTGTATATTTAATCATTGGTAACAGCGTAACTTTTTCCGCTCTCTCTCTAAAAGATCAATTTGGCCAACAACCATGTTTGTTGTAATTAATGTTTCCAAGAGCAGCCTGGAATATAAAATATTAATGCCTTTAGCCTCCCTCCTTGCCACTTGCAGTATGCAAATACCAAGTTTCACAAGTACACAGACAAAGGGACAAGTATACAGATTGGGATCGGTACCGCCCCAGGGCATGTGAAATAACAACTTTAATGTCAAAAAATACCAAGGCGAGCTTTCAACCTGCAGGGGCTCTGCATGGGAAGAGAATGGACAAAGAAATGAGTTTTCAACATTAGAAGAGATGATGAAACAATGAAAAAGGTCTTCCATCACAGCAAACTGTCATAAATATGGTACACAATGTAAGTTGAGACATTTATTGTTGTCTATAGCTGCAACATTTCTTATTAGAACTCAAAACACTATTCCCATGCTATTTCTCAAGCCAATTCTTTCAAACTTTACCCTGAGTCCACTCCAATCAGGCTAAAAACATCAGTAGAAGGACCAAGCCTCTTTATGTGTTGGTATAAAAACCCCCTCTAGATAGTAACATTATTGAAGTCTGGACTGGACAGCTTTGAAGCAGAGGGTTCAGAGGCAGAGAGAGAGATTCCTGAACAGAAGTCTGCAGCATCCTAATGAGTCTCTCTGACCTTCACTGAGCAAACGAGAGAGATGAGAAAGACACAGAAAGATGGAAGGAATGAGGGTGGGAGGAGAGGATGGATTGAGCGACCGGATAGATGAATGAGATGTACGAGGGTGATAGATAGAGGAGATTGAAAGTGGGGGGATGGAATCGAAAGAGAAGAATAGATGATAGATAGTTGGAGGGAGGGATAGAGCGAGGGACAGAGATGAAATTGAACATGAACCGTGTGTGTGTGTGTATGTGTGTGAGTACCTGTTGGTCCAGTGTGTTTGAGGAGCCTGGTCCTTGTTGGGGGCCGGCAGGGCGGGTGTGTGTTGGTGCTGGTGCTGGTGTTGGTGTGGGTGTTGATGTGGGTGAGAGTGTGTGTGTGAGTGTGTGTTGGCGGGCGGGTTGGAGGAGCCCGAGGAGCCTTGTGAGGGAGAGTAGTCAGAGTAGGTGGCTGAGGAGCCGCTGTGGTTCAGACAATGGAGCTTATCCACCTCCTCATCTGTAGACTCTGGACAGAGACAAAGAGCTCTGTTCAGTGAAAATGTCACATCCTCTTCTTTCTGATAGCCCTCTTTTACAAGTACTTAAATGCCTTTGTCATGTTTGAAAGAAAAAAATCCTTTCCTCTTCTCTTGAATTTTATGTCTTTTCTCAGATCTTCTCTATCGTACACAATCTCAAGAGACTCTGCATGTATTGTTAGTGATCTAAGTATACGTTCAGGTGACTTGACACACATATAGTTTCCATTAACAGCTGAATAATTTCTGGTTGTATAATGTGGACAATAATTTTTCTTTTGATACATGCCTATTGATTTTGTGTTTAAATGTCAACTCAGCAGCTGGACTCAACGAATCCTCCTGAAGTTCTGTTGCTACTGGTTATGATTTACGGTCCGCATAAACAGGACTGAATCATTGACAGAAGACACCCGGACTCGACGGATCCCCCTGAGGTTCTGTTGCTGCGTCTCCTGTCTAATGTATGATCTGAGGTATAGGTTAGACCTTAGAGAGGGTCCTCACATAGAAACCTAAAGCTTTAGACTTAAGGTGGTGTTAAATATACAGTCTTTGACTTTGTTATAATCCAACAACACTCTTAATTCCCACCTTAATGCTGGATTTAAAAACTCAACAGTGAAGTATTAGCTACTGTAAATTACAACAAGTTTGCACTGTAACCAAGATGATGTTTAGGCTGAATTTCAGGTAGAAGAACCACATTACTTTCTGAATCTTGTCATCTGTGTTTTAACCCAGATTCCTGCACTGTTCTTATTATGTGTTTGGACAATATTGAGTCCACTGCACTGACGCACGACATGGCCTGGTTATAAAACATGGGTTTAACAGTTTTTTTTAAGTGTTCCTATTGAAATCAAGAACTTTTCTGGAAGGGGAACCTGTAAAGACAGCAGCATCAAAATAAACCCTGACGTTTGCAGAAAGGCATAAAGGAGGGAACAAAGTAAAATTCGTGTGTAAATACTAAAAAGCAGTGGTGTAGTATCAAACCGGCAGTTTCATGAGTCAAACCTTTTTAAATCTCGAAAGAATAAACAAAATGAAGCTTCTTATTAATTTCCCTTCATTAAGAATTTACCCTCACCAAGACAGACAAGCTGTTTGAGCTGTAACTGTTTTGCAGTGAGTTCCCTGAAGAAAAAGTAGATTACATGATTACATGCTTTTCCTGATTTAGTTGCAACAGGAGCTCAGGAATTAGACACAGCTACAGTTCGTCACAGAGAAGAGATAATAAACTGTTTCTTACGGTGGATGGGATTAAGGCACTAAATAATTTTGAGCATAAAGACAGATTTTTAATAGGGCAGTAAAATTAGGTTTACCTCGGATGAAACTGAGGCCTTGAGGGCAAAATAAGTAAAAAGGGTCGATCTAAAAGCTGAAACATATAACTGGGATCTGGATATTCTGCAGAGCTTTATGGTATTCCCTCACTCACTATGAAATGAATCCGCTCTCCACCATGACTAATTAATGAACACTATTACAACATGCCCCAAGCGCTTTACAATAGACCACATTAAATGACAGTGTGTATTGTATGTGCGCAACCTTGTACCTAATCCTGTTTGCCTCAGTGCTATTTTGTATGTTTTTATGGACATATTCAGTATCACACAATACCTTTCTTGTCCTTGCCCAGCAGTACCACCTTTGGTTTGTACATAGGTGGCTCCACCAGGGTGGGCCTCATGTCAGAGATACGGATGTCGTTGGGTGAGCCGCCCATCGAGTCCTTTGGAAAGAAAAACACACAAGTTCTCATCGGTTAGCCAGAGTAGAACATTCTTGGACAGCCAAATAAGTCGTGGGAGGTAAACAGGTCAGAATTAATATTTTAAACTTAATAATTTCATGTTTCTCAACTAAATAGCACTGAATAGGGAGCTCAAACATTTGGTGCTCTGTCAGTCTGTGGAACTAGATAATTGTGGGATCACCTGAGATATAATTAGGTTTAAGCAATAAACTGGCAATCGTGTAGAAGTTGACAGAATATTTAAGAGCTTCACATACAGAGTGGAATATAAACTATATGAGGCTTTGTAAACTGATGTATGATTAATCTTTCAGCAGCCTCTGTAAATCCATTCATTACTTTTTTTTGGAAATATCAGACAATCTAGTGTTGTGACATTTGCAGTGTGCTCATTTGAATACTCAGTTTAGGTATAACCTTTTATAGATGTGGTGAAATATTACCCTGATAACTGTAAAAATCACATGGCAAGAAGACAAGTTTCTAAACAAACATGAATCTGATTGTACAAGTTGCGTAGCCGCCTCTCGAAAGGCTAAAAACACAACATCTAATGTGGCCATAATCTTATTTGACTACATGTTTGTTTGTGTACGTTTGTACACGTGACAAACCTCTGAGCTCTCTGTCAGGTCCTCTTTGTCCTTCCTCTTGGGAATTTCGATGCCAGAGTTATGCATTGATCCCTGATCCATTAACTGAGTCTGAGAGAAGTCCTGCATCTCTCTGTCTGTCACCTGTCAAAGTCCATTTTGAGTCATGTATTGATATTAGCATCAAATGAGCAAAAAGAGAGACCTTTATGATCATACACTTTAATGTTTATGAGTTTTATGAGTGTGTGTAACTGGGAATGTGTGTGTGTGTATGTGTGTGTGTTTTCTACCTCTTTGGGAGGAAGGGGCCACGGTGGTTCGTACTGTTCTTTGCTGAGGTGTGTGTGTTCCATGTTGGTTCCTGCCGAGGTGGCGGTGCCTGTGCTCAGCTGGTGCTGGTGTCCATGTCCGGCGTGTACGCTCTTACCCACGAGGCTTTGCACTGACTTGACCATGTTCTTAAGATCCTCAGGGTAGGGTGTTGGGTAGCGCTTTAGGTTTATCTCCACCTACAAAGATGGAAATGGAAAATAAATGACCAAAAGAGACGTACACTGAGCAAGCATTTGGTAAGAATGCTAAAAAAAAAGTGTCAATCTGCCATATGATTCTTTAAAAAATCTAAAACAAGACATTATAAAATCTGTTAAAATGTTTCTTTGACTCATTCCTTATTCATTGTTTAGTTTTGTATTTTTTGTTGTTATTGTGTCTTTTGCTAGTTTCTTCTTATGTATACTTTTTTAACCTCCGCTAACATGCAACATTGTCATCCTCATTGTGGCACTGACTGCTCAGTATTTTTTCAGACACTGCAGAAATCAAGAGAAACATAATAGCAATTTGGGAAAAAAAACTGCACACTTCACCTTAAAAGATCATTTCAAGGTTCAGCACAAAAATATGAAAATCTCCTAGATTATTTAACAATATTAAAGGAGGGTCAGATAAATTATTTATATATTTTTCTCAGAGAAATCATAACTTTTTCATCACCTTTGTATATACAGTAAATGGCTCTAAATACTACAGCACTCATGAGCCTCAGTGACTGTTTGCAGAGGGGTGAGATCTGAGATGTACAGTAATATATTTAGAAAGCTTCTGTGTTTCAATCAGGGACAAAGCTGCACCATCCAGCTGAACTGATCCAAAACTGATCATCAATCTGAAACTGAATCGATTCAGGTTGTTGAATTAATATAATGAATTATGCAAAGCAATGCTCCTTGAGTCTTGTGCCTTTGACTTTTTAATCAATGAGTTTTTTCCACACAGCTAACAACATGCTAAAACAAGAGTTGGAGGTTTTCCAAAGGCCAGTCAGTTATCATTGTCTTTGCAAAAAAGCTAATAGAAACCCTGGTCACCTCATATAATCCCTCCCAACCAGAGAGAGACACAGACAGACAGACAGACAGAAAGAGAGAGAGAGCTGACCTTGACCTTCCCAGAGTTGTCTTCCTCTTCTTTCTTGTCCTCAAAGTCAAAGGCCACAGTCATCCTCTGCTGTCTCTGCTCCTCCCACAGAGTAGGATTAAAGCTGTCACTGTCCGACTGGTAATCTGTACACACACACACACACACACACACACACATACACACACACATCAAAGATGAGGTCCCATTATAGGACTGTGGATTGTCATTTACACCCACACTTACCGGTATACACAAATCTTGCAGCATTCAATACACATGTATGGTTACAAACACACACATGACATCATACAGTTTAACAAAAGCTAATATTGTTATATTAATAGTGTAACAGTACAAAACATACATTTAACCATGCCCTCACATTAAGAGAGACACACACACACACACACACACACACACACACACAGATTGTACCCTCATCATGTCGGGGTTGTTGAGGAAACATGTAGTTGGTCAAAACCTTCTGTTTGGTTTCGGGGTGGGCTTCTGTCTGCAGTGGGATCAGAGCCTTGGACTGCAAACACAGACACATACATTTAGATTAGCAATCTTGTATGAACTGTCAACGATCCTATTTATTCCTTACTCTCACATCTACAACTAATCCGACCTAAAAGCTATGCTGTCTCACATGTAAATGTCATGCTGCGCTGCCATTTTACAAATTGCATTTGAATTTTAAATTTGCTTTTCTTCTTTAGCGGGTCAACAACAATCCAGTGTTGTTATGAATTCACTTTCATTTATCAGCTGTGATTACACCTTGATTAAACTGTTAGCGGCATAGATGACTTTAAAATGTCATGAAGAATATTATTAACTTGAATCTTAGTATAGTTGAAACAAATGATACTTTAATATCATCATTAACAGCAATGTGTTGCTCTATGTGCTTCATTCACTCCACCATGCAACCTACAGCTGCTTCAGATTGTTTTAGTCATTATGAACTCCGGCCAGTCTGCATCCACATTGTACAAGCTGAAGCTCCATAACTAATTCAGACTGATAATTAATTCTCAAATAAAAGCAATCAAGTAATGGCCAAGTCTCAGAAAGCAAATATGCTGTGTTTGAAAAAAAAAATAAAGGCCAGACCCAAAGGAACGAGGAAAAAATAGGGAGAAAATGAAATTACCAATAACTGTACAATAATGACAGACATTGTAAATTCAGTAAAATGTGTACTTGCACAACACTCTATTGATCTGAGTTCATTTTTAACATAAACACTGATGTTACACAGTGTTTTAATCATTATGACCCACTCTACTTTGCTTTTTGCTCTTAGTTATCGTTATTATTGGGCTAGTAAAACTTAATTAAATAATAAAACAACACTTCCTTCACCTGTTTCACGATGGAAGTGTTCCAGGGAAATTTAAGGATTAAAAGATTTGTTTTTTAATCCGAAACAAATAGAGAAGATGTTTTTTGCATTAAGTGCAGCAACAGCATATTAACACGGCAAATGGGAGCAGATCAGAGGAGAGAGAGGCTTCTTAGAAAAAATATGATATAAACACTAATAAACCCGTAGAACTTAAAAATGAAAGCCTTTATCTACTAATAACCTGTCTCAAATAAAGCCTGGTTATGTGATTAATATGTGTGTAGCTGATTGTATTCGTGCTGCGGGTACAGGCTCCGGGAGAGTGTGTGGGAGGAGAGAGAGAGATACCTGATTGTCAGAGAGCCAGAGAGCTGCCAGGTCCTTCAGCTTAGTGAAGGTAAACGGTAGATTCTTTAACCTGAGAGAGAGAGAGAGATACGGAGGAAGGGAGGGGAGAGAAAGAGAAGAGAGATGTTTCTTCTGCCCACACACTGTACAGCCTGCAGAGCACGTCACCATGGCAACACACTCATCCATTCCCATGGTAACTGCAGGCCGTGAGAGTGACTACAGAAGCAAAAACGGTCATTGACAAAGTGTTGCATGCGTGTGTGTGTGTGTGTGTGTGTTTGCACACTTATTGTCACTACTGAGTCATAGTTTGGTCGTGTGTGTGTGTGTGTGTGTGTGTGTGTGTGTGTGTGTGTTTGTGTCTATACCTGTTGTCACTGAGGTTTAAGACTCGTAGTTTGGTCATCTGCCCGATCTCGTCAGGAAGGAACTCAAGTTTGTTGGACCGCAGCGACATCACCGTCACATTCTTACAGTTACCGATCTGAAACACACACCCATAATCCATCAGATCACATTACAGCGGAGGCTAGTACTTAATAAGAGACGCTCTTTCCCTGAGCCACATTAGAGTATTATGACTCATATCAAGGTTAGATAGTGTTTATCTCCTTACCTCCCGGGGCAGCTCTGTCAGGAAGTTCTCATCAGCGGCGAAGGTCCTCAGGCTGTGCAGGTAGCCGACGGTGGGAGGCAGCGACTCCAACTCATTACAACTACAGTCCAATTCCTCCAACAGAGACAGACTGAGTGAAAGGAACAGATGCAAAGAGAGAACATGACAAAGACAGAGAAGAAATTATTCTGCAGGTTGTAAAATCTCTGCTGCAACTTCAGATGATTTAGATGTGAGTTTTAAAGGATTAGGATGGTAATATTCTATATTTTTTCTATTGTCAACAAAACCTGTGAAAAGACCGAAATCTGCGATGAATTTATCCTACTATAACAACTATTGCCTGCACCCAAAACCTGATATAACTCCATCAATGTGCCACACTGTTGCACTGGCTGACATGTTACACACACACACACACATATATACCATCCTGCTGCTGTGAAATAGTCTGTTTTATTCCATTTATGTCTTCAGGAGGAACAGATAGGTTCGGGGCTGGGAGCCACAGACATAGTAGGGAAGTTGAAGAGTTTTGACAGATTGACACATCGTTGGTGTTTTCATGGGATTTGTTGACAATGAGAAAAAACATAGAAGAGCACCAGCCTTATCCTTTAACATGTTAGGATGAGAAGGAAACATTTGTCTTTGTAGCAGACAACTTAGAAGAGGAGAGCGTTGAGAGAAGCAAAAGATCATCACATTGAAGAATCAATCAATTCATTAATCAATCATCAATTAAACTAATTTCATTTGGTCTCATTTGCTGACCACCCTTCATCTTTTTTGTCCCATTTTTCCCTCTTTGATGCCTGACATTCTTCAACTGGGATCTCAACTTCTCCATTCACAGTAACATCCAGGGCAGGCCCTCTGCAGGGCTCCCTGACCCCCCTTTGACTGACATCATTGGCCTAGCAGCACACTAACAGCAGGCTAATGCTAATGAGACAACATTTTTACATTAATGTACTGTCACTGTTAACATTGCATTAGTCTGCTATTATTATTCCCAATGGCCCGGACCATCTGGGCCACCATACGGTCTGACAGAGGAGAGGAGAGGAGAAAATAGGAGAGGAGAGGAGAGGAGAGTTTCTTATCCTATATCTAGATGTACTGCCAGCCTTGAAATCTAAACGCAATAGCAGGTGTCATGGGAAAGCACAGTAGCTCAGTGGTTAGTGCTGTCACTTTAAAGCAAGAGGATGTACGTTCAAGTTAAGTTTTTTTCATTCAAATCTTTTTGTTTGCAGCATGCAAGCTCTCTCTGTTTGTTTGGGTGCTGCACTTGCTAAATAAGAAACTAAAAACCTATTTTTTAACTAATCTTAAGTCCCTTCTGGTTTGGAGTATCAGCTAAATGAGCAAAAATATAGTTTTACACAAGATTGAACTCACAGACATCAGTCACAGCAATTAAGCTTGAGATTTCTTCTGAACAAAAATATCTGGAAAAGTCTAGGTAAATAAAAAAAATAGCCAGTACATTACTGTACATGCTACAGTGGGAGTAGCTGTGCATATTTCAGTCTTCAACATGGTATATACTGCCCCTCTCACAGCTCTAATATTATAAAGACTGAATGTAAAACGTAAACCCTGATGTCCACTTGATGAGGCTGCGCTCTGCCACTGAAGCCAGTGTGCTGATGTCTTCCAACCCTTGTTGGGCTCACATGTGTTGTCCTGTTCGGATTCACAATCTTACGTTCTGGATCGATTTTTGCTGGAGCAACTTGCATCGCTGAATTTACTCTTGTGAATGAACAGAAATGCAGATTTTTATTCATTTTTTGACATCTGAGATTGAATTAATATTACACAATGCAATTACTTATTTTGTTATTGAATTTGTACAGCAGCTAAATTATTTTTTCTTGTCTTTTTCTGTCACTTGTTCTCCAGAGTTTGTGTAGAAGAAGAGGAAATGCTACACAATTCAGTAAATATAGATTTAATATAAAGGTAAAATGCCATAGTGCATACAGTAATTAAAACAAGTAAAGTACAGCTACAAAACATTACCAAACGGAACAAAAATGAACTGCAATTTAATATTATAGATAAAAAACACAGAAATGTCAGGAAAACAACTAAATAATATTGGGATGTGGCTGCAGAAGAAGCAGTCTGTTCTGAGCCCCATCCAGTGGACATCTGAGGGTAAGATTACCTGCTTTTTGTTCTGTTATAGTCACTTTTGACTGTACAAAAGTAAAAAGAAGTAACTTATCTATAATTTAAGCCTGATACATTTATAGTATTCAGTATCTACAGTATGCTGTAGTGCTAAAATAGCTAGAGGGGAACAGGATGTCGTCCTGGCTGAAGTAAAGGGATGAAGCTTGTATTACTTCACCAGTATACTCAGATATATATATAGTACACATATCCATTTGCGCTTTGACTTTACATAGATACATTTGTCCATAAATATGTAAGTATGAGTCTATTAATATGAGTAAGTTAGGAAAACACAGTTGTCCTATGTACAGAGGGGTAATGATGGGAATCACATTCATCATTAGTAAGAAAACCTTAATCAATTAGAGGGGTAAGCGAGGGATATTATAAGGTGTTTATGGTATTATCACAGGAGAAGTAATGGATCTACAGTACTACTTATTGAAGCTAAAACCCGGGACTTGTTCAGAAAGACAAAATGTTTTCAGAGTGTTCAGATACAAAGCGTTACACACAGTGAAAAACAGTACATGTCAGTAAATAGCATCTGTAGAGTCTTTTGAAAATGTAATCCATCACAGATTATCTGATTCGTACTGTGATTAGAAACGTAATCCATGTAACCACTCAAACTGCAGAAAGGAAAAGTTAAGTTAAAGGAAAATGTATTCTTAATCAAACATATTTCTGTTAGAGTCTTGTTTGGATTACCTTTCTTCCAAAAATCTATCAACCACGGAGTTAAAAAGGCAAATTACTCTTATTTGCAGTCTATAATGTGAGCAGAGTTTAATGTTTATGTGAGATCTCTGCTCTATGCAAAAAGACTCAGTCATTTTGAATCCAGATTGTATTTTCCTTTCAAAAACGTTTCTGCTTTATTCAACAGATGTTTACTCTTTTTTTTTTTTCTTTTTTCAAAAGCAACTAATCTGATTATTGTGATTGAATCTGCACTGTGATGGATTATAATAAGAATTATTGTAAACACATTACTGTAATCCTTTTACATGCAATCATTTCCGTCTCAACCCTGTAGGTTTTAGCTGGGCTGGGTTCAGCTCATTTTCAAATCAAGATCTGGATTTTATGCAAATATTAAGCCCAAATATTGAAAAAAAATCATGGGAGGTAAACATGAATTATCACTTTATGCATTGAAATTGAATTAAAATTCATGTTTGCATGTAATTTGAATGAATCGAAGATGTTTCCCACAGCCCCATGTGTTTATTAATCTTGTGTGTTTGTATCTGTGACGCAGCTGAACATCTGTCTATCTCTGAACACACCCCTGGATCCACAAGGCTAATGTTACTCACCCTTGCTTTGGCTTCGCACTAACGCCACGGCAACGCAGCAAACACAACACACAGAACCCCCCAATCATCAGCCAGCAAAACAACACAGCAACTAACAGTAATACACAAGAAAAAACAACAACCCACCAAAGATAAACAATAATCTGCTAAGAAAATCTAATCTGACAGAAAAAACAGAATGTTGAAGGTGGTTTCTGCTTGAATGGCTTGAATTGGGATTTATGATCCGTTTTTGCTTTGTGTGCATGTGTGTGCGTCTGCGTGTGCTGGTTTCTTACCTCCCGATTGTGTTAGGCAGTGAGGTCAGCTGGTTGTCATCTACCTTCAAAGTCGTCAGCTTCTTCAACATTCCTACAAACGCACACAAACGTACACGTACAGACACACAAACGCAACCACTCAAAGTAACTCTGATCTTAGAACAAATACACACCGAGCTCTGAAAGCTAACATCCTTTTCTTTTAACGTTATTAATCACAAAAGTTGACACCAAACGCTTCACATTCTTTCATTTGTATTGTCATTTCATTTGCACTTTTTTCTGCTAACTGACATCCGCACAGTTAGACACACTCATTCCCGGGATTAGTTCAACACAGCTGCAGTTCTCCCCTGCTGGCCACTGCACAGGTCCGTCAGGGGTTAAAGGAATAGTTCAACATTTTGAGAAACATGCTAATTCACTGTCTTGTAGAGAGATAAATAAGAAGATCAATCACACTCTCATGTCTGTCTGTTAAATATGAAGCAACAAATAGCAGGTTAGCTCAGCTTAGCATAAAGCTTGGAAATTGGAGGAAACAGCAACTCTGGTGCTGTACAAAGGTGAAAAAATCATCTGACCAGCTCCTCTAAAGTTCATGAAATACCTCCATTTGTTTAATCTGTACAAAAACCGTGTAAAAATGTTGTGGTTTTATCTATCTGCTTTTTGCCTTTATTTGATGGTCAGTGGAGACAGACAGGAAATACAGTGAGATAGAGAGGAGTATGGCACGCAACAAGGGTCCCGCAGCCGGGAATTGAGCCATAGACAGTACAGTTATGCTCTTTAAACCTACAGTGTCGAACTTTTACATATAAATGAACGTCTGTTACATTCAAGTCCTCGCCAAACAAGTTCACACAATGCTAATTAAGCCCAATCACTGCCAGATAAATCTCTCTGTATTTCACAGTGTACCAGAGTTTTTAATCTGGTGTCGGGTTTGACATTCCTGCGCTGGCCGGATGAATGCATGAATGCAGACTTCCGGTTAGCTCTCTGCTAACTTGAAAGGGGATAAAATAATTTAATCGTGTGGCTCGTCTAGACTTTCCAAATATTATCAGACTAAATTGGTTCAAATTGTGACAATGAAACGAGTCATTTTGCGGGGGTTGTTTGATGCTCATAACAATTTATCCACCGTTTAACAGCTGCAACAGTAGCGAAGGAGTGGGCTAAGACGGAGACTATGACGTAAGCATGTGTCAACAGTGTTTTTGTAATTACTTTCATTGCCAGAATGCCCCCGGGAAGCCCCAGTTTTATCTACTTTTATCTAACGGGGTAGGTGGATTTCGTTACCTTTTGACAGAGCCAAACTAGCTGTTTCCAGTCTTCATGCTCAGCTAATCTAACCAGCTGCTGGCTGCTGTTTCATAATTACCTTACAACCATGAGAATGGTATCGATCTTCTAAACCAACTCTTGGCATGAAAGCAAATAAGCAAATTTCTATTCCTTTGAGCAGGTGTGGATTTAAATGCCTCTCTAAAGTGCACAACAGTAAGATCATTTTGGTTCTGTGGAGGTAGCTTTAACAGCTTGTGAATGTTTATGAGTATCCTTGTGTATGCATGCATGTGCGTGTGCCCACCTATAGAGTCAGGGAGGTGCTGCAGCATGTTGGAGGATAGCAGGAGGTCTTCTAAGGCCTCACAGCCTGAAATGTCTGTGTCCAATGACTCAATACGATTCTTAGCTAAGTCCAAGTACCGCAACTGACGAAGCTTCCCTATCGACTGCAGAGGGGAGAGAATGGAGAGTTAGGGAAATTAAATAATGCAATAAATATGAAATAAAAATGTCATTTAAATATTTCCAGTGCTGCTTTTTCTTTCACTGTGAGAGCTGAAAGTGTTCTTACCCCTGGTATAGACTGTAGAGAGTTGTTATCCAGCCACAGCTCCTTTAGATTGTGGATCTGTTCCAACACCTCCGGCTAACATGCAAACAGGGTAAAACATATCAACACATACTGACCGAACATAACTTAACAACAACAAATATGCACATGGAAGTACACAGTAGGAGACCTAAAAATCTGAATTATTGGATCCAGAGAAGACTTCCACTTTGGCAGACATGAATAAAGCAAAAAAAAATGTTTGCAGAGTGGGTGAGACTGGCACCCTCCATGCCTTCTCTCTCTTGGCAGGAAGCAGACCATATACAGCCAACCTACTCCTGTCAAAACCGACTTCCTGTCTGACCCTGATGCCACATCCTGTCAGTCTCTCTTCCATCCAGCCCTCTCTTCCTCCACCATGTCGTCGTGTCCCATTTCAGGGTCCAACTGAGCCTGTGCCTCATTGCTAAATGAGATGGTCTACAGAGGATTCACCGAATGCCGCACTGGGTCTTGAAATGTGAACTTTGAAGTAGGCAGCCCCTGAAATGGGACACAGCATCTGTATTTCTGACTCTTCTCTTCTCCTTCCACCTTATTTCCTGTCCATGTCCTCACATATAAAGACGTTTCAACTAGTAAATGCACATATGACTACTGAGACATTAATATTTGAGCTTCTTATCATAGACAGAAAGGATTATCTCGATGTCAAATGTACACACAAATACACAGCACTTCTGTGAACTTGTAAACAGCAAACACTCTCACCAGTTCAGAGAATTCATTGCTACCCAGATCCAACCTCTCCAACTGTGTCAGTCTGTGGATGGACCTGATAGGAGAGGAGTGAATACAATACATTGATTATTACAATTCAATATGAAACTACACCTGGTAATAATACTGTGGCATCCTGTAGTGCAGTGGTTCCCAACCTTTTTTTTGTCTGATGTATGCAGGTCCCAATTAGATTAGCTAAAGTACCCCTTCATCAACCTCATATTATATCTTTCCCATCATCAGCAAATCTCATATGCAGAGCCAAACCAGCCATGAACTGATCCTACTTACAAGTATCGTATGTATTTCCAAACCCTGATATATCGTATAGATCTTTGTTGTTGTCCAAGTACTATTAAAAACACATTAATGAGCCACACTGTTGCACGGGGTGACATGTTCCTTCATCCTGAAGAGTATGGACATGGTAGTTTGTTTAGAAACGGCACCAAAGACACAACAATTTTCAGTCTCCTGAGAGTAGTGCTGTGTAATGCAGACGCCACTGAGCATGAGCTAGAATGCGGTTCCATTTATAGAGCTTCGCAAACTTGTTGTGCTACATATCACAACCTCTTGACTTTGTACTACATTGTAAATTTCTCAAGTAACTTCAGTAGAAAGTGAAGAGCTGACCTGTTTTTTTTGGACAACAACAGAGGTCTACAACACAGACAAATAAGATATATCAGGCTTCGCATAAACACACAATACTTGTAAGTAGGATCAGTTGTGCTGTGGTAGTGGCATCTTTTGTGGCCGTCGCGTGGATATGAACACGGGGGTAAATTCTGCTACATGATGTTGAACAGGAAACATTTAAAACTGTTAAGGCCAACACGTTCCTGTTAAAACTGGCTTCATCAGTATTCAAGAACAGCTGCCAGAGATAAATATAGTTTTAATCTGGACACCTGGGAAAGCACGCAAGCTCAGTAATATCATAAAGCATCTGCATGTGTGTGTGTGTGTGTGTGAGAGAGAGAGAGAGATGTGTGTGAGATGTAATTTGTGGAGTGCAAAAAACCAAATTGAAATTCTTTTGCTTTCTCTTTCCCCCTCTCTCTCTCTCAGACACACACACACACACACAGACACACACACACACATTGTACTTACTTTGGCATGGTTTTCAGGTGGTTCTCTCTCAGCTCCAGGATCCGTAGTTTGGAGAGTCTAACAAACAGACATACGGTAGATAAGCCAAAACTTTATTTACTGGATTAATTCTCTCTGCCGGTTGCCAACAAACATTTCTAGGAAAGTCATGGATGGTCAGACAACATTAAATTAAGGAAAAACAGGCCCCATGTAATTCACCTATTTCCTCATCAGTGATCATAATTATATATAATCATTAATCAGAAATGTTTGATCACCAAAATTATCATCACTACAACATCGCAGCACCATCATAGATATGTTTCAGTTTGCAAGAATTCTGTCATGTATCCATGATAATTGATTGATTGATGAGTCATTTTTTTAAGAAAAAATGGCCAAATTCTCTGATTCCAGCTTAGGACAGTCTTTGGGTTTTGGACTATTGGTTGAGACCAAAGAAGACATTTGGGGACTTCATCTTAGGCTTTGGGAAACAATGATCAACATTTTTTTTTTTAACCATTTTCTGAAATTTAATAGACCAACAAATTGATAAATCGAGAAAATAATTGACAGATTCATAAACAATAAAAATTATTGTTAGTTACAACCCTAGAAAATATATTAATGGGTTCAGCAGTCAGTTTTTTGGAGCGGGCACAGTTTCACAATGCTGTGTTAATGTTCACACCAAACCAAGCTGTTACCAATAATGATCTGCTGAGCTGCCCCCCTGTGATTGACTGACATTTATTAGTATTATATCGCATTTAACAGTGATATTGAACAGAAAATGTTAGTGAAAAGGCTTTAAACTCAGAGGTAACAATAGCCAGCTTCACTGATTATTTAACGTCAAGTAAACAAAGCTCACAGACATGTAGTTACGGTTTTTACCGACACTATTTAGCTCTTGACTCTGTAAAAAGTCCATTCTATGTTTGCAGGATGCATTTCAGTGCTACTAATACACTGATGCTAAAGTCACTTTAGGGAAATCCTGAAGTGCTAAAGTAATTTATAAATTCAATCATGCCTCTGAATGGGTTAATGTGAGGAGGGATTAAGTAATTAATTTAAAAAATAGAAGAATAACTGTAAACTGTAAATTTATGTGAGATGAAAATACACTACATTAGCATACAATTTAAAAAAAATATGTTTTCATAATTAAAATTGGTAATTGTAGTTAATCATTCATGTACTCCTACCCAGGCATGATAAAACATATAATTGCTGCCTCAAACACAAACATCCATAAAACGCTTAAGCCTCAGGCTGATTCCAACACACTGTATAACATGCAACATGATCATTTTCAAGCCAACTTATTTAAATTTTAGGTGCAGTGCATAAAGCAAAAAGCCTGATAATCCTGGATTCTTTTTTATTAAGATTCTTTACAGTCATTTCAAGTGACACTTAATAATAGCTTCTGGTGCTTTAAATATGTAAAACATCCCATCCAACACAATCAATCGCACAACTTGTGCACACACACACACACACAACCCCTAATGCGCAAGGAAACACTAATGATTACATGCATGGGTTTACCTGCCAAAGTTAGCCGGCAGATACTCCAGGAAGGCATCATTTAAAAAGAGCTGGGTCAGATTGAGGAGCTGCGTGAAACCATCTGGGAGTCTGGAAAGAAAAGAAAGAAAGAAAGAAAGAGAGAGCAGGAAGAAAGGAAGAGAGTAAGAACATATGCAAAAGAAGAATAAGAAAGAGTGAAAGTGAGTGTCTGTCCTTGAAGGGCCTCGGTGGAATAAAAGAACAAACTGCTGTTAGCCTGAAGCTATATATACCACCTTAAAATAATGTTTGGTTAGTGCTCTTTATGTAAGGTTTTATTTTAATTTAGAGTGTATGTAATGGGTCACATGACCAGAGTTTAATTAAGGGCATAACGGTGGTATCGTGGGTCAGAGCCAACATGGATGCAAAGGAATGACATACAGCCGCAAAATAACCTTAAATCTGCAGGTGGTCTGAGAGCCACACACGGTCTTTCATTGATTTTATATTTGTGTATAGTGTGTATTGATGTGCCTTTACATGGACGATGTGATACGTTTTCTGTAATTTTACATCTGAGTTCTTCACATTCCTGTTGTGCTGACATGTTTGGGCCTGTTTATCTACAAAGACTAGCTTGAAAGACTTTTAAATGACAGAGATGTATATGTCAGACTTTTTATGTCTTTATTTACTTGTAGTTTTCACAACGTCTGCTAACGATACAGATATCTGTATGGTGTATGGCCGTTATTTCATTGAACCAGTGTAGTTACAGGTAGTATAGGGTGTATAGATGCAGCCAAATATAAAATATTTTGGCCCAATGTGGTGCTTTAGACACATAGAATTGAATATGTATATCAAAGATAATTACAGTGTTGCTCTCTGGACACTGTTCTGTTTATAAATAGTTGAATAAATGGCAGAAGCATAATTTTCATTCATTACAGTCAATTACATCTTGAACTGAATCCAGCTCCACTTAATAAAACTGGTGCCACCGACCAAACAAGCAACTCTCCCAAAGGCCAAATAAAACAGTGTTCACAATTAAATTAAAAACAATGACAATATTATTAGCAAAATTGAAAGTGTTTGAGATATGTTTATTTTTAAGATGACAAGATTTTTCTATTATTTGTTTGCACCAGTGTGTGTTAAACTTGCAACCCGACCTTTTGCGCCGCAGATAAACATTTACTGCCAAACAAACAAGAGACCAGATTGTTCCAGTGCATGATATTAATATATTGTTTTACTACACAGTGTGTCTTAAGGCGCTTTTAGACTGCACAACGACAAGTTTAATGTATGTCACATTGTGCGACACACTTATAATAAAATCTTGGTCACAATATCAATCTGATGCTATTAAGATTGTGCGCTTGAATGCATTGTGAATCACAGCGCTACGGAGCAAATAAAGCAGAGACATGTCATCAGCTCGCATCATTCAAACTAAACTTCATTCAAAAAACTGCAGTCGGGTCAGCCAGTGTATTCTGCTGCATTTCATGTTGTATTCTGACTGGTTTGTTTGTAGTCGTGGGTCGTAGCAGTGGTGACATTGTAAGAATTCGGTCTTACATTTGTGAACCTGTTAAAATCTCTCACAGATAACAGATAAAAAAGTCTCACATTGCAATCTAGGAGCACAGTTCTGGATTGAGAAAACCTAATTGCCTCAGAAAGCCTGAAATCACACAGTATAAAGGCCTTTAGTGTCTTACTTGGTGATGGGGTTGACACTGGCTTCCACCACAGACAGACCTTTACAGCATTTTATATTGTCTGGAAACTCCTGGATACCTGTTAGAGAGACACAGAGGGAGGGAAATTGAAATGTTTATTACATATTTCCACATTTTGTTAGAATGAATTCTTAATACAGTAAGACAGGCAGGGAGCTATTATCTAAAATCTCTCTGAAATTTATAAGTATTTTTAACAGCACATTTTCCTTAAATATTTGGATGTGAAATTATTGGGATTTTAACTAGAGACGGTTCAACAGTTTTAGCTCTGCCAGAAAACTCACATGCTACCCTTGTTTTCTTATCCCCTAAACTCCACATCCTGTATCTAGACACATTATAATTAAAAATGTATGATAATAATCCTCTCTAATATGTCTATCATTATCATTTGCAGTTGAAACGAAAGTTGTTTTATTTTGTTTTTTTGGTGAGGTTGAATTGGTCAATCTTACCGTTTTTACTGATGTCCAGCTCTTTGAGGTTAACCAGGCTGGCGATGGTGGTGGGCAGGTTGGACAGGTCGTTATCGGGCATACTCAGCTTCTTCAAGGCCTGGCAGTTGAAGAGTTGCTATGGAAACACAGAGGAAAAACAAAGGAATATTATAGTCTGTTGGCAAAATGACACAGACCTTTAGCAGAAAAGTACAAAAGGACAGAGAGCGAGAAGTGAGCTGGAGGCATGCACCACATAATGTTGTGGAAAAGCATTGCCATTTTAGCTGCCTTTCTCTATGAATAATGTAGACTTAATCTTCTCCATACGGAGGCCCCTAAGGACAAAACACAGAGAGAGAGTGAAAGCACAAACATTAGGAGAAATGTGGCCTAAATAGAAAAATACTGCAAATGCCAAAACATATACAAGAGTGAAGGCATAAAAAGGAAAGTGCTTAGAATACAGAAATGTTATATTTATGTAATACCAAAATAGACATTAAAATAAATGCTCTCCCAAATCCAGAATGATGCAAATACTTAAACACATTCAAAAGGCAAATGCACAAACATGAAGAGGAATGATGGACACTTTTTAAAGTTTTTTAGCAGCAGTGAAAGGTGCTAAAGCTTCCCCATTAGTCCCAATTGGGCAAAATAAACCAAATTCTGTGTCCCCTTTTCTAGATTTTCCGATGGCTTTCAACAGGTATTATTAACCCATTACTATCAGTGTTGCCTGATTTTTCCCCTATTATTCTGGTAACATAGGGTTAGGGTTGGTGAAAACTTTAAACATTTAATGTAACATTATCTGAAAGACTTTTACTGCTTATTTCTATGATAGCACAGATAAAAATGAAAAATGTGGATACTTGTAAGACTATTGAGTGGGTTCTAGGCTTGAATGGGCTACTATTTGTCAGTCCCATCTGGCAACATTATTTCCAATAAATGAACATTCACGCCGCTCATGAATAACAAAAATAATAAGTTCAAGATGAAGAGGAAAACAGTTAAATGTGCTAAGATGTTCCAAAAGGGCAGTAAAAGGTGCACGGAATTGTTTTAATTCAATCAATTAACAATTGAGGTATATTTTACCTAACAATTTTCATTCATATGGTCTTAAGCAGCAAACAAACAAGCTAACTACTCTCAAGTAACTCACTAATGCAGCAAGTTAGTGTTATTAATATTATTACTATTGTCCCAAGTTAGCAAAACTTCTCACAGCAGCAATTGATTTAATGCTACAGGTCTAGTTGTCTGTTAAGTCAACGAGTTAGCATTATTATTATATTATTATTATTTACCTGACTTACTGTAGCCACTAGGACAATTCTTAGCTAGGTAGCTAATCTGCAGTCCATCAAATCTTTATGGCTATTAACAACAGTCAACTTTCTTCAATGTTCAAATAAACATTGCTATGGTTCCTCTTCCTGCCCTCTCAGGATCTCGAAGCCAAAGACTTAATGATGAGGCTAGCAGCCCTGTGAGACTGTAACGCTATTTACATACTAGCAGGAAAAAATCAACTATTCTTTAATCTTGACATCTCTGACAGGTCATCATTGAAATGCTCAAGCAAAAACAGCAAGAACATATGTGCCAGCAGAAAAGCTGCATAGCTTTCATTCACTGATACATATCTGTCAAAAACATCTGGGGACATCATCAGGTGACCTTTTATATGTAGTATAATTATATGACACTTAAATATTTTTCCCATAGCTTCTACAGATATAAAGATCAGTTCAGGATGGATAATGTGTACAGTATATTCTGTACAATTCAAACCAAAGGAAACATGAAAATGACCTGTTATGCACCAGGCAAAGATGAGATCATTTTCAGGTACTGTCAGCTAAGTTTAGTCAAATTTTATTCATGGATTTTTGAATCAATTTCAGCAAAGCTCCTTTTTAAGAGATGAACAAACTGCTCTGTGATACAGAAAAATCCAAATATACACTCAAAATAAGACACCATAGCGGTAAACCATCTTTGTGTATAAAGCATCAATCCATGATTGGTGTACAGTATATTCTCCCACTTGTCATGTCATTCAGTTCACCTACTGTATATGAAAAAAAAAAACCTATGAGGCCTTACAGGTGACCTCAATAACATCCTAATTTAAAAGCTGCTTATTAAAATGTCACTTGCAAAAAATATAATATCCCACACTTATTCCACAACACCATTGGGAGTTATAAACTGAACTAAGGTCAATCCACAAAACACACATTTTCTGATAGAGTGTAATCTGTGATGTGTAATTTCTTTACAATGAAGAAACACAAACACACTCACATTCGCTCCTACAGGAAGGTTACAGTTTCCTGGTCACCGAATTTACATGTCTTTCAATTAAAAGGAACCCGTACAGAAAAAGAATCAAAGCAACGTGATTTTTACTAAATAAAAAACTGCACAAAATGAAATGGTGTTCATGCATTTTGTGAACAAAATGCTGTATTTTGGATTTTATAAGATGAACATTTCAATCCGAATCATAGTTGAGAGAATATGGATCATCTTTTGCACATTTCATTGACCTAATAAAATTATATTGACTACTGTATATCACATCTGGTGGTCACTGTTGTTAAATAAGAATGAAAGAGCACAGAGGAGCTAAACATGGACAAGGCTGCTCTGTGTCACTATACTTACACAAACACGCTCAGCCTTAAAAGCACACAATCACTTACACACTCACACACACTTGAGGAGCTCTCTAACTCACGCCCATAAAGGTCAATCACTCTGGCACCCTCAAGAGCTCTTATATAATCTTGGCATACATACACATTTTTTTTTTGGTCAGATGCATACAAGTTTAGCTTGCCACTCACACAGCACTATTAGTCTTTATTCATGCAGGCTATATTTAGAAATTCAGTCATTTAAACCAGGACAGAATATCAATGAAAAGAGACAACCTTCTCATAAACAGCACCTGTAGTTCTCCTTGAAAAACTGGAAGGACGCTGCCATTTTTTTTTTTTGCCTTGTTACTGCCTGCATGGGAGTTTTTTAGAGGTCTCAGACTCCCAATGAACCTCCTCGCTCACCTTATGTCTCCTGCCACTCACTGCTGTCTAATATGTAATGAAGGTAAACATGACTCAGCAAACTTTAAGTCTAAATTTAGCTTTATCCACACTGGTCATGTGGTTCTAGGAGTGGCGGCAAACACTTGATCAATTGGACGATTGGTCGAGGAAAGTCTGAGAAAATTAACTTAATTAACTTAACTTAATTTTGCGTAGCAGAAATATGTTTTTTCTGCTTTCCTATCCTCTTCATAATCTTGCGACCCCTCAGGTTTATCTTGCAAAACCACTTCTGGGGATCCTGCCCCCCAGCTTGGGCACCACTGCTTTAGCATGCTGACATTAGTATGAAAACACTAACTTTAGCTTTCAATTCAAAGCAACAGCTACATATCTCAGGCTTACAAAGTACACTGATGAAAATTGCAATGAAGTTGCAAACTCACAAGTCTGACACGTCCTAAAATGGAAACTGTACACTAGATAAACCCCTTTGATTTGGGTAGCAGCATCAGTCTGAATTAAGCATTTTTTACTTCACTGGCAGTAAATATCTAAGAATAGCAAAGCTGTTTCTCCATTTTTCAACCATCAAACACTTGATTTCCGGTGCCTTTCAGGGCCCGCTAGCGTTGCTCTAGATTTTTAATATTGCTTTACTGTAAATCCCTTTAAATGAACATCACCACTGCCTGTCTGCACCAGGAAAGGTACACAAGTATAAAATCTTACCAAACAAATGAATACTAAATGTGTCACAACAAACAAAATCTTTCAAGTATCCTGTTCATATATAATCAACAGGTTCACATACATGCAATATAATCTAATAACACACTTGTGGGAAAAAAGAAAATAGAAAACTGATGCACATCTTCATAATAAACTCTCGTCCACTCAATGCTGACATGCTTGAAGACAAAGCTGATTAAAAAATACTATAAAATTTTGGTGGAATTTGTCAGGGAAGAGTGCAAGTTTGTCTCTAAAACAGTAGAAATACACATTCAAGAGCTACCATAAGTTCCTTAAAACAATTCATGAACAGCTTTCACCCGACACAACACAGAAAAATATACTCATTTATCACTAAGGCACATTTGCTTGAGCAGTGATCATAATATTTCGAGGCACAGGAATAAAATAACAGCATCCAATCAACATTACAAAAGGGTTTAAAGTAATTTATGAGACACCAACATGCAGCTGCAAAATATATTTTAAACAGTAGCTCGAACAACATTAATATATCAAAATGTGTCAACTTCTGTGGGCGTAACTCACAGTTACAGCCAAGTAATCATTGGGGTTGATGTTATGAGTAGGTTTATGCTTTAGATGACGGGAAGCTGAGTGTTGCATCAACACTCAAAAGGGATAAAAATCCACTTTTTGTCATATACCAAAAAAAACACTCATAATATGTCACATTTACAGCTACTTTATGTAAACGACAAAAATGTTTATTTGCTGTGCTTTCCACCAATTGCTCAAAAACTAGTACTGCTGTTTATCATGTAAGATATACAGTAAGTACATCCTGCTCCCTTGAAACCAGTTTGGAGTAAAATGTTTATTTAAGTCATAACAATTATTTAGGGCCTCTTCTAAGGTTTTACATGGATCACATAGGGGTCAGGTGGTCTAAGAGGTGGTTCTAGAGGTTAGAAGTGATATAAAAGGGAGACAAGTTGCAGCAGAAAGTCTGTGTTGCAGAGTTACCTTGGGTAGTTCCTCGATCTGGTTGGCGTCTAGGTAGAGCTCCTCCAGAGTTCTCTCAAAGCTGAAGATTTCCTTGGGGACCTGCTGCAGGCTGCAGTGGGAGTAGTCCAACACTGAGATCACTTCCTCTTCCCCACGGAAACAGCGGCACGGCACCAGCCGGCCAATCAGCTTCCGCTTAGTGGTCATTTCCAGACACTGCACTATAGAGGCCAAAAGAGAAGAGAGACGATCTTAAATTAATTTAAGGAATCACCAGGCTCATTATATCTAATTTTGTTGCTTCTCAGACCTCATTTCCTTGTATCTCTGTAGACTGTTGTTGATTGACAGCGGTAAAGCGGCACCACACAGTCAGAATAGATCACTATGTAAAAGATAAAAAGGGCTCTGATATATCAAACTGGACTCTAAATGTTCCTGCATCAGATGTTGAGTCTAAAATCAAAATTCATGAGTGGAATTTTCTCTAAAAGGTCTTAAAATAAATGTATCTGTAATAACATCAATGTGATGTGAGCTTCATTTATTAATGTTCAGATTTCACTGCTTTTGAGTTGAGTAATACCACAGATAGATGCACACACACACACATACACATAAAAAAAAACAGGTTCTCACTAACACACCTACTGAATAAGTTTCCAGTGTGCTGAGAAAAATGCTAAATTAAGGCTGAGGGTGTAAAAAGCAACCTTTATATGACTCCGCACGTATCAGCCCATCATGACAATTTAGAGAAGAGAACAGCAGGTATTGATGATGAATGGTTGGATGGATAGACGGAGTGGGCAAATAACTCATCAATAAACTACTTGCAGCTTCAAATCAACACATTTTCTTCGTGGTGGTTTTTGTGGATCAGATGGGTAATGCACTTTCAGGTAGATATGATGCTTGTTACAACATAAAATGGTAAAATGGTAAATTGACTGTACTTGTATAGCGCCTTTCTAGTCTTCTGACCACTCAAAGCGCTTTTTAAACTACGAATAACATTCACCCATTCACACACATTCATACGCTGAATGGGTACAGGGGCTACCATGCAAAGTCTCAACCTGCCCATCAGATGAAATCTAATCATTCACACATATTCACACACTGATGGCACAACCATCAGGAGCAATTTGGGGTTAAGTATCTTGCCCATGGACACATCGACATGCAGACTGGGGGAATCGAACCGCCGATATTCCAATTAGTGGGCGACTCGCTCTACCTCCTGAGCCACAGCTGCCCCCAAAAGTGAAACCTCACAGCATATCTACTGTCTTTATATACTTATATATTTTCTGATTGCATACCATTTGCAGTTTACCGCTTATTATCTATTCTATGGGTTCATTGCGTGTCATTTCCACAGAAAATACTTCTGATTTCCTTGAAGACATCCATTAAAATCTGAAACAAATTGTTGTTCCTTTACTGCACAAATCTTAAAATAACAAAAGAGTACCTGCACACTGCTTAATTGCTCCCAAATCTTCTTTAACCCCACATGGACATGACAATGTTTCGACCATCGAAGAAGACCCATAGTGGTTGAAAGAAGATTTGGGAACAATATCGCAGTGTGCAGGTACTCTTTCATTCTTTTGTGGGTTTTTTTGTTACACAGCACCTGCAGAAATTTATGGATGTGCACATGCCGACTGATACAGATCTTGACAGTAACCTCTCATTCGAACACCACGCCAATCACATCACTACAACTGCTTTTTTTCAAGCTTAAATCCTTTCCACCCATCTGTTTTCTAATATGCTGCAGAATCTCTGAGCCATGCCCTCATCACATCCTGTGGATATGAAATTTGGTTTCAGCTCTACTGCTGCAGCAATATTCTTTAAGGTACATCCTCCATAGTCCTTACAAACTTAAGTACATCCAGAACTCTGCTGCTCACCTGCTACACTCACTCACTCCCGCTTCCACATCACTCCGGTCCATCAACATCTCCACTGGCTCAATTTAAAGTCCCTTTCTTCATAAACTTAGCCCTCTATAACCAGCTTCTCTCCCTCCACCACACTCCTTCCGGTAGCCTCCTGCCCCCCTTCATCCAGGACTGAACACCAGACCTGTCATGGCAGGCTTCCCACTGAAACTCTCCCCCCAAACACATCTATGACTGTTGTATATGTCCAATAGATCTCTGGAAAATCTGGAAAATCCATCTTAAAACTTCTAATATTAAGGTTTAATGTTTAATCTTATGTCCTGCTCCAGTCAACTATTCTGTGCTTGTGTTGTATTTTAGGTTTTTTTTTTACTTACATACCTAATTTGTCTCACGAAGCAACTCAGAGAATCTAGAAAAAGGCTTTGTAAATCAAATATATTAGTAATGTTATTACTAATATTAATCACAGTACCAAAAGTCAGTGCACAAGGTATATTAAACTGTAGGAAACATAGCAACTATATTTCTGCTTCATGCTACCAGTTTGCTTACTGGTCAAACAAACTGAATTGTGGGTTATTATTGTGACAATAAACAAGACCTGGATCTTCCTCTAACCTTGCCAGTGCCAGTGTCTCGTATCGTAAAAGTTTTGCAACTCGACAAATACGTTAATTTAGTCATTTTGTCATTACGTTGAGAGAAAACGTAAATTGGGCGGCATTGGATTTCAAAATGTACTTGCTGTTGCAATTTAGCTTACGAACATAATTTCTCAGAGACATAGTTGGTAGATAAGCACACCTCTTTTATTCTACTGCAATGATGAACCAATTCAAAATGCTTCACATTTTGTGGAAAGCTGCAGAGCAACGGTGTACTGTATGAACTTGTTTTTAAGCAGGGATGACGTGGGACCAAAATTAGTTTGAGAGCTTCAAATGACTGTGCTTTTTAGCTGCCAGGCAGGTGTAAAACCCGGGGCAGATGGGTAATACAGCCGTCCTTTGCCAACCAGCAGTTACCCATCTCAGAGCAGGCTGAGGCTCAACTCTGTCTGTCACGCACACACACAGTCTCTGCAAAAAACAAGCCAGAGCCATATAATTAGACTGAATCCTTTGTAATTCTGCAACATCACTCCATCACTCCATTACACGACTCCATTTAAAAAGCTAGAGGGCTGAATGGCATAAGTAGGCTAACCATGGGTATTAAAATCCTTGAGTGAGGATTTATCATTCAGCTTTATCATTTCAAACCACGACGCTTACTACACTCAATCTACTGACAAATAAAAACATTTTAATGCTGGCCCATTCAAGTAGGACAAAGAGTGAATTTTCAGTTATCTGACTGCTGCCTCAATTTCCTGTTTAATCTGGATGAGCTAAAATGATGAAGAGAGGAGAGGAGAGGAGAAGATGAGTGAATACAGTGGTGTGAAGAGAAAAAGAGGAGTCAAAAGGAGGGCGAGGATAGAGAGAACATGAAAATAAGGAGGTGTGGAGAGAAAAGCGAGGCAGACCAGGAGGCTCAGAGATAAGACCTGCAACTTTATCTGTCAGTAAACACACACATGTCCAGCTCCAGAGTGCGAGCAGATGAGTTCGAGTGATAGACAGATGATCTTGAGCGTTGTGAGGACACTATGTTATCTGCTCTAGTTCGTTGCGAGCCCGGTGAAATCAGATAAAACGACTGCAGATCCTCCAGGACTGTTTATCTAAAAGGGCTGGACCATTAAAATCAATACATCCTTATCCACAGTCATGCTCAAAGCGGGCGTAATGAGGCGAGCAGGGATTTACTGTTTGTCTACAGTACGTGTAAAGCCAGCAGTCAGTGCTTTTAACCTTGGACCTCTGATTCCTCTTATTGTCCAAAAGCTTTAGAGCTGAAGGAGACTCAGGGTGGGCATATAAATATAAAGCATATAAATACTTGAAGCTTATAGTCCTGTCTTATCGTTCTTTTTTAATATAGATGTCAGCTGCTGGCAAAAAAAAAAAAAGAAAGAAAAGACAAAGGTCGAAACTACGGGTGGGTGACATAAAAATTTGTGTTGATAATTCAATATGTGTGATGATAATAAGTATCAATGTAAACTAAAATCACATGATTTTCAACAAAAATAAAGGAAAAAAGTTGAAATCAAATATATGTCAAATATTTACAATCTCAGTGTGTAATTTGGTAACATTTTACTTAATTAACTAACTTAATTTTCCTCTTGAAAGATTTTTTTAGCCCTTGATGGTTTAGGCATAGATACTGTATTTTGTAAAAAAGTATTTTGAAAAGATGGATATAACTATTTGTATGTATATTATATTTACGGTAATTTATACTGTATTTCTCTTACGTAATCACATGACTAATAATAGTAGCTTACAACGATGAAAGCCTTTTTTTTGTAAAGCACTTTTTTAGACGTGTCCTGCTTCACAGGATTAAAATAAGAGACTAAAGCAGTGATCCAGACCTGTCGTTCAGTCATACAGTACAGATTGTCTCTGCCTTTCTTCACAAGAGGAGAAACACCATTTGACTTGAATTATAATATCTGAATCTGAATAAATTTATCATCATCATCATCATCATCATCATCATCATGGCTGCCAGTTTACCGAGACGTATTTTTGATATTTTATTGGAATATTTTGGCGCAGCAACTTCTATGTTCAGTCGTTGTTGGAAACAGCTGCCTCAGGGTCTTTCTGCAGGTCTCTGTCCAATATGTTTTGTTGCAGCTCACAGTGTAACATCACCTACTATAGGTTATAATTTTATTCTTCCCTTTAATATCTCAGTGACTGTCAGACTGTTACTGACCACCTCCTATCACACACCGCTTTGCTTTAGAAAGACGTTTTCTAGCATAACACTCTAAATTTGTTCTGTTCTGCATTGTGAAATTCTTGTTTTTACTCTTTGGTCGCATTTTTGTGGATGAAACTTGCCAAGAAATGGAGCAGAACATGTAGCCATATACGGCAATTGTAGGGGCGTTGATTATGTTAATGCTCAAATCTCATGATCACACACATCCTGATAAACAAGGATATTCATCAGGCTGAAACTAGCGATTTACGACAAGTCTGCGCAGTTAAGAGAGTTTGTTGAAGCCGACTTGGAACACTTGTACAAACAAACCCTACAGAAAAAAAGTTTTAAGAGAAGAGTACGAAAGTGTTCTTGCATGAGGACGAATGAGCTGCGGCAGTCTCCCCATCAACAGTTAATGTGGTGTTAAAGGTTTCCAGGCCTGGAGCAGAATAAACCACATTTACAGGTCGAGACTGTTGCTCTGTAGGAATTGTATTAGATACTCTGCACCAAAGCAATGGAAGTGATGAACTGTAACTTAAGTACGACTCTGTATAAATATATTCTATGCATGTACAGTATATGAAGTAAATGTCTTAGGTCTCTGGTATATGTCAAGATTTTTATAGTTTCAGCCTGCTTTATTCTTCTCTCAAAATGTTTGGTTTCAGTGTCCAACCAGCGGAGGACACACACGTCATGTGACACTCATCGTCATACAGCAGCAAGTAGCAGTAGGCACCTTCTCATTGGCTGAGTAAGCCGGATCTCTACTTGGCTGAAAGCTATACGATTACCAAAGGTGAGACATCAGTTTAATGCTTACTGCATCCTCTAATCAACTGCTTGACATCCCAGCCAAGAGCCAGATGGCCCAGTATAATGTCCCAAATAAACCAGCAACACCCACCAGAGCTGATATGACCTTTTTGCTAGATTAGTGCCTCTGTGCTCTACTTTCCTTTGACTGCAGGACCGGGCGATCTCAGTGTGTTATAAGCCTTTTCTTCTCTTCATTTTATCATGTTTTTATATAATTTTAGATGCTTGTCTTTGCCTAATCCCAGTCATAAAATCTATTTATTTCTGACATGATGATCAGTGACAACAAATGTTTGTTTTCCCAACTGAACTGCGGTGAAGTTACTTTGAATAAACCCAGTATAAAAGCATTCAAACTTCTAGTGGTTAAAGATTCTGCTTAATTGATAGTGGAGCTGCAACGATTAGATGATTAATCAAATAGTTGATGAACAGAAAAATTAATTGTCAGTTATTTTGATAAATGAATAATTGTTTTAGTCATTTTTTAACCAAAAAATTGCTGGTTGCAACGTCTCAAATGTGATGATTTAATGCTTTTATTTGTCATACATGATAGTAAACTGAATATTTTTGGGTTTTTGGACAAAACATGTCTGTCATTTTTCAATATTTTCTGACATTTATAGACAAAATGATTAAGCGATTAATCGAAAAAATGATTGTCGCATTCACTGAAAATGAAAATAATCATTAGTAGCAGCCCTAATCAATAGCATAAATATCAGCACACAGTCTGCTAAACAATCTGTTTTTATTGGCTACTGATTTTTGCAGCTGCTTGATTAAGCCCTCACAGTCTATTGATGTAACAGCTTAAATATGCAAAGACAGAATAGGCTAAAAATAACTGCTTTTTTTTATAAAGCAAAGAGAGAGAGAGAGCAAAGCGGATGTTACCTTTTAGAATCAGGCAAGTAATACAACAGCAGGGACACTGACAAATATTAGGAGTGAACGGGAGAGACGACACTGTTTATGTGGGCAACAACGAGAGCCGACGGTTGGCAGTCACCTTCATGACACACACGTACCTCCAGAGAAAGAAGACACACAGAGCAGGGAGGATGTGGAACTGCTTAGACAGCTGTTTCCTCGAATCCATAGTGTGATATGGATTTCACGAAAAAAAGATAGATATAGACAAAATTGTATCTTATCGTTAAATATGCTACAAGACCAGTTCATCACAGTATATCAGCATTTGGGTTGTCAACTCAACTCGACTTCTCTAAACTGAGCAGATCAGTCTGAGTCGACTCCAACTGAAGCATCAGCCTGATGTTTGTAATGCAGAACTTGATTGTAAAAATTCAGATTTTTAGCTGCAGAGTTTTAATCTTTTTCTCTTCACTTTCATTTTGTATCTTCGTAGTCAAATGTTAAAATGTCAGAGTCAATGAAGACGTGTGTGTGTGTGTGTGTTCGTGTGTGTACTATATATTTACACTAATTAGTTTCATATTTCAGCTCCTCTTCATTCATGGAAACATACTGTGCTGTATGTCTGTTTGCTTTTATTTCCTGTTTCTTGGTGTTTCTGTTGAGCTGGTCGACCCCATCTGAATGAATGAATGTAAGGGGGACACTGAAGTGTATCCAGTCCCGCCCAGACTCCCGGAGAGCCAAAGCCAGTTGCAAAAAAAAAAAAAAAAAGTATGAAGAGAGTCAGAGCAAGCCGGCACCAATAGGGTGAAACTGGGAAGTGAGCGTGGTTGGCTGTGTTGGCTCTCGCTGCTGCTATGGAAACAGTATGACAGAGCAGACTGACTCTGCAGAGGCAAAAGCTACATGTGGATGTGCAAAGTTCCCAACATATTGTGCACACACACACACACACACACACACAGTACAATGATTATGACATTAAAAAAACAAAGATGTGGAGGGGAATTTTGCAAACACACACCCAACCACACATGCTACACACACACACACACACACAGCCACCCACCTACACACACACACAAGCAACCCAGCACGGTGCCATTGCTCTTCCTGTATTTCAGCTCAACTAGTTTCTATTCTGTGCATTTGCTCTTCACTGGATTTAATGTGTGTGTGTGTGCCATCTCCAGCAGCTCGAGAGGGTGAATTCCCCAGGGTCCCATGACAGCCATCACTTCACGTGCAGCCTTGCCGTCACCATAGTAACCGCTGCCATAGAGACCGTCTCCCAGGAGCCGGGTGTATTTTTACTCATTCTCTCTCTCTCTCTCTCTCTTTCTCTCTCTGTCATAAAACAGAACATGCTGCACTCAGTGGGCGATCGCTCCACATTTGGCGACGCTTTTACATAGACTCAAATATATCCGACATCTGAATAAGAGCTTTATAAAAGCTTCTTCATGTCTCCTTTCCCTGCCTTTTAAAGTAAAGGTGTGAACGCTCCACTCTGCAGCACTCACCTCGGGCTTCTGCTCTCACTCACAATTAAACAGTCACACACCGTCACGTACAAGCACATGTGAAACACAGACACACACATAAACCGGTGCCGACACACGCGCAAACTCATTTAAGTTTCTGATTACTTGCAACAGTGACAGCAAGAGAAAACGGAAAATCCTGTTTCACATCCCAGTGCTCCACATTGTCAAGCAAATCTCTGAGTAGTGTGTCAGAGTGTGTGTGTGTGTGTGTGTGTGTGAGAGAGAGAGAGAGACTGTGTATGTGGGAGGCAGTTAGCTAACTAGCAGCCAGGAACAGCTTGTTCTGTCTTTTTTACATTCATTAAAGAACCACTTACAGCAGTTAACTATACAAGCACATGCATACAAACACACTTTTTTTTTTGTCTATTTGCAGAATAGAAGGGTGGTTTTGAGGCAGGATCATTTGTAAAATTTTCCTGTTCAAAAATCAGAGAAATATTCTGCCTTAAAGTCTTGTCAGGAGTCATTCTGCATGCACAAGAATGACCAGAAATAAAGGCTTACTGAGATGAAAAGGAGTGTAACCTCAAGGGGGAATGATGGATATTGAAAAAAGACATTAAGTTTGACATTGTGGGTGTTTTGCTGCCTCATAGCCAGCGCCATTTGGGATATCCTCCAGCCACGTGACAAGGAATAAATACATAAAGACAATGAATAGATGAATATTTAACATTTTGTGCATACCAAGGATATCTTTATAAGCTGCAAAAATGACATGGGCCTCAGTTTAACAAATAGTTACATTTGGGCAATATGTTTGGAGCTGCAGCGACTAGTGGATCGAAAAAAAATTACCAGTAATTGGCAACTATTTTGATATTTGATTAATCGTTGAAGTTATTTTTTCTAGCAAAAGCTCCAAACGTGATAGATAGAGTAGATTATGAATATAATAGTTTACATAGTTGCCCCCTAATGGGGGTTCACATTTGGAGAGGTGTTCCCTCAACAGGTTGCCATTCTATCACAGGGCTCACATGTACATAGACTGGAAAAGTCACACACATACACCAACAGGTGATTAAACTGCCAATTCCCCTGCAAGTCTGTGGTCTGTGGAAGGGACCCAGCAAGTAGTAAATCTGATCTCAGGACTTTGCTATGAGGTGACACTGTAACCACTGTCCCAACATATCAATCAAAGTGTATTAGGGCACATTTATGATTTTCTTTATAGGAACAAGACAGATGTCTGGCAGCAAAAACTAATTTTATTAAACTATTTGGAAAGACTGCAATCCAAACAGCCATGCAGACGCACGACTCAAACAACAGTTCCAAAGAACAAAGTCTTTTAATTGCAGGTTCGGTACACGGGCAGGCAGTCAGAGAAGGCAACAAGACCAAAAGGGCTAGGCAGAGGCAGAATCAAAAAAAAAGCAGATCCGGGGTCAAAAAACACTAGAGACTATAACGAAGAAGATAACGCTGGAACACTCGCGACAAAAAACAAACTGGCACAGGGAGCAGGGATCTCACAGACTAAATACACAAGGGGAGTGAGGGTAATGAGACACAGGTGGAGGACATTAGGGGATGATGACGAGGACAGGAGCAGGAAACACACAAGGGCAGGAAGTGGATCTGAAATGAGAGGAGAGTTAGAAACCAAAATAAAACAGGAAATGCAGAACTAAATGGGAGAGGAAAAAACAAAACATAACCTAAAGACAGGATGATTCATGACAAACTTAAACATCAGCATCAACTAGCATCAGTTTGGAAATATATACTGTATCTTAAGTACTCATCACTGAACAATAAATAGGTTGTTCCAAAATTACCCATATTTTCTGATCTGTCACCTCTGTGGTTAAAGTCTGGTTAAGTTGAGGCAACTAAAACTTCTTGGTTAAAGGACCAGTTCACAATTTTTCAAGTCTGTCTTAAATCCATAGTCAGGAGCCCAAACGAACACTGACACATGTTTTTCTTGCCATAATCATTCCTCCTGTTCATACCGGCTATTAGAAGATCCCTTCATAATACACTTACAATGTAAGTGATAGGGGCACAAAATCCACAAGCCTCCCTCTGTGCAAAAATGTATTTAAAAATATGAAGCTTCAGTCGTCCAAATGAGTCAAATCAAGTAGATATCTTTCAACATTACAGTCTTTTTAATGCCAAAGTCCCTTTTTTTGTTACTTTACTTCCACTGCAGCTCAACAGGGAAACACAAAGAGGGAATTTGATGCTAAAACGATTGTAAATGTGGCAGATATCCACTTGATATGACTAAGCTAAATAGATGAATAGGTAGAATACTTTATTAATAATAAAATGTTATAGCAGCTATTTGACATAAATCAAAATACAAAACCAATGAGGTAGGTAAAAGAAACAATTACAATTAAAGGCTAAATTATATACAATAACTAGACTAACTCGAATATAGAACTCAAAGATATAACCATAACTTTAATATACTATTTGCTGAGTATACACTGTTTAATGATGTTAATATGCTAAAGTAAAGTACACTGTACATTAGTGCAAGTCAGGTGGATATTGCTAAGGTAGTAAGGTCCATGATTGTCCATGGATGTTAGAATTAATTGTACATTGATACTTAAATAATCAACTTAAAGATTAACAAAATATGAATCTCAAGCTCAGGTGAGCAGTCTGTCTTCACTTCCAGAAGAGTCAACTCAGACTGCTGAAGCCTCATATTACATTTGACGGGGATCTTTTAACGGCCAGCGTGAACAGGAGGAATGATTACAGGAATGATAATAGCACCTGACTGTAAATTGTAAACCTATTTAAGCAAAGACCACATCCATGGTCAACACATTAAATAACTTTTGGTAGGAGATGGGACACAAACTCTGTATTCCCAACCATCCACCTCCAACCTTTTCTCTAAGAGGTTTTGCAGCAGTATGTCGTGCTTCTTCCACCTTTTGCTGCTGAGTAATTATTCATAAAGTCACAAGATATTGCTTGTCAGGAAAATGTAAACATGTTGTTTAAGTGTTTGAAAAAAAAAAAACAGTGCCTTTTTTCTGGTGAGGACAAAGAAATCACAACACCAATGTTGTAGTATCATAGTCGGGGCATTTTCACACTCACAGTCAATCTGCCTTCCACAGTGGCTCCAGGTGGCACGTCTGTAAAACTCAATGACCCTCACATCACTGACACTAAAAATAACAATAGACCGACACAACAAAACACGAAACAGCTGACTATTCACCTGCATCCGAAATGTTGGGAATCAATTCTGCTCAGATGCATGAATGAACAAATACACATACAGTACGAATGCACCAAATAGGTCAGACTAGCGCTACTTAAACTCTGAGTCCAGCCTCAGAACGGAGAAAAGACGTTTCCAAAGGGTTAAAAAAAAGAAGTGCTGGAAAAGTTTAGGAGCATTTGGTGACAAATACTGACAGACGACAGACTGAAAGTTAAACAGACCAACAGTGGGATGTATAAATAGTACGCAATAAAGAGAGATAAACAAGCAGCCAGACAGAGCAGAGAGTCGTGCCGTCAGAGAGGAACTTATCTGGGTTACTGCAGTGATATTCTAATATACAGTGTCTTCATACAGTACGTCCTCTAATAAGGAGCAGCACTGAAATGAATAGATGATTAGAAATAGATTACAATTTTTGATAATTAATTGTTTAAATCTTATATAAAGCAAATATTTGTTGTTTTCAGCTTCTCACATGTGGGTATTTTCTGTTTTTTCTGTCATATATCACTATAAATGAAATATATTTGGGTTCTGCACTGTTTGTCTTTATTGGATAGACAAGCGTAAGAGAGAGAAACGTATAACATGCAACAAAGTGTTCCAGCCTGACTGGGATGGTTATGCATTTTACCTCTCTCCTGTATTTTCTGACATTTTATAAACTAAACCAGTTATTCCCAGAAGATCAGTCTGAGGGGTTGTGAAATGATTAATAGGGAAGCAGAAATAGTAGTAGGAAAGTTACAGTATGCTTATTTTTTTTCAGCTTTTCTTCTAATCTTTGCTTTTTTTTCTCTCTCTCTTTAATTACTGGATAATTTACATTCTTCGGGACTTTTACTTCCTCGGGACTATTTTAATATTTCAAAGAAAAAGAAAAAAAAAATCACTCTGTGGTTGAACTGCTCAACAATCAACTTCTTTCTTGTTGTTTATGATATTTCTTATGAACTTGTCTATTTCCAGTTGGTTCTTACTTTAATGATTATATATAAAAAAAACACCAAAAAACTTCTATCTAGTGTTATTTCTCAATGCACTTGTACCTCGTCAGCTACTTCAGAATTTGTACCTCGGCCCTTTTGGAGTCACTTGTAAGTCGTATTGGATAAAAATGACTCTCACATGACAAAATGTTCATGTAAATTGCTTTGTTTTTAAAGGGTCACATGCAAAGAGAGATCGGGAACCACTGCACTAAACAATAAATTGATATATCAAAGAATTTGAGAATGAAAATAATCATTGGTTGCAGATCATTTCTGTATTATGGATAATAATGTGTTTGTGAAGCTACTCACCGGACACTTCAGATGAAAAAATATATACAGTGAGTCAGTTTTTAATTTCAATGATTAAATCAAAATTACAGCCTGTTACAACTTGGGTTGTATTTTCATTGCTTTGGCCGCAGCTTTTATCGCCTATCGACTCAGACTGGGCAATAAAACGGAACCAGTCAGACAATCAGACTGGTTGTAAACAAGGCAGCACTTAACCTAGATTATTAAAGCCACTTTATTTGGAACTACAAGTGAAAGTGAGCACACCAAAAATACTGGTATTAATCGTTCACTGCAGAGTAAAACTGGATAAAGCAGAAAGTCGGACAGTTAGAGCAATAATTTTACCGATTGCTTGTTCTCACTACATAAGTTGAGCTGTAACCTGAGTGTTTAAAACTTGTGTGATGTTTTCAGCCCCATTTGACTTCCTCTCAGTGATGTCGCTGCTTTTCCAGGAATTACCATAAATTACAATGTTATCATCATTCATAGGGTAGAACTATGAAAAGCAGAATCAAAATCTGTAATAATCTATAATAAAAGGTTTGAAGCATGGGTAGTATTATGTGTTAACGTGGAATGATTATCAATAGAAAGTTCACAAACATTTTCCAGATCGAATTATTTGGTTTCTCATGTGAAGGCTTCGCTTGTCCAACTGTTCAATTCTTCACAGTGAAATGACTTTACATGAGCCTCCCTCCTCTCCTTCTGTCATGTCTCACTTTCTCTCCCCCCCCCCCCTCCCTCCTCCCTCCCTCCCTCCTCTCTCTCTCTCTCCTGTTTCCAGGCCAGTCTTTTTATTTTTTTCTCTTCTGTTCTTCCAGGGTTGTGCTCAGTGGCCCAGTTCTGCCTGAGACGCCCCAGCACATCTCCTCTTTCTGTCTTCTCTCTCTCTCTCTCTCTCTCTCTCTCTCCCTCTCAAAGCTCTTCCTCAGTCTGTCTCTGTGTTTAACTTTTTCTCTCTCTTCCTCCATCCCACCCCCTACCAAGAGTCAGCAAGGGAAGCCATCTTAAATCAAGCTCTTAAATCAAGCACAGTACTTTTTGTTTCCTCTCTACGGGAACATCCCACTCTAAATCCCTTTTTTTTTTTATTCCAGGATGTTGTTTTTTTATTTGAAAGATTAACTTATCAGCTTGTGTTTGAGAACAATAAAATATCCACAGACTGTGTTCTCTGGTATGAGTCATCCCTATTCCGTAGAGAAAGAAAATGATAACTTTCCATATGCAATTTTGCAAAACTGAAGATCAGACATCTCTAAACAAGATCTACTTTGCTGACGGAGATCTCACTAGAACTGATGAACACCATGAATTAAAGGTAACCAATGGAAACCAATGGCTTGAGAAATTTAGGCCAGTTTGGGCTCATTACGCTGTAGGATTCATGCCTAAAAATACAACTATTGCTATTAAACAATTAAGTTAATTTAATAATAAAACGACAAAAATAGCCTGCTAGCTATGGTTGGGTAATTTAGCTTGTTATGCATGTTTGTTCATGGAGAATATTAGTAGTAAATATATGTAAGAAAAAACATTCAAAAGTCCGGTTCTGCTGATCGAGCTTGATCAGGGTCGAGCTGAAGCATCAGGTTTGTGTAGTACTCTGCTGTAAGGCACGTAGTAGCTGTGGTAGAGGTTAGATAAGTGTCCAGAAAATGAATGTAAGTCAATGCAAAGTCCCCTTAAGTGAAGGAAACAAGTTTGTGTGTGTGTGTGTGTGTGTGTGTGTGTGTTTTAATTTATTTACTTATTTACTTAGGTCACCTTGCCATGCTGGTGTCCCAGCAGCTCGTCCAACGCTCAGAGCCAGAAAGAGAAGAGTGGAATGAACACAAACACACATACACACACACACACACACACACACACACACACACACGGATGTCCACTATTACAGGATCATGTCTTGCAGTTTCAAACTGTTGACCTAGAAGTTTTGAACTATTCATAGATGATGCTAAGAACAGGATGACACTTTATTATGAGTTTTAGGTTAATTTGATTCAACATTTTGCTGCCTAAATGTGAACCTTTTGTCCTTGAGGAACAACACATGATGTAGCCTACCAGTAAGTCATGTGTTGTATAGTCTGATCCAAATCACAGTTAGAAAGTGTCGGAATCTGGCAGGAATGAACCAGTGTGGAAATTGGGAATCCAAAGTCGACAGTTCTGGTGCCTAAAAGTGCGACTACTTTATGTTTTCTGAACAGAAGCCAAATGTGACATTTACAAGACAATGACAAATGCTACAATAAGAGTTATAAAGTCAATTAACAACTTAACAATGCAGCAATATTTATCTAAAGTTTGGTAACTTTAGCCATTATAAGGTACTGGTTGTATATGTACCATATAAAGATGTTGGTAGTTTGTAGTGATAAAACTCCTGAATGTATTGAACTAAGCAAAAGTATGTTTTAATGCTTAGGAATTATACAGTTCATATAAAAGAAATGTCTTCTATCAGAAGTTATACAGTGGTTTCCAGCCTACAGGGTTGAACTGCTTGCAACTAATCATCACAGACATTGCTTCTCTTTAAAGCAGTTATAATCAATATTTTTAATAATATATCAAATGACAGTGTGTGTAATGTCAGAGGTGTCGCTCGTAGTGATGAATCTACAAAGAATTATCAGCGACTCTGCAGCTCCCCTCGGCTTTACGGAGCTTTTTTATAGAGAATTTCAGCTCATTGTTTAGCTGTCCCGATGCAACTTTACTGTTTTGGTTCACTCTCAGCACTCTCATAGTGTCATTTTCGGACACAGCAGGCAGCTGTTTTCAGACAAGAAGCTCTAAAAACCCACTACCTGCTCAGCACCAAACAGCAAACAGACAGTCAGCGACTAGCTGGTGAGGACACAGTGGCATTTAGAAGCTTAAGAGCCAGATATTTCCTTAAGGAGTTGGTAAAGACCAAAAACAGAGCTAAAGAAGAACGAATATTAGACTTTCATCCGCCAGCTGAACAGAAACATGACTCCAAATGAATGATACCGTTGCTTCGCAACTACTGGATGTGTAAATACGCAACTGTTTGCTAACAAGTTCAATATATCAACTTAAAAGGTGAAGATATGTCAGTGTTTTGTGCACAACTTGTTTCCACTGCTCCCAAGTGCCCAAAAAATCAGCTAATGCAGGTTTAAGAGGTCACAAGGCAAAAAAAATCTAGAAATTATCTTTGCAATGTAACAAGTAAGAAGTTTGATTACTCCTACATGCGTAACCCCAAACCTTATCCAGAACTTAACCTTGTCATTATTTTAACCTTCGCTCTAAAACCCAGTCTTAAAATGTTTAACTTGCGGTTATTGAATCCCCACATGACCAGTTTTCTTTCCCTACAACGTGCTAAACACAGAGCACACAGAGTCCTGATTGCAAGAGAACAGTTCACCTTCACCTGAAGCACTCTCTGTACACACTGTGAGACCTGCTGCTATCTGGAACAACCTCTCTATCTTTCTGTCATCCCACTCTCTTTCTCTCTCCCCCCCTTCTCTCTCTGGCTGGGAGTCAATCTCTTTTTTCTACTGCCAGCTGATAGCTGTGCATGACTGTCTGGATCTCTATTCATGCGTTCACTCCATCTATCACCTGCTGCTGCCTCTGTCACTCCTAAATCCTCTCCTCCCCTCGTCTTCGTCTTCTTCTTCCTCCTTCCCTGCCTCTTTCTAAATGTCTTTCACTGAAAATAGGCTTTAAAACTTCTTTTATCTATGCCTTAATGTTTTAGGATTTAACCGGGTCTGGTTCAGTGTCTTGCTCACAGTCACTTCAACACTTGTGCACACCGTCTGTTGTGGGAATCTAACCTGTGACCTCTGAGCATCAGCACATTCTCTTTCACAGTGGACTCCACACGCTTGCAGGGTTTTGAATGTTTTCCTCGCACTGCATGACAGCCCCGCATTTGCATAAACACCCTTTAGTAAGTTTTATCCCTAAAGCTCTCCTTAACAGTCCATGGAAATTGCACAGTGAGCAGTTGCTATGGTAACCAGGGACTCAATTGCCCCAAATTACCATAAAACACTAATTAAAAAGCCCTGGCTAAGAGCACCATTTTGACAAGCTTTATGCAACACTGTTGAACCAATCCCTCAGGTGAGGAAAATGGACTGGGAATGGAAATGATTTTTACACCCACTGAATGATGTTTTGTAATTCTGTAGACTGAATGTAAACTTGGTGTTTCTGAGTGTAGGTGTGCAGTATGTGTGGTGGCATGTATGTGTAAGCCTAGGGTTGAGTGGTTGTGACAAGCCAAGTTTTGGACATTTTCCAGTGAATATACCTGAAAAAAACACACCAATGAGAGGCAAAAAAGCCTGTGAGGCGCCAACACTGACTGATGAATATAAATCAGATCTAGAACCATATATTCAAGTGGCCCAGATTTGATATGAAAAAATCAGATCAGATGGTTTGTTCACACTTCTGTGAAAAAATCAGATCTCACATTTGGAGGCAAAAAAATCAGATTTGGGCCACTTCAGCATGTAATGTGAACATAGAGAGATGGTATTGTGGTTCTGTTGTAAGGCTGGGTTGTACCCTCTGTTTCAATGTGATGAAGTGGTTCAGAGTGAACCCTTACTAACAAGTTGGTGGAGCTTATGATGACTTTATTCCATTGTTAATTTACGACTAGTGAATGTAGTGTTGTGAAGACTTAGCACTGTTTGGTCGATGTAAAGTGTTGTAGAATAAGCTAGTGTGTGGCTCTCTCAGCTACAGCTAGCTATCCAGGGGCTTTTTTTTTATCTACATGCTGCCAGCTCCTTCTACCTTCACGAGCCACGATGCAGATGGCACTGAAGAATTGGACAGATGCATATCCCAAAAAGTGATGACGTATGATGACGTTGTGGGCTTACATAGAAAACAATGGGTGCAGATGTTTTAGTGAGCGTTGCCCTTTGGACCCCATCTGTTTTTCACACTCTCTAGTGAAAGACACATGTTAGCTTGATCTTTCTGTCTTTTCTTTCCCTTTTCTTAAACAAAGTGAAAGTCTGACTGAGATTAAAGGATTAAAAGTGGCCTGTCTGATTCTGACGAAAGCTGGAAAGTTAGAGAGGTGATGCATCTTGTTACACATCATCATCATCATCTCTACTTAAATCACCTTGATAACCACTAAACCGACATCCCACTGTCATCAGTTATTATAAGTACTAGCTGAGCAGATACAGCTCGTTGCAGAGCAGAGTAACCACAGACTCCGACACCTTCCACGTCTGGACGCAGAAAGAGACGGGAGGAGTACAGTCACAGCGAGGAGGCAGCTCTGTGAGAATACATTGGTATGAAGCCCACTTGTCACGACACAAAGCCGCTCTGGATAATGTTTTAACATGATGCCATCGCCACGGTGACGTGGGCATCACACAAGGCAAATTCAGGCCAGCCAGTCAAGGGTGAGACACTTCACTCCCACATACCCGGGCACCGTCAAACTTTACCATCACGATTCAGAGAGACTGAGCTTGTACATATCATGTAATGTTCTTGTAGAGCACTGTCTCACATTTAAACTAACAAGGAATGAAGTTCACGTTTTTGTTACTGCAGCAACATTAACTCTGGATTTTCACACTTAAGTTGCAAATGTTCTTGTACACAAAAAGGAACAATACGTCATTCCCACAAATGTGCTGTTGGTCTGCACACTGTCTGTACTTGCTATTTGTCACTCTCCCACCTCCCTACCTCTCTGTCTTTCTCTCTTTAATTGTTTAAAATCAACTTTTTTATCCACATTAATGCTGCCACTGGTTCCCAACCTGGGGGTCTGGACCATTCCAATGGGTCAAAAAATGAATCCGAGGGCTTGCAAGATATAAAGGATATATACTGTTCAAATGCACCAGATCTCAGCATCTACTGTAGGTGCACATGTCAACAGGCACAACTGAATTGCTAATAAATTCTGTTGGCTGTATGTTTAAGCCAGCAGACCAAGCTGCCATGCTACAGCTGCCATACAGGCAGTCCTATGGACACCTACAGAGCTCATAAGACCTGTGGGAGCTGGCCTACATATACTGATATACCGCACGCTACACAGAGAGAGATAGTCGGGAAGAGAAACGCAAAGGGCAAGAAATAGTGGGAGAAAGAGGAAGTCAGTGATGCATGAAGCACCAAAGCTTTAGACACACACACACAGAGATGAGTTAAAGAGGACGTATGATGCATATTTCCAGATTTATATTTTTATTCTGGGGCTCTACTGGAATATCTTTAAATGATTTACAGTTTAAAATCCTTATTTATCTTATGCTGGCTCTTTTTGCAGCCCCTCAGTTCAGCTTCTGTCTGAAATAGTCCATTTTAAGTCCCAGAAGACTTCAACCAGCTCTGGAGGCTACATAAACAAATAACAGTAGTTAGATTTCACTTCTTTTTCTGGTGCTTTACTTGAAACGGAAACTTCTCAAATACATCCGTACATGTTCGAGCCCAAATCCAAAAATATGCGAGCGGACAACAACGTGAACAACTGATGGAACAACCTTAGCTGGCAATAACCTTAGAAACAAACACGTGAGTTTGATGGGAAATAGAGGTAACTCTCCAAACAGAGCACACCTCTGAACTCTGAAGACCCGGCTTTTGACTTGAAGGCAATTTTTACATACAGTACGTTCACCTAAAATTTAGTTTAACACAGACATCCGACATAATAAGAGTATATAAATGGCAGAAAATCACAAAAAGCATGTCCCCTTTAAGTGATCGAAGGAAGGAAAAGATTTTCAGAGCTGAAGTGTTGAGGAAAACTCATAGTCAGCGATCTTTCCTCTCTCTCTCTCTCTCTCTCTCTCTCTCACACACACACACACACACACACACACACACACACACACTCACACACATATAGTCACATGCAGCTCCACACATCCAGCACACGCATGGATGGGCACATACACTCTACAGTGACACAGTATATACTGCGCAGAGTGTACATGCACACACATGCACACTCTGAGGTCGCCCCTCAGTCACGTGTGGTGGAGTGGTCTATTAACATTCTCCACACGTCGCTGCCTATAGTGAGCCTGGGGACTTTTGGTCAAATGTAAAGAAAAAACACTGTCAAACAAAATTATTGTACCGCATCTCGCCCAAGAGATAAACTCATGAATGGACATAAAGCATCATTCAAATACTGTTTACTGAGAGTTATTTTTTTGCTCATTTGTTTGTATGATTGCTTTCACATAGTATGCTTTCTGTAATATTGTAGCGATGAATGTTTGACATGCTTGCATGCTTGTAAAAACATCTACGGGGCATTTCGCTGATATTCTGTGCTGATGAAAAAAAGCCAAAGGAGCAGTGAGTAGTGAAGCTTTGCTGCCAAAAAAATCATTATAATGTCATGTGTAATTGTAAAGCATCATCTCCTTTTCTCTTATATAGAAATCTGAACCATTTTGACATTAACACACAACCAGTAGACCTGTTTATAGCTGACACTTTGACTTGTCATAGCAAGATAAGCACAGGTGGAAGTGATAACATTAATAATGGCTCTGCTCCATTAAGACGTGCTTGTAAGCTTTGTCTGCCGTGAAGAAGGTCTATTACTACTGTTTGCCTGTTCTTTTTTTATTGGGAAAAGTAAGTGGTTTTAAATGACAGGAGTCAGGAGTCACCTACAAAAACTGACCACAGCAGATCTTAAATGTAGAGTTTTATCTTCCTTTTGACTTTCTTTGCTGTCAAAGTCATTCATTACAGGCTGGATATAATCATTTCCTTCCTCTGAGGCTAAAAAGCAAGTGTCTTCATGCCAAGTCTCCATTTCCTCTCCTGATCCTGGTGGGAGCAGCTCTGGTCCAAGTCAGATACTGAGAAGTGGCTACCACTGCCAGCTAACCAAAATCCATGGATGGATTACAGAAGGGGCCTACCAGACTCAGCCCAAGAGGTCGGAGTCCCTTTGAAAACAGCCTGTTTGTGGCTGTTATATGCATTTCTCATTAGGAAGTCAAATGGCTCAGTCAACAGTACGGGTGTCCCCCTTTAATTTTTAGTATCTGCTGGTGCCAAATATGAACTCATATCCATTTTTATATTTTTGCATACTGAGGCTATATTAAACTTACATTAATTAAGTTGTAAAACAAGTCATCTCTGCCCAAAGAAAACCCTGAATCATGTATAGAATACCATGTACAGAGACCCATCGGTTAGCTGAGAAATGCATTGTCATGAAGCTGAAACAAGGAATGTTTTTCATACCTCATGAAAAATTTACATTTAAGAGATAAACAGTTTTCACAGGACAGTGTCAGTGTCAGTGTGGATCATTGTGGCGGGAAGGTTTGGAGAGGATTTAGATGACTCCAGACAACCAACTCCACAACTTCAGAGTTAAGTTTAACAAAAATAGCAAAATAACACAAAAAGAAGATGCAAACTCATCTGGGAGGAAGGATGAGGGGGGGTTTACATGGCGTCCTCTGAGCCAAAATCCATTGACTACTTGCTACTTATTGCTATAATCTCCACACAAATAACAGTTACTGTTGGTAAAATGTTAAAGCCTGTTTAACATTTCTCAAATCTTGAGTATGTCTATATGACAGTAAATATTTATGACTAAATATACGCAAAAATCAAAGTTAAAGTCTGTATGGCAGAGATAATCAATATTTTTATAACAGCAATGTATCAAAAGACAACATATAATGTTAGAGGTGTTGCTCATAGTGATGAAACTACAGAGAATTATCACCTGACTCTGCAGCTCCCCTTGACTTTATGGAGCTTTATAACCAATTTAGCATTTCTTTGCTGCCCGGCTGCAACTTTACTATTTTGGTTCACTCTCATAGCGTCGTTTTCGGCTGTTTTCAGAAAAATAGCTCTAAAAACTCACTGTACACTACTTGCTCAGCACCAGACAACAAACAGACACAGTTAGTGAGTAGCTGGTGAACATAGTGGAGCATTTAGCAGGTAAAGAAACAGATATTTCCCCCAGGAGTTGGTAGAGACCAGAGAAAATATAGTGAATATTGAACTTCTATTCACCAGGAGGCCAGAAACTCGACTCCAAATGATTGATAATGTTGCTTTCGTAACTGCTGGATGTGAAAATAAGCAACTGTTCACCATATCAGCTTAAAAGGTGATGATGTGTCAGTGTTGTGTTCACAACTTGTTTCTGCTGCACCCAAGTAGCCAAAACATCAGTTATTGCAGATTTAAATGCACAATATGTAATTTCAACTGCTAGGGGTCTCTCAATAAAAACAATAACAAAAGACGGAGTGTGATGACGGTGTGAAGTAGAAAGGGATCATGGGAGTTATTATCTTCATTGTTAAACAACCAACAACTTCTCCGGGGTAGGATTACTCCAGTGTTCATCGTGCTCAGGATGTTTTTACCGGGAGCCGAATTACCCGCAGAGGTCTCCTCCTCTCCAAAACAAACGGACCCGGTGATTACAGGTAAAAACACTGAATAAAGCTGTTTCACTGGCTGCTAGCCGAGCTGCTGCTAACATTTGCCCAGTTTATTTCTCTTATAACTTAAGATCCAGACGTCCGACGACTAAAATCCTTCATCCGGCTAAAAGATATAGTTAAAAACGACCAAACTTTATCATGAAAATGCGACTTCAAACTGAATAAAAGTCAATATATAACAATTTCTGTGGAACAACCACAACGCTGATGTATTATCTTGTATGTGTGTAAGCTACTCTTTGGTGGACGCAATTGTAGCGGACAAACACAACGCCGAGGCATGCATCTTGTGTGTGAATACTCATTGGTAGAGGGTTATGACGCCATTGACAGGCAACCAAATGAAACAGTCCGTCACCTTGATTAAAATTACAGATTTCTCTGGGTTTGAAAATTGTTGGAAACATTTGAGATAATGTAAGTACACAACTCAACAAAACATATAACATAGATCTAGTTGTTTTTAGACATTTTAGTGCGGAATAATTACATATTATAGCTTTAAGTCTAATTTATTAAGAAGTAAGAGTTTATTAAAGACTTTACAGCTCAAATAGTTGTCTAAATCTGCTTTATCAGGATGTGTGGGTGTGTTTTAACAATAGCATCTCACCAGCAGTAAATGCAAACACACCCACACCTGCCATCAAATTTAAATCTTGCTAAATTATGTCTGGTGCATAAAAATAGATAAACACAAATGCAGAAGTCGTACATATAAAACAAGCAAAACTGTTTGAACTTGAAGAGAATTGTGAGTTCATGCGAGACCGCATGGCTCAGAGTAAGAAGCTGATGGAGAAAATATATTTTCAGGACCTTCGAGACTTTAACTTACACTTATAAACACAGAGAGACGGCAGTTAAAGAGAACCTGCTGTCTTATTGTGATGGTGAAATGCCAAAGAGCAGCAAACGCCAGCGTACACTGACACAAGCCATCTCTCAGTCTCTTCCTGACTGATAGCCAATGACAGCTGAGCTGAGACAGACAGAGCGGGACAGGAGGCAGATGCTGTCGACTTTTAGAGAGATTACCCCCCTGCTCTCCACTTCCTCTTTGTCTCTCTGTTCACTTTGCTGCTCTGCTTTGTACAAGTGTTGTCTACAAACCAAATTCACAAAAATGACCAAAAACTGAGAACGCTTCTTATTCTAATTACCAGTTGATTGCAGTTATATGTTTCCCCATTGTGTCCCCAGTGTCTTCCTCTACAGACAAGTGTTCTGCTTTTATCCCATCTGACCAGTGCTCTTCCATTAATGGAGGTTGTGGTTATTTTTGCTACAGTAAAATGGCCATTATTAATAGACTCAAAAGCTTTCAATTACTTCCATGTTAAATGCTGTGAGTCTAAAACGGATGAGAGGATTTTAAAGAGTCTAACAGAGGCCTTAGGACTCACATTCAAACATCTCAGCGTCCTCTCATGAAGGGGTCGTCTCATGAAGAGCTCAGACCAGGGGACGAGCGGGCTTTTGTCCCATTAAGAGAAGCCTGGGTTGCCCACGGCAACACAAACCAGTACAGGATGCAGACAGACCCGTCTCCTCCTCCTATCTCCTGGGAGACTGTCACACATTACAGCCCCTCTCTAAGAATTACTGGATTGGTTTTGACTCGGCACGTGGTTGAGGAAGGCCATTATTACTATATTAAAGCATCTGCGGTGAACATCTTGTTAGCGAAGATGTTTTTAATCCAACAAACTGCTAATAAAGTTACACCATATTCTCTCATACCTAATGTTCAAGTCCTCCACTGTAACTTCTTCAATAAAACAAAAAAAGTGTTAATATTTATTTCATCTCCTTCACTGTGATGATTTGTCTACTGACTTCTTCTTTCAAACTAGGGCTGTAACTAATGATTATTGATTAATCACTTTATCTATAAAATGTGATAAAACAGTGCAAATGTCTGTTATAATTTCCCAGGGTCGAACGTGATGCCTTTCAATGTCTTTTTTTGTCAGTCCAAAAAAAGTTATTCATCCTACTATCATGTGTAACAAAGAAAACAAATAAATCATCACATTTGAGAAGCAAAAAGCAGCAAATGTTTTGGCAAATTTACTTTAAAAATTACAATTATTTGATTATCAAAACAGCTGCCAGTTAATTTTCTGTTGATCAATTAATTGACTGAATCTACTTCAAACAAAGAAAACACTCAAAATTAAAGTCATCATTATTTTAAGTTTTTTCTCAAACTTTAAATTCCCGGGAAAAAGAAATGAAATCTGAAAGTGAACAGCAGTATACTGGGATCTGACTTTTCAAGTATTACAGTCAGCTATCTGTCTGCGGTATGAGCCACACTTGATCACTGCAACAAAAAGAGACTTTTATTTCTAAACTCCTGTGTAATACAGTTTAAGAATGCGGATTACTCACCTTTGTTAGAAATGCTAATTTCCAGCTTATTTAGGAGCTAGCTTTGAAATGAGTTATTTCATTGGCTTATTTATTTATCTACTGTGTTGGAAGACACAGCTTGTAATAGCTGGAGACAGTGCTCATGTTTCAGCTAGATATCATGTATGTTGGTATTTAACTCAAAGTCCTGTATCTACTATCAATGTTATCACTATTTTACCGATAAAGGTAGTTCAAATGTTCTGTGAATCCAAGTGCATCTTCATTCAGGAGGTTTGTATAAGATACAGAAAGTATGAGTTGTCCTGCAGAATGCATGGGTCGTTTATGTATTAATATAGATGACCTCAGTTGAATCAACCTCTGTCATACACACTGTAAACCATCCAGTGAAGCACATAAGAACAAAACGCAACTGAGCTACTAAGTCAAGAGTTTCTGTGGGTTTGGGGGTTCAGGTGAGGTTGCTTGATGTCCAGACTGGGTTACAGAAGATAATCTAAGATTGATGTGAAAGAACACATTTATTGTATTTAAAAATGTGATCATTTATAATCTCTAGTTGGAGCTCCATCCACATCTATATCCATACTGATAACAGAGCACATAAAAATGGCCTACTTAGATTCACTCAATGACTTGTCATCTCTCTAACTTTTTGGGGTCATGGGAATCTGGAAAAATTAAAAAACAGGGTCATAAGATGTTGAAAAACCTTGTACAAGGCCAAATTCCATCAGGTTGCAACTGAGCAAGCAGGAAACATGGAGGCAAATAAAACTGCACACACAGGATTCAGCAGAAACACTGGGTCACACCGTATGACACATTAGACAAGTGTGAAAGACTCAGCTATCCACACACACACACACACACACACACACACACACACACACACACTGAGCCTACTGTACAGTGTGAAACACCTTGCTACAGTCCTGCCAGGTTGTTTAACAACTGCATGGTTACCTATGGTTTTTGCCAAACTGTTACTTTGCACATGATTAGAACAAAAAGACACCGAAACCTGATGATGCTCATCCAAACAGCCATTCCTTTGACCTTCTAACCGGCAGCAGCGAGGCACATATGTGGCCCTGCTGCCCCGCTACTGTCCTCTTTTCCACCCACTCGAAAAGCAGCTGGATTTCAGGACACACTCAACAACAATATTCCAGCTTGACTTCCTGCCTTGTCAGTGACTCTTGTCAGGTCATCTTCTTCAGTGTTCTTGTAGCTGTCACAGCAGATGAGGACAGACTTTTTGTTGGGATAGAGAAATACTGTACCAGCAGCAAAATGTATCACAAAAAAAAAATGCTGCCTGGTGAGCCACAGCTGTGGACACTGGATCTTGAAGTGAGGCCTGAGGAATCACATGACACTGTTACAACGGGCATTTTGCACTTTAGGGCATAAAGTTGGCCACCGCTAAAAATAAAGAAAGTATGTTGGAGGAGTTATAAGATGATGAGCCACCGCTGATTGGCTCAAGTTTCTTAAAAATGCTGCAGAAATGATGCGGAATGATGCAACTTAGAATAAATCAGCGTTAATATTGAAACTGTTTGGGTAACTTATATAAGAGATAATAAAGGCTGCAACTAATGATCATCTCCATTATATATTAATCTGTTATTTTTTTCAGTTAATCATTAATACTATAAAATATAAGAAGATAGTTAAAAATAGCGCCAAGCACATCTTGTTCATCTGACCAACTGTCCAAAACTCCAATATATTTAATTTGGAATGATAAATCACAGAAAAGCAGCAAATCCTCACATTCGAGGGGCTGAAACCAGAGAATGTTTTTACATTTTTTGCAAGATAAATAACTTTCAATTGATAATTTTTGGAAATAATTCACAATTTCGACTTTTAATTAATCGACTAATCGTTTCAGCGCTGATAGCAGAGGTCTTTTTGAAGCAAGTAATAAATAATTAGTGCTAAGTTTTTAATGTCACCTATTGGGTTTTTTGCCTGGACGACTGTTTCTACACTGACACACAAATAAGAACTATCACTGCTCCATGCAAGCAAACTCTGACTCATGTAACTTGCAGAAATGCATAATGTGCTATGGAGTGACTCTCAAAAGCAAAAGTGACACTGTAAGCATTAGATGTATAGTTAAATACTCCACACCAAGATCCACTTCCCTATTACACCATAAAGAAACAAGATCTAGAAATTATAATTCAGGCCAATGAACTATGTCACCCTCGAGAGAACAATGTGCATGATGCAACCACACTGTCACTGAGACAGGAGGGATAGATCGGAAGCTCCCATATGAATCTGTATTCACAGTCAAAAAAAAAAAAGAAAGAAAAAATCACATTAAACCAGTTAAATGAACAAAACGGATGAGATAAATTTATCCTCTGTGAGACCAGTTTGGAACAGTTTCATGCAGCCTGTGTGAACCTACAGTACAGTACGTGCCGTGACAAAGAGGATAATGTTTCTGTCTGTTCCTCCTCCCTTCCTCCCTCCCTCCTCTCCTCTCTCTTCTTCTCTAAAATCCTGCAAACGTTCCATAACATATGGATTTGTTGGTTTTAGGAAAATGCAGCAAAATTGGATGACATTAACAAGTGCGCGGTTTCTGCTTCAAGTCATACTATCTAGCAAACATTCACCCCCTCAGCTTGAACTCTTGAAGGATTTATGACAAACAAAATTTCCACAGAAACCAAATCTCAAACCAGTCCTGCAAAAAGGCTGCAATGAACAGTTATTTTCATTGTCATTTATCTTGATTAACCAATTAATAGCTTTCTCTACACAAAGTATAGAACCTGAATAATTTTCAAATGTCTTGTTTTGTACGACTAACAGTCCAAAACCCACAGATATTCCATTTATAATAATATATAACAGAAGCAGAAGCAGAAAATCCTCAATTTGGAGAAGTTGGATCCACAGAAGGTTTGGAAATTTTGGTTAAGAAATCATATAAATGATAAAGCGATTTCTGTTGATTGACTAATCAATTAATCAGGTAATTGTTGCAGTTCTATCTTGCAGCATAATTCATGTCTCCACTGTCTCTCTCAGTCAGCTCAGTATGTGCCAGACAGTCATCTTTTTGTAAGCTAAATACACAACTTTCCAGCTGAGCTATCGCCTTGTTTGAAGCAACGAATCTCTGCCCAAAAGTAGCATTTGAAAAAATGTGAATGTGTTTTCTGTCTGTAAAGTGGCTATATAAAGATTCAAGACTCTCCATCACATATTCCCCAACTTCTTCAGCATCACCATAACTGACAACGTCAACATATCACATATCTCCTCCACCATAATCAACGACATCCTTGATAACATCACAGTTCATCTTCATGATCATTATACACACTGCAGATGTACTGGTATCTCTCTGTCCCCCTTCCCTCACTGCTGGGTCTCTTTCCCTTGGCCCATCACCATGACGATGGGAGCCGGTTCCATGGATACAGTCACTAGGCAACCAGCAGCATCAGCAGCAGCAGCAGCAGCAGCAGCAGGAACAGCAGCAGTGTGCTGTCAGAGCTCTAGTGGAACTACAGAGAGCCTGAGCCAGCCTTCCTCTGCAAGCTGCATGCAAGTTTGCTCTCAGAGGAGAAAATGTTAATGCATTTATCGTGTCTCGGAACTGAATCCTCTTACATTACACTCCACACTGGAAGTACTTAATTTAGACTGACATAAAGGACTTGTGGTTCATTTATAGTTATTCTAAAGTGGGTACAGTATGTTGGTAAAATGGAAAACAGATGATTAAAGGGTGTGTGTGTATATGGTTTAAGGCAGCTGTGTAAATTTAGTAAATATCAACATAATTACTACTTTCACCATCAATACTGGCTCAAATGTGGATACTGCTCCTCTCACTCTATCTCTTTATGCCTTTTTAGCCATGCTAGCAGCAAGGCTTTATGGCTGGTAATGTCATGTACAGACACGCATTTTCCCAAGAGGATGAATCCTACTGACTTCTGACTTTACCTGCAGTGCCACCATGAGGTTAACATTTTTGGTCTTGAGTGAAATGTCTCAACTGTTGGATGTATTACCATGAACTTTGGCTCAGACAGACATGCCCTCCTCAGGATGAATTGTTATCACTTTGGTGATCCCTTGACTTCTAATCTAATTTGTATAATACCTTAGTCAGAAACCAAATACCTGCAAAATTAATGGCATTCTCATCTTTATGCACACAAAAAATCACTGGATGAAAATTTTACCCAGTTTGGGTGAATACTGGGTTAATGTTCACCAGAAAACCACCCAAGACAATGAGGTTGTTTTGACCCAGTTTTAGTGGGGGTTTTTTTAAAATTATTTTAAAGTTGGGTTATCCAAACTATAGCTTGTTATAATCTACTCTACTCTTTTCAAACATACGTGTGAATGTCAGATGCACATTGTTTTGTGCAAGAAACAATACATTTGTGACAGTTTTTAGCTAAAGCTTGCTAAACTAATTGCTACTGGGTACATTTTTACATTTAGTCATTTGGCCTACACTTTTATCCAAAGTGAATTACAAGTGAGGCAAGACAATGTAAAGTTAACCCAAAGTTGTGATGGTGCTATATTGACCCAAATTTTAACCCAGTGATTTTTAGTGTGTACCAACATTCATGGTCCTAAGAGGATGAATCCTACTGACTTTGGCGCCACCATGAAGTTGACATTTTTAATTTTGAGTGAAATGTCTCAACAACTATTGGATGGATTGCCCTGAAATTTGCCTCAGACAGTCACGTCCCCCACAGGATGAAATATTTATCGCTTTGGTGATCCCCCGACTTCTAATCTCGGGCCATCATCAGGTCAAAGCTATAATTTGTCCAACACTTTAGTTTGAAACCAAATATCTGCGAAATTAATGACATTCTCATCATCAACATTACACCTGCTTAACATCAACATCCAAAAATTTCTATTGTGAGCATGTTAGCGTGCTGATGTTAGGGCTGTAACAGCATCACAGTGATGTCAGCATGACTGTAGACTCTTTGTCACATTTTCTCATACCAAGGGAACAACCAAAGACAAAATATAAGGCGTCATACATACAATAAAAAACAACTGAGAAATAAGCCATTAATGAATAAAAAAGCCACTAATAAGCAGTCAAGCAGCTTCCTAAAGAGACCATCATGTATCTGGAACCACTGGATCACATTTCTACCAGGTAATTTAACCCTTATTTTAATGTTGGCAGGCTCAGCAATCACTCTAGAGTTTCCACAAAGTAACTACAGAGTTTTCTACGTCTATAAACCAGCAGAAAGACATACATTATATGCACAAAGAAAACGATAGGACCTCATTTATACTGGGAATGAGGCTAATCACTCTACTGGAGAAATACATTTGAAGTACATGTGGCCAAAGAAAGAGATCATACTAAACTCACATAATGGCCTGTTTGCAAAATGATACAAAATAAGGCTATTAGCAGGGACTGCAAAGCCCTGCTCAAAAGAAAATGTATTAATAGAACCCATCTAAGAGGCAACACAGACAGAGAAGCTTTGAAATATGTTGCATTGAAGATTGTAATTAAATATTCCCTTTGATTAGAAGGAGCCTTCTTTTTTTTTGCATGTTGCTTTACTGCCCTGCAAGTCAGAAAGACATATATATAGGGGCTATTCAGTGTAGCTTAAGAAGAAGACTGGGCGACAAATTACAGTACATAACGAGACAAATTATGATGCGGGGGGGGAAAAAATGCTTTAACCTTGCACAGGTGTGTAACAGCTGCAATAAACCATTCAGCCGAATGGTTAACAAGCCCGCTCATAACAAGCGTGACAGACTGATACGGCAAAATAATGGGAAAGATAGGCTAATAAGCTGCAATACCTCAGGCTGCATGGTGGATTTAACAGGTGTGTGTGTGTGTGTGTGTGTGTGTGTGTGTGTGTGTGATAATGTGTTATATGAAAGCATAAAGCTATCATGGCAGAAAGGCTGGGGGTTACATGCCAAGACAGGAGGGTATATGACACTGCATCATATATCACCCCCCCAAAACACACACACACACACTCTACCCCCCCCCCCCCCTTCCCCTCCCCTCCCTCTCTTCCTGCAGTCATGGCTGTTTCATTAGCTCATCACAGAGCTTGAGAGGCCCGTGGATGAGGGTCTATGAAGTCAGCTGAACATTTTGATAGATACAAATGATAGGGGGGGAAAAATACATTATTCTATACAGCAGGCATGCAAGATCTTGTTCCTTAGTAGCAAATAATGTCATTCAATGTGTCGCATGATGCCAGCCTAAATAACAAATTGATGTTCATAACATATAGAAATCATGTATGGCCAGCATTAACCCTATAATAACATTTAGAAGCATATGGTGCATGAATGACTGTAAATGTATAAGACATTTATTTAATGATTTTAACATTAGCTGTATATTAAAAAATAGTATTTTGTGCAATAAGGTCCCACTGAGTCCTTTAAGGTAGCCTATAAGTCGATATTAATGTGATTTTGCATTAAGGGATGCCCATCATCAACACTGACTAATACTGCAGCAGGTATGTGTCTGTCCGTGTCGCCTTACGTTGTAAAGTAGAGTAGTTATCCATCTGTCAGGCTGCTGGTGGCGGATCCGGTTTAAAAAATAAAAATCACTCTGGTGGCCCCTGTGGACACCGCAGCACCGGACAGGATCAGTCTACCGGGACGAACCGAACCGGTGTGAAACCAGGACAGGTACCTTCACCCGCGCTACCAGCCGCATCTTTAACACCCCCGGGGCCAGAAAACGGAGGAGGTGAGCACATCAGTCCGGGTGGTTTGATTCATTTCAGGATCATTTAAATCCAAGTCGGTTAAACACACAAACACACACAGCTTTCAGTCCCCGGTATGTATAATGTAGTATCGTTACAAGATGCCTCGCTCCGCCTCCATATAATAAAAAGCACACAAGATGCGGACACACCGGGGATGCAAAAGGTCAGTGTGCGGTTAGGAAAAACACACAAACGGATCCGTGAGAGGAATCGTAGAGAGGAGCGGTGCCCTTCTTCTTCCTCTTCTTCTTCTTCTTCTTCTTCTTCTCCGTCTCCGTTACCGTAAACCCCGCTCCATTCAGCAGGAGCGTCTCCTCCCATCTATCCCCCGTAGAGAGAGAGAGACAGAAAGAGAGAGAGAGAGGGAGAGAGAGAGAACGGGGGGGAGGGAGGGAGGGGTAGAGGGAGAGAGATGGATGAAGATGGAACGAGGACGCCAGAGTAGGTGCGTTTGCGCGTGCGTGAGTGTGTGCCTAATTGTGCATGGACCATGCTGCGCGCGTGTGTATGTGTGTGTGTGTGTGTGTCTGTGTGTGAATGTGTGTGTCTGTGTGTGTGTGTGTGTGTGTGTGTGTGTGTGTGTGTGTGTGTGTGTGTGTGTGTGTGTGACAGAGAGAGAGAGAGAGAGAGAGAGAGAGAGAGATAAAGGCAGAATAGAAGTCGTCCTTTTATCTCAGTGTGTCAGCACTCACACACACACTTGAGCAGGAGCTCGTCCCTGAGACTGTTGCCATGCTGCCTCTATATCTTTTCCTGTGTGGCAACTGTTTCTGATGTGGACAAAAATAGCCCAATTTTGCAAACAGATGATATGAAATGAGAAGGGTTTTTTTGTATTCTAAATATATTTATATGCATATTTAAAAAAGAAAGAAAGAAAAAAAAACACTGTGAAATATGTGTATGTCAAATCACAGCTGACCTCCTGTTGAAGGGGTTCTCCAGTGATTTAGTGTTGCACAGTTGGGGATCTTGCCAGATGGTCAAAATCAAAGCAGCAGAGGCTGAGATATCCTTCATTTGAAAATACTGCATAGCTTTTGTCCATGTAAAACAGTCATCAGTAATTATAAAGATATTTCTCTGTTATGCTCATTTTATACATGATTTTTAGCTAAAATTTTGGTCAATGTTTACTTGCTTTAGTATATTCATTTATTTGTCGAAATACTGTAGGCTACATGCTTTTGTTTTTACTGTTAAAACTAATAACAGAATGATTGATGACTATATAAAACATATTTCTCTGTGAGTTGACTATCACATTAATAAATCAAGAGCAATGTGCCCAATTTCCTTTTTTTTCAATTGACGTGGAAAACTTTTATGCATCCTTTAGCAATCGCCAAAGTCAAAAAGCTCAAAGAATTTCTACTCTTCTGGAAAACACAGTGAATCACATTTGATTTAATTTGTTTTGTCATATTTTATTGATGTATTTATTGGTACTAATCTTTCATGTTGTATTGTCCTTGATTTATTATTCAAGCACTATGTTTATGTCAAACTGTCTGATATTCCTCTGCTCTGGTTTATAAATAAAGTTGTTTGCATTTAAAAAGTTCCTTTCCTTTCCTTTCACTTCCCATAATGCAACTCCATAACATATTATACTATGCCATGTTCACGTCATTTCAGTCTAACTGTTGTTACCAGTTTCTGAACATGGAGATGTTGTTCATTGTGTTCACGTCAACGTCTACGTCGTAATTGCGACTTGGAAACTTACATCATTCTGAAAGCTCTGACTTGGCATTAAATAATATGAAAGTGCCTTAAAACCAAGCAAACATGGATGTCTCACATCAGACAAAACATGTCTTTCAAGTAATTAACCTACATTTAAAGATGCCTTGTGGAGTTTTCTTGTAAGTTATGTTTACATTCAGTGCTTCTAGTGTATCTGTAGGATATCCTTGAGGTCTAATAAATGTTTTGAGTCCATTTTCATTGCTACATTTCTTTGCGTATTACCGCCATTAACGGTCTATCAGTGCCGCAGTGTGACACCAACGGCATGAATCAGAAGCCCAAACACAGAGTAACTAGTGGTCAAAAACTCCACAGGGTACCTTCAATGAAAACACTGCTCTTTTGTCGATGCAAAGTATTTTTTCATCCTTACACGTCCAGCTCTTTTCATAAACCATCTTGAGTTGCCAGATGACATCAATGACTCTTTCTCATTTCTACCATCCATCCCATATGATGTGAAAGCAGCATTAAACACTCCTTGCCTGGTAAACACCCATGTCTTTCAAACTCCAGCTTCCTGTTTGTAACACAGGCTCTCCGTTCTGAATTTGTAGTCTCCAAGCCCAAGCCAAGATAACCCTGATCACAGCATCATGGGATAACCCCTCAGACTTGTCAAAGCTCTTCCAGATACACTGAACACATTAAACAACTGTTCTCACTGGCTGGATAGTACCCACCAGGACAAATAAACTGATCCTCGTGTAAAATCTGTGGAGATTTTACTCCAACTAACCTTTTCATTGCATAAAACCAAATCTAATCTCCCAATCTAACCACCAGTAGCAGCAGTCACATGTTCACGTGACCAGATGTGAGAGAGTCAGTTTGCAACTACATCACCAACATCATCGACAACTATCTCCATTGCCAAAGCCCTAAAGTATTTGGCCTTATGCCCGGGATAAATGTGTTCCTCCTCCTCTTCACCCTTGTCTCGACCAACACTTAAGTATCCAAAATTAAATCTGAATATGAAAGGTAAAGGCCATCTATCAAATATGATGATCACTGTGTCAATGAAGCTTTAGCCAGCTCATTATTTAAGGACACAGTTTCTTGGCAACTAACTATCAACAGTTTGACAATGTATTATTATTATTAGCTGAACTTTATGTTCATCTACACTGTTTTTGGCTACAATTTTGGGTCAATGATGGCCTTAAAGATAAGAGGAATGGAGCATTTGAGCACATCACTTAACCTGCAGCAGCTCGAGTAAAGCTTCTCATTGGCCAACAGATCAGACTGTGTTGTTCATGGCAGCCTCCAGGTGCAAATGTATGTAATTATGTGAGTATAGTGCAGGGCGTTTAGAAAAAAGGACCCTTGTCATCAGAAAATCTACTCAAATAAAGAGTATGACCATATTACCCTGAGCACGCCTGACCTTGACCAATCTTGGAAGCTATAACCGGGGTCAAGCCTGATTAGTATTTGAATGCTCGAATGTTAAAACATTTAGCCCATGCTGATAGGATTTCAAACAACTGACGCTAAGACTTTCAAAGCGTTGTCATTTGACCTGTCCTCCGTGTCTGTCTCAAGGGGATATTAAAATAAAAAGGAAGGAAAAATCCACTAAAGCCATCTCTTAACCGGTGGCTAAAAGGACTGTTAAGCTTCATATCTACGGAAATATTAACATTTGCATTTAAAAGTTGTGGGGACCATATATGGACTTTTCTATCTTTTTTAGTCATTTAACTATTCATCTATCACTGTAAGTACATTCTGTTGTTTTTGTTTTTCTTAAATGCAGTTTTACTTATACTGTATGTGCATACATATACTATATATGTATGTGTATGTGAATACATGCACATATACTAAGCCTGTTTTTTGTTTCGCTTTGACATATATTCCGTACATAATGAATACAATGGTAAAAAACAAAACAAAAAGGACGCCGCCTTATATTCCACAAGGGCAGTGGCAATAAGGATGTGTTTGTGCCGAATTGCCATGATTCAAATCCGGTGTCGACAATAAATTATACTGCAAGAGGGACAACCAGACATGGACTAGTCATGCGGGAGGTCATGAGAAGCTTAATTAAGTTGGATTTTGAAATATGAAGCATAGATGGAGTGTATAACACCCCTTGAGATAGTCTTAATAAGTAAACAAAGTATGACTCCTATCGTGGCTTAGACTGGCCTCTGATATTTGATATCCAAACATAACAGACAACTTACAGTTTTACTTCCCTCCACTGTTCTCAACTCTTCTCTAACAAATGACATAGTATCCTTACGCCATCTGTGCCAGTTGGCAGTGCCAAGACAAAGCTCTAGATAAACCCAGATGGCAGCGCTGGGATTCTCCAAGATTGACTGAGTTTAACAACAGTCTGTGAGAAAACAGGAAGCCGGCCAACCCGTTTCTCTGTCAGTCATCAAGCCATCTATTTCTCTGTCTGTCTCTCTGTTTTCTCTCTGTCCAGGGTCACCTTGAGCCTGTAAGGTCCGAACCTATAGATGATGATAAAACATCAACTTCAACATCCCTTTCTCTCAGTTTTGACTTCCAGGGGAGTAAGCCTGCTTAGATTGAATTTGAAAAAGTTCAAGCTAAAGTCTTGTTTAACATCTGTGATTGTGTTTGTTGCCTGGCAACAACAGTAACCAAACTTGGCCTTGGGCTTTTTAGTGAAAGTGTACAGGTTTTGTGGTTTTGTTTTCAAAACAAGGTATTAAAAGTTAGCTAAAGTAAAGTCATCTACTTCAAAAAAAATGAATCACAGCACAAATAAAAAGATGGTAAGAAGTATAGTCCTGCAACTATTTTCATTATCAATTAATCTGTTGATTATTTTCCCGATTAATTGATTAGTTATTTGATCTATAAAATGTCAGAAAATGGAAAATGGAAACATGTTGATCACTGTTTCCCAGAGCCCCAAAGATATTCAGTTTACCGTCATAGAAGACTGAAGAAAATATTCACATTTGAAAGGATGGAATCAGGGAATTTTATTTTTTTCTTAAAAAATGACTCCAAATGATTAATTAATTATCAAAATAATTGGTGATTAACTTGGCAACTAATTGTTTCAGAGAAAATAATGATTTATTCTAGGAAGATGTATTTTTATTATATCCTCTGTTTCTGTTTGTTTTCTGAGAGACAGAAATGAAGACTGGTTATATATTGTATAAAATGTTGAAGTAACTCTTGCTACGAGATTATTCCCTATCGTTTTCTTACATGCAGCTGCTTGCTCTTACCTTTGCCCTCCTTTTGATTACAGTGGTGTATTACATTACCAATATTTTATAAAAGCAGTGAGCCACAAGATGCCAGGCTTTACAGTGATTTAAAATCAATATGAAGAAGGCTTTACTGAGTTTCTCTGTGTCTGTTGATGATTGATTGCCATTTGTGGTTATTTTGCTTAACAGAGAAAGAGATAGCAAGTGCTATGACTTTATAGAAATATGATACAATACATTCATTGAACCTGAAAGAAAGACCCTTAAAACCTGGTTTCAAATCTCATGTTGTTTTTGATAAAATGATTATATTCATGATTGAATCAGCAACTATCAAGCTTAAAATTTCGAGAGAAAAAAATACCCTCAAGTGTTATTTATTAAGAGTTTGGCACTAAACAATTCAACTAATTTGCCTCATCAGGACCATTAGATCAAGTTTGATTGACAGTTGGCCAGCCAGCATCAGCAAACAACCTACATCTGTTGTCGTATTAAATTAAATTTTGATTGGAATATGTGTTATCACCTTTTTTTTTCTCTTTTCACTTCAAACCAGTGAGAAGACACAAAAACAGAAATCTGTCCCAAAACTGTTCTAACTTCGGCAGAAAAGTATGTTTTCATGTAATACCACATCGCTCATAGTAAGAAACTGATTGATAAAATAGGATTTCAGGTTCTTTAGTATTGCCAAACATGAAAATATCGGGCTGAATGAGTTACCGAATGGCAGTTCAGTCTGGTAATCAGCCAAACTCCCTCAGGCTGTGAAAGAGAAATTAAATACTATACAAGGAAATGTACAAGCATTTTATTCTTCTGTCATTCTCCAGGAGCAGAAACCCATGCAAATACATCCAAACTCCTTCAGGTGTAGCTGAAATTGTCGCCATGCATATTTTCAGAGGTTTAATTATTGGTGCTTAAGCTGAAAATACTGCAAGACACATAAGGCTTATAGGCTCCTTGTTCTGCAGTAACTCAGATGACAAGTTATTAAATTTAAACACAATACATGAGAAACAGCGCACTTGACACTCTGTGTAACACTTTGGTGGGCCAAACTCATTTTATGAGAGCCAGGTTTTGCCCACAGGTCCTATTTTAAGCAGCTTGGATTCAGCTGATTTTGCCCACAGGTCCTATTTTGGGCAGCTCTGGTTTAGAGAGCCAAGCATGTATCTGCAATAAAACATAGGTCACAATGCTTTACGTTTACAGAGCTCAACTATTTTGAGCACCAAATTGCAGCTCCATCTCAACACCTCATGCTTATTCTGTCAGTGTTGGATTTGAAATATAACAATGATGCTCGCAAAATCATGATGGCAGGATTCCCAGCTTTGCAGATACAGTACAACTGACAACATTGGCCATAGAGCTGTTAAATGCAGTTTCCAAACTCTTATACTAGCTGGACATGTATTATTTTAAGCAGCTCTGGGTCAGTTCTGCACATGACTCCAATCTGTGTGTTTTTCTATCTTTGTGAGAACAAATTTGAGTTTCAGACCTTGAGAGTGAAGCTGTTTTTTGAAAAGTGGGAACATTTTGGCCACTCCTCCTTACTTTAAAGGCCTGTTTGAGGGTTTAGACTCGGTTTGGGTTCGGCATGTTGTGATGGTTAAGATAAGGCAAGGGGTAATCACAGCCCTGAAAAGAATAGAGATACAAACACTTGTGTGTCAGGGGAGGATGGTTATTGAGAGAATTGTGTCATTACAGTGTAATCACAAGCAGCTTGAGAGAGGAGTGTCGTTAACACGCACACATACACACCCAATTGCAACCCAGAGAGACAATATGAGTATGAGATTGTACCCTGCAGGTAGCAGAATGTAATACAGTGAACCGTCAGCCTGCAGAGCTGACGAAAGAATTGTGTCATCAAATCACTAAAGCCTCAATAGTTGCTTCCCGTTAAAGCTGGAGTGCGGCACTTATGACACGTACATAAGCCTACTACGTCACTACTGTTGTCGGTCTGATAACATTTGGGAAATCTAGAAGAGTTGCATGATTAAATTATTTTATCCCCATGCAAGTTAGCAGAGAGCTAACCGGAAGTCTCTAGTGCTCATGCTCAGCCTATAGAGCATGTGCAGTATGCATCCCAGCGCGGGAACGTCAACCCCAGCACAAGATTAAAAAGTCTGTATACTGTCAAATACAGATTTACCTGGTGGTGATAGGCTTAATCAACGTCGTGTGAACCCGTTTGGCGAGGGCTCGAATGTAACGGTTCATTTATATGTAAAGGTTCCGCACTGCAGGTTTAAGATGCTCACTAAGTTAATGTTGCTAAGCAACAAATACAGTTCCAGCCGGTGAGAAGAGCTTCTTGGCAACAAAATTTTGCAGGGAGGATCAATAGCTTCAAACCTTGCACTGTCACATTATGAAGTTTGGATTTTCAGAGAAGTAGCAGCTGTAAACAAGGACACCTCAGTCAAGTTCAAGTCATTTTCAGTTCAAGGTCCTAACAGAGCAACTCAAAGCCACTACTGCAAATCTGCTTTCTTTCTTTCTTTCTTTCTTTCTTAGGATCTCCATTAGCACCAGTATAAGCACTGGCTATTCTTCCTGGGGTCCACCACAAATATAGTCATACACACTTATACATACAAACTATAACTACATAGACACAATAAACAAACCAGCTCATCTCATTGAATTAACAGTGATTTCTACTTTCACCCAGATTTACATTTTATATTTTACACCAGTTTTTACTTGTCTACATACTCACAATTCAATTATGGTTCCTGAAATGTTTTGAGATACTGTTTTAACTAAATTTTGAACAAATCTTTAGTACTTTCTTGAACAATATGTACTGGCAATGAATTCGACCTGACTATGGCTCTGTACACAACTGTTTACTGTTTACTTATTTTCGCTTTGGGCAACATGAACCTTCTTTCTGTTGCATATCTTGTTTAATCATTGTGTTGAACAACCTGAGAAAATCATATAATTCATATAACATTATTGGTAATTGTGTCACCAGTATAGTAGTAGTACCAGTTGGTTTTACCATCATTTTGTCAGATCTGAGACCACACAAACATTTTACATCTCTTATGTACTCCTCACATGCCATTGTTGGAGCATTATCTGAAGGTGGTGCTCTTTTTGGTGCTGTTTTGTAACTGCTGATTTGTGATTTAATAAAAGGTAGTTTTCCTGTGATCCATTTACTGGTAAGCTAGCTATCATATTAGCTGTCTGAGGCTGATGTGTTGCTAATACAACAGTAAAGTAACTGTTAATGTGTGTTCAGACTGTTCAGACAGAGAGCGGTTGCTGCTGCAGCTGCCTCCACTGTTTTCAACATAAACACAACAGCAGCCGTGTCACTTAGATCAGCAGTGGCACAGTCACTACTCTCGTGAATCTCATTTATGGTGGTTCAACTTTTTTTTTAACTTGCCTCCGTGACATGCTGTGTGACCATGGCAACCACAGAAACCACAGGAGGGGAAACGATACAGGAGCTGCTTTTACTGGTAGCTGAGTTTCCAATTATTCACCTCCTCACCAGCAGCGAACAGACAGAGAACTTTATCGGAGCTACAGTACCAGTCAAAAGTTTGGACACGCTTTCTCATTCAAGTTAATGGGAAGGTGTGTCCAGACTTTTGCCTGGTACTATACATCTTCTCCAAAGTCTGATTATCTGGTCTGGGACAACATTTGTGATATTTGTTAGAAAAACTTACTATGTATTGTTCTCTATTTCCTCTATTTTAAGTAACAACCCTATATTTAGCACTAGGTATACTAGGTAATAGCAGAAGCCTGTGGTGTACTCTACAGGCTTGTAGGATCAGAGCTGCTGCAGCAACGTTGCACCCTGCTGCCGCTGACTCAAAACATAGAACATTGACGTGCCAGTGGCAATCGGCAGCAACCACTGTGAAAATACCTCAACTGTTAAATTCAGGGCTGCACCGATACAATACTTTTAAAGTTTCTTTGTTAATGTCATTATAACATTCAGTGTCTCTGCTTTCAGTTACATTCATTCAGTCACAGTTATTCCGATGACTTCCAAGCAGTGTGGAATACAGATTGCTACTGAATCAGTACTTCAAAGGTCAACTCCTGTCTTTAAGCTTTATCGGAAGTGTTTAAGCTCGCTGCATAGCTGTTTACCTACATGCATACAGTTTTGAGGGCGGAAGACACATCTCAATATTGTATCAGGTGTGTTAGTTAGATGGCAAAAGCAAAGTCAATGCTCCTAAGAAAGAAACTGAAAAAAAATAATATTTAATCCAAAAATTTAATTAAACTCAATTTGAGTCTTACATGACTCACCAAGAAGACCTCAGGTAAACTGTAAAAGCTTTTACCAAAAGTCAACTTTTTAAACTGAAACTCTAATGACTCTAATGATATGTTACAATATATAATCAAAACTTCACATTGGCTCAAGGGTCAAGAGCACTACTATGTTTCTACAGCTTTTATGAGGGGAAACAAACAACGCCGCACAGCTCACTGTGCCAGTTCCATAGTATGCTGTACTACACCAAAGGACAAAATACAGCACCAGGTACCACAACACAACAACTAGTGTTCAGTAAAGGGGTAACACCGCATGAAACTCATGTAAAACTGCATACATACAGTCCACATAAATGCACACATGAACTGCAAGATGACACATATAGGTGAACGATTCATTGAGGTTTCTATAATTCATAGGTCCATGAATAAGTTATATAAGATGATAATGTGATTCATAGAGACACTAACTCAACTCTAATCACTGCAGTGAGGGGCAGTTCCACACACACACACACACACACACACACACACACACACACACACACTGCACACACACAGCACCCAGGCTTTCCCTTGCCTGGTAATCTGAGTGCTTTTCCTGAGTACCCAAAGAAAAAGGAGGAATGTGTCTTTTTCCTTCCATTAGGAACCTGAAAGAGTACCAATATAACGTAAAATATAAATGAGTGCCAGTTTCTTTCCCTTATATTTGAGTTATTCAATTCATTCTGTCTCCAACTCGCTTCCCTGTACCACTTCCACTCCACTGATTTCACCAACTCCCAAGTGACAATACTAATAATGATAATGATGTTGGATGTCTATGTTAAACATGGTCAAAGTTCCAAAACATGACATTAACATATGTAAAAATGTTCTCAGAAAGTCAAAAGCCAGGGCTTCAGCCTGCTCTGAACCATGGATGTATAAAGAGAACTGGATACAGTGTCGGAGGCGGGGCCCCATTCATTCCTATGAAAGTTGCTCAGTGGCGCATGAAGCCAAAAAAGTTCCACTTCTGCATATAAAATTACCCAGATCTTCCGGGATCATTGGGCGCATAGAGCAAGCACACTAGCGGCTTTCACCGGCCGAGCCGGCTACTTCCGGTTTAGCCCTCCGGCTAACTTGAATGGGGATAAAACAATTCAATTGTGCGGCTCTTTTAGGCTTTCAAAATGTGATCAGACCGAATGAATCAAATTCTGATAGTGAGACAAGTCATTTCGCGGGGGTTGTGATGCTCAAAAAAATGTATCCGCTGATTTACGGACGTCTCTTTCACAATGTAAGTCTCTGGAAAAAAATCTTTTTGGGCCCAATAGCGTCACATGACATTGTAATTACACGGTTTGGCCGCTATGTTAGATTGGCCTCACAGCCCGGCGCTGTTCTTGGGGGCTTGCTCTGAACACTACGTTTGCAAAGTTAGCTTTACTTCCTCCTTGTGATGACATCAGATTGTTCACACATTCCTTTTTGACAGCAGTGCATGCAGCAGGATCTGTTGCACCAACATGTACTAATGCTTTGAAAGCCAACATGTTAACATCATTCCCCATGGTCAGAAAAACATTTTAAATTTGCTAGAAGTTTCCTTGCAGTAATGATTTTGCTGAAAGCTTCTAAATGTATCAGCAAAGTTGGGAAGACTTTTCCACTGCAGGCTTAATAAAAGTTTATTTTATTTTTGGTGGTATCTGATATCATATTTAATCTACTATGTATATTTTGAGTGACAGTGGGGTTTAGTGTCAGTGATTCTTGTCCATTAACAAGTCTGATGCCACAACGATCTAAGAATACAACAATAATTGATAAGAGTAGAAGAGAGACGACAAGAGCGGAGCAGAACAGTAGGCAGCCTTGTCCCACTGTCTTCTTCCTGCCAATATGAAATATCCACGGTTGCTATGGAAACACAGTTTCATGAATCACTATGTTTTATTTATTTCTGGGGCCAAAAGCTGCAGTTTATAAAGCTGTCTTGTGCACAGTGCCCATTACTGTCTGCATTGTAAGCCTTAAGATCTGTTAGGTATTAGGTGTGGGAAGAGACCGAGTTTTAGTCGGCTCCCACTGAGATGACTAATTGGCTGGCTAGCTGGTTCGCTGGCTGGCCAACAGGCTGAACAACTGATGGAGGGACAGGGGAAGGGAGGACGGGAAATACTGGACATGGGATGGGATTACATAGTAGGCAGGAGCTGGTACTTGGACGACATTGCAATCTGCAGCAGTGCGTGACGAAGATAGAGGAGTGTAGACTAGGTAGGATGCAGCAGGTCCAGCTTGTATAGGACTTAAATGGACCTTTGTAAAGGTGCACTTTACACGGCTGTTGATGTGTTAAGAGAGACACAAATCTTGTTATTGAGCTATCAAGCATGTATACAGAAAAGTTCATAGGGCAAATTTACTTCTTTGTGGTCATCGGTGGTATTAAACTGCAACGTGCTGAACAGCAAGAAGCCTCTGATGTTTCTTTATAAAAACCCTGCTACACAAAGCAGAACAGAACAGTAGATACACTGGTTTGTTATTTACTCTCTGAAAAGCCACATCTCTTTTATGTCCTCTCTCTCTGAATCTGAGAGTACATTCAGCCTCCATACTGCATTATGCCTTATATGGCATTTTGTGAATGGGTGTTGCTAGGTAACTGGAGTGCAGTAAAGCGTGGCAACTTGGTTCTTGTATTTAGGATGATTAAGGGAACTGTTTCAAGCACCGGGGCTGCTGAGCTAACTGGAGGAATTACGTGCATAGAGGAGCTGTGTCGTTTTCAAAAAGTCATTGATTTTATTTTGGTACTAGACAAACATACTGTTTATATTCCTCAGTAGCAAAGCATCTCAACATATGTTCCTGTGTGGAAAAACAATATTTTGTACCATATCATGGAGTGAATGGTGAAGACTAAGGTTGGTGATGTGTGTTTGTCCTTCTAAGACTTTGGTTTAGAGCCAGATATGTCAATAATTACTGGCCAGATAAGCTGCATCCAAGCTTTGCGGCTTCCCTCATGAAGTTGTAAACTGAGACAATAATTAGACTGTATATTTGGATGGTTCTTGTCAACTCGCAAGACTAAAATTTCCAGGTTTATCACAAATGAGTTGTATCTGATAATATTATTGGTGTCCTGCTGAAAATCTTTTATTTCAAAAAGGTTATCAGTGAGCAGAGATCAGCTGGTGAAGTGTTGTTTCTAAAATTAAGAGTTTGGGCCAGGGTTTGGGTTTCTTTTTGTTCATGTTTGAGTTTTTTTATGTGTTTCATCATTGAGAGTAAGGATTTCTGGTACAACTTCACCTTCTTTTAAGGTGCATGGAGAAGGGAAATAGTCTGAAGAGGTCAAAACTGCCGCTACACATAACAACTTCATTGTGAGACCAGCCTGTCCTCACAAGAAAAACAACAGTATCGATTTGTGAAATTTTAACAAAGGGGATGGTGGCCTGTGAAGACGTTTGAGACTGTACCAAGAAATCATGGATAAAGCTGAGGACATGGCAAGCTAAATACTGATACTACAAATGAATAACAAGGGCAAACATATACTCAATTATGTTTAAAGTTTAGCTTGTCAAAACATCTCAATCATAAAAATCCCAAAAATGCATTAATTTAAAGCTTTACAATATAAATAGTTTCTATATTATCAGCATATTCAAAATTCCAAATCATACTGCAAAATCAGTCTGCATTTTAAAACTTCTGCTTCTATTAAGAATTTATAACTAAAAAATAACTAACTAAACCAAAGTAAAAATTCTATAACTATAAATGTCTGCCATTGTTCAGTTATACCAGCAGCAGTGTGTCTCTATGATCGTATTGCTCTTCTGTGACAACACGTTGCTACTTGTCACTTCGATCATGAAGGTGACACTACTCTATTGAGTATATCTGCTACAATATAGTGCATAAATGAGTATTTATAGTATATAGTTTAGAGAATATTATAGACCCAAGACAAAACTGACAGAAGGGCAGGACGGGCGCAATTACAAATCTGTCCTCAACTTCAGTACCATGGACAGCACCATGTATTTATCAATACATAGCACAGTTAGGCTACATATATTTCACAGCTGTCGTCACTTCAGGCAGACCAGTCTAACATATTCAACTAAACAACCCCTCTGCCCCTGCACTCTCTCTGCTACTAGGGGATTGGACGGGGGGGATACATTTTGTTCATTTTGCTAGCAAGGGGGATGGTTTCAAATTCTACTGAGTAAACTTGAGAAGTAATCTGGTTAATTTAATTTAATCCTTCTCAGGGGGAACTCCATGAGTGCTCAATTTTTTCTGCTCAAATTATTGTCTTGGTTGCTGCATTCAGACTGTTGTGATATTTATTAATTCCACAAAGTATTGTGTAAATAAAGAAAATAGGTCCTAGAGACATATCACTGTAGTAAATATAATTAAATGTAATGGAAATTTGTTACGCACAGGGCTGAACTCTTACCTAAATAGTTTTAAGTTCATAAAATCCCAAACAAAATCTGACAAGATTAGACAAGCCTGTACAGACCGAGGCCTCAAACTTTCTGGTGAACATCACCAGACTTGTTAATTAATTAACTTACAGACATGTATTCATGTTATTTTTACTGGTGTAATCGCTCTTTACAGTTCTGGAAACTTGATCCATGTCACACCTGGTTAGCTGTATGATCCAGCCAACTCTGCACAGTATTTGTCATGCTCCTGATGGATTATGGGTAATGACTGACATGGTCTGAGGTCAGAAATTTCTCATGTCATCCTTTCTTTTCTATCCTCTAGTTTCTCTTCTTCTCCTTTTAAGTATTTTATATTTTTCTGCAGTTTTCTCTATTTATCCGCCTCGTTGACCTGATTTCTGTCTTATCTGATTTTTGTAGCCTTTTTCTTCCTTTTTTTTTCTCTTTTTCAGCATAAGAGTAAACAACGGTAGACAGAACAGAAAGCTGGATACACTGTGATGTAGGCTTGCAATCTGAAATACATTATTTGTCAGTCTGTGTGTATTAATGATGTTATTTTTTGGTCTGCATTATAGGATTTAATTGCCCATTGATCCTAAATAAATCTTACAGATATTAAATTGTGTTGGTTTGCTGTATAAATACAAAGAGAAGAGAAGCAAAGAGAAGTGAAGAGAAGAGAAATGAAGAGAAGAGAAGAAGAGAGGAGAGCAAAAGAGCGGAGAGGAGAGGAGAGGAGAGAGCTAATTGATTTTCTGTGTCCTCTTCTCTAAATGTCTTCATCCTTCCAGGACACTCCACCTCTATTTTCCACCCTGTCTTTTCCTTCCGCCAATCTCTCCATCCACTATTCATCTATCTGCTGTATGTTTAATGTGTATGTTGAATATCACATTAGCGCTCTAGATGGATAGGTAGATAAATCTCTGGATTTCTTTCTCTCCTTGCATTTTATCTCACACATTCTGCCTCTCACTTCCATGCCTCCTCTACCCTCTCACTTGCGTCAGCACTTCTGCCTGCTGATGAATATATGAATGAGATTAAAACAGACACACACACACACACACACACAGCCTCTCTCTCTCCCTCTCTCTCTTCTCTTCCTCTCCAGCATATAGCCTGTACACCACACAAGGGCAAAACATTTTCACATTTCCAGTTTAGAATGGGAAAATGATGTGAACGCCCACTGACTTTTTCCAGTCTCTTAAAACCTAAATGTCCTCAGAATTAAATGGAGAACATTTGTTGAGCATTCAGGGAATTGCAGGATAAAAAGCAGAATTAAATCTAATAATGAGACAATCTTCCAGTCAGGAGACACTCTGCATGACATCGACTTTTGATTCAGCAACATCCACAACAAGAAGTAAATAATGCAGCTAACAAGCAGTTTTTACCTCAAGCAAGAATCCATCCTATCCTGTTTACAATGGAGGAGGAGTCTTGCAGCATATAGCACACACGCACACACACACAGAGGAAAGTATGGTTGTGTGTATCGTAAAACATGTTTCTCAGACCCAGAAGGTATAATTGGCCCTTAACTCCAGGATACAGAGGGATAGCTGAAGGATTAGAGATAAAGCTGGAGGGATAGATGGAAGGAACAGATGAAAGCTCCAGGAGAAGCTCTAGGAAACCAATCTAGTATGTGAAGAAATAAAAAAAAACAGTTGTACAGAGAAAGACAGATGCTGTGAGGCAGAGATGGATGAAGTGCAGCTTTCAACCTTAAAGTTTTCCCTCCTTCCCTTTTCTATCACTTTTCTTTTCTTTCTCACTCTTTCTCTCTCTTCTCTGTAGGCTCTTTGTTGCTATGGCGACTGTTACTGCCATCACTGAGGAAGAAAGGATACCTGAAGAAAGAAGACAGCAGAGGAGCAAATGCATAAATGAAGATGGATAAAGCAAGAGATGGATGGATACACTCATGGACATATGTGCACAATATTTCCACTCTTCTCAAGATGTTGAGCGATTTTGATATAATTTAACTCTTGTGTTTTGTTGACATTGGCTTTACTTCATCATTATTTATGGTTCCACAGATCCCACTGTATTGTATGTGTAAAAATTATGCAAATAATTGCAAATATTGCAACATTTTTTTAATTTAAATATTTCTTTTTTTTTCTTTCTTCTTTCTAGCATATAGACCTCGATATGTAAAAAGGTTTGAGCTGGTAACCTTTGCCACAAAGTGGGATTGCACACAAAAGTGACAAAACACAGAAATTACCATAAAGCATTGTTATTACACCAAATATTTCATATATTATATGTTATATGAGCTAACACATGAACAATTGTATGTTCCTTTTTGTTTGATAAAGAAATAAGGACATTATTTAAACTTATAGTTTGTTCTGGTCTAAGTCAGTTAATGGGTTGGTTGGGTTGGCTGGTTTCCCCTTGGTTTGGGTTTATTTTCACACAAGGAAAAATTCAACCAACCACTTCCTCTAAAGGGTCTTGGTACAGTTGTTTTGGACTGCACCTGAGTAATGATTGTTGTGTTCAGATCTGCCCAAGTGAATCGCACTAAGGGGGAAAACTAACCAGAGTCAGATTCAATTGGAATTTGGGAGGGATAGTGCTGCTGTGTAAAAGGTCCTGTTAGCACCAATCACAGAACTAATGTGTCATTTCCAGTAATTTCTGAAAAGTGTCATCAAATCAAAATTATGTTTATAACCAATGCTCATGAAATTAGGAAACACCTCGAAGTATCAAGCTGATAAAACAATGTTATGGATGTTATTTGAGTTGTTAAAGAGCGCCCAGAGTCTCCAAGACCCCAAACAATAACAATAGAGTTACAAACTCTCCTTAATACTCTCATTTACTCCCATATGGTTTTTGGATTATGTAGTGAGAAATGCAGAAATTGGAGTATGTCTGTGAAGATTTTCATTCATCCAGGCCATGAATATCCAGAACGTTAAGAGCAGCTGGACTTGTTGGGACAGAAGTTGGAGATGCTATTTCTAAGAAAACATTACATCTTATTTGGCGGGTAACAATAAGGAATTACCTTGGATGCAAATGGATTATATTTACTTGTTCTTACATTTTTTGGAACCACTACAGTGTCAATGTCTGTCTACAAACTTATCTGTGACAATCTGTAACATAAATTAGGGTTTCTCCTTGTATCAGTGATGTCAGCTGAAAACCTATTGGGCCCAGTTTTGTCAATTTTCATATTTTAGTTCAGTTGAAAGACACTGCTGCTCATAAAACACTTTAAAACTCCTTTGGATAAACTCCAAAATATATGTGGGCCAAGAGGAAAAAACAGTTTTACTTATAAAGGTGAACTTTCTGAATGCCACATGTTGCCTGTAACTATCATCTGGCCAAAAAGGGAATTCCCTAAATTATACCCACAGTCCTAATTTGTCCCTTCTCACTACTTCCACACCCCCTTCACGTGTTTTTCTGCCCCGTCCCTGATATGTGCTTCTGCAACCCAAAAGGGTGCCTATTTTTAGTTTTTTTCCAGGTCACTGAAAACATCTTTCAATGCAACTATCACCCAACAACAACAATATGTTACTGTTATTAAGCTTATACTTTGACTAAGCATACGATCACATTATCATAATCAGTGTATGATAGCGATGACTACGCCTTACCCACGTTCTTGCCTTAATCAAATTACAACCTTAATGTTTAAGGCACTTCAAACTTGGTCGTTCAACACATATCAACACCTGCTGTGTGTACACTAGTGTTTCATGTGGATTCAATTGTTTTTCATCAAAACAATTCGTCAAATTTGAACAGTAGTTGTGCCTCAGTTGTCGTGTTGCACATTTAAAACAAGTTACAATTGGCTTTTAGTTGTATACAAAATGATTAATTTGACATTGCTGCAGTTTGAAACTGCAATGTCCTGAAACAATTTACAATTGCAAATCAATTTTACACAGAATTCTGACTATTCACACAGCTGAATAATCTTGCAAGCATTACATTCGCTGAATAATGTTTTTGGTGCATTTTGAAGATATTTGCAATAATGGAGCAGATCATGATATTAAACTTTGTGCCAAAGCTGTGAATGCTCAAGTAACTCTGTTTGCATGAGCCGTTAGCCATTATCTTATCTTCCCATTCATTTGTCTATCCAACCATCCATCAATGAACAATATTGTATGTATAACTGTTGCAGTGAAGTTCTTCCTGGTATCTGCAAGACAGATTCCAGCCAAACATTTCATCAGTCCCATCCACAATGAAACACACCATCAGATTAAATAATATCACATCATTGCAGCAGATTGAGGGTGATGTGCAAACTGTTATGTTCCAGCTTGATTGACAACACACACTGCATTCAGCAACAGTCCTTCAGTCTTAGAAAAACTCAAAATTGCTTTCTTAAGTGTGATTAAGACAGGATTTTCTCATTTGGATATTCCTGTAATGTTGCGCCAGGAGTGACTCATACAAGAGTTGTTCACAAAAACCATTAACTCTGTTCACTTCAGCTCAGACTGAAGATTCAGTCCCATGGATTCATTTGCAGTTGCTTCAATTACCGTAAACTTGCCCAACTGTTCTCTGTTGCTCTACTGTCCTCTTTTATGGAAAAGAAATTGCAATCATGAAGGAGTCATTACAGCAAATGCCACTCACAAAGGAGCTATTTAAAGCTATTTAAAAAACTGAAAATATTGCAAATATAATCTCACAGGTAGAAACAGTAAGTTTTATTTTATATGAAAATTTGCGTCATCCATAATACACTCTCCCCTTTTATGTTGTGTTAATTACAGCTCTGTCATGTTGGAGGGAAGATGGTATAGCCCAAAAACTCATTGGGGAAAACATAAATCTCAAGGGATGAAGTTGTAAGCTTGTGTATATTTTTGTTCCAGGATGAACAAATTAACCAATTATATCATGGCCTGCAGAAATAGTTCATTGTACCTGGCTGGTTGGAATCCATGAATACAGATAGCATAAAGTTTATCTAGACACACACCATCAATCTCACTTGTCTCTGCAGGATTGCAACAAAACAGTTCATCAGCAACAGAGAGCAGTTCAATAATACTCAGAGAAAGTACATTATTTGTGCTATCTCAGTGCTGCATTCAATATGAAATTCCTTTCAATATCATTTAAATAAATCCTCCAAACTCTCATTCAGTGGGAGACACCAATGCCTATGGTTAGAAATAATGCAGCCATGGTGTGTTTTAAATTATTTTGAGCATGAAATGAGCTCCACCAACAGCAAAATAGAAAAAGGCTCTCATGTTCACTCTTTGCAACAACCAGTTATGTACTGTAAGTGTATTTCAGAAAGACACTGCACTGAAAATGATTGTCATAGTGAATCAAATGTTCCTCCCTGACATTTAAGGTCCCGGGAAGTGGTGTCATTAGCTCATTAAAAGAAGTAGTTTGGCATTTCGGCAAATAAGCGTATTCTCTTTCTTACTGAGAGTCAGATGAGAAGATCAATACCAATCACTAATTACAACATCTTGTATTGTTGTTTGTGATGTAAAAACAACAATATCTAGTTTTACAGGGAGTTATGTGATGTAACTATTCTTGATGAACAACAGCTAGCACATAGAGACTTCCTAGTGTCTTTGTCATCGCCCTGAGAAGTGCTAGGCTAATGGATAAACTGTCGTTTGTCCCTCTAAAACCCCAAATTGTCATTTTTACATAAATGTTTGCATACGAATTAAACATGAAGAAATGAGGTACAACCAAATGGCATTCACTATGGCTTAAGGCTGAAACCAATGTGGAAATACCATAAAGTGCAACCAACGGCCACTTGATGCTAGCTCTAACTGAATCCCATTCAAAAAGCGTCAACTTCTCAAAGAGTCATTTGGTCTCAAATGCTAAATTCAGGCCCTTCAATAAGTGTGCTGGTGGTCAGTTTGGAAATTACTGCTCTTATAGTTGTAGACTTGAAGACTTATAGTAGCTTTGATGTCTGCCATGTGGGCGTTGACTGACAGCTGCTGTGTTGGACGAATATTTTGGTAAGTTTGATGTTATTTGACTACAATACTTGCCTTGTCAGCACAATTTCGCTAAGGTAGCCAGCATTAGCCCAAGTGTGCACCGCTCTGTGATCCCAGTGAGCTAGCGTCCAATTCGGTCCGAGGTAGCGAGGTAGGGCATGTTTCCAGAGCATGAAAGGCAACACCCCACACTCCTTATTTGGGGCTTCAAACCAGTTCCAATGTAAACCAATGGCTGATGTCACACCTCGCTACGTCCATCTTTTTTTACAGTCTATTGATACAACGTGGTAGGTGGCGAGAACCAGACTAGTTGTTTCCTCCACGTTCCAGTCTTTATGCTAAACTAAGCTAATCACCTATCAGCTCCATACTGAAGGGATAGGTTCACATTTTTCCAAGTCTGTCTTAATACAGTATTCATATGCCCATATGTACATTGAAAGAGTTATAGGTCACTAAAATTCTTCCTCCTCTCTCTACTGGCAGTAAAGAAATCCTTTCCTAACATGATTCAAATGTAAGAGACAAAATCCACATTCCTCCTTCTGTGCAAAAATTCAGTTTGGTTAAAGCGAATATGATGCTTCAGTGTTTTCTGGTTTTCAAGTTTCTTCCTAAGTTATAGCTTTTTTAGAATAAAATTCCCTCTTTGTGTTTCCCCTGACAGCATTTCCTCACTGAGCTCCAGTGTAGGGATAGTACAAAGGCAGGAGAACAAATAATCATATTTCTCAAAATGTTTAGCCATTCCTTAAGTGTTATGTTACTTTTGAAACAAGATGTTGGAGTTGGACATCAGTCAGTGATGGATTAGAAAATCAGCAATGAGCTTTAGAGAGAAAAGCAGTTTGAGTTGCTATGGCAAGGAAAAAGGCACGGTTGCTAAAAGAAAATGTAATTACTTTTTAGGGTGGATGTTTTTTGGGATATTTAAAAACAAGCAGAGGTCAAATGGCTAGAAGCAAGTCCACTGAAATCCACTTTACTGTATACTTGTGTCATGTTGAGTGTAATCGTGGATTAGGAGGTACAAGGCCAAGTGAGACATCAGTGATATGCTTCTTGAAGGTAAGGTCTTCCCCCTAAAGAAAGCTGGCCAGACAGCTGAATGTGAGTCGATATCTCCAAATTGCTACGAGCAGCTGGGTGCAATTTGGTAAACGGGTCTGAGATGCCACCTAGTGATTCTGATTGGACCACCTGAGTCAAACTGTGCCTTCCTTTTCCTGACTCAGCGAATGGGGATGAGTAGGACTGGTTTCCATGGCAACAGCAGAAAGAGAGAGAGAGAGAGAGAGAGAGAGAAGGAGAGAGGAAGGACAGAAGGAGCAAAACACAATGAGGCCCATACACCCACCCACTCACAAACACACACAAACACACAAAGATCACATTTTAACACTAGTGGAAAGTTATTAAGTGCATTTACTCAAGTACTTGTACTTTATTTAAGTACTTCCATTTTATGGTACTTTATGCTTCCACTTTACTACATTTCAGAGGGAAATATTGGACTTTCTTAGCGTGGGAACCACAAATCTGCAGGCTCATGTTTTATTTGCTCTGGCAGATGCATCTGGCCATCCTCTCATTCAGACAGATTTGCAGCCAACCTGGCCCGGGTTGGGCCAATCACAACTGTTTATCTAACATGGGGCGGGTTTGATGCGATGATTGTACAGAGGAGTGCCATTTAGGCATTTTTGTAATCAACCAAGATGGCTGCCACTGATGTGGAACCAAGTGGGCAGCTACCGGTCTGAAATGTGAATCCAATGCAGAAGTGCCTTCAACCTGATTCTTTCAAATGGCAAGCAGGGGGCGACTCCAACCTCTCATCCAAATATGGTTACTTCTGCTCCAAAAATCAAAGATGGCCATGGTTGATCCAAGATGACAATAGCCAAATCACTAAACTTGAGGCTTCAAAACAGCAGTCCACAAACCAGTGGGTGACGTCATGGTAACTAAGTCCATATTTTTTTACAGTCTATGTGTGGAATGGTCTGTTGAATTCATTACAGCAACAGTATTAAACGAACTGGATGGTATATTTTCTCTAAAAGAACAACAAAGAGCTGCACTTAAAGCTTTTGTTGATAAGAAAGATGTGTTTGCTGTACTTCCAGCACGATTTGGTAAGTCGCTCAGTGCTACGTCACATGTTTCATTGCTCTGATTGGATGTAGGTCTATCCATCTGTGTCCAGAGGCATTTTGGTTTGCTCCTGTTGATAACGCCCCTTGGAAATCAAAAGTAAATTGAGAGGTTGGCAATGCCAGACTAGTACTTTCTACTCCACCATATTTATTTGCTTTAGTTACGAGTTACTTTTCAGGTGAATTCCTTGTTGGAGGCCAAAACACATGACGGGAAACCATACTTATCCACCATTATTTAATTTAAAGTTAAATCAGAAGGATTTGCATTTGTGACTCTTGGCTTCTGGTTAGCTATCAAAAGCAAATTGCTCTGAAGGATGTGGAAGAGGCACAATGGGAAATAATCTTTCATTAGTCAGAGATCTAATTGGTGACAGATTCATCTTTGCCTCTGAATGTTGTGGGCAATAAACCTCGTTCCCACAGGAGAAATGTGGAACTTAATGAGAAAGACTGCTCTCGAGAGTAACATATACAGCCCAATAATGTCATTCGAGTACCACAATGCTCTTCATAAAGGTTCGACTGTTGTCTTCATCATGTTGTCATTTCACTCAGAATGTGGATCTAACTCTGGGGCAATATGAAATATTTACATAACTGACTGTGGTTAGTTACATACCTAAACTAATGAGTGTTAGCGCTCTTTGAAGTTATTGTTTATGTATTGATTTCATAATTTAATATTCTGTGATAGATTACTCACCCATAGTAACCCAGTCCTATTTGAAATGTGGCATAATTTCAAATAGGACTGGTCATAGGTTTGAAGTTCCCTTTGATTGCTAAAACAACTGTCTACTGCACAAAAGGTTAAGGTTAAGAAGATTAAGAAACAAAAGGTGTGTTTCCATCCACCTGTATTTACAATTTATACGTAAATAAAACCTGAGCGGAAATGCTGAAAATCTCAAAATATCACAACAAAAATTTATGCTCAGCTGAATCGGAAAATATCAATAAAAGCAAAATGCAAAGTACAACGGAAACAGATTCAGAGATTGAATCATGATGTACACGAAACATGTGACTTAAATGTCCACTTAAGGTTTCCGCTCCTCGGAAGACACAAAAACATCAGATCTGTGTGAACCGATGAGGAGACTGTAACACTCCTCAAATTAATACATGAAACAAACAGAAATGTCATATTTCCATCATGTTTTCTACGTTATTTTTCACTGTTTGAGGTTTGACAGTGGCCATGTCTTCTGAAGTGGTTTGATGGGCTTAACTGGGAAAATAATGCTACCAGCTAGCTGTTTATCTTGATCACCCAACTCAACAAGTATTCACATAACAGCTGTGGATGGAAACACGCATTAATTTGAATTTTCTTCTGCTGACATTCTGGAAATTCAGTTAAAAATTGTACTAAATTTGGAAGAATACCTAGTTTATGACATGTTTGTATATTTTTGGATTATTGGTGTATTATTACTTTAGTTCGGCTCCTTTTTATCCAGCACCTCCAAAGTTATCACTTGTACACAAGAAATATCAAAATCTAATGATTACATTGCCTTGAAATTTGCTAGAGGCCTTCATGCTCCAAAGAGGACATTTCATTTTGGACATTAGAGCTTTCCTCTAATGCTACCTTCTGTTCGAATGGTCATCTTTGTACTAGGGATGTGCAGAGATCCCAGTATTTGTATTTGTATCTGTATTTGTATTCAAATAAAAGTAGAAAGAGGCTTAAAAATCCTGTTTTTGTTTTTTATGACACATATTAGAAAATTAAAGTGTTACAATAAGTGTTCATGAATAAACTACCGTACAAAGGAGGTACCTGCATTGGGTCTTGAGCTGGAGTCTCCCAGATCATAGACAACTGCGCTACTTACTGAGGTAAAACTTTACTTATCACCTCATGCAGACAGACCTCTTCCTATTTATACACCCATAACACAGAGACAGCACACCGTGTAACGTGTAGGGAGGAACTTCAAAGGCAATTATTGCTTTGTACTTTTCATTTATTGCCTATTTTTTACAACCTAACTTTGTGGAAAAGAGAAGGGGAACAACAGGTTATGGAGAGTCCCTTGGGAGCATTTTGCTTGTGTCAGTAACTCAGCTTTATCTCTGGTGAACACCCCCAACAAATAATTTTTTAAAATATTTGTATGAAACAAATATCCATATAAAACCCACTATTTGCACTTTGCCGAATAATGTTTTTGTATTCGGGCATACCCCTACTTTGTACACAATTTATTACCCAGTATTTAGCACCTAATGGCTAGATTTACATGAATTCTGTCCAGGATATTCACAATTCACAGGAAGATAAATACATCGTTTTCCTTTTTTCTACAGTGCCACAATTAGGCCACGGAAATAAAATCTAATTGGGAGATTGCATTGAAATTCACTGAACACATTTATGCTGCCCAGAGGATGAAGCTTTACTATTTTGGGCACCTCATGAGTTTTGTCCTGCACCATCGACCCAACATGGCCAAAATGTTCACTTCACATAATCTCTTGATTATAGATCAGATGAACGGTTTAAGCATATTCATGCCTCCAATGGATGAACTGTTTTAATGATTCAAAAGCATTTTCTCAAGTGCCACCTTACTTTATATTTGTTCTTGGTTAATAACCTAAAATCATCTTTAAATTTGGAAAAAATCCCTGCTATACATAATCACTGCTGTCTCTCAATGTTTTTACTGCTTCTTTCATTGAAACTATTATCAGTCCTGGTTTAATTGGTTTCTGTTTAAAGGTTCCTCCTGCACCTCATAGCTCACAGCTGATCTACCAGCTGCTGTTTCTAAATGGCACCTAAGTACCTGTTTGCTTGTCCTGCTTATTATCACATGGTGTGATGTTGGCCACAGAAATCAGGTGAAACAATATGAGATTGGTTATTGAACAAAATCCTGTTGAAAACACACAAAATGATTTTTATTAACTGCATAGCCTCAAGTGTTTCTGACTAGAGTGTGTATATGTAGGGGTCTATGTATGTAAGTATGTTTCAATTAAAGTGCTTGTAAGCAATCTAACAATCAATGTGCAACCCCCCCCCCCCCCCCCCCCCCCCCAACACACCCACACACATATACACGCACTTTTCCTCCAGCACCACAATTGTCCACCAGTGTTTGCCATTATCCAGAGTTGTATGATTCACTGCTTTGGGACAACAGCGAGAAGGACACTATGACAGCAGACTTTTTATCCGATCTCCACGTTTGGCCATTCAGAGCACGTATACAGATGTATTTTGTCTTTGGATGTGGTCGGACAACACTTCATACAGACTAATTCAAGCATCCTCTATACTTAAGCTTCAACAGGACAGAGAAGTTGAATAACCTCCAGACTGTAAACAGTCTCTCCTCCTCCTCCTGCACCTCCTTTTCCTCTGTAACTCTAATAACCATGTTCCATTTACCTTGCGTTAAACTGATTAACCTCTTTAACTCCTCCACCTCTTTTCCTACTTCTAACAATTCATTCACCTCAGCTTCCCTTTTCATCTCCCCTCCACTTGCTCCAGAGTGAGGGTGATAATTAGAAAAGCTGCTGTTACTGACAAACAAAGCTCTCAGAACTTGAGATATGATGGCTCTTGTTCTCTCCTCCTCATTTCTTACCAGTACTGTGGGCCAATGAGGATTCAGATGCCGGCGTTTGAGGCGCTGGTCCAGCTGTCAGTCACCCTGGAGATCAGTGGTGAGTGGAGCCTATATCCCCGGGTGACGGCCTGTGGTTGGTCAAGTTCATCTCCGCCTTCTTGTAACCCCACCCACTGGCCCCCTGCAAGGCCTTATGGGTACCACGCTCTGCTGAACATGTTCCTGTCTGTCTGTAGTTCAGTTAAGCTCCCCGTCTGTCTGTTCGTAGCAATCTTCTTGTTGAAGCTTCTTCTGTTGTCTTCATATAGGTTACCTGTGTCAACAGAAAAACAGAGAACATCTTTGTCTGTCAGTGAGGTCACATTACTTTTGAATTATGAGACCGTAAGTTAATAAGTCCAACAAGTCCTCCAGAATAAATGACAAAATACTTGGCTGTACTTTCCAAAACCACTACAAATCACTGTTGAAAAATAATTATGTTTATGCTGTCTTGGTTAGGGGTTAAAAAAAACTGCTTGCTTAAGGTTAAGAAACCTTTGTCGTCATGGTTACAATAATAACCACCTGGTTATGGTTTAAGGACAACTAAAAACAGCCCCGACTCACAGAAATGTGAAACTCGCGGTTTTTTAATGAGAATATTCACGTTGACATTTTTAGTCATTTGGCAGACGCTTTTATCCAAAGCGACTTAAAATAAGACAAGACGATGAAGCATAAGAGGACAGAAGAGCTGTGGTACAAATTCTCAAGTAGCTGACCAGGTACAAGTGCAATGAGAAAGAGCCATGGTGTTAAGTTTTTTCAAATTATTATTATCAATTAAATTGAGTCAACAAGTGCATAAGAAATACCATAAACAACAAGAAAATCGTGCAACAATCAACAAAGTGCTAAAAAGTTAAAGGAGGTCAATCATTTATTTTATTGCAGCAAATACAAACAAGAAAAGAAAGACTGGGAACTGTCAAAATATTGGAAATGAAACACTGGATATATGATTGTAATCCCAAAACTACAATGAAAGCTTTGTGCTGTCTCCAACCCCTTTTCCTTTGTCACTTAAAATACGAAATACTCGTCTGTCATCACTGTTAACACAATCAGTTAAGCAAAAACATGCATAAAATCTGAGTGTGACAATGTTGGGATGATGTTTTGTCATTTAATAACAGAGCTTTTGGCACTGACTGAAGACAATAGCAGTCTTTAGTAAAGAGTGAAATGAAAAGTTATAAATACTGAGGATTTTCTGCTCATCAGCCCTCTGCCTGCACACTTCTTAGACTATTATACAGTTTTCTTTTATTTGGAAACACTCTAGATTACTGTGTAAACATTTTGTATGTAAAGGTTACTACTAAAATACTAACTGGAAACTATTCAATTCAGTGGGGGGGGGGGGGGGGGGGGGGGGGCAGGGAAGCACAACAACAACAACACCAACAACAACTACAACAATAGATACATGACTAAGAACAACAAACAGAAGTGACAAACAGCAGTGACGGCTGGAGAAGGATGGCCAGAGCCTGGTCACTACACTGAAGTTACTGTGTAAAAGGGATGTACAATATGCTAAAATGATCAATTTACAGCTTTACAATACATTCAAGATTTCTTTTTTAAAAATCAGACTGAACATCCTACAATCAGAGCTCCCTGCCTCCTGCGCTTCCTGGTTGGATTTATTATTGCAGCTGTTATTTGCAAATGGCCAATGTTAAGTAATTTAAACTTTGAGCTAAATGTGGTGTAAACAAACTCCACTTCCAGAAATGGTTTGAATAACCGACTCTTCTGTGTGTCTTAGATACAATGGGATTTTCTGTATTGCTGCTTTTGTTTCTCTATGTTTTCTTTTTTAATACACTGTATATCTTTTGGGGCATTTTATGCCTTTATTTGATAGTGACAGTTGAGAGATGACAGGAAACGAGAGACAGGAAATGACATGCAACAAAGGCCACTGCCAGATTCAAACTGTGGACGTCACAGTTATGCTGCATACGTCTTAACCAGCCTACCAAGGCACACCTACTGTTGTAGTTTAAGTGTTGTATCATCTTAAAACTGGACTCCCAGCACAGACTACGATATTTGATTTGATTTATTGAACACGACAGTGTGCAGTATTAAGCATAAATGATGCATTGCACCAGAGTTAGCTTGAAGCTAATTTGCATCTGTAGTCCATTACAATCAAGACATACAACAGTACAACAACAAACAGTACAAAGCAAAAAAAAAAACCCACACAGAACACACCATACAAAATACAAAGCTACACACAACAGCACATCACATAAACCCACAATGTCAATTAAAAATTAACAATGTAAACTAGTCTCAGTGGTCACACAGATGATTCGTCTTTAGTTGATTTTTTAATTTGGCCTTGAATGTATTGATAGAACTACAATTCTTCATATAATCAGGTGGCTTTCACACAGAAAGCTGACTGCCCAAATGCAGTGCGATGAAATTTGTTTCTCATCATAAGTTTGCAGAGCCTCATGACTGCTTTTGCCCTCAACGCAAACTTCATCATTCTTCCTCGTTTGTCAGTTCATTAACTCCAAAATAAATCTCTATAGACTACAAATGAAATGGAAGTATTCCTCTGCAATGTACATTTTTGTGTTGTTTTTTTTTGTTTGCTGGAGGCAAAATTAACAGTAAGTCAAACCAACAATGAGATAAAAACAGCAGCAGCAGCCTGCATGTGTGTCAGTCAGTTTGTCTGTCCAAGCAATCCAAATCACATCCAATAATGTTGGGATCCTCGTCACCATGGTGATGCAGCATGAGTCATTGTGAGGATCGTTATGAAGACAAAGGCCTGTATTGAATGTATGATTATGATTTATAAACAGAGAGGGTTTGCTTGGATACCAGCACACACACACACACACACAGACACACACACACAAACACATACACACACACACACACACAAACACACACACATACATACAAAATGGTATATATTCTGTATATAAATATACTTTACATATAGGGACTGAAATACGTCTCTGCTTCTCCACGCCACAATCCAATTCCACGCTTGTCAATCATGCTTCCTATTTAAAAATAAATAAGCAGCTTTGCAGCCTAAATTTGCATATTAAATATTCTCTCTCAGTCTCTCTAAGTTTGTTTCTCTGTTACCAGCCCTTGCTTTTTTGTCACCATTAGTTTTTGTACTGGTACTTTTGCTACACTAGCAGTGCTCATGAAGTCCTGGTCTGTGGGCCTCATTCTGCATCTAAAACGTTTGAATGAATGCTAGTGACCTTTTGTGATTTTAAGCATTATTTTAAGACAAGTCAAGTCAATCAAGCCACTTTTTATTTATATAGCCCAATATCACAAATCACAAATTTGCTTCAGGGGGCAGCATACAACATCCTCTGTCCTTAGACCCTCAATTTGGATGAGGAAAAACTCCTCAAAAAACACTATACCAGATAAGAAGAAATGGAAGAAATCTCAGGAGGAGCAACAGAGGAGGGATCCCTCTTCCAGGACAGACAGACATGCAATAGATGTTGTGTGTATAAAACAGACCAAGATAGCAAAATAACAGTATGGAAAAACAGGGATTTATTCAACTTGTTTCCATGTGCGTATTTAAGTGGGCTGTTTTAACCCAGCCCAGTTCGGCAGTGGGTCTGGTAGGAGTGAGGGAGACTGTTTCTGGCTTCCAGGAGCATCACAGAGAACAACTTACAAGTGTGAGATATGTTTAGGTCCATAATAGTCAATACAAATATAATTTTACAGGTTCAGTGAAAAATCACTTTTCTGTGTATTCCCTTTTATCAGGTTGTACAGATATCAGCTGCTAGACTTTTAACAAAAAACAAGAAAAAAGATCACATTAGTCCCCCTTTAATATCTTTATATTGGCTACAAGTTTCATACAGAATTGATTTTAAAGATTTTACCTTTAAAGCACTTCATATCCTGACCTCAAGTTAAATCTCTGAATTGACCTGCATGACAAACCCAGATCTAAAAAATCGGTATCCTTTTTGAAATTGCTCGTTTTTCCTTGTTAAGCACTTTGTAATCCCTGGTTTTGATAAGTGTTAAATGTCATCATTGTTAGAACGAAATTACATGATAATTTGACAGATATTTGTGGTACATGTCTGTAACAGAAGATGTTTCACCCACGCACAAAATGAAAGTAATTATGATGTCAGCAACAAACTATAATGTAGATGAACAAACAAACAGAAGGAAATTGTTCTCTGGTCTTCCCCTAAATTTAAACATTCTCCCACAGACAAAGTCTTTTTCTCTCTAAATACTCAGAGCGCTGACTCCCCTGCCCACCCACGGTCTGTTGGCCACTTCACCCTGTTCTTATCTGTGGAAAAAAATAAATAAAAAAACAAATCCAATACCTCCTGCTGGATGAATAGCTGCACTTTCTCAAGGATTTGAAGCGTGATCTGAACAAATGTGTTGATTTTCAAAGTATACTGTACTTGTGCTATAGGGGGCTATAATCCCACCAAAAAAGACAAAAGCCCCACATCAAAATTACCAGATGTGTAACATACATGTGTATAAAATGCTGCCTGATTTCCTTTATTCAGCTGCTGTTTCTCCCACTCTCAGTTGATCCGGTCCAATAGTTGCCATAGCAACCTTCTATGCACTGGAATCCCCTGTGTGAGTTCACATTACTCATCTGATATTTATTTACTAAGTAAACTATTATTTAGTTATCATATGTACACTAAGTGGAAATAATAAAAAAAAAAAAAAATACATTGTTTCATTATCCAACAATCTCGTCAAGAGGAACCAGAGTGAATTACAGTCGGAGGAAACCACCTGTGACAGGTTACAGCAACTCCTCCTCACTCACTCACCCCTGGCGGTGCAGCCAGAGGAAAGACGCCGAGGTCCAGCCATGAAAAAACACCTGCAACAATTCCACAACCAGTAAAGGAGCTTCATTCAGGGCTGGTGTGACTACTAGCTGAAATATTCTGTCAGTAAAGATGCAGCTTTTTGTCAGCATTTCCTGCAGTCCTTGTCTGTGTTGCCTCTTTGTCGAGGTATGAGATGCCTCCATGTTTTCAGAGTTTTCCGAAGTTTTCTGCATCAGCAGAAATCAAAAACAGTTAAGTCTTCATCCACTCAAAACTGTGTTTTTATTGTTGTTGGTACTTCACTTAAATATTTGAGCTTCACTGTGTAGAGTGATGTATATGCAGAGTTTGACACTAGAAGGTTGTTTTCTGATTCATTATTGAAGGGGAAAGTTTTTCTGTGCTCATCTTAAATCTGAGTTTAAGACGTGCATAAACGAGCATGATTTGTGACATCACCTGGTCCAGCATGCAACTTGCACTTGATGTAGAAACTCCCAGTGCACAAATACTGAGAATGAATTTTACAGTGAAGTAGGAGACATCTTGTGTCCAGCAGTTAAACTGCTGAAATGTAAAATTTTTCTGTATTCATAGATTGTAGATTTTTCAATGAGGCAGAAAGAGTAGATGACATTTTTAGGATGTTAATGAAGTAATTTAAAGATCCCCTCCAGGCATGTTTTAAGATGTATATAAAATACTTTACTATGGGTAATAATTTGTTTCTATCTTGTTGAAATCCTTAAAATGAAATCTACTCCATCTCCCTCATTAAAAAATCCCAGACTCTATGAATATGCAAATACTTTTCATTTCCAAAGTTTAAAGGTGCAGTGTGTAGAATTTAGTGGCCTCTAGCTGAACAGACTTGGCAGAAATGTAATATAATATTCTTAAGTATGTTTCAATTAGTGTATAATCACCTGACAATAAGAATCGTTGTGTTTTCATTACCTTAGAACAAGCTCTTTATATCTATACAGGGAGAAGGTCCTCTTCCACGGAGGCTGCCGTGTTCTACAGCAGCCCAGAATGGACAAACCAAACACTGGCTCTAGAGAGGGCCCTTTGTGTTTGTTGTGACTTTCTCAGCCACCATAGGTTCTCCTACATGCTTGGATGGGGAGGGGGGGCGGTATTCAGTTAGTTGCAATCTGCAACCTCATCCCTAGATGCCACTAAAGCCTACACACTGCTCCTTTAACTGCTGGACACAAGATGTCGCCTTCACTGAAAAGTCCATTCTCAGTATATGTGCATCAGAATTTCCACATCACACTTATGTATAAGTTGCATACTGGACCAGGATTGGCTCCAAACTGGTTGTGATGTCACAAACCATGCTCAGATTTTCGGTTTTGAGTTAAGGGGGACTTTAGCTTTTTTTTTGGAAAAAAAAAAAACATATCAGACACAAATTACTATTTAGAGGGGAGCTTCTGAGTTTGTGTTTTCTGTGATAGCCATTGTTAATGTGACATCATCAGAAGTGTTTGTAGTAGGCATGTAATTCTTGAAATTGACTTTCAAATGCCACACGTCCTCATATATTCGTGTATTAACAACACATTATACAGCCCCACAATCAAATAATTAAGCCCCCAACAAGCCCAGCAGGAAAAAAATCTCTGACCCCTCCTGTGGTAATTTCTGAATGAAAAAGCCAGACAAATTACTAAATTGTTTACTGTCAGTCTCGATTCAGCTTTAAACTCTTTCACCTCAATCTGTCTGTCCTCTCTTTCTTCTTACACCCTTCTCTCTCTCTCTCTCTCTCTCTCTCTCTCTCCTCCCGCCATCCCATCCATCCTGGCAAACAGAGTGGGAGCGAAGGGTGAATTAATAAAGGAGTTAAAGTGGAACACAACTCCCTGAGGTCCGCCTTTTCTGGGACGCTCAGAGAAAGAGATACACACACACACACACACACACACATACACATGCACACAGCGAAACACAATCTACATAAAGACTCTGAAACACACACACACAAATGAATGTGAGGCCTACATGTGCAAAAAGCCACATGCATTCAGCTCATGCATTACTGGTGTGATAAGATGAGAAGAGGAGGAGACAGAGAGAGAAAACAATCCATACATCCCATCATCTGCATGCTCCTGCCTCAGGGTGGGAGGGAGGAAAGGGGGAGTGAAGAGGGGAGAAGACTGAGGAGGAGGAGGAAGAGGAGGAGGAGAAGGTGGAGAAGGGAGGGCAAGAGCCACGTGAGGAGGGATGCATGGAGAGTGTCGCCCAGGGCGGTGAAATTCACAATGGTCCCATACTCTCTGTGTTTCGTCCTCTCCTCTCCTCTCTTCCTCTCTCCTCTCGTTTCCTCTCTTCTTTCCTTCTACTGACTCTTGATAAATAAAACCGGCCTCCCAAAAAATACATAAGTAATTTCAGCAAATGCCCAAAAATGACATTTAAGTACATTCAAGTGACAAAGCCCTCTGGCAGCCAAAGTAGTTTTCAGTCAGTAGCAAAGAAGAAAGTAGTGTTTTGTTGTCATCAATCGAGGTGGATGGATGGGGTGACAAAATGTTGGACTTGACAGACAGGAGAGACCACATTTAAGCCATTAATACTGTAAATAGTCATTTTTACCCCTTTCTCTAAACCTAAGCAAGTTGTTTTTGTAGGAAAACAACCTGTATATCTTACATCTCTTCTTTATCAGATCTCAGGAGTGCCATGTTCAAGAAATTTCCAAATTTAAAACAAAGCTTGGTACAAAGGCTTCTAAAATGTTTTACTCCACTCAGACATAAAAGACTGCAACAAGATTTGAAACTGGATGATTTCTTTTAAAGTTTGAACTGAGTCCACCATTGACAGTACTTGAACCTGCTATAGTCAGATCTGAGTGAAGTATAGATATTATAGATAGCATAAAGTAGTATAGATCTTACAGCTTGTTTTTTTTTTATCCCTTATTGTTGCATTCAAATATATTTGCTGCTGTATTTATTCCTGTTCTGATCCTTTGAACCACTGTAATCTCAATTTCTTATTTGCATTCTAAATTTTAATAGTGAGCGGAGGTTGCCGCTTGGTGCCATCCTGCAGCACCAGAACAGAAAACACATGTATGTGTTGTTCAAGGGGTCATGGACAATCAATTTAAAGTATATTGTCGTTCAATTTGAAGGAGTAGTTGAGTCAAACAGTTCGCTTCTTCTAATAATTTATAGATTTACAGTGGTGTATTGCATATTGCCAGGTGTGCAAAAGAACCTGGTAATCACACCTTGGAGCGTGAGGTTCAGACTGAAGGGTAAGTCATGCAGCGATGGTGGGATATTAATGCAACAATACTGTCTAATAAAACCTAATGTCAGCAAAAATCAAACAGTCTGAACCCTGTTTTACACATGAAAGAAAAAAAGAAAAAAAATGTGTGGAAATGTGGTTTTAAACATGGTTCACTTCAACTCGCAACTTGACACGATTTGTATTGATGGGTTGCTTTATAGTCAGCCAGGAGGGGAAGTATTGTTTAGTACATAATAAAACCTGTTAATAATTAAGCCTCCGTTAGAAAGAAAGAAAAAAAAAAAAACATCCCTCAGGAGTTTCATTGTAATTCAAAGCGTTGTAGTGGGCACAGTCAAGCACTGGGGATCAAGCCAGCAACTCTTCAACAGAACTGCCAACCAGCAGACTTTTCCTCCCTCTGCTCCATCCATCCCTCCTTTCTCTCTATCCATCACTTTGTTTTCATCTCTTCCTCCCCACAATCTGCTGACCAGAAGAAAGAAAGAAAGAAAGAAAGAAAGAAAGAAAGGGAGTTTGGAAGGGTGGATGAATGAAATTTAAATGAATTAGTGAGTAATCCAAACTAAATAAATGAATGAATGATTAAATGTTTATGACAGGGTTAGAAAAGCTACTACAAGTTAATTAACTGCTCGTCTGTTTCAGAACTGTGAGTCACCAGGAAGTGACAGGTGGATTTTTTCTTTAATAAACTGCTGTGTGAAATGTTGACACATACTAATGGTGCAGGGGGGAAAAAAAGGATTAAAGAGAGGAAAAAACAGACACCTCTAATTAGACAGAACAGCCCTGTATTTACCTCTTTGTTTCATTTGTTCCAGTCTGAGAGTCATTGGACTTTACACCAAAACAAATCCGTGTCTGATTAAAGTCTGACATGGAAGAATTAGGTAATGTATGTAATCACAGTGAAGGATTTCAGGGCAGCCAGGTGAACACAAAGGTTGCAGAAATATTTCAGAGCTTCAAAATATGTGTAATTGTTGTGTTTATTTGTGTGTACAATGTCTACAGTTAGCATGGCAACATATCATATTGAATGTGCTGAATGTTAATGTATGTATGCTCTTGAATGTATGTAGCAAATTTCATGCCAATCCGTCCAGTAGTTGTGGAGATATTTGACTTATATTCCTTACTCTTTCTAGTGACTGGTGGTGTAAATGGCTTGCCCATTTGCTTCCTAAAATTAAGGTGAGATTTGGTGGTGGCTATAATCAATATTTTTTCATAAATGTATTACAATGTATCAAATTACAATCTGTAATGTGGGAGCTGTCGCTCATAGTGCTGAACCTACAGAGAATTATCACCGACTCTGCAGCTCCCCTCGGCTTTACGGAGCTTTATAACGAGTTCCAGCTCATTGTTTAGCTGTCTGGCTGCGACTTTACTGTTTTGGTTCACTCTCATGGTGTCGTTTTCGGACGCAGCAGGCAGCTGTTTTCAGAGAAAAAGCACTAAAAAGCTACACTACCTGCTCAGCATCAAGCGGAAGACACATTTAGTGACGAGCTGGTGAACATAGTGGAGCATTTAGCTGCTAAAAAGTTGGTAGAGAGCAAAAGCAGAGCTAAAAGCGAGTGATTACTGGTCTTACATTCACCAGGTGGACAGAAAAAAAAAACTCCAAATGACAAATGAATACTTTTATATTAACAATGGATCAAATTACTTTGTAAGTGAAATGTGTCACTCATTGCGATGAGGCCATAGAGGAGAATCGACTGACTGCAGGTTTCCTCAGCTCTGCAGAACATTTTAGCATCTTTCAGCTCTTCATTTTGGTTTTCTGGACCCCATATTTACTGTTTTAGTTCACCGCTGTCATCAGCACCATTTTCAGCTACAGCAGGAAGCTGTTTTCAGCAGAAAAGCTCAAAAATCCCATTATACACTACCTGCCCAGAACCAAACGTTAGATATAGTTGAAAATTAGGGGCTAAAGAGACAGATGTTTCCTTCACGAGTTGGTTGAGACCAAAACACAGCTAGTTGGAATACTGGACTGACATTGTGTAACGTTCACCAAGTCATCTTTATAAGGTGGTTATATCTCATTGTTGTGTTATAGCTTGTTGCCCCTTATGTGGCCAAAAAAGCCAGTTACTGCAGCTTTAAATGGTCACTGAAGGATTTGTAAGACACACGTAAGGAGCCTCCTCTCCAAACCAGAAGGATGTTTGTTTAGGTATATGCTTAAATGTTTTATTATGAGCTTTTAAATTGTTCAGTTTAGGTGTAGTGTAATGTTGTTAGAGATGTTAGAGATTGTAATGGTTTGGCGATTGTATTCATGCTGGAAAATTGGATCATATAATGCGTATAACATCATAGATTTGACACACTGGCAAACAAGACTTTGTGTTGGCGCTCTCTTTAATCTAAAATATTCCGCTACTTGTTTTAAATCATCATTTCACAATTATGAAGTAACATCCAAAGTTCCTTTGACATCTAACAAGTTGATTTGAAATGATGAAAGAACTTGATCGTGACATATAAGAGATTAAATATTGATAAAACATCAAGGCATGCCTTTGAGCATCCCAGACAAGGATGTACCGTAATGTTTGCTTCGACACCACACAGTGGTAGAAAAAGGAGCAAGAAATTGTTATAATGAATGTGATACTGCCAGGGCAACGATGAAAGCTCACCTACAAGGTAACAAAGGCTCAATAGAGCAAAAGATAAAGATTTAGGAGAGTTGTAGACCAAAAAAAACCTAGAACATGTCTCTGTAAGTCTGCATCCGTTTCTTAAACAACCTAATTTCAATACTTCATCTGGTATCTGTGAGGGATTACCTCATTTTCTCCCTTTCTCTCTCAGGCCTGCACACACACACACACACACACTCACACACACATATGCATTCAAGCACAACTTGATGAAGAAAAGCAGAGAGACACAGAGACGAAAGCAGCAAAGAGAGAAATGCAAAAGAGAGAAATAGAGCAAGAAGCAAAACATGTAGGGGGGAAAAAGTGAAAGAAAGAAAGAATCAGAGCTAGAAGCAGTGAGAAGGAGAAAGAAAAAAAAAAGAAAAAAGAAAGAAAGAAAGAGAGCCTCTTGCAGAAGCCCAGGGGGTATCCTGCTATCCCAGAATGCTTTGCTCTAACCTACTTTGGTATTTCTGTTTCTGTCTTTGTCTCTGCAGTGCTCTGAGTGGGCTAGCTATACCCATACACACCATATCTGACTGAGTTTGGTGTGCTCTTGAGTTTCTATCTTGCTGAGCACCACGGTTATATATTTACATATACGTGGAGTTGAGTACACAAAGAGGCTTTCTGTCCCTGCTTTTAGGGGGGGAAAGATGTACAAAACACACACACAAACACACACACACACACACACACCCTGCTTAAAAGAGATGCTACAGTACAAGATGCAAGTGTGGAGGATATCCTGCTCGCACACTATAAAAACCTCAAAACATCAAAGCACTTGTATGAGTGTAGCTATGTGTGTGTGTGTGTGTTTGTCTATATGAGTGTATCCTCAATGTGAGTTATGTGTATGTGTGTGTGTGTGTGTCTGTAAGTCAATAATGTGTATTTGTGTGTGTCTGTGTGTGAATGAGTGTGTGTGTATAAATACCGCTTGTGTGTTTATGTGGGGGTATGCATGTGTTTAAGGGCTGTGCGGGCTGAGTGGGCAGCCTGACGACCAGCTCAGCAACACTCTGTCACCATGGAAACTAATGAGCGCACCACAGAAGAGAGGAGAGTGACACGGAGGGAGAGAGGGAGGAGAAGAAGTCTTGTCATTTATTATAGTCGACGTTAATTATGATGTTACAGTAATTGTCTATGCATGTATGTGTGTATCTTCTGTCTCTATATCTGGAAACTGGACTTTATGAAAGAAAATGTTAATTTATCCATTTATTTAGTGCATTTAGTGTATCTTATTTATTTCATTCTTTGTATGCTAAATCATTAACAGCACTCTTTTAACCTGAAATTTTATGACTTTTCCTTTAAAAAAAAAAAGAAAATATTCCAACTTTTTTAAAATTTTTGTACAGCTGATACACATTTTTGCACATAGAGGGTGTTCCAGTTTAAATGTGACCCATCATTCAAAAATTATATATCATAACAGCTGTTTTATGCAACATAGGATCATAATATATATATAAATATAGTGTGATTGTGAATAGTTTTTCTCCATAAACAAATAACATAAATCCTAAAGAATATCTCTGCTCTCTGAAAGCTTCATTAAGGATTAATCACCCATTTATTAATGACTGATGAGACATTTATGAATGAAGAATAGATTTGTGGTTCAGAAGTTTGGTATAGAGACTAATTATGAGGGAATACTGTGAAATTTCAGAATATGAACATTATGTAAGGGTTAATTCTGCTTAATTGGTTGTTGTTTTATGTTATTACTTTTACTTGTGCAGTACCTTGTAACCTTGTTAAGAAAGTTGCTATATACATAATAAAGAATATTATATATTTATCAATCAAATTGTTCAATTTCATCTGATTCATGTATGAAACGGTGTCTCTAAATGTCTTGTTCTGTTTGATCAATAGTCTAAACCTTAAAATAATTCATGTAGAATGATATAAAACAGAGAAAAGCAGCAAATCCTCACATTTTAGAAACTGGAACCATAAAGTGTTTTGGTGTTTTTGCTTGATAAATGACTCAAACAACTAATTGGCTGACTAAACATTATTCAAATATGAATCAAATAAATCTTACTGTGATAATCACCACTTCCATGTAGTTACATGGAATTATTTTGCAACAGCAGAAACATCAGTGTCAGCAATTATATCAGCAAAATGAGTGGATACATGTAATATTCAGTAGCAGGTTAAAGTGCCTGATTTTCATGTTTACATCCTGTGCCATGTTACTTTTAGTTTTAGGGATTAATAATTGGATTGCTGTTTTTTGTGTTGCTGCAGCATTGACCTAACTGTGTCAGCATTGTTCTAAAAATGAAATAAAGTCAAAAGTGTGGAAGCTCTTCTCTTCTCTGCACTCCTCATCACAACTTCAGATCCATCATAATTGTAACTTGTGAGGAAATTGTGTTGATTTTCATTGATTCCTTAATCCTAACCCTATACTTAATCTTAACTGCTGTATACTTGACCACAACATTCACCCTAACCTTAACCTACAACTCTTAACCTTGAAATAAACGGGTAACCTTGTGGGACAAAGTTATTGTCTCCATATGGGAGGAGAGTTCCCACAATGAGAGTGCGTCAACAGATTTTAGTGCAGGCACACAGATGCATCTATTATAAATGTGACATCCAACACTGGAACCAGGGCTCCACCTGCTGCATGCACAGGAATACACTCACAAACACAAACATACACACACATACTGTTTAAAGCCTTTAATCTGTCATACCGATCAAACATTTTATTCATCTCCATGATCGGTTCCTAACAAATCATTAACATACAAATCCACACCTGTATTATATTTGAATAAACTTCTCTAAACTCTGATCCACTTGAAACATGACTGTTCATACAAATCAGGCACTCCTCTTTTCAGATGCATGTTCAAAACATATGTTCTCTTTATCTATCTATTGTTTGTAAAAAAAAAAAAAAAAAAAACGCTACACAGCCCTCTGACCGAAACAAGCTCACGCCGCCTCACAACAGTTTTTGTGGTTGCCAAGGACATAAATCACTTCTAAAGGGCTTTGGCACTTGTTTTGTGTTGGTAATCTGAAATCAAAAAGTGAATTTACTTTGAATTTATAGTTTAGAAAAATGAGTTTGTGCATGATTTTTAAACAATAAGGCTGACGATTTTCTATATTTTTCTTATTGTCAACAAATCCAATGTGAAGGTCCAAACCAACAACGGACTGATCCTACTTACAAGTATTGTGTATGTATCCAAAGCCTGATACATACTTAATATGTATATATATCTATCCTCTGTACTGTAGACTGTACAAAAACTATTGTGAGCCACACTGTGGCACTGGGTGACATGTTCCTTCAACATGAAGATTATGGTGACAGTAGTTTGTTTAGAAGTGGCTCCAAAGGCTAATAACAGCGACCACGTTTTCAGTCTCCTGAGAGTAGTTCTGTGTAAGGCAGATGCCACTTAGCATGTGCAGGAACGTGATTCCATTTATAGAGCTTCACTAGCTTGTTGAGCCACATATCACAACTTTTCGACTTTGTACTGAAGTTCTTTGATAAATTTACAATGTAGTACAAGTTATTAGACTTTTGAGCCAGTTCTAAACAAACTACATGTCACCCAGTGCGACGGTGTGGCTCACTGACGTGTTTTTAATAGTTTTTTATGGACAACAACGGAGGTGTACGGCACAGAGCAATAAGATATATCAGGCTTTGGATACACACACAATACTTGTGAGTAGGATGAGTTCATTGTTGGTTTGGCTCTGCACATGAGATTTGTTGACAATAAGAAAAATATAGAAAATCATCAGCCATATCCTTTAATTGTATTCAGACAATGTGTGCCACTGACCATGAAATGATAACAGTGTAAAGGGTAAAGAAAAATAAACAAATTATAGTTAAAAATACACAAAAAACAGTTACCCTGCTCATCAAGACATAGCTCCATAAGTGATCAGTAAATTTTGCCAAATTCAGCATTCAACCATTATTCAGAAAACTGAACCATCCTGCTGATCATCTGACCACATAGATTATCTAATACAGTAAATAGTGAATGGAGCAGACAGCAGATGGTATTCTGAAAGATCACTGGAAACTACAGTGGATGGACTCCCAGAACAGACTGCTGTCCTCTCTTTTACCTCATGTCCTTTGTCTAATCCTCTTCCTCTTCCCTCTTTTATCCACTCTCAACAGTGAAGGCCCAGACACAAGATGTCGTGCTGACAGGGGCATCAAATCAGAAAATGCTCCAATGACGTGCAGTATTGTTTTAGTTTAGTTTCAGGCACTTTAAGGAGCTTTGTATGAAGTTAACTGATAAATAAAAACTATTCATGACATTATTTTTACAAGCATCCTCACTTTACTTTTAGTTCCTAAAACCTTTGCACAGTACTACATTTTGTGCTTGACTTCTCCATATACCAAATCTTATTTCTGTACACTCTGTATATACAGTGTTACAACAATTGCATATCTGTGCTCCTCTGTTCTTCCTCTTGAGATATTTTTCCAACTCATGATTGTAAGGACTGAAGATGTTGTTAGTTTCATGGATTGTGAAGAAGTCTGAGACAAATTTGTGAATCTGAGCTACAGAACACAAAAATTATATATATACGTATAGTCTTCCATGTTAACTGGCTTTTACGTATAATAACCGCAGGCTATCGTCCACTGGTAACTGCTGACCGCTCTGTCTATGGCTAATGGTTGGGAAGGCTCTCAGATGACTCACTCTCTCCTTTAAATGCACACAAACACACACACTCACAAACAATGACGCACACAAATTTCCAATGAATGCTCCATTAGCATTTATCCAGAGGCAGTTACCAACACGTAACTAGTGTCAGGCCATTCAGAGAGAGACAGGCAAACAAACAAACAAACAAACAAACAAATAAACGTACACTGGTGGCTTGTTCTAGCTACCATCAACAACTTGTGAAGGTTTGGAGGGCCCACTCTCTTGTGTGGATCTCTATGTGTGTGTGTGTGAGTATATGTGTGTGTGTGTGTGTGTGTGTGTCCATGGGCATCCTGTGTGTGTGGGCGGACAGTGAAGCTGAGTTGTCATGTTGGGCAGAACATATCTGCATATTCATAACCAAACATCTATAAGCATTCACACACTCTCAGGTGAACACAGACGCACAAAAATTCACCATGAGATGTAAACGATATTAGAAAAATGATAATGGCGTTGCGATGAGGAGCGCTGCAGTAGGCAGGAAGGAGAAAGAGAGAGAGAGAGAGAGAGAGAGAGAGAGAGAGAGAGAGAGAGAGGAAAAGACACAATGGCAGACTAGAGCGAGAGAGAGGAAGAGAATGAGTGGTAGGCAGGAGACTCTGTGTGGGTTGACTTTTTCTCTCTCAGGTGCTATGGTAACCTACAGAGCTGCAGTTAATCAGAGGAGAGGAGGAGAGGAGAGGAAAAGACAAGAGAGAAGAGAAAAGAAATCTGCAGGTTTCGTAATATTTTAGATGCAAACGTATCTCACCATCCACTCAAGAATGTGTTTTCGCATCTTGTTCCTTCAGGTGGATGTTTTTGAGCTTCACAGTGCAGAACGATGCAGAGTTTGTTTTCACATGCATCTGCTGAAAGTGGAAAGTTTCTCTGCGTTCGTCTTAAATCTCAGTGAAAGGCGTGTGCGCCCACAGGCAGGATCTGTGACATCACAACTAGTTTGGAGCCAGTCGTGGTCCAATATTCAACTCATACAAGTGCAATGTGGAAACTTGAAGCTTTCTGTGCACCTAGGAGACATCTTGTGTCCAGCAGTTAAATGTTTGATACCAAAAATTATTTGTATTTTCATAGATTTTTCAATGAGAAATAGGGAGGAGATGTCATTTTAAGAATTTTTAACCAGTTAACTGAGCTTTTTTGTGGGAAAACCCCATTTCAGACACAAATCCAAGCAGAGTATTTTTATACTGTATGTCTTAAAATATGTCTGGAGGGGATCATTAAATTCCAATTGATAATACCCATAAAACTAAAGGAGAAAGATACCATGAATGTGTGCTCCTCTGCCAGTTCTAGTTTATGTTTGATTCTGTATTTGTTATTCTTATTAAGTCAATAAAAGACGTATTATTTCTACAGATTTTTTGTGATTTATCAAAAAATTCTGGAGCTTTTGATCGAATCACGTGATCCTCCTCAGCAGATGGAAGGTTCATTTAAATTGACATTTCTTTTTTCTGAGCAGTTTAAGGTCTTCTTGTGTAATTTGCAGTTGCAGCACTCTCTAGTCTCTAAACTTTAGTCATTATAAGTGGGTTTGGTGTTTTTGCAGATGATATTAGATGCAGAGGCATACACACATCAGGTGGATCGCCACCTCTGCAGCTATATTTTTAGATCTTTTGTGTGTAGTGTTTTGATGGCCTGTCCTGATCTAAAATGTACTGATTCTTAACAGACACCGTATGATTGTCTCTGCAGAGGGAACAAGCAGTTAACAAGTCATAATAACAGCCACACAAGTGACTATACAATGTGTGTATCTAGTTGTATATTTTACATTTCTGCATTTTTATCATTTGGTAGAAGAGACTGTTTTAAAGCCCTAAATCTAAACAGTATTTTAGAGTTTATGTTCTGAGTCAAAGAGACTGATATAGGATTTTCAATGTCATTATCAATACTTATGCATGTGAAAAAACATACTGTTTTGTTCTCTGTCATTTTGTTCATATTGTATTTATATTGTAATTTATTATAAGCAATGAAAGAAATACGATGTTAAGAAAAAGTTAGTTTTTCTAAGATGTTAACTCGTTTGTCTTAAAAAAAAAGAATGAGAGAATGGATGTCTAAATACTCTTCTCGCATTGTATTGGAACAGTAACTCCCACATAAATGTAAGAATCTTTACATCTTGTCACAAAATAATAAATATATTTATGTTTTACCAAAAAAAAGAACCTTTAAACAAAAATAACATAAACTTCAACACAAACACGTTAAACATGTCCATCGTTGGAAGTCCAGATTTGATCAGAAAAACACACGCAACATATCAGTACATTTAGTGAAAACTATATTTTTCTGTACATGAAATCTAACACAAAAAGTGTTTGGGGGCGGACTTTTGTGTTGTTTGTTGTTGTGACAGTTGATGATATAAAAAAAGAAACGTCAAGGCTAAAAACATAACAGTCTTTTGTTCCATAGCCTGGGTGTACAATGCAGCAAATTCATCACAACATGATTCAGCCTCATGAAATGAGGTGAGGACTGATCTACTGAAGGCAAAACTGGCATCAAACCATTGGCAACAATGGTGCATATTATATCTCTATCATATGGCTTTACATCCCTCGACTTCAGACACCAAGTTTGTATCTTCACATGACAGGAAAAAAAGAAGAAAACCCTTCCTGCACCTGTGATCATTTGTTATACTCAGTCCAGTAATTACTCCATACCTACACTGGCACACATAACCTGTTTGAAGGTGTGAGGGCAACATGTTTTCTGGTGGGAACAGGTGCAGAGATAATGGTGGAAATTGGTCCCAAAATGATCGTGTGGTGCAGACTCAGAAAAAAAAAAAGAAAGAACAAATAAATCTGTTGAAGCCTCGGGGATGACTGCTGGCCAAAACGATTTCACACATGTGAGATTCATTGCTATTAATCGAGCGGTGGTGTTGGAGAAATTGACTTTTGTCTCTGAAATGTCAAAGCCAAACATATTAAAACAATACAAATTCTATCGCCTACAAAAGTATTGATCTCTTCTGAACTCTAGATTTGAAACAAACCACTAATCTGAAGCTACAGGACGATCAAAGATGAACATGCTTATGTGCTGTTAACGACAGAGTAATGGATTCTTTGTTTCAGTGCAAAGTCTCTTTAGTTGTGTCATCATTTCTTCATGCTGCTTTCCTGATTTGTGACAATTTAATCAAATATCTTTTAACGTTGCCATTAAAATGTTTCAAAAATCAGTAGAGACCTGTCACGCTTTGTTTCTCTCATCTATCTCTCAGTTTTTCTCCTCCTTTGTTTCAGGCTCTCTCTTCTCCCCCTCTGCTCATTTCTCACCGTTTCATAATCCTACGGATAATGATGCAACCGTACAGTAACTATGCGCAGACAGACACATACAGTGACACACACACACACACATACGGAGTCTTTCTGAAACCAGACTACTTAAAAAATATTTTAGCTACACTTTGACTGAGTTTATACCTCAACAGAAAACTATCAGTTCTTCTCTGTCTGTCAGTCTTGTGTGTATAGTTTTTAACCTGTCTATCTGTTTGTCTGTACATCTGTCTTTGTAGGTATAACTACAATTTGTAAGCATAACTTACAAATTTGCCTCGAGGGGCTTTAAAATCTGTATCTTCAATCATTAGACCCTTGATGCGAATAAGGAAAAACCTCCCCCAGAAAACCCTTTAATAGGAAAAAACTGGAAGAAACAGAGGGAAAGATACGCAATAGATGTTGTGTGCACAGAACAGACCAAGAGAGAAAAATTCCAGTATGGAAAAACAGAAATTATAGACAGATTGATAACATATATGAAGAATATATCGGGAGGACATCGAGCAGCTTCCAGATGCCACCAAACAGAACCTGAGCCATACAACTTCCTCTCACTGAACTCCATGTAATTAAAACGACTATTAACTTTGTCTCAATCTAACAAGTGCAATATAACTAACAGACATTAGTGAGATGTCAGATAATCTTGCATTTCCAGGATTCTTAAAGACTTGAATATTCACTTTGCTGCACAATAAAAAAAGAGATGGATGACGACATGACATGTCTGTCCCCAAATATTATGCCACATCACCAAAAATTGAAAGATTTATATTGTAAGGCTGCAATTAACAATTATTTTTATTATATTTATAATCTGATAATTATTTTCTCAATGAATCGCTTCATCCATAAAATGTCAGAAAATAGTGAAAATGGATGTTGTAACTTCTCAGAGTCAAAAGTGATGTCTTTAAATGTCTTATTTTGTCCGACCAACCATCCAAAACCCAACGATATTCAGTTTACTATCATGTATGACAAAGGAAAGCATTAAATCATAACATTTGAGGAGCTAAAAGCTAATTATTGCAGCTTGAAATCTATATTAATCATATTTCCAATTATTTTATATGTGCATATATAATGACATATTTCTACTTTTCGAGCATTAACCAACTTTGTTTTTGAAAGATCACTGGTGTTTTGCTTGTCAGAAAAGCCAAATTATTAGATGTTAACACATGAGAGGTACAGACTTTGACATTAGTTTGATCTGTACACGTCCACACAGTCCTGAGAGGAGCTCTAATCAGCCACAAGTGAAAACATCTGTGCATCGTGTGTGTAGGAGCTTTAATCAAGTTGTCCTCACCACTCCACTGTGCTTTCCAGAGAAGAGAGGAAGTTATTATGATATTAGACATGTTGCACTACATGATTAATGGTTTGGTTGCTGGGGTGATGATTTTTTATATGTGCATGTGTGGGATGATATCAGCTGTCAGTTTCAGTCATAGTAATACAGAGATGTAATATTGGAAATGTGAAATATTAATATAAAATCAATATCAAAGCCCCAGCAGCACTTGTGGTGTAAAGAACAATTTAATAGTTAGAACAACGCGTAGTCAGACAACACATTACAAAGAGTATGAGTCATACTCATCTTATTTAAAGGGGATATATCACGATTTTTGTTATTTTTATACTGTTATAATGTTGGATGTCTATGTTAAACATGGTCAACGGTCCAAAACTTGAAGTTAACGTATGTAAAAATGTTCCCTGAAAGTCAAAACCCAGGGCTTCAATGTGCTCTGAACATTTTGTTTGCAAAGTGACCTCTACTTCCTCCTTGTGATGACATCTTGCCCACAAACAACCATCCGCTCCGTAGCCTTTGTTGCTAAAGATGCTCCATGGGTTGATTTCGAACATGTACAGATGTATTTGAGAAGTTTCCATTTTGAGAAAAAGAAGTGAAATCCTACTACTATTGTTTGTTTATGTCTGTAGAGGGACAGCTTTTGGGAGCTAACCAATCAGAACAGAGTGGGTTCATCTGGAGGTGGGGCCTTAAAGAGACAGGAGCTAAAACGGCCTGTTTCAGAAAGAGGCTGAACTGAGGGGCTGCATAAAGGACCAGTATAAGATAAATAAGGAGTATTTTGAACTGTAAATCATGCAAATATATTCCAGGAGAGCCCCAGAATATAAATATAGACCTGGAAATGTGTATGATACTTCCCCTTTAAATGTTCTTTGTATTGTGTTGTATGACCCTGATGGTCCCCTGATGGTCCCAAGCTAAACACAAAGGGTCTAACACAAAAGCTGTTCTTTACACTTTAAGTGCTACTGAAGTTTCACCTCTTCTTTTCCTTTCCAGAATAAATAGGTGAAGTTTTGCCAGAAATCTCTATTCTGCCTCTACATGTAAAATATCAAAAAATATTCTCCAGGCTGAGATAAACTGCCGCTTATTTGGGCGTTTTTGGAAATTCTGAAAACATTTAAGTACTATGATATTTGTAAACATTTGTACAATGGTGCACATATTCTTTTTGGTCTTTTTTTATCCTGCAGTATCTCAGGATAAGATTTTTGACCCTGTACTTTCTCAGCGTTCAACATTAACACACATCTTCCACAGGCAAACAGATGAAATCAAACTTCCCCATATTAGAAACTGCTTCATAGTCTATTGACACAGGTCAGTGTGCCACCAGTATATCCCATTCGCAATTAAACCACTGATGCTCAATGAGCAAATGTTGCCAGGCAACAAATACAATTGCAGCCTCCATGCAGAGTCTTGGATGATATTGCTTTGTGACTACATAGGATGTTTAATACTGAACCCCGCAGTGCTGCATGAGTGTGATACAGTCACAGGGGTGTCATCAGGTCCAGATCACCTTTAGAAAGACCTTGAAGCCGGACAAGATAATCATCTGGATATAAATATATACACACGCAGACAGTAACACCAGCTGGACAGCAGAATCAAAACCATCCACATCCTCCGGACGGGATGATTCACCTGCTGAGAGGGAATCCATGTATTTATACCACAGTACGGAAGAGGCTAACCTGACACGCCAGATGGTTTGTGACACAGAACCATCTGAGAATTCGTCCTTGGAAACTGTTTGAAAAAGGGCAGGCACTTTCAAAAAATGGATGACGCACAGGTGAGTGGATGAACTATCTGTCTATCACCGTCTTACTTTGTGAGGCAGCTGGATTCGCGAGATCACAAGATCACATGAGAATCCTCATAGGACATCTGAACCACTGGTGGTTCGGATACAAGCACATAAATTGAAGCGTGACAAGATGGAGTCTCACATGATCTTGTGATGATGTGATTTCGAAAAACGAAAGGCCCTCTCTAGGGCCAGTGTTTGGTTTGTCCATTCTGGGCAACTATAACAACATGACAGTGCAACATGGCGGGCTCCATGGAAGAGGATACGCTCTCTATGTAGATATAAAGGGCTCATTCTAAGGTAACAAAAACACTTTGATTCTTATTTTCAGGTGATTATATACTAATTAAAACATACTTATGAATATTATATTCCATTTCTGCCAAGTCTTTTCTGCTAGATGCCACTAAATTCTACACACTGCACCTTTAAACAATTGATTTTCTCTATAAAAAAAAGTCTCTTAAAGGTTCTTTAAATTTAGAAAGCATACAGTTTTTTCTGTATCTCCTTGTTCTCACACAAACTTATTAACCAAGATGCCATTTTTATTGGCTGAACCATCAATCACCTGGAAATAACTTAGGTTTCCTGCGCATCATTTTATACATAGGTAGGCACATAAAATGATGCACAAGCAACCAGGGCCGCTGACACTGTGAGAACACTGGGTCCTTTGTCAGAGGCTCGGAAAAGAAGAGAAACAAAAAAGAAAAAATTATAGCATGTATTTGAAAAAAATATTGTGGAAGATGCCGCTGCAGCAAGTACAGCCCCATCTGTAATGGGGGTGGAGGGTTTTAATCGAGAGCAAGGTGAGACATTCATTTAGTTAGCTTAAACATCTGGCAAACACAGCCACTAATAGCTACCACCTAACTGTAATCTATTGTACTCGGAACTCGGAAAACAACGACCTCCGACACGGAAAAGTGAAATGGAACGGTCATTCAAGTCAGAATTCCAAGTCTGAAACCCAGGAAAGATCCATCTAGCCTGAGTTCACCGACAGAAACACACCTGATGTCACAACAACATGGCGGTGCGCATAGTAAACAGTAAGCAGAATTACCTTTTCATCAATTTTTACTTTATGTAATGTTTGTGTTGTTAAACATGCTGTAACAACTTTGTAGTTGCCATTTCCATTTGTGCTTGATAGGAGCCTTTGTGAGCATGAGGCACTGGCCTACTCCTCCCGTCTCTTTTAAAGTGTGCTAAGCTGTTAAATCAGCCGCTGTGTTGAGTTGGAATGAAACCCTGCATGTATATAGCCCTCCAAACATCAGTTTGCTGCAGGCGTCCATGTTTTCCGGAGCAGATGCAATGGGACACATTTAGATTGGAAGTCAGGAGTACATTGACTTCCGACTTGCGATGGATTGCAGCATAACTTTAATGTCCAATTATTAGCTTGTATAAAAGCCTAACACAACACGTCCTCTGACAGAAACAGCTGAGTCTGGAGATGGAAGTAGCTGCGTCAGAGAGGAGAGACAGAGAGGAGGAGAGACACAGCCTACAGATGAGAGTAGGGCGGGAGGCCAGCTGCGCCGGTGAGGAGAGGAAAGGAGAGGAGAGGAGAGGAAAGGAGAGGAAAGGAGAGGAAAGGAGAGGAGAAGAGAGGAAAGGAGAGAAGAGGAGAGGATAGGGGAGGGGAGGAGAGAAGAGGAGAGGAGCGCCCACCCTGGAGCCAGAGCAGCAGGTGGATGATGCATCATAAATGACTTTGCTATAAGGAAAGTTCGACACTTGACATTTGGAGTTCAACATGCTGCACCAACAGTAGCCTGGAACACTGGAACTAATGAGATTATTTTCTTGTGCAGTAAAGAAAAGGTTAGTACAGCGGGTTCATTCATTCATTCATCACATGCCTATTTTGCTCAATAATAAGACTGTGTGTGGGAAGTCTATGGGCATATATACCATAAAACAACCAGTACCTGTTTTACACATTTACATTCGAAAGATTGACTGTGGTGAGTTTTTATCAGTTTTCCATGAACAACCTCAAAGCATTAAAGTTGGGATTGATAGCATGTCTCTAATGTGACTGAACTTTGGTGGTGGGGCTACCCTTTTATAGTTAGGCTATATTTGGATTAAATAGTGTGTGAGAGAGGAGAGCTCTTTTATTGTGTGTGCGTTAAGGTGCAGACACACTGGATCTGTTGACAGATGTCAAGTCAACATATCCTATTGATTTTCACTTTCTATGGAGAGCAGGAGATCGGGCCGCGCAGTGTATGATGGATACAGCACGGCGAGTTGATGGACCAATCGCTGTATCTGAATTTGCATAATCATGAATTGACGTCAACTTTATGCAAACCCGGTGCAACGCACATGGCTCACAAAACTCAAATTGTCAAACTAGGCAGTGCTGATAAAGTATGAATAAATATTCTGTTAATGCATTGCCTATTTCTCGCCTCAAATGTTTTCAGAAACTTATTTTAGTGTACTGTTTAGCTATAATATAAGAAAGTTTGTGACCCAGCTGCCATGTTCAAAACAGACGAGGCAAAACCAAACACCGCTCAACTCACACTTCATCACCCAGCACGTCACCACCAGCTGCGATTAGTGGCCCAGTGTGTCAAGATGCATTTTTGCCGGAGTCTATGTGTCTGCATTAGTGCAAGTCAGCGACCTATGCGCAGTCGGGACTTGGGGGGTTAAATATTGATTGTGAGAGTATTGTTTTATAACTAACATGTAGGCAAATGATCCAGAATTGTTGTTTTTGCTATAAAGTTGACTTTTCATTCCCCAAATTAATACATACTTGGAAAGATTGGGATCTTCGCTAGAACTTAAAGGGGACCTATTTTGCTTTTCCTTATTGTCTGTCATATATATATAATGTTACAGTGTTGGATTTTCATATTAAACATGGCAAATAATGAGGTAAACGTATGTGGAAGTAATTCCTGTTAGCAAAAGCTTCAGCTTCAAACTGCTCTGAACGCTAGGTTTCCAACAGTTTTTTCTACTTTCAGCCTAAGCTGACGTCAGCTCATGATTCATTTCTTTATATGGTCATCTACTCCACACACAGTGCGCAACTTCACTGCTCCACGCCGCTAACATTATGGTGTTTTTTCCATTGTTTTGGGGTTAGTCATGCTGAGTCCTGACTCAAGTTGAGCTGGCACGCTGTGAGTGTTTTTCCATTACACAGCACAACAAAGTAAAATAAGTGGTTTACCTGTTGGAGGTGTGCTGGTCATCTGCAGCTCTTCATCAAACATCATCATCACTGTGGCTGTTTCTGCTTGTACTATTCCTCCCTGCATTACTATCCCCACTGACAGAGCTCTGCTAATTTGGTTATAAATACATTTCCTATAAAATGTTGGGTTTGCATCCGCAGTAACTTAACACGACTCTGATACGGCTGCCCCTCACTAGGCTTCCTGAAGCTGGCCAGTCAGAACAGAGTGGACTCATCGGGAGAGGGGCCTTAAAGAGACAGGAGCTAAAATGGCCTGTTTCAGATAGAGGCTGAACTGAGGGGCTGCATAAAGAGCCAGTATAAGATAAATAAGGAGTTTTTTGAACTGTGAATCATTCAAAGCTAGTCTAGTGGAGTCCCAGAATAAAAATACAGAGCTGGAAATGAGCATAATAGGTCCCCTTTAAAATAAAGTATAGTTAAGAGGTTAATAATATATCAAAATGAGCCAAATATACCAAAATGAGAGGACAGAAAAGTGTGAATGAGCACCAGAGTTTAATACCTGGGACCCCACCAGTCAGAAAGGCCTCTTTAACAACTTAACCAGCACTTCCAGTTGCATTTTCCTCTCCTAAAACTAAAAGACATTATTAGGCCCCACAAAAAAAATGTTGTCGCCCAGATCAGTATGCGGTACTGTACACAATCCCTCCTCTGATCTTGGGATAAAAAAGTTGTCCTAGTATTGTGGGGAAAGCGAAACACTCTTACAGTAACATTCTGTCTAACATGTTTTTGGTTCATGTAGAGGTCTTTCTTCATACTTTCTGCATCTATACTACATTGCAGCAGGAGTATTTCGAGGATAATGTGGTATTTATATCAGGTAGATACTAAATGGAGGACTGGTTCAGTGGTTAAATCAGTGTGAACTGTGTTCTGATCACGAACCTGCACTGGGTCATAGAGGCAGGGTCACTATAATGTCACCACACTTGATTGCAGCCATTTGGACGTAACCAGAAAGCGTACAGTTTGGCTGTGTGTAAATGTGTGTTATTGCACAGATACACACATATATTGATCTTTGTGAAGGCCAGTTTTAGACACTGAAAGTATTTCAACTTTTTTTGAAAATACACTTATTCACTTTGTTTCCAAGAATTAGATGAGAAGATCAATACCACTTGACACATTGATACCACTTTCATGAAAGTGGTATCAATTTTCTCATTTAACTCTCAGCAAGAGAGTAAATAAGCAGATTTCCCAAAATGTCTAACTATTCCTTTAAGGAGGGAATAAAAGTTGGAGTTAAGCATGTAGTCGTGATAGTAATGGTTAGCTAAGCTAGCCCCAGTTTGTGCCTCTCATGTATTAGCGTACATTCAGGTCACAGAGGTAACCATCAGTTTTACTAAAACATTATGAACTGGTGATGTTTGTAAAACCCAGAAGGTCGTTTAAAAACACTTAGTGTTGTTCTGAAGGTGTCTCCAGAACCCCTAAAGACTCTTTTAACCATCTGGATGAAAAAATATTTTGTCTGCTGAATGATAAAAAAGATTTTTCGGCCTGTTTCCCAAGTTGCAACTCTGTCTCCGAATCAAAAGAAAGATGGCAGCCCTCGGGCTACCTGAATAGAGTTGCAACTTGGGAAACAGGTAAAAAAAAATCTTTCTTAGTGTGCAGCAGAGAGAATATTTTTTTCATTTAGATGGTTAGAAGAGTTTTTGAGGATTCTGAAAATACCACCGGACAGTCATCGGTTATCACTGAATGTGTGTTAATACATGAGAGAGACAAAGTGGGGCTAAGGTCAGGTGAGCTAACAGATAAGGGGTGCATTATGTCAGTAACAGCCTTCACAAGAACAAATGTGTATGTGTGGGTGTACTGGTGCAAATAGTATCCATCCAGTATTATTACAATATTGTTTCATTTTTTTTCTAATTTCTATCCTGGAACAGAAAGTACTAACTAAAACAGAAGTTATTTACTCCTACTTTTATGCTGGAATTAGACATTTATTACAGTTTTGCACCTCCTGTCGACACATTGCCACTGACCAACTGCCATTTTGTGATCTTACAGGTTTTGTTGAAATATGATTGATTTTAACCAAACCTTTGCCCCTCAGTCCTGATCAGGAAAGACTCTGAAGCTAAGCAGGACTTCTAAAATCCTTACTGATGTTACACTTGGCTGGGAGAATCTCTCAGCTGTGGGGCATCCCAGTGAATCCGTGGGCTAAGGTGAATGCCATTCCCACAACATCACAAGTATGTGATGTTGTGGGATCACATCTGGCTCCCGGCCTGTCTCGTTCCCTCTTTGTCTCTCTGTCATTGCTCTGCACACAGTCTAATGAAGCAGAAACAAATCCCAAAGCTTTATATCTGCAGTAGACAGAGCTGTGAAGATGAGATGTTTCCTCCTACGCAGGCAGGCAGACAGGCAGTAGCTCTGGAAACGAAAACACGCTCCGAATGTAGCTACTGTAATTCTATGGAATATCTGATTAAGTCTCAATGATAGAAAACACTGAGCCTGCAGCCACCATCTGAGCTGATAGATTTATTCTGTGGATTTATATCTGCAGTGAGCATCTGAATTCACTGTGTGGATCGATGGCAAACCTTTAGGCACTGAAATAATAGAATACAGCTTCATAAATAGTGAACAGTATCGCTGTAGGTGGCTTATGACAAATTCAAAAAACCTGTAAGGACTGCCATGTTAGTGAGTTCTCCTCTAGCTGACAAGATGGAGTTTTATGAGCTGAGTGAGTCAGTTAACATCAAGATGGTTGGAATAAAAATGTCAGGAGAGGTGTGCAACCATAGGCAGAGGAGACAACAAAAATTTTAATATTTCTTGATTTGATGCAATATTTAGGGTTTTTTTGGAGTCAGATATTTCTAATTTGACAAATGTCAAGTGATGATGTTGTTTACCTTGATCAATTTTTAAGTATTAGCCACTACTTTTTTAGTTTGAATGCTGCACAAAAATCTTTTTGTGCTTAATTTTTTTTTTCTTGGGTGGCTGGTTTCTTTTTCAGCTATTGTAATATCCTCCGATGTTTCCTCAAGATGGTGATAGGTTAACAGGTACTTTTCTCTGTTTTTAGCAGCCACTGGTGAGGATAAGTGTTGGAAAAACGAAACGTTTATGCATTAATTATGTCTATGTGGATTGTTTAAGTTGAAATGGTTTTAAAAGTTGTATATGATTTAGTATGTTTTCTGTTATACAGATACCTCATGTCGTCATGTCTGGGGTAAGTGTATGTACACTATATATTACTGTTCATAAAGAGGTGCAACCAAAGTATTTACAATTTTTTGTGTAAATATCAGTGTCTTTTTGAGTCTGTGATATTATTCATGAGGCAAAATATTATAATATTTTGTCACTTTTGCATGTGAGTGTTAAAAAGGAAGGTCTCAACTCCTCAGCCAACATTTTAAAGTTCCTACAGGTTACTTTATTTGTCAAAATCTCTTTGTGTCAATGAATGTAGTTTAGTTAGACATTGATTTTGGGAAAACTGTCTATACACCATCCCTACTCTCATAAAATCCAACAGGAGGACAAAAGCATTCCACAAATGTCTTTTTAAAAAAAAAAGATTTCCTGCAGATTAAAGTTTCACACCTGATCTAAAAGAGCCTAAAAGTGTGTGAGGTGTCCTCAGGTGGTTGGGTAGAGGACTATTGTTTGGGGGGAAGCAGCCGAGCAGAAAGCCAAATCCCCCGATGGTGCATAGCTTATTCCTGAGGGCACGGAGGAGCCGGCTGTCGCCTGACCCGAGGTTACTGATGGAGGTTTTGGGGAATCCTGGTGACACAGAGGACTGGCAGGCATGCCATGCACTTACGGTTTGAATCCAACACGTGACCTAAGTTGCATATTGTCTCTCTATACGATCTCCAAATTGTAGAAAGTCACGGGGAGTGTAGATTCACTTGTTAACTCGTATATCTGTCCACATCAATAAAGCATGTACAATCAGACAAACAAAAAAAAACCCTTGAAGTTGAGAAACATCCCATTATGTCTTTCTAGTTTACAGTAGAAAAGCCACACAGCAGTGAAGCAATTCTGGACTAATGGGACAGCATGATGCTGCACAGCTATGGTAAAATCCCTGATACAAGAGTATAGATGAAGCGTTATGTAATTAATACTCCTCCTCCAATGCAGATACAGTTGACAAGCCTAGAAATCCTCACCTCAGCTGAAACTGTAGCCCTAAAATCACTGATACAGCTCATATATGTGGTATAATATTAATCATTCTGGCTCCTATATTCCCATATAGTCCAGGAGCTCTTGACTCAGCATTTGCATCACTGATACTGTAAAACAGGTTTCCAGTATAATGTAGGTTTCATACAGTAACACCAAACCCCCTCTACAGCCACGCAGCATGCAGAGAATCTGTCTTTCTCTCCGTCTCACCCACACATGCAGTACAGTCAAAGCCCAGAGAAGCCTCTGTTTACCTGCTATCAGTGTCCCATAATTCACAGTGCTGGCAAGGACAGGTGACTGGTAAAGCCAAGACAGACAGAGAAAAGTGGTGTGGGGCTCTCTTACCAACAAATCCCCCTTCTTCAGGAATTCTTCCTCTCCTCTCCCTTCAGCCGGCTTCCTCCAGCGCTCCGGCGTTCATCTTTTCCAGTAAAGAGAGCAGAAAGAGAGCGAAGGACTTTAAATAATCAGCATTCCTCTTGCTCTTGTGTTTTCTCTCTGTCTCTCCTCTCTACTCTCTCCAGATTTCTCCACAGTCTCCGGCGGGGGTGGAGGGGAGTGCGGGGGGGAGCAGGAGCATCAGTGATACACTGCCACGCGCTCCTCCGCTGCAGGAGGCTGAACGTCAATCACACAGGTAACCTAGGAAACCACTGGGCCCACCCCTATCCTAACGTTGATTGGCCCGGCTGACGGAGAACCAGAAGTGACAAGTCCTTGCAGATCCACAGATGGGTACTGAGAACTGTGGTGGGATCATGTACAGAGCCAAACAAACAGTAGTGGATTGCAGTACTTGTGAACTCTCTTTCTCTCTTCTCGGTCTCCCTCTCTCTCTCTCTCTCTCTCTCTCTCTCTTCTGACTTCAGAGCCTTTATTTTACAGTTGCCTAGCAACAGACGGGCATGTGTGAGTGTGTGTTGCAAAGCAGGAGGAGGGATGTGGGAGAGAGAAAAGAGTTCAAGTCCTCAACTCTCTCTCTCTCTCTCTCTGTCAGAGGTGTGTTGAATATTTCAGCTCACAGCAGCAGTCTGTCTCAGTATTATGAAGGCTGTTGTTGCTTTGTAGCAGACTGTTACTGTAAATGCAGCATCGGGAGACAAAATGACTCAAACTACAAAATACATCTCCTCAGTAAACCTTAGCTTTAAAGGGGACGTTGAGGGGAAAGCTGCTCTCACTTAAAACGTTAGTATGGGTCTTTTTTTTTAATTCACTACCTCATGATCGGCTGTAATTTGTTAGTGCTTGTATGAATAACACAGATAATATAGATAACATGGAAGTTTCAAGATTTCAAAGGCTTTCTTTGTGTGTATAATATAAATAGTGAAATGCAGGGTGGCATACTCTTAAAGGTATAAAAAAAAAGTTCAACATCTTGGGAAATTTGTTTATTTGCTTTTTTTTGACCTGATGAAGATGTGGCTTTAGGAGTAAGTGTGCAGACTTTACTCTTTTTTTTTTTACAATGCAAATATATTTATAGAAATATGAAAGTACATCACACTTCCACTGGTCAGAAATTGTAAATGTGTAAAACAGTAAATGTGCTATAACAGATACAACATTTTACATCCCTCTTTGCCTTTAACTTTTCTCCATTAAATACACTTCACAGAACAAGTGCTTACAATTGTAACACTGTCTATAAAACCTTAAAAAAGACAGCTAAAAAAATGTTGTTACTGCAATGCTGAAGATCCCACAACCCTCAGTATATAACAGTAAGGCTGATTGTACAAAAACCTGTCAGCAGGGGGCATCGTTTTCACTGAACAGAGAAGAAAAAAGAATTAAAAAGGTAGAAATGTTTGGAAAATTGAGTTGAATGTTCCTAATGTAGTAACAGGTACAAGTGTGTGTGTTTTCTGATTGATCGCCACGGAAATCAGAAGTCTGTTTGTCACATTCATATGTGGTAATGTGCTCCGCTGACTGTGTCATAGTTTTGTGATGTGACTGGCTTGAGGCTGACACGAGTTTGCCCTCTAGATCTGAACACATTTAAGAAGAGTCGCCATGAAGCAATTAGATGTGAGAATCTCCTCCCGACAGAGCTGACCTGATAGAAACTGTCCTTGTAGAGTCTAAAAGACTGTACAGACTGATTTTCCATGACACACTTCTGTTAAATGAAAGCAGAATATGTAGATGCTTCAGGGTATTTCTTGAATATTTAAAGGATAAGGCTGGTGATTTTCTATATTTCTCTGTATGTGCAGAGCCAAACCAACAATGAACTGATCATACTTACAAGTATTGTGTGTGGATCCAAAGCCTTATTTCTCTTATTCCTCTTTGCATCAGCGAGCCACACCGCTGGTCACGGTAGTTTGTTTAGAAACAGCTCCAAAGACTAATAACAGTGATCACATTTTCAGTCTCCAGAGAGTAGTTCCTTGTAATGCAGTTTACAGTGTTTCGCTAGCTTGTTGTGCTACATATTATAACCTCTTGACTTTGTGCTATATTGTAATTTTCTTAAAGAACTTCAGAACAAAGTCAAGAGGTTGTAATATGTAGCACAACAAGCTAGTGAAACACTGTAAATGGAACTGCGTTACACAGAACTGGAGACTGAAAATGTGATCGCTGTCTTTCGAGCTGTTTCTAGAAACTACTGTGACCATAATCTTTGTGGTGAAGGAACAGGTCACTCAGCACAAATTAGTTTTTTGGACAACAATGGAGGTCTATGGCACAGAGGAATAAGATTTATCAGGCTTGGGATACACACACAATACTTGTAAGTAGATCAATTAATTGTTGGTTTGGCTCTGCACATGAGATTTGTGGCCAACAAGAAAAAATACAGAAAATCAACCAGCTTTATCCTTTACAAACATAAGACCAGACAAGATCATTGTTTGATGACTATTCCCTGTCTGCTTTTTTTTTACCAGACAGGTTTGTTGTTATGTTATTTCTCATTAAAATCAGATTATTATCTGAATCTTACACTGAAACAACAGAGTGAATATACTCACTGAGGTCCAGGACTTTACTGTTGGTGCTTTGGAGCCAGACTTTCACTGCAGTCAGCCTCTCAGTGCGCTCACTCAAGGGTAAGAAAACATCAAAGGCGCATTATGAATATTCAAATGGATGAAAGAAAGCATATGGACGTGTAATGCAGTTGGAGTAGTAGTGCAGAAATAGAAACAGGCTTACAGCTGCCACATACTCTACCCATGGAGTACAAGAAACTACTTAAATTTGGTGAATTACAGTATAAATATTTTACTATTACTATTGTACAGCTGGCTATGCACACAGCCAGTAAAACTTTTTCCTAAAGCTATTAATCAGAGGGAATCTAATTTTTGATGTGACAAGACTGGAAAATTAAGGGTTAAAGACAGCGAATGGGTCATATTTTAATTTTTCCAATCAGAGTTTTAGGATTATTTTGTGCAAGTATTTACACAAACCTACGGTGCATTGCACATCACTCCCTCTTAGAGTGATATGAAAGCATTTTCCTAAATAAATAAATCTTTGAATGACCCATTTTAAAGGCAGTTTTTCTGTTATAATGAAGCCTATTCTATTATAGTACTGCTTGTAATTTCATGTACGGCTTAGAAAATGAAGTGTCATGTCCGGTAAGTCTGTGTGTCTGTGTTGATAAATGAATTAAATGTATTGATTACCTGCCTGCATGATGATACTGAAACCCTCAATGCATTATCCTCCCTGACAGTTTCATTTAAATGATTATAAACAGAGAGAGAGAAGAAACAAGATTCACATTTATTCAAACAAGGTTTTCTGATCAAAGCACTTAGAACCAGATGTTTGTCATATTTTTTGTTTTGGTTGTGCAATTAAACCAAATACAACCTATTATCTTCTTTCCAGTCATTATGCCAAAACCAGCATGATACCTAGTGGTGTAGTGGCGTATTATTTGCTTGGGACTGTTTGTTTTTCTTAAATTTAGCCTGTAAGCTTAACTTTTTTATTGCATATGGGAATTGATTTACAATATCTAATTAAGGTTACAAATACCAGATGAATATAACAATATGTAGACATTCATACAAATTACATGCTTCATGCAAGAACATTTTAAAGCTAGTCAAGACTAATCTTTGCTATTTCTGAGGATTGTTAATGTGTGTCTCCCAAAACAACAAATACTCTCTTGTGGTATAATTCTCTCTGTTCATATTCAAGCTGCCTTTTTGGACATTTTAGGCTGTGGGTTTTGTCTCGGTGGGAAAACATGTTAAAATTATAACATTTTGACACATTGATATACAGTATAGAAACACATATTTATCAAATAGACAGAGGTAAAGGCTCAGAAGAACTCACCACACCCTTACAACAAAGTCAGTGGCATGGCGACAGTCGCTAACAAACATGTGAGCCAGAAACTCAGTAATTAAGGAACAAAGCAAACGTGTTTCACTACCTTTAAATGAGCTGATGCAACACTAAGAATAAGAGGGGACTTTGTTTTGTTTTTTGTTCCAAGAAATCTCTTTCTTGGAACATTTTTAGTGGGACTTTTCTCTTTCAAGCGTGTTATTCCTGCAATATTTCAGTTAATGGATAGACTATTAATCTAATAGATAACCATACATTATTTTAGCTGAAGTCCTGCAAACATTTTTTTTTTTAATTCTTACGAAACATTAGCTTTGACACCAAATGGAGGAAGAGTTAATCTGTGGAGTCTGTCACATGGTGTTTCGCTCCACTGGGCTGCTCGAGAAACACAAAGCACTGTTCTGCATTGGGAGTGAGGTAGGGCACCTTCGGGTGCGAAGGCACAGCTCTGAGATTCTCATCAGAGACAACGCTGGAGATGTGCACCCTAAACAGACCAGAACCCCTGATCTTGTACAGGTAAGCAAGTAATACTGATTGAGTAAGGGAGAGCAGGGAGGGGGTAACAGGAAGATTTCTTTTATCTTAAGAAAGTGAGTACAAAGTGATTTTGATATGAGTGATTTGGAGATCTCATGATTGTTGCAGTAGATACTCAATAAAGCTATATTATTTATTTGTTGAAGACTTTACAATATGAAGCTATTAACTTACCATGAATGTGAAAATTGGTCTGCTTGTTGTGTTAAAATCCTGTAATTGTTCTTTAAATAAATAAATAATCAAGTCCTAAATATAATGCAGTCCTGTACAACAACACCACAAATCACCATAGAGCTAAATCAACACACTTCTAGCTAATATGTGTCAACAAAGGTTATTAGGTACAGGTGTACCTAACAAACTGGAAGTGACAGTTCAATATTATTCATATAGTATGTATGTTTTAGGGTGGATGATCTCTTTAACACTCTAATAAACAATAAAGCTGATTTTATGTGCCATCTCTGTCATTCAAAAAAACAGATGCAGCGGAAAACATTGTACATGTATTTGTGTTTGTGCAGCTCAGAGGTCAGTGGAAGAACATCACCAGGTGGAGGAGTGTTGATGCTGAGCCAAAGTCAGGAAAAGCAGAAGAGAGTGCTGCTTTGCAAAACCTCACTGATGAGGTAAAAACCGAACCGCTGCACAAACCACACTTCATCTTTCCTGTACTACAGACATGCTAACATCCAAAACACAATGGAAAAACAATTGTATCCATCCACCAGAAGTATTTTAAATTGATTCTCTCTTCTCTGACTTTCAGTTTCACAAGTTGAGGATGTCTGTTGAAGAAATTTTACCAAACGGCTCAAAAAGGAGAACCGACACTGAGGTGACTGCTCTTCCAGTCTCTTTCCTCATACTGTACATATTTTTCTTTTTCCTTTCACTGTACCATTCAGCCCATGGTATGTGGTGAGCACTTATCAATGTACCACAAGCATGCACATTTCTTCTATGTTGTAAAAAGCTCTTCAATAATAGATTAAGTCATCACCCAGCGGTGTCAGGATGAGTCACAGGTCACTCTGGGAGAAGACAGATACAAGACAAGAGTACATTTTAATGATAGTGGGTCTCCGGGTGACAAAAGAAATGAGTCATTTTGCTCCAGGGTGTAAGATGTTTAAAAATCAATGCTGATGATGAATCCGTCCGCTTATAAACACATTTCTTAGGCTTGTGGGCGTCAGCTGGGTCACACTGACAGACTGAAGGAGATGAGGGAAATGGCAGCTCTCCATGAGCACCAGCTGGCCCTGATACATGCTCACAACCAGCAGCTGGAGCAGCAGAGAGACGGTGAGCAACAAGCTGCTTGAGACCCTGTAGGCCAAATATCTCCTCTGGCCTTTGTGTGGAAAATGTAGGCATCATCTCAAATATACACTTGATATCAACGTCAGAGATTGCTCTAAAACTGTGTTGTGTGTATTGTGTGTCAGAGCTGGCCCTTCAGGTAAGTGTGCTGACTGAGCAGAGCAACATAAGTCACCTGGAGGGTCTGCTGACGGAGCTCAGAGAGCAGGAGGAGAGGAACAAGGAAACACTGCAACAACTCACTGAACACCTCCACACATTACAGTAAGTGTGTATGTATGTGTATCCAGTTTCAGGCTTTTCTTATCAAGTAAAAGTAGCAATACTACAGTGTAAAAATATTACTGTGCTCAAGATTGTGGATAAAAGTGCAGAAATATTAGAAATTAGCTCCACTAATACAAATGTGGCATTTGAGGAAAAACGACTGCTTCTGTAGTGCTCTCTCACCAAGAGGAATATTTAGTAAAATATGTCTTTTTTTTCTAGCTGTTGGATGACTCAGAGCATCAATTATGTGTTTCATTATGCCTGGGTAGTTCCTCATTGCACCATTTGTGGTCGAATAAATTGAATTTCCTATTGTGAGGTACTGTGGATACTGGCTGGGAGACTTTCTGTAGATGCCACAATATGATCTCATTTAGATGATCTACAATGTTTTTATTTCTCCTTTTCTTTTTAGTATAAAAGAGGTCTCTGTACCTGCTGATCAGCTAGCTCCACACAAGAATAAAAGGATGCATCATGATGACAACTATGAGCTCATTTCTACTGTGGATGGCCCCCTCTCTGCACAGATAAAGTATAAACCTACATTTTTCAAGAGTAATTTATTTTAAAACCACTTTGCTGTTAGGAGAAAACAAGATCAAATGCTGTTACTGTTACAAAAAGCAGGTTGCTTATATGATTATGAGTACATTCGACTGAGCTGTATGGTTATATCAAGTAAAAATCTGTCACTGGTGCAGAGCTCTGCGGCAGGCATACATGCAGTCAGGTGGGTCAGATCCAGCCATTGTGGCACATATGATTGACCTGCAGGCAGAAGCCCAAAGTCTGGAGAAGAACCAACCAGCAACAGCCGCCAAGGACAGGAAGAAAGAGAGTAAGAATCCGAGCGATGATGAAGAGATAGTATGTTGTGTTTGTCACTGTATAAGTCTCAGCTGTGTTAATGTATTTAAGTAGAGCAGGATGGGCTTACTGCAGAATTCACAGGCTTTGTTTATTAAGTTTACTCGGCTTGATTTTTCCGCTCTGAAAACTAATTTACACCACCGAGTCCATGATGAGAAATTCTAGTCCATTATCTTTTTTTTCACATCATCAGTTATAACATCTAAAACACAGTGAATGCAAAACGCACTCTGGATTGGAGCATTGCAACAAGCGACAAAGATTCAAACTGAACTTTGTTTTTCCTTCTATAAACTTTATTAAAACAGCAACAGATAATAACTAATGATACAACTTGCTTTTTTTGCTTGAATATATTTATTGGTTTTCACATTTTTCCACTTTAAATAAGGACATAAAAACCAAAAACATTACATGAAAAATGACAAAAAAAATACTGTCACACATAAACTACATTTCTTCATCACTTAATCAGAAAGTATAAAGTTAGTATAGGGTAACTTGGTCTCCCAGTATTATTTTGCAAGTGGCCTTTTGCAGCATGCGTCAGTTTTACCGTTGCCAAGCAGCTTGGGAGGCTTTTTATCCATTGAGTATCAATGGAAGTGCAATACAATATTTTGCCTGCAGGATATTTTGATAGTGTCATATCATCAGGAAAGAGACCCAAGACGCAAAGACGGGGGCAGGCAGGTAATGTTAATGAAACAATATCTAATAAGATCTGCGCTGTTTTTATTGCTTTTTTTCGTTACATTCAGCTGAAGATGAAATATATTGTTTAACATAGATTATCAACTCAGGAAACTTGGGCTCCCTGCTTAGCAAATTAAGCCATGAGGCAATAAACAAAACCTTGTCTCAAGTATTCAGTACAAACTCCAGGCTTATGACACAGAATTGAGGGTAAATTACTGTTTGGCCCTGAGCCACGTCTCTGGTTGTCCTCGTGCCCAGAGGTGAAGCCTCTTCAGCGGGGTCCAAGCTGGGAGCTGCTGGCTGTGGAGCAGGAGAACCAAAGACTGGAAGAGGAGATCCTCATGATCCAGCTGGCTAGGAAGAAACATCATAACTATGAAGGTTGGACAGTGCTCCTCGACTCTGGAACAACCTCCTCTGCAAAGTCCCAGAGAAGCAGTGCATTTCTTTAAAAAGTTTTCTTTGGCTTTTTCTTTATTTTACTACTTTAACTTTGTGGATTACACATTTATTTCTCCTCATTTTATATATAGTTTTCTCTGTCTCCTTCCTGTAAAGCAATTTGTAACCTTGTTTTGCTGCATAAATAAATGCTGTTTGCTTGCTTTCTAAACATGTCTGACAGCTCACAGAGGATGTTTTATTGTGTTCTGCAGCAGCAGCGAGGACTGAGCTTGAGCTGATTCAGACTCAGAACCTCCAGCAGATTGTTGCTCTACAAGCAGAGATGGAAAGAAGCAAAGAAACTCCCAGGCCTCGCAGACAGCCTCCTCCACCTCCAATCCCCCTCCAACCCAACACCCACACGCATGTACCTCTTCCCCTGGTACACAGTTTACAACTGCAGTCAAACATGTTTATGAACTCTGGTTTCAGGCAGTTTTTCAATCCAACTAATGTAAAAGTTGCTTTCAATCATGTCATAAAAAGTCCTTAGATGACTGATTGCTCAATAATAATTTACTGTCAGTGTTTGTTTATGACATTGATTCAGAAATGTCTCTGTGTGCCTCAGCTCCAGGCCAGATCCTTCACCTCTCCATTAGGAAGATGCATGGTGGACCCCCTGGACTCCCTGAGTCCAGCACCCTACGACCCTGCGTCAGTTTAGTTCCCCTCACCGTCCACCAAACAGGCCATTTACATGTCAGAATCAGACTGGAGTTTAGCTACACACTGAGCTCACATCAAGCGACAAATAGAAACAACCACTCACACTGCATTAACTATAATGTATAAACTAGGTAAATTACTGTAAGTGACATTTATATTCCCACTGATAACAAAATTACTGAAACATAAGGATCTTTAACAGGTATACAGCATTTCACTACCGCTAAACAAAAGCACTTAACCAAAAGAGATGTGCTATTATTCAAATCAGCTCACATACAATCCATAATATGTCAAATCCTCACTTCAAATCTGCATGTTTCTTACACACAATTACCCCAAAACCTATTTAAATAATAAATAAAAACACTGGACTTACCCTTAGCTGCACACTTTACACAGGAACCAAATCAGTTAAACTCACACAAAACACTTAAAACACCCAAAATCTTGGAAAAGAAAATCTGTCTCCATACTAAGCAGAAAAACTGTGTGTTGCAACTGCACAAAATATTGGTCTCAATTAGCCAGTTAAGCTGCCTCTATGTAACAGTATACAGAACGGGTTGCATATTTAAATCTTCGCATATAGCCTATAATTCAAGTGACACATTCAAGTAGTAATAAAGTGACTGTGAATCACATCGAATCATCTACTCATCCTGTCGATGATTTACCTCACTGAGTGAAAGATGATCTCTGGTTTTTCAGAGCTGGTTTTGTGGTTTTTTATGACCTGGTGCTTGGAATTGACGCCTCTCAGACGGTGTTGCGCCTGGTGGCGACTCTCTACTCTGAAGGTCAAGAAGTGGGACCACTGACTCCGCTGCCCCCTGTCCAGTGCCTGCCGGGAGTGTCCCTGCCATACACCCATAGCCTGCAACCTGGAAACTATGCCCTCCTGTCTGTCAAACAACCTGTACCCAGGTAGGGGCAACACCTAGAGAGGAAGTTGGTTATATTTATACATATCTCTACAGGATCTACTATATAGCGGTGAAGCAGTCTCAAAAGACTATTCTATTATTTCAGTATAAATCCGACTTCAGTATCTCAAATGGAAATTGCATGCAGTTATGACATATGCATTGTCTGTCTATATACTGTATATCTCTCTAACCTTTTCTCCCCGTAGGATCCAGCCGTCACGCTCCCTCTCTCTGGTGGTGGAGGTGCAGACAGCAAGAGATCTGGATGTTTATAACCAGGACGTCTTCAAACTGCTGCCCTGTGGCTGGACACGACTGGAACTCTTTGACCAACACAACCAGGTCTAAAAGCAGGATCAGTCACAGCTTGTATACTGCTGTAAAAATGTGCAAATCCATTTTATACTAATGGGAATTTGTGATGTTATTGCAGTAGCTACAGCAGTGTGTTATGTGTGCTCTTATTGCAATCTGTAAAGATGTACATTAAAGGAATCACCTGCAGAGGTAATAAGGAGCATTAATCTATCAGAGTTGATCATACAAGCCTAAATAGTTTTAACACATTTCTAACTGACCCAATACTCTTTTTTAAAGTATATGTGATAACATTTTAATATTTTCTCTTCACCAACAGCTCTGTAGTGGCCACTGGAGGGCGCCAGTGCGCAGACTGCCTATTAGACCCTCCTTAAGCCTTGCCCAGCTCAACTCAATACCTCAGGTATAAAGACACCAAGAGTTATCAGGTTCAAATCCTGAAACCAGCAGGTGCTACAATACATACACAGTACTGTATCCATGTATGTTGTCTATCAGGTGTTATATCTAGGCAGCAATTTGATTGAGATTTTAGGGCCAAAGCACTATTTTGGTTTAGAAAGAGCAAGGCAGTAAATTACAGACCTGACTGTATCTGTGTCTTTAAAGGTGGACAACATGGAGCTGTGTGTACGTTTGGTCAACGGTCGAGATGGAGATGTGCAGACTATGGTAAAGCCTGACCCCAGCAGCACCAGCCACTATAAATATGCAGCTGTGGTAGGTTAAGAAGAGCCTGAATGGATTCCAGTATTTGTGCTGAAAACCAGTTTATCAAAGGAATTTGTTATACACAAGGCTCATACTGTAATTTGAATTAATTTGGTTTTGCTCCAGTGTCAGTCCAGATGTTTTGTCATCTTTAGGCAGAGACAATTAAATCTGTGACAGTTTACACTGAGAATAATGTAAATACTATGTACCACTATCAGACCACCTACACTAGACTAGAATACTGGAGAATTTCATCATCTTGCATTGGAGGCAGGTGCATGCTACACTTTTTATTTTTTTTTACAAAAGATGCTTCATTGCGGTGTTGTGTATTGTGTCTCAACACAGGTGTCTACTCTTCCTGTGACTCTTCCTGTTTCAGCTCCGCAGCCCTCTGGAGCGGATCGACTCTCCTCCCACCTGCCTTTCACTGATCACCAAGAGCCCCCCCCCACAGAGGAGGCCAGTCAGAGCTGAAAAAGACATCAATACCATACAGGATGTTACACAGGATGTTTCTTCCACATCTTTAATGATGATTTATGTGGTGTAATTGTGTAAAAGTATAAATGAGGGCCACTGAAGTTTATTTCACTTGTTTTGTGATTGAGGTATGCAGTGGTCTACATTCAGGGCCTTTATGCAAGATGTGTTTTATGAACATGAAGCAATGAGCTGTTGGAAAGAAGAGCACAGGGATTTGACTTTCCAATGTTAAAATTAAACTGTTTTAACTGAAGTGCTTTCATTTTTTGTACAGTCATACTTTTAGGATTGCAACAATGATTCATTGTTGGGTTTTTTTTTCTTCAAATTGTTTGGTCTATAAATGTAAGGCAATAGTGAAAATACTCCCCAATTTCCCAGAGCCCATGGTAATATTTTCAACTGTTTGTTCAACCAACAGTTCAAAACCCAAAGATAATTGATTTATTATCATAAAAGACTCAGAAAACCAGAAGCTTTGTACATTTAAGAAGACAGATTGAGCAACTTTGCTTGCAACGAATGTAAACTTCTTATCAAAACTTGCAGATTCATGTGAAGTCAGTGGACTAATTATTGCAGCCGTTTCCCGTTGAACCTGTTGCAGTGGTGGAGTATTCTTTAGAAAAAAAGTTATGTTTGGAAAAACTCTTTCCCCAATCAGAATAGTCTGATTTATGCATTTATACATAAACATATTATTCAGACTAAAAGGTGAACACATTCACTGTGGCTGTCCATCAACTGACAATTACTAAACGTTAACTGCAGTGAGTCCTCAAAGTCAAAAGAAAGTTGGTGATACAATCTTACTTTTGCAAATTCTTTATTCTTTTTTTACTACAAGTATACAAAACTGGACAGACAAATCTATGAAAATGGATCTTATTTACAAAAACAAAAGTGTTGTAGGTGGAGGGGCTCGACAGGCATGCTGTGCTGGTTTTTGAAGATCAGGAAAGAGGTGAGGATCATCACGCCGAAGACTTGACAGAGGCTGACTGGTTGGCAGGCTGCAGGAAACAAGGAAGAAAAAAAAAAACAAACAATTTAACATAACAGCAGGAAAGGCTTCAGACTGAACTCTGCCTTCTTCCAGTCAAGAGAAAAATGTTCAGATTGCTGGTTTGTCTTGATTAACTCTTGTAAGAGCTCTCATCGATTAAAACTAATACAACTTGAACAGTCACAAAAATGACTTAATTTGTTCCTTTTTGAAAACTGCACAAAGACATACACACACTTTCTGAACTTTCAGTGATGTAAGTAGTTTGTTCTGATTCAAGTCACCATTTAAGACAGCAGTAACTTAAATCACAGGAACACTTGAGGCTTTAAATGTAGTTAGGTGGTCTGGGACTGAACGGTGTGATTTTCACCTGTATAGACACCAAGAGTATCTGAGTGGTGATTTTGAAAGAAAGCCATATGATCTTGTCACCTTTTTGTCTTGCTCCTACACTTTAAAAGCCAGCCAGAAGGTCCCAGACACAGATTTTAACCACAGGCATTCAGTTTCATCATGTGAACCCATACAGAGTTAAAAACACCACATTACAAAAGGATTCCTCTCAACTTTGTGGTAGACGTCTCTGCATTTTCCCTCCATTTTTACAGATTCCAGGACTGGAAAACAACCCGAACACGGATTGAGACGTGATTGCTCTCTCAAACCCCGTAAGTAGTAACTACTGTATCCAAAAACAGCATCACCACAGCGCAATCTTATTTTAAGACTGCTGTCCTCAGGTTTATCTCTTTGTAGGAATGTATTCTAACACTCGCCTCCTGTGATTTTTCCTCCTGGACTCCATTGCCGTTGCTGGCACTAGAACCCCCACTGCCATTAACTGTGGCTTCCTGTTTCGCCTGCTTAGCATCAGTGTCCTTTACTGGGCTCTCCTCCTCTGGTTTCCTCTGTGTAGAAACATAACCAGGACAAAAGGGGAGGGAAGAGAAGACTGAAGGCCGCTGTACACAACTGTTTTCCATGCAAACAACCTTTGAGGGTAATATTTAGAAAAAAAGGGGAAACCGAATTCAGCACTAAAGAAGCTGCCCAACAATTACAATTGTCAAGGTCACAATTTGATGCATCATGCACACAGCCCAGATCAAAAGCTTAATTACTAGTATTAAGCTCTACCACAACACAGTCACCTACACACATACACACCACAACTACAGATCACTAAAAAACAAAAGTCACACTTCAAACACTGCAAGGGACACACACCAGCTAAAGATTGACACTCACAGAAAGCCATGACTTCCTGACGTGTGTTCAGACAGAAAGTGATGTGAAATTTTAGGAAGTTGCCCGATCGCATACAAAGTCAAGGGAAAGATGTGAATTCGGTGGCGGGGAGCCACACAAATGATGTGACGCGTCTGAGTGAAAAGGTTTCATTTTTGAACGAATTTGCACTTTTCCCCAGACTTTATGGATCTGCATCATAAACCTTCAGAGTCCATAGAATTGACCAAAAAAACACCAGGTCAGTGTGTTTGGTGCGTAAACTGGATATTTGGTCCAATGGTCAACTTTGCGTAGATGACGTGAGGGGAAGAATTCACTTTGCTTTCTGTCTGAAGACACAACTTACAACTAGAGCAGGCAAGCACACCTTGCAACATAAAAACATGGCCAGTTTCAACATACAGATTACAGCCCCGGTATGGAAGCAAAGAGTTTTTGAATTATGAAGGTTTTTTTTAATTCCTGCTAGACTTCTGCTGCTGATCTGTTAGATAAAAAAAAAAAAAATTGCAGAATTCAAGATGATTAGTGGAAAGTGGCGAGAGGAGATAAGTAGCCTCACCTTTTTCCTGACGAGGTGGGAGATGTCGGAGACGGCTTTGGAAGACGAGGCGCTGTCAGATGATTTCACTGGGATCTGAAATAGAAATGTTTAAATTCGTTTGTGATGTTTATTTGGGGAGGGCATTAGCATATGTAGGTTTTTTTTAACCCAAGTTTTTAAGTGCAATTCTATGTGCAATACAAAGTTCTTCCTTACCGTGCTGACTGTTGCAAATGCAGATGAAGATGATGATGAAGATGAAGGGCCCCCGTTTTCACATAGGAATGCTGAGGAGGTTGAGGCACCGCCCTGCAAGAGGTTGGTCAGTTACCCAAGAGCCAAGGCTGCATCAACTTGCCTCTTTCATACATCTATACTGCACTTAAACATGGTTTGCAATCCAGAACACACTTTTCATTCTCACGAAGAGAAAGAATGTTTTAACCGCTGGATCCTTTAACCCATCATTTTGTTGTCCCGTCTACCTACTAGCGTCTGCTGGATGGCATGGGAGGCAGCGCTGGCTGTTCTCTGGCTTTCCTTGGCATCCTCCACTTTTTCCTTGATGTCAGGCAGAAGCCGCTTCAGCTCTTCTATCTCGGTCTTCTCTTCCGCTGCCCCGTCTGCACCCTCTGCTGCGTCTATCACCTCCTGCAGCATGGCTATACACAGACAGTGACTGGGATCAGCACAACATCATGATATAGAAAAGTAAACAGGATAAATACAGTCTCACAGGTGGTCATGTCTTCAGAGAACATCCTGTGTAGTCTTACCCAGGCGGGTCTCGATGACCTTTATGGAGCTGTTGTAGTGCTGGATGGCCTGGCTGTACTGATCCATGTAGCACAGCGTAGTTGCGACATGGTAGTGGGTCTCAGCCAGCAGACGACTGTGAGGAGGCAAATGCTTCAGCTGCAGGGTGAGACACTCCTGGAAGTCGTCTAGCGCCTGAGGATAGTTACCTGGCGGAGGGAATGGATGAGTCAAATTTGGATAGGTGGAGAAGTTAAGGGCAGGTTATGCTCAGTAATAAATAATCTGCATGATTGTTGAACATTAGGAGGGCAAAAATGTTTGTAGACGTTCCTAACAGCCACACTTGAGGGTGGAGTAAAAAGTCAGCTGGCACAGGGAAGAGGGAGATAATTGAGCACATTTTCAAGTAGTCTCTCTGGGAAGGTAGTTAGTGTTTCACACATCAGGGGTGACGAATAGTTGTAAAGTACAAAAAAAAAAAAAAAAGAAGCTTTAGTTCTTCAAACCCTGGCTCCTTTCTCTCTTCTGCATGCCTGAAGATCACTGCAGCAAGCAGGTGTGAATGTCAGATTGTCAGTTTCACAACGTTGCAGAAATTTTAAAAGACACTGCTCCCCAATTCTGATGTCTGAAAAAGTGTAGGGACGAGCAATAATGAAAGCAAACTTACCTGATTCAGCACTGACTTCTCCAAGTTTCAGATATGCCTGGGCTGCCATGAGCTGGTCATCTTTGCTTTCCTTTCTGTGTGGATTAATAAGGGAAGAAATATACACTTAGGCTTCACATAAACCATCATCATTCTAAAAACAGTAAATGCAGTCTTAGATCCTTGAGCAGTGCTCTAATGGAGTCTTTCAATTCATCAGTAATTTCATCTGGCAATGTTACCTTTTGTAGATGACTTTAGCTACCTCCAGCATCTCCCATGCCAACTGCAAGTTTCCAACTTCTTCCTCCTCCTGGAAGGCAGAGACAGCATACAATAAACCAAAGACAAAAAACAAAAAACACAAGTTGTTTATATTTTCTATCCAATTTCAACAGATTCCCATGTGTTGTGCAAGGACTCACCTTATCGTCACCATTTTTCTCTCCATCCTCATCGTCGTCATCATCGTCGTCGTCATCATCATCTGTGGAAGCCACAGGAGAATTACTACACAGTGAGATAAATGTTTCCCCTGCAGTGCAACTCATGTTAAGTATTAATGAAAGTCAAAACATGCACAAAAATGGACCAAAAAAGAAAAAAGTTTCCTAAAAGTGCAGTTTACACTTGCTCTGGTGCATTTCCCTTCACCCTCTGTGACACCTGTACATGTGGACCGGATCAATAAGTGAGAGGAAAGGGGGACAAAACAAAACCAACAAAGTCCCCAGTTTGTGCTGCACCCATCCATACAAACAGTGCTGTGTATCTGAAGAACTACTGCCCTCTGGTTCCTCCTCATCCTGTTCAGCCTCTGGTTTGGATCCCTCGTCTTCTCCTTCCTCTGGCTTTTCCTTCGTCTTCTCGCCGTTCTGCTCTTTTGAAACTTCAACCTTGTTCTCCGTCACGGTTTCTTTTCCAGGAGACCCAGTAGGACTTTGCCCCACACCGTTCAGAGCACCCGGGCTCTTCTCAACTCCATTCACTTTGTCTTCCTGGACTGTACTCTTCTCTTCCCCGTTTACAGGTGAAACACGGGGTTTCTCTGATCCATTAACAGCGTGTTTGGCTGGGGACTTCGCCACACCGTTTTCCTTTTTCACTTTGGTGCTGATCTTCCCATCCTCTGACTCCAGCTTAGTGTCAACTGCCTCAGTCTTTTCCTCCTCTGCCATCGCATCATACACCTGCTTTCGTAGCTCATCTCTAGTTTTTTCTGCACCAGAGTAGCATGTGAGAAATTTTCTTAATAGATTAGTCTGGTGAAGTTTTTCTGAAAACCACATTAGCCTGATATTTCAACTCATGATTTGACTTCCAATGCTGCTGTGTTTGTTTGCGATTAGACATGGAAGATGGAAACGTTACATGTCCATGCATTTCTGCTATCAGCCACAGTGGGAAAACGGCAGTGAAACCTTTTTTGGCTGCCTACCAGCACAAGAAACATGTACACATTTCTTAGCTTACTATATTGATGTGTCAACTGATTTAAAAAACAAAACTCAGCTATGAAATTCAGGTTTGTTATTGTTGACAGCGTAGGCAGCCAGGATCTTTAACTTCATTTTGTGAACTGAGGTTAATAAAATAGAAGTGAAACCTCTGGGACGAACTTGCTATAAATTAAAAATAGAGTTGATCTAACCGTCTGACTAGGAAGATCAGGGTTTGTTTCAGTTTTTCATCATAATAATTTTCCTAGTGGGAAATCATAACTGACAAATTATAAAAAAGTTAGTTACTTTTCAGTGCTAAAAATTCTATCAGGCAACCCTTGATGATAGTTGGAAATACTTATGATACTGACCATCCAGGTTGTTGGCACTTTCAATATTTGGGTTGCTAGGTTGCTCCTCTTCCTCAGATTCTTCTGGGACTCCCTCCAGGGCATTACCGAGGACAGTGTTCTCCATCCTAACCAAAACACAAGAGACCACAAGTTACCCAAAGTTAACAGAATACACTGCTTAATGGGAAAGGAAAGACTTTGAGACTCTCTAAATCCAATTTAACAGCTGTCCAGTCAGCACTTTCACTTTGAATAGTCAATGCAAGGACTTAAGATCAAATTCTAGGCCTGAGTAGACATCAGGAAAATGCCATACTGAGAAAAATAAACATGTGATTGAACTTTAACCAACTTTGAATCAGCCTTACAGTGAAACCATCTTTTATACAGTATAAAAAGATTCAAAGTGAGTAATCCAAGTTACCTGGCAAGCTCCAGTAGGGACTTCCCACACAGGAAAAAGGCCTCACCACACTCATCTGCAGTGTCCCCGTACCTCTCAGCCCTGACAGACAGACATCACAAGTATTAAAGGAGCAAGTTTTACTGGGAGGAAAGTACAGTTTAATGTTACATTACCAAAACTACTGGAATTCAGTTGAAGTAGGCTATGATTCAATCTCATTTCAATATGCATTTTGCACAGACCAATACATTCTCAGAAAGTTGACATTTAATCACTTAAAAAGGATAGTTTTTTTTGCCATAAATCATTCCTTCTGAAGTCCTCCTTCGCAAAAGATGTATTTAAAAGTTTATCTTAAGCTAATATGAGGCTTTATCCATCCAAATGAGTCAAATCAAGTAGACATCTTTCAACATTACAATCTTTTTAGTGAAGTCCCTCTTTTTGTTACTATACTTCCACCGGAGCTGAACAGGGAAACACAAAGAGGGAATCTGATGCTAAAAGACTGTAAATGTGGCAGATATCCACTTGATACAACTAACCTCAGACTGCTGAAGTCTTATTAAAGCTTCAGATAACATTTAAATGCATTTTTGCGCAAAATGACTGTGTGGACATATTGTGGATTATGGCCCTCATCACTTACATTGAAAGCACATTTGAAGAGGATCTTTTAATAGCCAATATGAACAGAAAGAGTGATTACAGCGAGGAAACCTCTTTCAGTGTTCATATGGACACCTGACTGTTGTTTTAAGAACCTGAATCCCTGATACTCACAACATGCCGCAGGCGTCCTGGAAGACACTGACAGCGGAAACAACATCTCCCATCACGAGATGCCTGTTCCCTGTGCCTATCAGCTTCTTTGCCTCCTCCATGACGTCAACAGAGCTGCAAGAAATACAGAGCATGTGTAATAATAAGTCAAAGTCCAATAATGTTTTGAAGAGAGGCAGCAGAGTTGTTTGTTCAGATACTCACCTGTCTGCTGCAGCCGCTGACGAGGAGCACGGCTTTTCCTCCACACTTTAAAAAAAAAGTGAACAGAGATTAAGAAAAAAACAAAAACAAACACCGGAGTTCAGTCAAGGCCGTTATAAGTTGCTTAGCCTGAATCTCAAGTACAGGCACACCTAGTTTTTACTGTTGAACCACTCACTTGACATCCGGCTTTATTGTTGTTAGCACCGTGTGGTTGTTAGCCAACTAGCTTGCAAGTGGCGGTGTAAGCGATGTCTGTTAATAGCGTTTGCAGCCACCACCGGGTACACCGGTTAACTTTAACAGCTACTGTACGTTTGCATAACTGAGAGATATACAACAATCAATACTTATCACACAGGGTCGTGAACGGCTGCCGCGTTTTCAAGCTACAGGCTAGCTAGCTGTGTTTTCCCAGGGTAACGTAACGTTTTAGCGACTACAGTGAAACACTATAAGCGAGTCTTTACCTCCCGGAACTGGACGCGGCGGACGTTTCCTCTGGCATGCTTTCAGGAGGACAGTAGAGACGGCAGAGAGACACAAAACCGACGGTCTGGTGCAGCTTGAATGAAGTACAGATGGACCTCCTGTGTCTTCGTTGGCGCGCTTAAATAGAGAAAAGAAGGCTTTCTATTTCCGCTTAACTTGGAACGCGGGAGATTGTTGTTAAAGGGGCCGTAGCAGGGCTCGTGGTGCATTCAGGGGTCGTGGGAAAAGCAAAGTACAATCAAAACCAGCACGCATGCAAAGCATCAGTGGTGGAAGAAGTATTCTTCTCTAATCTTTGATTTTTGGTGAAATATTGGATCATTTGATCATTTATTGAAATGACACCATGTGAGAAGTTTAGAGGGAAAAAGGTTGGAGACCACTGGTTTCATCTTTAACAATGTATTGTATTTTAAAAGCTTGTTATATTATGCATTGTGTGAAATCTTTATCTGAAAAGTAACTAAAACTGTGAAATAAATGTAGTGGCGTAGAAAGTACAATATTTCCCTCTGAAATGTAGTAGAGATGAAGTATAAAGTAGCATAAAATGGAAATGCTCAAGTAAAGTACAAGTACCTCAAAACTGTACTTAAGTACAGTACTTGAATAAATGTTTTGTTACTTTTCCACTACTACAAAACATTATGGTATGGTGTCAAAGAGGTGTGAGCTACTGTTGTCTTAACAAAATACTTAATTGTGTAATTTCCCGTTGAGGCAATATCGGCCCAAACTTATCTATAATACTTGAATAGAGAGACCAGGCTCCACCGTTAAACTCGAGCTTGGTGAAAACTCAATTAAGTCGATTTCACTAGGGAATTTCATTTTCCGTGGTGATAAATATAGCAACTGTGTCACGCTAAGTTACTTTACATCGCATCAGTCGTGTTTGTTGTGAAAAAAAAAACGGATGTGAACTGGAATGAAACGTCTCGCATCTCCATGGCGTTTTCACAGAGACAAAAATGTGTGTGCTCACCTTGTGTTCTTTGTCGACCTCTTCTTTGCTGTCTTACAGCATATTAAGACGTTATAAAACAATTAAACCACACGATTTATAACTGTATTAACGTCGATTGCCTATGTTAAAATAAGTTGGTGACTCAAGGTGTTCTCAGAGCCTCGTTGGCGCAGTAGGCAGCGCGTCAGTCTCATAATCTGAAGGTCGTGAGTTCGAGCCTCACACGGGGCAAGTGTTTTGTTTCCTTTTCATCTGGTGTTGTGTGAAGTTATAGATTTACCGTTTCTTGTGTTGGTCTGATCGTTTTAATCAGTTTTGAGATTGTCCTCAGGTTGTCATAGCTGTGCTAAATTACCCAGTTAGTGTAAATTGGTCAACGGGTCAAAATAACCGTTGGAAATGTTGGAAAAACCCAGCTAACAGTTAGTTTTACTGGGCGTCCTGGTGGGAGTAACGTCGAGGAGAATCACCTTTTTATCAAACTGTTTACAAAACAATACAGCATCAGTATACACATGTATGATGGGGTTTCCCTCCTCAGCTAACAGTTGTAAAATAACAAGTTGTTGTAGCTAATGTTTTGAGACACAATCCATCATGATAATTGTGCTTAAAGTAATTATGAAAGAAGCCTGTATATTACATGAATGGCAGCGATTGTTGAATGACTCTGCTATGACCCTCAGTGACCAGCAGGTGGCGCCAATATTCCACTTTTTATACCTCACTTCTATAACAAGAGTGAGTCAAGTCTCGTCAACACGTTTTTTTTTTTTTTTAAATCATTAGCTCTGAGTACGGTGGCTTTGAGGGCAATATACAACATCTAAAAGGCAACGTCTGGACAGAAAGTTGACAGGCCACTACAAACATTTTTGTAGAATTTTATACTTAATGTTTCAGTCAGTTATGAAAATGGAAAGAGGAATTACTGTCGTCACGTGGGCCAGTGGCGCAATGGATAACGCGTCTGACTACGGATCAGAAGATTCTAGGTTCGACTCCTGGCTGGCTCGTACTTTTTCCTTTCGATATATAAATTACGGTCAGACTAGGCAGAAGGGACAAGTCCTACACTGCAACAAGTTGTGAATACTGCCTACCTCATACCACCACATTTAATCATCTATAATGTGCAGTGCAATCCTGCAGTGGTGGAAGACGCATTCAGATCTTTTACCTAAGTAAAATAATCAATACCACAATGCAAAAATACTTTCTTACAAGTAAAAGGAGTGCATTTAAAATCCTACTGAAGTAAAAATATGGAAGTATTACTTACTAAATTTACTTAAAAGTACTAAGTATTGCAGAAAATCGGCTGCAGCGTTTGCTTGAGGTGGAGTTAGTTTGAACTACTTTGTAAGGGTCATAAGATAAATCTGAGGGGTTTTGAGATGATAGATTGGAAAGAATAGTTCTGTTATATACATTTGGATTCATTTTTCAGAGCTTTTCTTTAATATTTGCATTTTTGTGAAATATTGGAGAGTTTTACCTCTTTGGGCCTCAAACAGTTATATATTTGAAACCATGTGAGGGGGAATGTCTCTTTGGTTGAAACATGACAAAGAGACACAAATACACACTGACTGGCCCACAAGCCAAAATGTTTGGGAACCACTGGTTTAATCTTTAATAATGCAGTGTAATTTATAAACTATTATGTAAAAATTTACTCTGAAAAGTAACTAAAGCTGTCAAATAAATGTAGTGGAGTAAAAAGTACAATATTTCAAGTAGCATAAAATGAAAATGCTTTAGCACAGTACTTGAGCAAATGTACTTAGTTACATTTCACTACTGTTATTCTGTACTATATACTCTTGCCACATGTAAATTGAGGTTATTCTTGGTAGTGACAATCACATTTCCGTCTGCTACCATAAATCTACCAGGATTTGTATGCTATGGCCAATCAGTGCTCATATTGCTACCAAGATTTCCACTAGCAACTACCAAGAATCGATCAATCAATGTCTCCGAGTGCCCGGACCAATCACAGATTGGTTTGATTGCAGTTGCCGACTGGAACATATATATGTTTTTTTTAATGAATAACCTGTGGCTCTGTAACTACCAGTGTTAGTAAACGTTACTTGTCCTATCATTCACTTTGTAACTTAAAGCTTGCTTTCCGATAGTGATTTTGAGGCTTCCTACTAATATTAATGTGAAGTCAATTTAATGTTAACATATCTTACAAACTAACCTGCCCATTGATGACATTAGGGAGCTATGTCATTAAATAAACATTAAGTTTCAAACAGGTGTCAAGTACAGAACAGTAAAAGTTACAACTTATTTTTACTATTGACTCATAGTGATTCTGGAATGTTATCTGTCAGAAAAATATACATAGACAGAACATAATATAAAATCAACATTACAAGGTGATCATGACTGAATACATCTGATAGTAACATAACATACACAGCTGCCCTTAAGTAATGTGTTACCAAATGTTTTGTCCATCTCATCTTTCACAGCTGTGTTATTTACACCTGTTCCTCTGTTTTCTTTATATTTTAATTTTTTTGATCTAGATGGAACGTCGCTTCAGGAGTTTCAACCTTACAGACACATCTGAAGCGACAAAGGTGAGGGATATTAACAAAGTAAAGCTGTGGATTCAACCCTTGTCCCTAGAGGGAGTGCTGGACAAGGCCAGAAAAGCTTTGATTCAGCACCATGGAGATCCAGAAGACACCTGCTGGTTTTCTTCAAAATCCAGGTGGTGTGTTTCGCAGGCAGACATTCAGGTGGGTAGCTGAAAATGCCCTTGGCATTGCTATAAGAGGGACCCTACAGGAGGGAGCAAAGACTCCCAAGACCAAGACCACAACAAGAGGTGTTTCAGGGGGTATATTGAGCTCTTTCCTTCTGGAAGAATTGCCATTGCCATGAAGGAAGAGCAAAATGCTGGGAAAACTCCCCAGCACGCTGCGACCACCCAGCACTCTGCGACCACCCAGCATGCTACCACCACCAAGCACTGTTCCCCCACCCATCGTGCTGCCACCACCCGGCACACTTGAACCTCCTCTCTCCGCTCCCTCTTGGTTAGGAAGTTGGCTAACCAGAAAAGCCTGACCAAGACTGGTCAAAAAGTCTGGTCCCCCCACCCTGTTCAAAGCCAAACTTTGTAAGCAAACATTTATTTGTATAAGACATTTTATGTTTAGTATTTACTGCTATTCAATACTCATGATGTTTATCTGTTGGTCCTGCTTTTTGTTTTTTTACCCACCCGACTGTGTCCACTGAACTGGATGACAGCACACTGCTGGCAGAGGCAACTAGGTTGGAGGAGGCACATGTGGCATGTACGTTTGTACTTATTTAAAACAGAAATCTGTGAGTGGTACTAATGATGTTCATTTCTCTTTTTTCTTTTTTTTTTACTTTATTTTTATTTACTTTTCAGAACTTTTCAGAACAAGTTTCCTTTCCAGGGATAATGAAGTAACGTGAAGTGAAATTAAGTGAATTTGCAATTGTTTATTTATTATTTATTGTTCATTTATTATTTATTTGTTTATTTGTTTTTGTTTTTCCTGCATGACAAGTATGTCTTCCAGCTAGCTGGATACACACCTTGTTTGAAGTGGACCAGAGGTGGATATCCAAGGCCCTGTTCAGGTTGACACCACAGGGGAGACCTGAGCTGGACTTTAGCAGGGCGGACAAACTTTGGTGGTATCCTCCACAGGTGTCATTGGAGACCCGTAATTCCTCTTCATTGGAAAATTATTTTGGCCATCCCCTGCTGCTCTGGATGCCACGAAAGCTGACGCAAGTCAAGCTGATCTGTCTGCATCCAAACTGTCACAAAGAACTTCTCACCTCAACTGGCCCGCATCAGAAGATCAGGCAGGTGGTGGCCGTGTGGAAGACGTACTTTGTTGCATCTGAGTACCTGATCTGCCAAAGAAGCAAGCGGAAGGTCATCAGCTGGAGCCATGGTATCGTCTCCCAGCTCAACATTGGCCACAGGGTGCAGTTCCCTTGCATCCTTACATCAAAACTTGCATGTGACGTCTAGGTAGCCAGTTTGATGGGTCAGTGAGGGCTGGGAAACAGCTGCAGACAGATCCAGCAGAAGCTGCAAGAGCATCATGCTGAGGTCTGGTTGCAGAAGACAGTCCAGTACCTAACAGATTTCTAGGGGATTTCCAGTGCTGTCACATTGGGACATATGGTGGGACACTGCTACTTGGGCAGCCAATGTTGGTAATGAGCATGGACAGGGGATTGCATCCATGCTCACAGCCAGCAAAGGTTTTGGTCTCGGGCTGATGATTGAAGGCCTCATCAAGCGATACAGAGTGGCTGGGTTGGCTCCTCCCGAGGGACTATATGTCGACCAAGACTGCTGTGGCAACACTCAGAGGAGGATGTTTGAAGAGTGGGAGCAAATGACCATCCAGTTAGACATATGGCACTTCATGTGGAGGTTTGATGTGGGTTGCACTAATGACAATCACCATTTGTATGCCACTTTCATGAGTCACCTCAGCCACTGTATTTTTATGTGGGACCAGGATGACGTAATGGCCCTGAAGGAGGAGAAGTGTGCAGAGCTAGAGTTGACTGGATACAATCATCTGAGGCTGATGTGCTGGGCTATATCAGCCAAAGTGAGCTAGCCCTGCATTGCAGGAGAACCACCCGCAGGACCGAGGAGACCCAGGCTCTGATTTAGAGCCATATCCAGTCCTTTGATGAGATGCTGGTCATGAAACTCTGGGAGTCCTACTAATCAACTTGGCCCAGACGAGCGAGATCCGGAAGTCCCAGTGGAAGCATGTGGCCTGCATCCAGGATCTTCCAAATCAAAAATGGTGGTTGGGATCCCCAGAAGATTCATGTGGCCAGGACCACAGCCAGTGTTTAATCCCTCCATGTTTACCTTGGTGTTTCCTTCAATGTTGATGGTGTTCATCCACCTTTTCCTCGATGTTTACTCCAATGTTTGAAAACCTAGACTGGCCAGGTAGCAGAGTCAGCAGGAAGAGAGCCTCCAAAGTGGCCTGATGAATGACTCATAGTGTCATATATTATCATCGTCCGATATTGTCCAACATTATTCACAAAAAGTTCACAAAAGTGCACAAATTTAGCGGAGTGGACGAAGGGGCGACTGTATAGGTCCACGCCTTCTCGAGTCCAGGGTGTGTAGAGAGGCTCAAGCATGCGTGGGTTACCTTACCAACATGGATCCTTTAATTTTCCTTCTTGTCTTTATAAAATAAATCTTTTGTCAGCTTCTTTAGTGGGAGGACAAGTGTCTGCTGTTGGAACTGAGAGCTAAGCATCATTTACCGTCGCCTCCGCGTCATTCGCCTTTACCTTCATGTTGTTCACCGTCATATGCTCCAGCTATGCTATGCTCTACAGATTTGGAGCAGTGATTGTTGTTTGCTGATTTAAGTTCTGGTTCTGGCCTGACTTCCAAAACAGGTTCTAGTTTTGAGTTGTTCATCACTGATGCTTTTGCGTCTTTGGTTGGTAATGAGGAGCATATACCAATTAAGCTGTTGTGTGACACAGGTGCTAAACACTAATTTATTTTGAAATCGGTGCTGCCTTTTCACGATTTTTGGCTACCTGGCTGGTAGTGCTGCGTGGGCCGATGTGCTGCCAACTATTGTGATAATTTCCAGGCTGCTGCATGTGGGGAGCTGGATGAGAGTGGTCGGGGATTTCCAGGGGTTTTTCCAGCCTGTGCGGTGACGCATGCACAGAGCCATAATGTGTCCAGACCCACCTGTTTCAGGGTGTATTAAAGGTATAGTGCCTGCAGAACATGTGGTTTCACTGCCTGATCTTCCTCAATGTGTTTCGTGGGAGGAATGGGTGAAGAGCCAAAGGCCTGAGTCATCCCTGTATCCCTGTCTGCTTTGTGGGATGAGGCTTTGCCAGTTGAAAAAATAAGAGACGTTGCTCATGGTTACTGTGTCCAGGGAGATTTGCTGGTGAGAAAGTGGGTGCCCTGTGTTGGAGACTTTGTTGGTGAGGCAATTTTTCAGGTTTTTGTGCCAAGTAACTTCCGTGATGTGGCATTGCAAGCAGCGCTTAATAGTTGTGGACATTTGAGGATAAAGAAAACTTATGACCGTGTCCTGCACTATTTCTTTTGGCCTTGGTTGAAGCGTGTTGTCTTCAAATATGTCAAGACGTGCCTTACATGCCAGCAGGAAACCGAGTCAAGTTGTCAAGCCTGCTCTGCTTTGTCCCAGTCCAGTTGTTAGCCAGCCGTATGATGGCACCGAAGAATTTGGAAGGTGCACAGGCTAGTTTGAAAAAACTGTTAGACCATCTGAGCATCGTCAGTGATTCTGTTGCTTAGGAAGTAAATCTTACTCCTACACTTGTGATTTCTCCTGTTCTTTCAGATCCTGAGGTTCCTGTTGGGAGTTTGAACAGTGAGGAGGATGTTAATGCTCCTGATGTTTCTATCACATGTGGTAGGCTGGAAAGCTCTCACTTAGCTCTGCTGGCCAGGATTTGTGTGTGTGTCACTGGCTGCTAAATCCTCCAACTACTGCTTGATATACAGTATTTGTCCCAACTAGGGTAGGTTAGTCAGCCCCAGTGGGTTAATTTTCTATGCTAACTTTGGGATTTCCATCAGTGCTTGTTTCTGTTTTTTCTCTCTCTCTCTCCCCCTTAATGTGCTTCCAGGATCCAGTTGCTGAGGTGAATCAATACAAAGTTATTGTTTTTCTTTTTTTTTCTTTATTGCAAGTCAACATATGAGAAATAGACAGAGGCCTCGCAAACAAGACAGAACAGTGTTAACATTCACTATTTGCATTAATGGATGAGACAAAGGTAGCACGGAAGCACATGACAAGTACAGAAGCTTAAACCAGGGGTCAGGTCTATTTTGGTGCATTTTGTGTGTGTGTGTAGGCCTGTGCGTGTGTTTGCACGTGTGTGTGAGTAGGGTGGAGATAGTGGTGGGGGTTGTGTTGGGGTTGGCACCTTTATTTTTGTTTTGTTTGTTCATTTTGTTATTTATGTTATTTATGCAATTTATTTCATTATATTTTATTGCACTTTTTAGTTTATTTATGCCTTTATTTATGTTACACTTTATTATTGTTGTTGTTGTTGTTGTTGTTGTTGTAACTATGTTAAAAAATATAAAACAGGTTAGGACGTTTCTGTGTTCTGATTTCTTCTTCATTCTCTTCTTCCTCTTATTGTTTAGTTAAATGATTACAACATCTTCACTCAAATCTACAACTTTTAATGTCTACAAATGGCAGGATTATCTGAACTCAAACTAGATAACAATAATACACATATTTGTCATATTCCTTGTCTTCTTCATCATCACATAAGGTCCTTAGTTTTGCTCTGGATTTTACATAGGCCTACTTCACATTTCTTCACATATTTGTGTGACAATATGAATGTACAGTATAAATAAATAGGATTTCGCGTTTTAACCTTACTTATCATTGTTTATTACAGGTGGAAACAACATAATTATTCATTTTCATAAGGATCTGGATATTTGTATGTCAATATGTAATGTACAGTAGTCATAATATGTTCATAACGAGTTAGGAACGAGTGGGATTCGAGGTTGTATTTCACGCTATTTTTGATGGGCGCAAGCCAGCAGTCTCATAAATCTGAAGGTCGTGAGTTCGAGCCTCCCACGGGGCAAGCTTTTATTATTATTATTATATAATTTGGCGTTTTTGGAAGTTATAGATTTACAGTTTTCTTGTGTTGGCCCGATCTATTTAATCAGTGTTAAAACGTGGTGAAGGCACGGAAGGAAAATATTATACTTGGAATACTTTTTGAGGTTGTTTTCAGGTTGTCATAGCTACGCTAAATTACCTAGCTAGCTGTAATTTATCAACAAAATAACCGTTATGTTGGACAAACCCAGCTAACAGCGAGTTTAATTGGGTGTCTTGGTGGGAGTAACGTCGAGGAGAATCACCCCCTTTTTTTTGTCAAATTAACAAAACAAAAGGTAAGATTAGATACAGTATCAGTACACACATGTATGAGGGGGTTACGTTAAGTTACCCTCTTTAGCTAACAGTTATAAAATAAGTTGTAGCAGATGTTTTGAGATACCATAATCATATTGATAGTGGATGTAATATATTCACAGGAATTGTTCAAGTTTGTATAATTATGAGAGAAGTCTATACATTATATGAATATTAGTAATTAATTTAACCGGGAGCTATTATTAGGCTAAATGACTGCTACGACCCTTAGTGAGCAGGTGGCGCCCATGTTCCACTTTTAAATAGTATTTTCCACTGACTTCACTTCTTCACAGCAATCAGTCAAGTTGAATAGATTTTATTTGCAGGATCAGCTGTTGACAGCTGTATGTGTGAGAGAGATATGATGTCAATAAAAAGGCAAATAAAGAACTTGATGCTTAGTAAAGCGAGCAATCTGTTACTAAGCAACACTTCTTTTTTTTTCTTTGGATTGGTATGAGAATTATTGTGTTGTCAGCTTATTTTAAAATGCAATAAGTTATTATAAACTACTCTATTGTCACCTATGCGTTTTCAAACAGCACGCTTTCGTAATAGTAGTTTGAATTTTGAATGCACAAGTCAATTAAGTAATTGAGCTGAAGTGAGCGAGAGTCAGAGAGAGACACAGAGGGAGGGCGCTGAGCCTGACAGTGGGCTCCAGGCAGTCTCCGGCTGCAGATGAAGTTTTCCATCAGAGTGCACCGTGGGACTTTTTGGAATTCATATTAACCATCCAGACTGTCTCTCTCTCTCTCTTTCTCTCTCTTTCTCTTTGTCCTTCTCTTCTTTCTGACTGAGATGTTGCGATGTTCCGTGCTATCTTACCAAACGTGGACTTGTTTTGGGTGATTTTGTTATATTTAGTTTTTCTGCCGGAGGCTGGCTGTGGATCAGCCGATGCAGACAGCTGTCATGAGGTGAAGACAGCCTACATGATGCGCCAAATAGGCCCGGTGGAGCTGGTGCCAGACAGAGCGGGAACAGGTCAGTGAACCCCCTTGGAAATATCAAATGAATAATTATTAGATTATATGAAGAAGAATAATTACGAAATACCCTACTAACCTCATATCATGAAGGTCCAAATAGTTTAAAAAAAAAGAATTAAATGAAATAGAAAACCAGACACTCTTTCTCCTCCAGAAATGACTAAGATGACAGTAAATAAAACCCATGCACCCCTTCAAATTAATCCTGCTAGTGGGATTTATGACATTTTAAACATTGTTGTGAATTGTTGTGCCCACACAGGGTTTAGACCCTTAGCTTTAGAAATGCAGGGGCCAAATTCCAAATAGAGGGGATCATAACTGTGTCGGGTAGGCCAACACTTCCCGGAGGGAGGCTATTTCTGTTGAAAACGAACATAAACACAGTCTGAAATACTGATATAGATCTCTTGATAGCACACTCGGCTATAAGAGGTGGTGTTAAAGATGCTGTTTTCTAAATGTAAGTGTCACTTGATTTTATGTGCGCAGCCAGGTTCTGAATCGCTGTATGAAATTGCATCCAAAAAAGAAAACACAGAAAGGTGAGACTCATGATTCATTTAGTTGGCAGTGATTGCAGATTTCCCTGGACGGCGAAGAAGATGATACAGATCTTTTCTCATCATTCTGACTTAGAATGAATGGTCTCTTTGTGATTATTATTCAGTTTGTAAAATGCTGAAGAATCAGATGTTTGTCATCTTGGCTAATCAGTAGACAGAAGGCAACTTCTGCCAGATATCAGTAGATAGCTCTCGTATAACTTTCCATCATGGGATTTTGCTTTTGGTCGATGACACTTAGATGTTGTTTTGCAGTTTTTCCAAATAAGACATAAGAAACTGTGATATTTACTATAATGTTACTGTTATTACTGCAGGGTTTCATAGTGTGTTGTATACCGGTGATCGTTATTAATTGTTACGGTAGTGGCTTTAGCGTTTTGCATTAATTCTGGTTATCGTCTTTGCACAATCTTTGCTCAACATCCCTGCACATCAGAGTCTTTTTCTCTGGCCTTCAGTGATCTGGCATGGCCACGGATGAATTAGCTTGAGAAAGGTGTCATTTTAAGCAGGCTGCACAATAGATAATCGGCTGCTTTCTCTCTTGACTGAGACATCCACACAAACACCGCCTTTGGACAAACGCACCACTGCCCGGCCTTGTTATTAGTGTTTCCTTCTCATTGTTAAACTGAAAAAAATGAGGTGGATGTTCTGGAAATGTTGTCAAATTTCACCTGAACTATCCTCTGAAATTAGGTTATGAATAGTTTGAGCTTTAGGTGTTCATTATCGAGCTCGTAAATGGAAACTTTTTAGCACAAAAGCCACTTAAAGAAAATTCTCCGCAGTTTTCAGCCTGGAACGGAGATCAGTTTCTCAATCTCCCCCCTGTATACTGTACGTCCTTCTGTTATAATGTGACTGAAATTCCATTCATACATCACGTGATAACAATGGAGCTAATTCCATGAAAATTGCTTGATGAAAGCCATGAAGGCTGGGAAAATTTCCAGTAAGTGGACATTGTGGGTAAGATTTTTTTTGGGGGGGATCAAACTAGACCTTAATGAATATTTTTGAAACAGAAAAAGAAGTCACACATGTTGCTGAATCATGCTACGTGAGTTAGTTTTAGAGTTTTTTCCAGCCTGAGCTGTGGCCTGGCTGTGCAGCTTCCAAACAACCTGTTGTCCTAATTGCAAACCAGGAATGCAACATACCATTATCAATAAATAGTAACCATCTCAGCTATGTATTCCATTGTCAGCCAGCGCTAATATGAATAGCCCAACGTTGATTGGTCTGTGTTTGTGTGTGTGGTTGTGTATGTGTGTGTCAGGTCAGACGTAGGTGAACGGTCCATTCCTCTCATCCCTCTCTGTCCCTTGATCTCAGTCAGCTGCTTGACAGCTTGGCTTACAGCAGTCTACCAAAGTCAGACCGCTCTACACACACACACACACACACACTTTGGTGTGAGTGGTGAAGTGTCGCCTACTGTGCATGTCATCATGTCGGGTCCCAACAGGCTCATTTTAGAATTATTTTTGTGAAGTCACAAGGCCGTGTGCACGAAATGCTTATGTATACTTGTTGGTTAGTTAGTAATAATATGTCAGAAAAGGGTTTTGATTAACCTCGCAACAACCTTTAGAAACAAATCTGTAGCTGTTATTACCCATTGATGAGCCCAAAGTGAAAAAATTTATCGGTGGAATTCTTTATTTTGCAAAAAATATTTATCATATAAAAAAATGTCAGTTTTTCTATCAATTACGAGGAACTTGGTGGCACTTGTAACGGGTGAGTAAGCCTGAAAAATATTAACCAGTTACAGTTGGTGTAAAGTAGGGCTACAACTAACGATTATTTTCATTATTGGTTAGTCTGTTGATTATTTTACTTAATCAATTTAGTCTTTAAAATATCAGATAATGGTGAAACATGTCAGTCACTGTTTCCCACAGCCCAAGGTGACATCCTCAAATGTCTTCTTTTGTCTCCACCACCAGTCCATAACCCAAAGATATTCCATTTACTATCATAGAAGACTAAAGAAACCAGAAAACATTCACATCAAACCAGAGTTTTAGTATTTTTTCTTAAAAAAATGAAAAAAAAATCTCCAAAAAAAATCACTCTAAAAATGAATCAATCAACAAAATAGTTAGGCTGTTAATTTTCTGTCGATCAACTAGTCAATTAATAGACTAATCGTTGCAGCTCTAGAGTAAAGGTTAATGGAAAACCTAAACAGACCCACTCTCTGTGTTGGGTGAGATTTAACGTCTCTATAACTGTACATAACTAACATTCTTATGTCCTCTCCGTCTCTCAGATGAGTCTCTGCGAGTGTGTGTCCACCCCGGGCCCAGCTGCTGTACCAGTAAGATGGAGGACAGTTACATGGCGGCTGTTCGCAGCGAGACGCAGCAGAAGATGCGATCCTACAGCTTCGAACTCAAGTATCTGATCACTGGACACACCAAGGCCTACCAAGGTGAGGGAGAAACGGAAAAGGTGTTCAGAAAACAATAAATGCTTTATTGAAGAGGAAAGCGTATTGGATAGTTGGAAAAACATTTTGCATTTGCTTAGGAAATTTTAAAATGTGTCCTGTGGAATTAAGGCGTTGATTGAGAACAATCTACAAAGAGGTGTCAGGAGGGCTGATATATATTGTATTGATTTCTTATTTGAGCTAGTGCTGAACTCATCAATTCATTATTAATTAGTCATTTTTAGGCAAATTCTTCAGACTCATATTCTGAAATATAATGATTTGTGCCTTTTCTCTTATATCATTGTAAATTGTAGACTTTTCTGACATTTTGCAGACTAAATTTTTGGTAAAATGATAAATAGGTAAATTGATGATGAAAAATCATCTTTATTTGTTGTCCTAATTTGAGCCCTTTGTTTCAGCTGTACTGATGATTGACACTAATAGCGTCTTTGGGCGATTCAAGAATCTAAATGTGACTTCCACTGCATTGATGATTTTGGTGTTTTAACAGTTCTGTCAAGTGCTTGTAGCCCCCCTGTCATTCTTACTTTGTGTGTTCATCATGAAATAGCTAGTTTGTGTCAGGGTGGTGGTGTGAGGCCAGTTTATTTTGTGAGGCGCCACAGTGGCTAGCCAAACAAACAACTGATGTTCGATTGAGTCTTTGAGAGAGAAAACTCTCAGAGGGAGCAGCGGAAAACTTTGTTACAACTCTCTGCTCTCTTTCTCTGTCTGTCTGTCTCTGTCGCTGCGATAATCAGGTTTTGTTCTTGACCAATGAGAGAGCGAGGGATGGAGAATGTTTACATTCAGTGCATATCCGCAGCAAAGTGTTGTTGCCGTGGGCAACAGCCGGTCTCTAACGGCCTGCTTTGAATAGGAGGAAGAATACTCTGCTTGTCCACTTGTCTCTCAACGCTATTCACCAGTCTGTGTGAGCATGTGTGTGTGTGTGAGATACAGCTTATGTGTGTGCATGAATGTGTGTATGTATGTTTGTGTGTGTGTGTGTAGTGCACACACTATGAGAGGGGTAGAGTTGATGAAACCCGGCAGACAGACATGGCAAACATGTACCTCTCTGTTTCCTTTTTTTTCTGTCTCTCTATCCCTTGTCTGCTACATCTGAATGCACTCAGGCTCAGTTTCAGCTGCTATTTATGCCCCACAGACAGCTAAACCAACCATGGGTAAAATTAATGGAAAACACCCATACACAAAGGAGGGCTGAACAAGGCCAAAACTGCAGCAAGTAGGAGGAGACAAGTTTAGAATATGTTGCACGTACTTGAATTTTATTAAGGTTAAAGCTCCACTAATCTATATGTTTTATGCAAACAATGAATAAAATGACTACGTGTAGTATGAAAGGGGTCACTCATTAAGAATTGTCAACCAAACCCATAGATGTACATGAGCTTTTTAGCCTCTTGTAGCTTTTTGTTTGTTTTTTTAAAAAAAATCTCTTATAAATTGACTATACACTACCTGCCCTGCACGAAACAGCAGACAGTCGAGGTTAGCAATTAGCTTATAAGGAAAGTGGAGCATTTAGCTGCTAAATAACAACATATTTTTCTTAGGAGAGAACAAAACAGAGCTCAATAAAGCGTGATCATTAGACTTACATTCATCAGGTGGCCAGGAACACACCTCCAAATGAAAGTTAATGTTGTTCTGTGTCTGCTGGATGTGTAAATAAAGACAAAGCTCATTAATTTACCGCATTAACCATAACAACTTTAAGGTGATATAATATGTCAGGTTTTTAATACAGTTAATACAGCTTTAAACCACAGAATTTCTTTACTCTTTAATGAATGAAATGAATTTTGAATGACCCTGTTGTTCTTCAACAGCTGAGCTGAATCTCAAAGGATCCCCTCTCCTAAGCACACTGATTATAACCCACTAGAGTAACTGAGACATGCCCAGAGCGGTTGTAGTCAGGCTCTATTTACACCCTGTGGATTACTTTGGTGTATGTGTGTGTATGTGTGTCCGCGGGCTTGCGTGTGTTTCTCCTGGCACGGTTAAAGACCCCTGTGCCCTCTCCTCCACGTTGCAGCTGTCATCCAATCACAGAGGCTGAAGAGATAATCACATGACCCCGGAGTAGTCTTTGCCATGTCACTCAATGCTGTTTGTATTTGAGTGGCTACTGCCAGGACATGGGTATGCAAACACATAAAAGTGAGACGCTCTCACTCAGTACTTCAGGCGAGTGAGCCTGCCTCTGCTGCTTACAGGTTGTTTTTGTTTTTTTTTGATGCATCTAGTGTTGCTTCATTTAATTTTATCTCATCTACTCAGGTTAAAATGGGTATGAATGTACAGAATCAAAACAAAAACTCATGTTGTTGCTGTATAAACTCCACAGAAGATCTTTCACAAGAGGCATGTGCATGCTTTTGTATACCCCATCTGCTAAAATGTTGCTTATGTAATCATATTTATCTAGTACATTTGTGAGTTATTTAATAAGTAGCCTAATAAATTGCTGTCACTTGGAGAGTCAGGTGGCTGCAGCTGTGATAGTGAAATCCAAAGCTATTCGGGCACACACACACATATACACATGCAAACGTGTGTTGACTGACAGAGTGACTCGCTGAAAGTCACAGATAAATAGGTTTCTCTCACCCAGTTGTCTGTGTGTGTGTCAGGATGCCACCAGATTGACATCACCCTTTATAGTTGGCAGGTTTCAAACATAGACACACACACACACACACACACACACACCAACAGGCATACGGTCCACTTTATTAGACCCTGTTGGACACAGGAAACACAGTGGATCATGAGATTTGGCCTCTCATTATCACCTGACTATAGATAACAGGGTAGTGAAAATGAGCTCCAGGATGAATTAAGTTGTGAGCTATTCTGGCTCGTAAGCAGCAGGATAAAGTCAGTTCAAGGTTAGTGAGACACACATGTAACAAGGAAAACTAATATATGGAAATGCTGCATTTTATATATGTGTATGACATACAGTAAGTGTGTCAGTTATGCTGCAATTCAAAATTGAAAAATATGGATACACTGTTTATGACATACATAATACACTGTATATTTGCTGCATGTACAGTTTATTCAGAGAGACTATATACGTTTGCTTCATATATGACCATATATGTAACATATGTCAGAGGTTCCTGCAGACCAGTACCGGGCCTTTGAACATTTGCCGCCGGGCAATGATTCAGTAAAAAAATCTGAAAAATAATTAGAGGATATTTTTGCTGTAATTACATTGAATTTGGCACAGTCTGTGCTGCATTTTTCCTCATCACTCCCTGTCATGCCTCCAACAACAATATACTGCTGTCTAATTAAAGTAGGTTATCATTAAGTGAGGTAACCATTCTGTCATCACGACCTTTCAGCATTCAGTAATAGTATGTGAAGTCTGTGTGAGGCCGTAATCTGAGTGCTGCTGAGAGTCTGTCTGTATTTTTTAGTAACCACAAGGAAATACAGAGGAAATAATCTTTTGGTTTCTATTAGGTTTTTATGCTTGCCCACTTTCTTCCTGCGTCTCTCTCTCTCACTCTCTTTCTGTGTCTCTGTCTTACTGTCAGTCATGTTATTACTCGGCACTGAGACTTATTTGTGTGTAGGGAGGATAAATAGAGAGAGATCATGCCTGAGCCACAATTTACAGGATTTGTGAACAGTCTGATGATAGACTTCTTGGTCTGTCTGTACTGACGGGGTGTGGAGAACGATTACGATCAAGGTCACTTAATTAACACTAATCCTTGTACTTTGTGCTAATTAGCAAATGTTTGCAAGCTCACAAACTATCAATCAATCAATCATGGTGAAGATGGTAAACATCATACCTGCTTAACATCAGCATGTTGGCATCGTTGTTGAGATGTTAGCACGCTGACATTTTGCTCAAAACACCAGTGCGCCAAAGTACAGCTTCACAGAACTGCTAGTGTGGTTGTACACTCTTCTATGTACTGAGAATAATTCAGACAAGAAACGTAAAAACTAAAATTCAATATGCAAGACCCCGATTTTCCAAATGGATGATTTTGGATTAGCCAAGCATAAACCCAGGGGAACGTGATACTAAGGTAGCTAACTTTGTGAACAGTGATTTAGTTAATAAACAGTTTAGTTATGGTTATTATGGATGTTTAGCACTAGTGTACATGGTACAATATCGAGTATATAATTTTTTTTTCTTTCTCTTTCTCTCTTCTTTCTCTCTACAGAGACGTTTGAGTCGCTTGTGTCTTTCACATCTAATCTGACCAGCACCCTGTTCGACAGCGCCTACTCCAGTCTGGCATCAGAGTGTCGCCCCCTTGTGCTTCAGCTGTTCAGCGACATCAAATGCCATCTTTCTGGAGACTCTGATTCCTCATTGGACAACACTGTACGTCGTTTCTACAATGATCTCTTCCCATTGGTCTACCGCCGCCTTCTCAACCCTGGGATCGGCCACACGTCACCTCAATCCTATTCCTCCCCCTCCGCTAATCACGACGACTGTTTGCGGATGACGCGGCAGGATGTCAGTCCCTTCGGACCCCATCCCCGCCTCCTGGTCAGCAGCCTGTCCCGTGCGCTCGGGGCGGGCCGAGCACTGAGCCGACTGCTCAGACTGGCTGGAGAGGTTGTGAATGCGACAGAGAAGGCGTCGTTATCCAGGGAGTGTGGGCGGGGGTTAGTGAGGATGCAGTACTGTTCCCACTGCAGAGGGCTGACACTGATACGGCCCTGTACCGGATTGTGTGTTAACATTATGAGAGGATGTCTGGTAAGTCTTTGAATATTTGTTTATTACTGTTTGGATGTGTGCATCTTTTTTAATATGTTTGGATTATAATGATGTTGTCCGTACTGATTCCGATAAACTACAGTATTGGATTCTGTATACTTTTCATTGGAAGATGTCTAGCAAGTGTGCGTGTAGAAACTTTATATATAAAGGAATAGTTCAAATGTTTGCTTTCTTATCGAGAGCAAGAGGAGTAGATCGATACTGCTAGAAGCCGGAGGTGATTAGCTTAGCTTAGCATAAAGACTGGAAGCAGAGGGAAACAGCTAGCCTGGTTCTGTCCAAAGTAAAACAAATTCAACTAATAGCAGGTCCAAATTTTATAACTTAAAATATTGTATCTCATTTGTTTCATCTGCACACAAACAGAAATGTTTCAAACTTCAACTTGTGGTTTTACTGGGAGTTTGCTGTAACTGTTTCTTGGCATCGCCTTGTGGTTTCCAGGCAACCAGCAGAGATGCTGCACAGACATACTGGGCAGATTGATAAACTGTTGTTTGTCAAAAAATAGTTACAGCACTTAATTCCTGATACAAGCCAAAAAAATTAATTGAATATAATTTTAAATAAAAATCTTATTAACCAAGATACAGTATGTTAGTTACAGGTGTTGAGCGGTGGATATATGAATTTAGAGAGAGCCAGGTTAGCTGTTTCCCTCTGCTTTCAGTCTAAGGTGATTGCCTCCTGATTCCAGCTTAATGTTGAACTAGCAGACATGATATTGATATTGATCTTCCCTTTTGGCAAGGAGGCAAATAAGCATGCTCATAATTTAAACCTCCTGTCACTTCAAAAGTAAATATGTTTAGAGATCTCACTGCAATAGCGTTTTGCTCTTCTAAATTACTTGTAATCTCCTTCCAGATTTAGTGTTTGGAAATGAGTAAAAGTTCATCTAACGAATTTCTTTTAACATTGTGTGTGTGTGTGTGTGTGTGTGTGTGTGTGTGTGTGTGTGTGTGTACTGTAGCTGACACTATTTTAGATGCATCACAGGCTTCAGAGTATTTGTCTCCCTCTGTCTGGGAAGAAGCAAGTAACAAAGTTGTAGTAATGCTTCCATTGCTTGCACTGCTGAATCAGTCATTCATAGCATTATAACTCCTATAAATTATTTCCACATTAATTTTGCGGCTGACAACTAACATGAGAATTGCCAAGAGAATTGGCAGCGTCTTCACTGCATTTTACTGGACTGCTTCGAAACTTGCTGGACAGCTTTAACGGCGCCCACAACAGAAAGACTTCTTTATAGCACAAAACTGGAAAATGCCACTGCTCATCCTGCTTGAGAGTTTCTTGGAAGCGAAGAAAGTGTGATGCAACTAAAAAACAACTCCCATTATGTTTATCCTCTTCAGTAAAGCGAATGAGAAAAGAAAAACACATACAGCGAAGCCAAAGAGAGCCAGGAGGACAAGTACAGTAGCAGCAGCCTCTCTGTAACAGGAAGCAAATGAAATGCGGTCCTCATTTTTACAAATACTATCTCTGTTACAGGGATATCACACTACTGTTGTCATGAGATAGATGCTTAATATGTCTTATTTCCATCCACCTATTAATTTGTTTTTCTAAGGAAAGCACAATCACAATCAGTCTTTCATTGACTTTCTTCAAAACGTGACATTAAAACCTGTACTTGCTCTTGTCCTCAACTTCCCTTTCCTTTTCCTTATTTCATCGACGGTCACCCCCTGCACATTTTTCTCTCCCTCCAATCCTCCGATCCATTTCTCATTTTCTTCTGTCCATTCTTTGATTTAGGTTGGTGTATCAGAACTTGGCGCCCCTTGGGAGAGTTTGGTGGTATTGCTTCAACGGTTATCCGCTACTTTAGCAACCAGCAGCAACCACAACAGCATGGAGCTCGCTCTGTTGGCGGTCCGAAACCATGTGAATGACGCCATACTGCACGCTCAGCTGCACGGGCCACGCATCACTGCCACAGTAAGGAGAGGGGATGAAAGGATGGTGGGGAAGATGGACTGCAGACAGGGCAGATGTGTGAAGAGATGTATGGTATTATTGTGGAGAAAATCTATAGAAGTTGTTTGTTATACACTACATAAATGAAGGTTTGCAGTTTTGGAGTTGATTCCAGTCCCCTAAACATTATGAAAACGGTTTAAATGGTCAATTAACTAAATACACCAGTGTTCAAAATTAAATTAGGATCAGTAACAGATTGTTAAACCATCCTTACTCATATACCCCAATAATAAAGTCATTTGAATTTTGGACACAGACTGAGGAAGGCCGTGGGTTTCTTTCAGCTTGGCAGTTGGATCTCCTCACAAAAGCCTTGTACCTAGATGGTCTAAAAACAGACTCATTCTTTAGAGAATCTGGGGTTCCCCTCAGTCTGTGTGTGTGTGCGTTAATGTGTATGTATGTGAGTGTGAATACAGATCCAGCGCCAGACAAAGGCTCTGGTTGGCGGGACAACCAATACCCAGAATGCAGCTTGGTTCTGAGTGATGAGAAAGTTTCTGTGGCTAATCTCTGGACAAACAGACGACACACAAACACATGCATGCATGCACACACTGTTGGAGGAAGAAATAGAGTAGCCGTCCAACCTTTGAGAGAACACTGTGGACTTAGTAGAGTAGATTCCTGAGAAGTAAACAAACACACACAAGCATAATCGCACTGATAATTGCGGCTAATAAGAACATACCACTTCATTAAATGTTTGATCAAGCTTTTCATTCATCAGACATACCACCGAAAGCTAACATTGAACCCTTTGACAGTTTGTATGTGCTATGTGCAGCATTTCAGGGGAAGCAGATAATTACAACACACCTTTTGATATAGCAGTAATTTCTGTAAACAAATAAGATCACTGTGGAGAAAACCTAAAGCTACTGGCCTCTGTTATGGATTTTGTGTTGTGCTCCACTGTGTTGGGTGGTTTTGAGGGTAATTTGGCCTCTTTGGCCGCATTACATACATCATACATTGCATACAGCACAAAAAAGAAATTGTTTTTACTTTGCAGATAGTACACAACACAAATCCAGTTTCATCATTCTACCTGCATAGTTTGAACTTCATGGTAGTTTAGATTGAAATGCATTTATGTTATGTGAACTAATCAGACTTTTTGTGTCATTTTATGAAATACTAAATACTCAGTTTAGTGCTATGTGTATGAAAATGATGATCCAGGTAGTATATCTAAAAGGAACAAGCCAGAGAGTCTAGTTGCCTTTGGCTTGCCAGATCAGTGATCACAACAACCAATGAACTTCCAGCTATAAAAGGCTGACCCGACAGGATTCACCTCCCAACAGCCTGAGTCAGTTGCAAAACTCAGGGAAGTTGAGATAGCTGAAGGATTAAACATCAAGCTTCTGCTACCCCAAGTTATATACATCATCCACGTTTATATATTTAATAGTGTCAAATAACATCCATCTTAAAATCAGTTAAAATTAGCACATTTTCAACATGATGAGTGGTCACCATGAAGGGGTATTGAGCTCATCTGATAGGACAGTAGGGGTATTTCAGAACAAACCAAAAGCAGGAACATCATCAGCCCTCCAGTCACTACCCTCCACTCTGTCTTCTCCTCAGGTAGAGAAGGTGTGCGGACCCCAGGCTGCTGGTCCCATGATGATGAGTACACATCCCACCACCTCGCATGTTCCAACATCTGTGACATCAGCAACCTCAGAGAGGTCAATCGTGACTTCACCACCCTCAGCGGGCCCTGCTGCACATCAGCTCCTGCAGCCGCAATCCCGGAGGTGAGTCACATACATGTGTGTAAAGTATGTTCTTGACAAAGGTGAGAATATTTGGGGAAAGTTAGGGTTAGTATTGAGCCACAGTAGGTGGATGATATCAGTGAACAGGGAGATTGACTAGAGGTTCTTTTGACCTTCAGTCTTAGCAGAAGAAAATTAAATTAAGCATTTTCTGTGTTTTTGTGTCTGTGTTTGTACATAAATGTTTGTATCCCACCAGGTCCTTCCCTCTGAAAGGTTCCAGAGGCGACAAGAGTCGCAGCCTGAAAAAACTGTCAAGGTAAATTCATCTCCATGAATCATCAAATGAGTATTAAGTATTGAAATTACAGAAATCTAATCATGTTATCATGTGCTCATGGTTTTTACAATGGTGATTTACTCTACTGTGTTTGTTCATTAGCCCTAAAAAGAAAACACAGTGTTGTTAACACCAGAGTTCTTTTTTCCTGGACTGGTTATATATTGAACAATCTTTGGAAACATCTGTGAAAATTAGTCAATGCAAATGATGATAGTTCATGATAGTTGAATAATTTAATTGAACACTGAATAATACAGTTTTAATTGTCATTCTTCCTGAAGAATATAGTCATTGACTAAAAGTGACTGAGAAAACAAAACCAAGGATGTTTTTCTGTCTCTCTTTCAGGGAGTTTGAGGGCTCCATCCAGCGGTACCAGTGGTTTTTCTCAGAGCTACCAGAGATGCTTTGTGAAAGTGAGATGGAGGTTGAGCAGCACACATGTTGGAGTGGCCAAGACGTCGTAGAGAGGTGTGTGTATTTTGCATTACATGCATTACTTAATCATAGATGTAGAGCAGTACCCCTGACACAGTATGTGGTTCTGGATGGACGCGATTGAATCAACTGTTTCTGTCATAATGCTTATAAAGTTCCACATTGGATGAATGCCGAAAATGCAACACCAACAGATGGAATGTAATTTTTGTTAGTAACAGTTAACCTGTCGTCATTTTTTTTATCTCAGACCCAGTGCACTGGGATACAGAGCTAAAACAACATAACAAGTTTACTTTAAATACTGCACTACTGTAAATGCATGTACAAGAGAGAGAATGACATGAAAATATCAGCTTTGGACTCTGAAAAAGGTTGGTCAGGCTCAAGTTGAAATTTCAGCTCCTGTGCAGCACTTAAAGGTGCAGTATGTAGAATTTAGGGGCATATAGCAGTGAGGTTGCAGATTGCTACAAACTGAATACCCACCCCCCCTTCCAAGCATGTAGGAGAAACTATGGTGGCCTCGAAACTTGCGAAAAATGCGAAAAGCCCTCTCTAGAGCCAGTGTTAGGTCTGTCCGTTTTGAGCTACTGTAGAAACATAGCGGTGCAACATGGTGGGCTCGTGCAAGACAACCCGCTCCCTGTGTAGATATAAAGGCTCATTCTAAGGTAACAAAAAGACAACAATTCTTATTTTCAGGTGATTATACACTAATGAAAACATACTTATAAATATTATATTGCATTTCTGCCAAGTCCATTCCACAAGATGCCACTAAATTCTACACACTGCACCTTTAAGAGGCCATGTAAAATCCAAGTTGGTGCATTGTTCATTCCTCGCTCACTGACTGGAGTGTTGCTCATTAGCATTGCTCTCTGTACTGCCACTGTTGCCCCGACGCTGCAGTATATTGCAGCAATGTTGATGTACAGTAGGAGGTACAGTATATATTTCCAATATACTGTAGCACCCAGCCACCATTCTGTGCTAAATGACAATCCAGTAGGTGTGTGAGAAAGATGTTAACATGCTTTCATGACTTTTACATCAACTCAACTGCGCTTCATTGGTCAAATCAAGTTTTCGTTACTTTAGATAAATCTGACATCAATGTGAAAATTGCCACTGAGAAGTTCACCATCCTTTCAGTGGGTTTGTATTGTTCGTATTTATCTGAAAAGGAGCTTTATGAGGATTAAACATGTGCTTCACTCAGATAGTCATCCATGCATCCATGTAGTCTGATAATCATCGGAGCCAGATTGTCAAGTTTAAAAGCTCTTAAGAACTAGAAGACTGTTGAGTTCCACTAGCTGACAAAAGAGTGAAAAAAGACAGGAATAGAGAAGTATAATTACATATACAAGAAATTAATTATATCATTTACATATATTCCAACAAAATGAAGCACATTATTAGAGTGTCCTTATTAAAATGTGCCATTTTTAGTCAGTATGATTTTTACAATTAAAAAGGGGACAAAATTATGCAAAATTCAGCATATGAGAATAATGAGTGTGCCTGGACGTGTGTGTGCGTGTGTGTGTGTGTGTGTGTTAGTGTGTGTGTGGCTCCTAATAGTTGGCCAGGGTGGGGAGGGGGGGGGGGTGACAGGGTTGTGAAGGTTAGAGAGTTCATTTCCAGAGTCTTTCTCATGGTGATTACATTGGCAGCTTTAACTGGTAACAAGACAAATGGGCAAACACACGTGCATGTACCAACACACACACACACACACACACACACATACACAAATTCACATGCACTCACATAAACACAGTCCAACACACACAATACTAACATGAACCCTTCAATCCACACTGAATATGGAATTATTGTATTCATCTGGCATCTAACTGCTCATAGCCCTGTCCCAAAACACACAGACATTCTGCACACATGACATTTATTGCCGTCCTGGCTGAACGCCCCCCCCCCCCCCTCTGTTGCTCTTCCTGAGGTTTCTTCCATTTTTTTCTCAGTTCAAATGTTTTGGGGGGAGTTTTTACTTATCCAAATCGAGGGTCTAAGGGTAGAGGGTATGGTATGTTGAACAGATTGTAAAGCCCCTTGAGGCAAATTGTGATTTGTGATGTTGGGTTACAAATAAAATTGACTTTACTTGACACACACACACGCACACACACACACACACACATACACATGCACACACACACACACACATTATGTTCTGTTCATCTCAGTAGGGAATGGTTTGCTGTGATGGAGAAAGTTTTCCATTAATGGTCTATCAACCATATGAAACAGGCCATGAAGCCTTGCAAGGACATCCTACACAAACACACACACACTGACTCACACACACACACACACACACACACACACACACACAGACTCACATTGCTTTATCACCATCAGCGCTGACATGAAGGCCAGTAAACCTTTATTTAATTAATAGGACTGCCATTTCTGTGCCTCTGCTATTTTAAGAAAACTATAGCAGGACCTCCTTTAGATCAATTATTTCCTTCATGTATGCTGTAAAGGACACATTTTTAATAAGTATTTATATTTATTATAACATGCATGTAACACTCAGAAATATATGTTCTAATACAAACAAATATTATAATGTTGGGACATGTGACATCATTGATGAAGTAGGAAAACAGGAGGGATGTTTTGGTTTTTTTTTAAATATTTATTCAATTTCATTGACGATATGTCCATACTGGATTCACAAACCCCCAAGTGAATCATGTTTCAAGTGTTTTAGGTGCAGTAGTGATAACTCTGATCATCAAAAACATTACATAATTGTGATTCAAGAGGTGGAAAATATGAATAACACAGTAGGGATGCTACTGACACACATGAATACTTGTATCAAACAAAAGAGGGTTTTTTTATAATATAGAGAAGAAAACTGCAGTTTAGCTAACATATCAGGTGCCAAAGCAGTTTCTTACAAAAAAAAAAGCATATTGGATAAAATAGCTTTGGTATGTAAGTACAGACTGGTGTTTCAAAGCAGTAGGTCAGTTGTTTTAATCAATCAATTGTTTTGAATTGTTGTGATCAATTTGAAAACTGTTTTTGGTCATCAAGTCTGACTTAATGGTTGCTGAATGCAGGTTAAAGAGTGAACAATGTGTCACTGGTCTCATTTGATAAGATCCTCATGATAAAAGTTTCCCAATGATCGTCCCTAACAAATGACCTGCTCTTACCTTCTCACCTTTCTTCTAACAACTAAGCCACATCTCATCTGATAATACTGCACGGGATAAATCCTGTAAGATGCATCTAAAACAATTATTTTTAATTATTTGTCTTTAACTGAAATAGGTAATACAATTACAATTTCGTTTACCTTTTAAATTCAAGCCATTTTAGCCCAGTGCATAATTAATCAGTTTGGAAAAACCTATCCTGAATCAGAAATCCATAGTCCTTTTTCATTTAGTCTGTGACAGGTCAGTGAGGTGAGATTTGTGAACAAGACAAGAAGTAAAATATTCAGTAATCCTGACTGTCATCATCTGTCAAGTTTGTTGCAGGCTAAAGTTTTGCTTAGAGGGCTAGTGGCCTGTGTTGGAGAGCAGCCAGCCTGTGCCTCTCTGACCTCTTTACATCTTCTTCTCTCTTCCATCCATCCATCCACCCATTCATTCATTTATTCAGCCATCCATTCATCTCCCCATCCTTCTATTCAGACCTCCATTCATCTCCTCCGCCCTCTGACCCACTTCACTTACAAATGTCTGTGTTTTGTGAGTGTGTGTAGTGAGAGAAAGTGCGAGAAACGGCAGACAGACAGATTGATGTGAAAGTCTGAGAGGGGATGAGAGAGGAGAGCAGATTATTAGCTTGTCTATTTTCAAGGTTACGAGCTAGAATAAAGATGAGGATAGTTACACCCATGTCTAGGGGAATAAGAGTCACAACACAGGAGGTGTGGGAGTCATTTCCCCCGCAGTCCTCAAATCAAGCCTCGCAACAATGTAGTTGAAGCATTTTATTATTATTTTTATATTTTATGCTTAATGGCATCTTAAATAGGATCTTGCAGAAATATATGAATAGGGTAAACTCAGGCGAAAACAACAAATTAAAGAAACATTTCAAAAATTTACCAAACTAGTCTACATTAAATGCAAGCCAAATAAACATTTCTTCCTGCATACAAATAAACAGGAGAAAATGTTTACAGAAGAAAAAGGCAGTCCACCCATTTGAAGAGAGCAGACACACTATAAAAATACAAGCTGTTTACAACACATATCTTACATAACAAAGTGTCAAAATACATGTATGTACAATAAGTATCCTAAAAAACTTGCTCTCAGCTCAGCTGCATATACACATTGAGGCAACGGCAGAGCCCGACTGGCAGTAGAGACTGTGCTCCGATCGCTCCCGGCCAATCCACCTACACACACATGCTTAAATATACAGAGACAGCAATGGGTCATCACAAAGTACACAATCAGATAAAGTTGTTAGGACAACACCCTTCAAAATTACTTGACGTGGGAGTTACAATGCTTTTATTTACCTCGCAGCAAAATAAAAAACCATATATAGTCAAATAAGCCCATATTTGAGTTAAACTGATTAAAGGCTATGGATGGCGATTTTCATGTGCAGAGTCAATAAAATATATATGTATATTATTTCTTATTGTAAGTAGAATCAATTCATTGTTGGTTTGGCTCTGCACATGAGATTTGTTGACCATAAGAAAAATGTAGAAAATTGCCAGCTATATCCTTTAAAGGATCAGTGCAAGACATATGACTGGAAGAAGGATAGTACTGGAAGTAGGATAGTTCAACACACTACAAATAACCAATAAGTACATTAGCCAAACCTCACCATCTTTACCACCGTATGTGTTTTCCATCACATCACATACAAAACAGTGAAAAAGAAACTGTAAATGTAATTCGATACATCTGCTCTACATAAAACATACAAAGACATTTAGATTGTATCATGACATTTAAAGTCGCAGCTGCACTGAGCAGCTTCCTAACCATCCTTCCTCTCTTAATGTCACATGGCTAATTTACATCTGCCATTTTCTTCCTCTATGAATGTTTCTTCATTAAAAGCAGGTTGGCGTACAGATAAATACCAAACAGATACAATACAGTGTGTTATATGTAGTTGAATGTTGATAATGGCCTCCAAACGAGACGACACAAATACAACAGTGTGATAATGTATTCATAGTGCTTGACTGTACTGGAATATTCATGATTGTTAAAGTTTTAAGGCGTGTGTTTTGCAGCTGTACAGACTGATTAAACTGAACTCTTTATGTAGCCAATTAGAAGTGTAATAGCTGATTGCCTCCAGAAGAGGGAAGCATCTTATCACGACCCCACGTAAAAAGATATTAACTCTGCTTCCACCACTGTAGACATGCCACACCCGATGTTTTGAAGTGTTTTGTGTATTAATGCATTAAAATCTGTTTTACATGAGCCATTACTGCTTCACAGAATCGGGGAAATGGTGTCAAAAGCAGAGAAAGAATTATCTGGAGGGGGTGAGGAGGACTGTAGAGGATAGAGAAAGTGAGACTAAGTGCAATTTTATCAAACCCAGCCAAACCACAGCATATCATTTCCATATCTGACACAAGAGGTACAGGTATAAGCCTCAGGTGTCAGTGTAGTGTGTGTGTGTGTTTGTGTGTGTGTGTGAGAGAGAGAGAGAGACACAGCTATGTAAATGACTCATTGGAATGCAGCTACATTTACAATTGAGGTTGTGACTCTCATAATTACACTTCTCCCTCAGATCAGATCGCTATCTAAGGTAATTTAATTTTCACTGTGTTTGTACGAGTGTGCCTGTGTGTGAGCGTGCACATGTTTGCGTGCACAGTACAGCCGCTTTAAATGTTTGCTGCAGGGATGAGACAGAAGAATGGATCTCTGTCTGTGTTACCGTTAGCAACCCTGCAGTAACCGAGGGCAACAGCGGAGCACCATTGTCGTTATGGTGCCGGTGAATTATGTCTGTCGTTCAACCAGATCTTATTAAGTGTCACTCACAGTCACACCTCTGTTTGCCATCTGCAGGACCAGCCCCCAACCCCTGAAAAATTAAATAGATAAATAAATACATGTGCAGTGATGGTTCTAAGGATACAAACATGCTTTTTGTTGATTAAAGTATTTACTAAAACAAATCTAATTGCAATTGCAATGTATGACTAAAACGAGTCATATCAAAGTCAACAAAAAACACAAGAAAGGCATGCAAAACTCACACAAGGGAATCATAAATAGACCATAGAGAACTTAAGTATGAATATGATTTAAATGGAACTGTAAATAGAACAGAAATTTGTAGATTGTTTGGAAACATACAAAGTATATGTGCAAAAGATCAATGAATAATATCCAACATGAATACAAATACAGCTTCAAAATGTGTAGATTCTTTTGAAATAAATACATGACTAATAAGTAAAACCTTTCATATGACATAATTTAAAACCAAAACATATCAAGGACACCAGTGTATTCTATAGGGATGCTGGGAGAATGTTAACCGCAGCTCGTTCCAGTGCATATTAAAATTGGTTTGTTACATCATCATCAATGCTCTAGCATGTTCTGACTGTGATGATCATTCACTGATGAACACTTTTTTTTTCTGGGCGCAATTTTGGCGGCCGCCTATGTTGCCTATTGGAAGCGGAAATCTGTCCCACACTTTCTGCTACATTATCACCTGGTGTCAAACAGACAGAGCGACCCGACAGTCTGTAATCTGGCCAATAGCTCATTCAGAGCAATGATAGCTTCCAGTACATTCAGCAAGACAGCAGGTACCAAATGGCTATTACAAGTAACTGTTTTGATCCTGGTTGGTTAATCTTCATTCGGGCAAAATGTTTTGAAGTGAAATGTTTTTTGAGGGAGTGTGCGTGTGTTACTCTTTTCCTATTGGTGCTTTTTTTAATAGCCTTGCACCTACATGATGTGCTTATAATTGCACCCCTTCAATTACAAGTAACTGAGCAGAAATGATTTGACCTCAGTAATCTTTGCATAGAATACCCATGTCTATCAACCCTGCCATGTGTGATTTCTTTGTATAAAAACATGCCAAATTAATGAGAGAGGCAAAAGATCTGATGTGAGTGAGTCTAATCAATGACACTGACATTCACTACATTTCTGCTTGAACTTTCATGTTAATTGCACTTACTGAATACTGAAAGGCAGTCAAATTAAAACAAACAAAGCCACCCCCTTTTCATCTCCAGTCTCAGTATATCTGATGGCTGTTTAGCATTAAGTCAGAATGATATCTCTTCACCTCCCAGCAGACATGTTACTGCCGCTGGCAGTGTGTTTAAGGAATGTCTCCTGTTACAGAGCTGATAAGTGAGAACAATGTGGATCCTTATCTTTTCATTCTATTGCACTAATCCTGACAGAGCGTAGTACATAAATAATTGATCTTTCCATTATATATTACAAAGTCAAAATCATGGAAATTGGCTCATGTGGCCCTGATAATTATTGTCAAAATTTCAGGTTGTCCTTCCTGTCACTTATCCGGGAGTGGTTAATCAATAGCTGAAGGCATTCCCTTTGCAGCACTCTTCATCAGTTTGCTTTTAGACCTCCATGTCAGTTGTTAACCTTTGTTTTTTATGATTTAGTCAGTAGTTTAGACAATAAAAAATGTTGTCCCTGTTTGTTCATACATTTATTAAATGCCTTTCACACAGTTGATTTATTACAAGGTTTATTCTCTATTGTCTTCAGGTGGGATGCTCCAAATAATTGAATTCATTGCACCGAATTTAATAAAACTCAACATGAGTCTCTAAGAACTGAGCTGAACAATTGCCTGTGGTATGAATTACTTCTTACATAGCCAGAGGCTTCCTGTAGTGCCCACCAGCATTTAGCTTGAATCTGGAAAACAGGGAATGTGAAGGTTCCTCTGATACACAGAGCCTTGGTCCTCTCTTCCTATATAGCCACCAACTGGTTCTGTGGCTTTTTAATTAGTTTACTGGTTACATTGATAGCCCTCACCAGTGTGCTCCTGTTTTTACTATTCAGGTCACCATACCATGATACTGCACAACAGAGCACTTTGAGACCACTTGTAAAATTTGCTACCTTACAACAAAACTATTATGTTGTTTGAGCCGATGAACTTTGTATATTCCTACTACTCCTACTACTAAGTTGTTTACAGTTTCCACTTACAGATCATTGATTATGATGGGCTGAGTGGAAAAGTCTTGTTTAGAGCAAAGAATCAATTATTATGTTTTGCTGGAGTTAAGCCTGAGGGCACTTTGCCTCATACAAAAGGCCAATAAAGGCCAGGTCAACAGTTTATTTGTATAAACCATGGCTTTTGTTGTGTATTATAATTTCATTGGTATATACAGAAGATAAAACAGTAGATAAAATGTTGCCCTGAGGAGCTCCTGTGTTAATTATGACACAGCACAAACCTTTTTGTGTAGATTCTCTGTGGGCATTGCTTATCCATAATATGAAACCAGTGGTAACTTCAAAATCATGTAGTTTCTGCAATAAAATATGCGTGGTAGAAGTATTAAAAGTTTAACTAAAATATATACATATATTTACATGCTTTCCTGTTTTTTTAAAATGTTGTCTTTTCCATCCTTGGCTGTCAAATACATCTTTATGCGGATGATACTGTTTTATACAGTGTAGCTTATTGCTCTCAATTAGCTACAAAGAAATGACAACTCTTCTTCAATGCACAATAAGATTCAGAGATTTGTATTGCAGTAGTTTGCATGTCTCCTCTGGATTTTTTTGTCTCTTTTCTGTTTTCATTGTTCTGCTCTGTTTCAACTGTAAACTGGGTGTTGCAGTAAAAGAGCAAGCATGCTCAGCCAACCTTGTATAAATAAAGGTCAAATCAATTACCTGTCACTCTTGGCTGCATTGCTATTAAAGAAGAAGAGCACACTCATGACTTAAAGACGAAGATAAAGGAAAACATGATATTTACCAGAATATTTGTGAGATGTTGACAATCGTGCGTCTGTAACGGATTCACTGGATGTGCGGTGTTGACACTGATCCCTAAAATCTTTGCTGGAGTCAACCTGGTTCTGTTATATTTTCGTTTATTAAACATTATTTTTTTGTTTGTCTCTTGTCTGTTTTCATTGCTCTGTTCTGTTTCAACTGTAAACGGGTGTTGCAGTAAAAGAGCAAACATGCTCAGCCAACCTTGAATAGATAAAGGTCAAATCAATTACCTGTCACTCTTGACTGCATTGTTATTAAAGAAAAGCACACTCATGACTTTAAGAAGAAGATAAAGGAAAACATGATATCTACCAGAATATTTAATAGCTGTTGACAACTGTGCATCTGTAACAGACTCATTGGATGTTCCGTGTTGACACTGATCCCTAAAATCTTTACTGGAGTCTGAGGAATCTTGGGATTTCCCCCTGGCACACAATCTGTGGTTTTTAATTGAGCTTTTTTTTGTTTTTTCTATCCTCCCTCCTCACCCTCCCTTCCTTCTCGTCCTTTTCTTTTTCTCTCCTCTTCTGCTGAGGGCGTATGCTGAACCTTTCTTCACATGTGTTAATGCATCTACATGTAGACAAATATCCTGTTATTACATGGGATACTCAGTCTTTCCATTCTGTTTTAGTCATGTCAGTACATGTAAGCATCATATCCTCGTTTTATGAGACATACAGTCTCATCCCAGACACACAGTAAAAGCAGAGTCAAGTCTTTGTATACACAGTGATTAGCAGGGATGCACCTTATGATCTTTTGTTGTTTATTGGTGCATCTTTCTAAAGAATATAAGCAGTTTCCATGGTGATAGTGTTTGAGATGTTTGAAAAGAGATCCGTGAATCAAGGCAGGGTCTGTCTTATGAAAGCAAGATTAGTTCATTTTGGCTTTGCAGTTCTATGAAGCTTTCTCACTTTGTTTTGTGCAGCATGGTTAACTCCCTGTTGAGCATGTTAAAAAGAAACACGACACACCCACTGACAAATCAACTCACTTCTCTAGTTTACACTCATATGTTTCAGGAGCAGTTTTGCACAAATAACAGATAGTAGGTAGACCATATTCAGATAGCAGATTCTTCTATTTCCATCAGTAATTGGTTCAGCGTAGCCTATTACACGCTTGTCAAGCACTTCAGAGCATCTGTACATATAAGGAGCCCTAAGTCCACAGAGGCAGCACTGTTGTTCTCTCTAGTAAAAACATGAAGCTTAACTTTACCTTCAGAGAAACTAATGTGGTGGCAACAAATATAATATTTCATGTGTGAGACCAAAATTTATCTTCCAAAAGGAATTATATCATATGTATTTTATATTATGATATGATTATGATATATGATATAATATATATACATATATTATATCATATATCAAAAAAGGCTACAGCCAGCGGCTCCTCAGACCTCCATAAACGTCAGAGCAAATTTACAAACAGACATTATTCAGAAAAATTGATGACATATTAGAAATCTAAATGCTCACTTTCTCACCTGAAAAAATATTAAAACTTACTAAAGTGACACAATAACGGTCCTAGAGTGAAAATTACAACTTTTACTTGGCTCAGCCATTGCTGTTGGTTGGTGCAAAATGCATTCTGGGATACTCAGCTATCCCAAGTTCACACAAGTCAGCTCCCGATGTATGCCAGATAAAACAGATGGAGCAAGAACACTTCCGGTCATTTGGACTCTACTTGTCTAGATGCAGACTTTGAATTGGAACAGAACAGTACTTCAGCTGTTACCAGTGACATTTCACAAGAACAACAAAGCACAAGTACAGACAAGAAAGCAGACCGAGAGAGAACTACAGGTGCCAGATCTTGATTACAGTGTTATACTGTATTATATTACGTGTTATACATGAATGCACAATGTCTTCTTTGTTTATCAGAGTGTGTTAAGATTTGTTAACAAACTAAGTTGACTGGCCATGTCTGTCCATGCGTTTGTTGAGTCATATTTTGAGGTTAGCATATTTTGAGGTATAAAGCCATCCCAGGCAAACTTCCATCACATCTCTGCAGTTCATCTTCCAATCATTATCTCAGGTCACAAGACACATATTTGCTGTGTGTCCCTACAACATGTACCACTAACTTATGTACACAATGTTACAGTCACAAAGACCTTCATCAAATGTTCTTTTTCTATAGCCATTATGTTTAATCATTTACAGTAAAATGCCATTTCCCCCTGCATTGGCAGCAGAAACACCATTACTGAAATAATGCATCTCATCATGAAACATAAGAGCAAAACTGGTAGTAATATTTTTTCCCCATACTCACTCCAGGCTACAGAATATATCGAGTGTCAGCAGTACAATCTTTAATTTATTTAGTTTATTTCCATTTCTATTGATTTTTTTTAAATATTATTATAGTATTCTTTTTCCTCGCTGCATCATGTTGGTTTTTTCGCCTCACTAATGACCTAATTTTCCCATGAGGATTAGACGCTCTTCTTATCTTAAATTATATACGCTGCTCTTGATCTTTTGATGTAATATATTGCCTATTTTATGTGAACATGCTAGATTGGAAACAGAGACAGTTCAGAAGCACTTTTGTGAGAGTGGTTATCATGGATTGCCAGTGTTAGGTTTAATGCAACTAAGTAACACAGTGTCACACTGCGTTGAACTCGCTTTGTAAGTCAGACCTGAGGACTAGAACTCTTTGGCTTGAATCAAACCTTCACCAAGATATTACCTTTAATCCAGAAGGATGTGTGCATTAAAACATGATCTATGTGGGAACTTTGAAAAAGTTTTGTTTTGGGAACTTCCAGACTTTATGCATCGTGTGAAGTTTCTGGGGTGATCTGATTCCAGACCAGCAGATTAAACATGTCTCCAGAGGCTGGAGGTCTTCACCACTACACCATCTCTTTGCATTAGTCAAGTCATTTTAGATTCGTCCGCCTCGTTTCTGCTGTCTGGTTCCCACAATCCCTTTCCCTCATTGCCATTGCCAGAGAGTGTTTGTGTTTTTTAGGGTGTGGAGTCAGTGGTTACTGAGTTGGTGGCTGATTGTATTAGCTAGCAAAGTTGCTTTGTAACATGGAAAAAGATGACTCATGAACCGCTGTTTCTTCCTCTCTTTTGCTTTTCTCTCACTTCATCACCCTTTTGATCCACCCACCCCAAACCCTCACACAGACCAAATGATGTGCCCACGCTTATATTGAACTTTAATGTGTGAGATGATTAAGAATGACAATCAAGGATGACGTTCATTTACTGTTTTCACACTATTTTTTCTGATTAATTATTTGAAAAAAGTTGCGAATATCTGCAAAAGAGAAACTAGTGCTAAAGAGAAACTACTAATATGTATCATTTAAATACTCCATTTAACCTACTGCATTTCAAATGTTACTGAGTTAAAGTAAATTGAAAAATAATGATCAATACAAAAATGGTCCCTTTCAGTGGCTTCAACAATAGTTTCTTTGATGTAGAAGCTCCATCGATGGTTTTATGTACAGCAGTGAATCACATCATATTCGCATATAGTCACCAGTAACTACAGTTATGTGATTAGTGCAATGAAGTAAAAGATACAGAATTTCCTCTTAAATACAAGTAAAAGTGTAAAATCTGACAAAATTACCACCTGTAAATTGTATTTACGGTACAGTTAGTTACTCTATTTTCAACCCCTGGTAAGTGCTCAGTCATTTCTAAAAAAGAATATCTTTTACATTCCTTAAATCATCTTACTGCCTTGCTGAAACCACTAATACAGTGACTATAAACTGAATCTATTCTTAATAAAAATCCCTGTGACTTAAACAATGTGATTAAGATTAAGATCAGTCTACCAGAAAATGATCTCATGTCACTATAGTTGAGTGTCTCAAGTGACTCCTCTGCTTGAACAGAAGTCTTCTTTGTTTGTTTTTTTTTGCCAGGAGTAAAGTTATTTTAGTGTGTGTGTGTGTGTCCATGCACATGAAGTGAATCACTACACCCTTTACTGAACACACTAGTATCTTGACTGTGGGAAAACTGGGGCAGGAGAGCAACACACACACACATACACACACACACACACATTCAGAGAACTGGGACAGAAAGTACTATATGTCTCTCTCTTGTTCTGTAGTTATGCAGGTCGTGTGGTTGGCAGCAGCTTAAAAGCCCAGAGGGAGAACCCAGAGATGACCGTCCGTAATACAGATCCTGTCCTGAAGGGGGCGAAACAGAAACTGGAGCAACTAACACAGGTACACACACACACATGATCATTTCAAATTAGGACAAGTGGGTGAGGTAAATGTTTGCAAACACTATTCTCACTATTTCTTACTTAAACAAAATCTTCATTTGCTTTCAGTGAGTTCCAAGTTTTATGTTAAGAGAGATCATATTCATCTGTTTCCCACACTAGTGGTAGGGCCAACAGATAGCAGTGTTGCGTCTTAATAACTACCGTGCAGATTATCATCTAATTGGTATGAATATTTATGGTCCTCAGATGATGATTCATAATGATTTGTTGACCTTTCTTCAAGTGCCACCATCTGGTCAAAATTTCTCTGCCAGCACTTGAAAAATAATGGCTGGATCTCTCTGAAATTTGCAGTGAATATTCAGGATCACCAAAGGGTGCCGTCTTTGGGGAGCACTTGACCTTTCCTCTAGCACCACCATTAGAGAAAAATAATCTCTCAAACACTAAAAATATCAAATCTAATAGGCCAGAAACACTTTTCATATTCATCACTCCATGAGCTTTTTTTTCTTTCTTCTAGCGCTGCTCTCAGGCCAAAATGTCAAGTTTGCATCAGCAGGAACTTTGTAACATGCCTCATAATCTTATAGACATGTCAGTGCATATCTGACAATTCTGACAATTCACATAATGCTTTTTTCCGTGAGTTTGCATGATGGAGACAGGAACAGCTGCCTCCAACAGCTATAAACAGCAGTGTGTGTATCTGTATTTCTATCAGCCTTATTCAGTGAATTTATGACTTATAAGCCTTTGGGATGTCTGAGCTTTGGTATTTACATCTCTGCTTCATTGCATTATACTTATGTACCAAACATCTTGGTGATTTAATGATCACATTCACTGTTATTACAGCAGGTGTGGCATTTTTGGCTTATTTCTGCTTAAGAAATGGTTTAGGAACCCACAGTAATAACATTTAATTTTTTGGATTGATTATTTTAGATCTGCATAACCAGAACAGTTTTTTTTTCTCTTTGTCTTCAACCAGTCTTTAACAATGTCAGCTTTTGATGTATTTTTGCACTGGGCTAGGTCCTGCACATGCTACAGCCTCTGCTGTAAACCTGTATTTTTATGTAGGTGTAGATAAAGTGAGATGAGAGTATAAGCAAGAGGATATGTGTGTAATTTCATAACTCTCCCATAGAGCATTAATATCTCCTGTCCTCACCTCAGCCATGACCATGACTTATGAACGTGGCATGGGTCAGCATCCTGCAGGTATAATGCACTCTGTCCTTCATGGATGGAGTTATGGAGGGCTTATCCAACCCATTCATATCAATACCCTAAATAATGATTCTTTTGTTAGTTTGATCTTTGGCTGTTATTATTTTAGTCATATTCCAAGATCAACCTCACAACCAAAGTGTGATGTGGCTGTTATGAAGCTGCAGCAGGGGCCTGGGTTCTGTGTGTGTGTTTTAGTGAGTGTGTGTGTATTTGAATTATTCATGTTGTGGGGACATAAATCTGTTTACACAGTCACATTGTGGGAACTTGCTTCCTTTTTGGTGACGCAAGTCCCCATAAAATAAATCATTACATTTTTGGGTGAAAACTTAGGTTAAGGTTAGGTTTGGGTTAGGCAAGCAGTGGTTATGGTTAGGGTAAGTCCCCAGGAAATGAATGTAAGTCTATGTAATGTCCTCTGAAGTGATTGAAACACGATCTGTGGGTGTGTTTCTGTCTCTGTGAGTGTGATGTCTCAGATGAGCCTCATCTGGCTCTCAATCATCTGTTATCACCTCTTGTGTGAAGCGCTGCTTAATCCAATAAACTTAAATGTCAGCACTCTAAACAGATGTAGATAATAACATGCAATAATAAATTAATTAATTCAACAATTACACAGAATTTATGCAGCGCTCTCAAAGCTCTGGACAGCATGGTAATACGGTGATACAATTTGCATGGATGATTCATAAAATCATATCAAAATGATACATGAAGGTTATTCATAATGATGATTCATTATTGGTACTAAGGACCATGTGATTGTGTTTGGGACCCTTAGAGAGTCAATCAGGCTGTCAGCTGAACTGATAGAAACAGACAGACCAACTGGAAGCCAGACAAGTAAACACAAACTGGAAGAAAAATCAAACAAACAAGCCAAGAAGACAACACAGAAACATATGGTGTTTCTGCCTTTGAAGAGTTTTTATCTTTAGCTATAACTATAAAATAAATGAAGACAGAGTTCAGATTTCCAGGTGTTTGCTTGTAGGGTCAAGATATCAGTTTAACTTGAATAAGTGGTACCGATGACATGTTTTCATGTAGCAGCAAGTCACGCTCACCGAGTGCTTAATCGTAATGTCAAGTGGGAAATTGTAGTTTGTCAAGAAAACCTGATAAATTCTGTCAAGTGTCGTTGGTGGTGATGGAATATTCATGGAAAAAAATCATAGGATGGGACATGCTAGATTTACTTTACTCTTTTTGCTGTTGAAGCTCTTTCTGTGCTCCGTCTAATTTTGGTGGGGAGTCCATTAATCATGTTGCATTTACGTGGAGGAAATGCCGAGTCAGCATCCCCTCGTGCCACATACACAAACACACAGCACACATGCACCATATAATTACTTATGTATGAGATTTGCTTTCTCCAGCCCATTAAATCTATGTAACCCGTACGTGTCCTGTTAGTCTGTGATTTAAAGAACATTGAAGTATCTAACATGATCGCAAGAACAAAGACACAATGAGGATAAGAAAAGTAAGATCCTTTTATTTTGGACTTGTAATACATGCCCGTTAGATGGATGATGGTAAATGCTAACAGACCACAACATGAAGCAAAGGGAAAAATGCAAATATAACACAACCCATATGCATTGCAAACTATTTTCAGTTCCAAATTGTGTGCAGTCTTTCCATCTTTCTGATAAATTGAGAAAATGCAAGTCTGTGCACACAAACTCTGTGTGAAACTACACACTATGAGCCGTTACTGTCCTTTGAACAAGTTTAAAGTCACCTTCGGAAATCCAGGGCCTGGGCTGTGCTTCTTTCATGCTAACTGCCCCAGTGCCTTCTCTGTGCGGGAAGCCATTCATCTGAGAGCACACATTAATGCACACCATTTATTAATTATTAGTCATGCCTGTCATGTGTGCCATTTACACACTCGCACAGCTAGGACGAGAGGAGGAACAAAATATGAAAGAGGACAAAGAAGCATCCTTGGAATTTTAATTATATCATCAGCCATGTTTTTGAGGTCTGTCTTTCCCTCTCTCTCTTCTTATCTTTCACTGTCCCATTTTGTATTAGGTGTTAATTAGACCTTTTGCAGCAGCGGGCTCTGTTTCATGCAAGGTTTGCCCTCTAATGGGATTCTATTAGTGTAGTCACTCACTTATCCGGGCAATTAAAATTTTTATGTACATGCTCAGCCAATCAGGATAAGCCTAATCAACCTTGTGAGGGCTGCTCATACACAGAAAAGGGCAGTGGCTTCACCGCTCCTCATCCACTTTTGTCTTAAGTGACAGCACATATCCAATGATAGCTTCATTAGACGACTTGGCAAAATTCTGCTCGTCGTGAAGGTCTTGGTCTAGCCCGGTATCCAAAGGAATTAAGTTTGCGTTGAGTGTAACAGCTGATTTTGCAGTGAACAATTTACATTAGGGCTACAGCAACTGTCTTCATTATCGATTCATTTGTAGATCTTTTTTTTTTACTCAGTCGATTGTTCAGTGTGTTTCGTATAGTGTTTATTTATATAGCACTTTTCAAAAACTACAAACTACATTAAATATTAGAATAAGTTCAGTGCAATCAAGAAATAGAATATCTTAAAATAGATTCAATTAAAAAAAAGGAAAAAATTAATTAAAAGTCAAAATGTCAGTGAAAAAGGTCTTCACACATCTTGTTTTGTTCAACCAGTAGTACAAAACTCAAAAGATATTCAGTTCACAATGATATAAAACTGAGAAAAGCCACACATCCTCATTTGAGAAGCTGGAAAAGAGAATGTTTGGCTTTTTTTTTTAATAAATGGCTTAAATCATTAATCAACTATCAGAATTTGTTTGTTATTTTTTATGTTGATCGACTGATTGATTATTCAAATGATTGTTTCAGCTCTAATTCACATCCAGTGAAAATGTTCACTGCTGAAGGAAGTAGTGGGTATGGTAACCCTTTTCATGCCAGAGGCTTGAGTGTGCAATACCAGAGACCAGTAGATAATGTTGGCTTTTTATAACCATGACCGTGATCTTTTACTAATCTTAGCCAAAAGTTTTGGTTGCCTAACCAACCTTAACTTAATCTAGATTTTCTCTAAATCCACATTTTCTCTGACGTTGGAGTTGCTTGGTCACCAGTATAAGGCAGCCCCTGCAGTGTTTCATAGAGGGTTCATCCTGAGTGGCTTGCGTTTCATTTTTTTGTGTGCAATGACTACTTGTCAGGTCAGTATTACAGGGCTGCACATGTGTACATGCAACTAGTTGTATAATATGTTACTATTAATCTTCGACACAGCAGAGAACAAGCTACGTACATCATTGATTGTCTTGGCTGATATGTTTCAGTTAAGTGGTAAAGCTATCGCCCACCATTTCTCATTTTTGTTTACTTTTAGAAAATATCTTAAACTTACAATGGTAGCTTACCAATTAAAGAAAAGTAATTATTTTAATTACCTTTCCATCCCTCATTATTTTGAATTAGTCCTGTCTTCCTTGCCTTGAGCTTTTAGGAGACGTGTTTAATTTTTCCATCTTCCAACTCTTCTGCACAGATTTTCAAAACAAATCAAATAACCAAAAGTCCTCATGTTATCCACTGACTAAGTTTTTCCCCTGCCATTAATTAGATAGGACAGACCACTCTGGAGCTGAATAATTTAACTTGTAGGTCTATTAGTTTCACCGAGTTACAGAGTTTCAGTGTCGCATGGCCCAAATTCTGTTTAGATTCAATCCTTTCCACATGACTTGTAAAACACAGTCCTGGTGGAAACATTGCTGTAATGTATTTTTGTCCTCCCTCAGCCCTCATTTGCAGTCTGATGACATGATGGTGAATCACCACACAGAGTCTAGTCTGTTTCTAATCCCCTTGGACATGCTGTCATATAATAACCTTGGTTCCCCTTGTTTCCAAGGCTGCCCCACACCTACTGTATGGTGGAGGCCAGATGTCCCTCCTTATGCATACAGCCTGTATCTATCCGGAAGAGTCCAAACCTAAGACATATGTGCAGAATGTCACCAATTGCAATTTTGTCCCTGAAATAAAAAATAGTAATTAGTGATATACCTCACAGTGTCAGGTCAATGTTTTTTTTTCACAATTTCCCTAACATTGAGTGCGTTTACATGGCACTAGTATCCCAGTTTTGAGTCTTATCTTCTGTCATTTACATGGAACATGTGAAACCTGGTTATTGCAATATTGCAATTGACACAGATCTCATGATTTTCAAACAAAGGAACAGCAGTTGTTTTTTTTTCAAGTTCAGATGGGCTGAGGCACAGACCATAACAAGGTCAAAGCAGCACTTTTCACAGACGGTCTGTGAATGCACCGATCATCATCTGTTTGAACCGAAAGCGTGCAACAATATTCATTCAATAATCATTGCGATGCACGTTTCAGTTGAGCAGCCAATCACAATGATTTGTGAATCATGAACCCACTGAGCAAGAGTGGAGCAAGTCTGGAGAGACTGCGGTGTTAGCATTGTTTCTCACTGTGCGGCTCACTATGTCTGCATTACAGTTATACTAACGTTAGTCAACAATGTTTCAATCTTCAGTGAGTAAGCACCAAAACCCCTCCCCCCACCCCTCCCAGGAACAAATCTCACTCCAAGCAGAAGTCAGAAGTTGGCAGCCCTGTGTAAACACGCTCAGACAGAACAACAGTTGCTATCATCATATATAATTGGTATCATATACTTAATAACAAGACTTTATAGTCTACAGCTAGCGGCGAGGCTGTACCTAGACACAGTGGTGCTTTTAGCTAAATGCTTACATCAGCATGCTGAGCATTTCCATGATGATAACATGCTCATAATGACAAGGCTAACATGCTGATGTTAAGCTGATGTAATCTTTATCATGATCATCATCTTAGTTTAGAGTCTTAGCATGCTAACATTTACTAATTAGCAGTAAACATAAAGTACAGCTGAGGCTGTTGGTATTGTCAGTAGTTTTGCAGGTATTTTGTTATAAAGTACAAATAAATATAATAATATAAATAAATATTTTGACCTGATGATGGTGCTAGAGGAATGGTCAGGGGGTCACCAAAGTTATTATAATTCATCTTTAGAGAGACAAGAATATATGTACCAAATTTTACAGCAATCCATCCAATAGTTGCTGAGACATTTCACTTAAAACCACAAAATGTGAACCTCATAGTGGTGCTAGACGAAAAGTCAGGGGATCACCAAAGATAATTAGGATTCATCCTCTGGGCACCATAGATATCTGTCACATTTCATGGCAATCCATCCAAGAGCTGGTGGGCCAAGTGACTGACCGACACATGGCTCTAGGGATGACAATGTTGGCCGGGCAAGTCATTTTCAGCTGAATGATCAGCTTGTTAATCACATATGCTGTAGTTGTAATGTCTCTGAGCACAGGAATGTGACTCCAGAACAATGCAGCAGTTTAAAAGGCATAGAGTTCTTCTCTTGAATCAAAGCGAGGTTCGGCAACAGGCAATCAGTCAGCTAGGGCAAACAAAGCAGGCAAGGAGCAGGCTGGCTGAAACACAACAGGAACACGCTTGGGTCAAAAACAGGACTGAGTGCTGGAAGGCTAAGACTGAGTACATTAGACAATCTGGCAGATGACTGGGGAATGAGGGCCGGTACTAGGGAGATAATGGGAGAGGAAAACGAGGGTAACTGCAGGGCAGGTGAGAGTTGCAGGGTCTGATATGACAGGAGATGTTAGTGGCAAAGAAAAAAGGCAAGGATGAGCAATGAAAACTAATCAGAGGTGACAGTCATGATAGTAGTCACGTCTGTTTACATGACCACTCCATATGTTTCTCCGTGTTCAAGTATGAAAACATACAGTGCAGTATAACTATGTGTATGTTTACTGCTGCACATTTCCAGGGTCACAGTGTGAGGAAATACATATAGCATTTGCCTGCTCAGTCAGGCACCACAATATAGTAACAGCTTATACCATATGTTTTTGTGTTAAAGGGATTATCATTTGCAAGGCAGAGTAAGCCATCTTTAAATCCTGGAAAGTCGTATGGATTTTAGCTGTCTAGCAGCAAGCCAACAACAAAATTGTGGTATAATTACTTTTACCATCCATGGGATTGAATTTCTGAAAGAATGTTTGCAATTATAAAAAACAAAAGTTTACTCTCACTTTTGCCTTTGGTAGTATTTAATTTGCCAGACATATTTCATCATTGGAAGTAATATAAATCATTATGATAGATGTTACCATCTTTGTGGCATCAGCCTATCTGTGTATATAAAAATGTTATCTTAGGGGAAAATAAAATAAAATAAGATGTCACATATATCTGTTTGCTTTATCTCTGTCCCCAGCAGTCATTTATATATTACCCACTTTGACTTTCTACAATACACATTCATCACACTGTAAACCAATTATAAACTGCTGTCACTGTGTATGTGTGAATATCCAATAATTTTTGTGGTTTTTGGTGGAAACTGCGTAGATCTTTTTTCAGTCTCTGGAAAGTTGAGCGTTAGGAAACATGAGGTTTTCATCCAGCATTCAAATTATGTAACAGGCTCCGGCATCTACGCTGTGACTTAACTGAGCAGCAGATAGTATGGATTCAGCATGACCTCAATTACCCTTTAGTGTGCTCTGTGACCTATTTGTGTGTGACAGAGAATAAAGTAACAGAGAAAAAATACCTTCCTTCTTGTTCTTGCCCTTCTCTTTTGTGATTGCTCTAGTATCTTGATCATTAAATGAATAGGTCCACGTTTGGGTCAATACATTTATTCGCCCCCTTGAATTACAGTACCAGTCAAAAGTTCTTCACACACTTTCTTATGAAGTGAACGGGAACGTGTGTCCAAACTTTTGACTAGTACTGCAGATGAGAAAATTGATACCACTCTTTACTGTATCTTTCTGTTCAACATGAAGACAGTTCTTTTCATTATTCATTTGTTAGCACATTTAAAAAACTTTTTATTATTTTAGAAAAAAATTATATGATTAGATTTGTGTATCCATTTGTATTGCCTATATACTGTATACTCAGCTATACATGAATTCAAGTGAGCAATGCTTGTGCAGGAGAGGTAAATCAATTAACAAGACTAATGAGCCAGGAGAAAGTTAGCCTAGCTTAGCATAAGGGGAAACAGCTAGTCTGCCTCTGTCCTGGACTCTCTGCTGGTTGCCTGGCAACCTCATGGCGACAACAAAACTTCAGGAAGTCACTGCTCCTGACCACATAACTCCTGTAAAACCACAACTTGTCGTTTTTACACTTTGTTTTTTTTTTGTAAAACAAGATATAACATGTTAATTAGTGAGCTTAAGAGGTGGATGTTTATCTTTGGATAGAGCGAGGCTAAGTGTTGTTGCATGTTTTTCCGTCTTTATGCTAAGCAAGCTCACTAGCTGCAGGCTCCAGCTTCGGACAGACGCTATGATGATGATATCTAATTTAACAATTGGAAAGAAAGCAAATAAGTGTACTTTTCCAAAATGTTGAAATATCCCTTGAAAGTATACTTTCAAATCCCCCTCCAGTCAAAAATATATTTTTCTTCTTATTCCTGCAGTTGGATGTTTGAGCTTCACTGTGCAGAATGATGTATGTGCAGAGTTTGACACTAGACTGTTTTCACATTCATCTGCTGAAAGTGGAAAGTTTCTCTGTGCTCATTGAAAATCTGATTTTAAGGGGCAAGCCTACGAGCATGATTTATGACATTGCAAATAGTTTGGAAGCCAATTCTAGTTCAATATTCAAGTTACACAAGTGTAATGTGGAAACTTGAAGCTTCCAGTGTACATACACTGAGAATGGACTTTACAGTGAAGTAGAAGACATCTTTTGTTCAGGAGTTAAACTTCTGAAATTAAATATTAATAGATTTTGCATATTTATAGATTTCTAATGAGGGAAAAGGAGTAGATGTCATTTTAAGGATTTTAAAGTGGTAATTGTCCTTTTTTGTGGAAAAACCATATGAGACACATTTTATTGTTTCAAGCAGAGTCTTTGTATGTCTTAATACATGTCTGGAGGGGATCTTTAAAGTATCATCAGAGCACACTGTGTCTCTGACCTTTTAACTCATTGCTATTAGCTGTTTGTAATGTCTGCAATCTTTGAGTTGAAGCTTTTCCTCCTCTGCATCCCCAAGTAAAACAAACTGTAAATGTGAGTTTTAGCGGGTGTTTTTTGAAGTGTGTGTGTAATATGTTTGGACATTTGTATGTGTGTGTGTGTGTGTGTTTTATTTAGGAACTGTTAGTGGAGCTCGGGTGGGCGAGCAAAGCCAGAGGGAGGGTGGAAGAAGAGGAGGGAGGGAGCGCACAGACAGAGAGAGGCAGCGGAGACGACTGTGATGATGAAGATGGCTGTGAAGCATCTGGTGAGGAGAACGGTGAGTCACACAGACACACAAACATACACACACACACACAGACGAATGCGCTCGCAAAATTGGATAAACAAATATTAGCAAACATTCGACCACACATACTCGAATACATTACACGTATTGATGTGAATGTGCAAGTTTGTCATTTACTTAAAATATTGTGATTCTGATTCATATGTAACACATCAGTATATACACACACGGACACACATCAAATAAAAAATAACACACACACACAATTCATTGGTCTGGTGGAGGCTTTAAAATGCTGCAGCCTCCACATATCTTGTGCCAGCAGGGAAATGCCCAGAGGGAGGGATAGTACTGAGAGATGGATTCAACTGTCCTCTCTCTCTCTCTCTCTCTCTCTCTCTCTCTCTCTCTGTTCCTCTCTCACTTTTTCCATCTCTCTTTATGCTGGTCTCAGCAGTTTTTTTTTTTTTTCCTACTCAGTCGGGATAAAGGATGCACTAACAACCAGGTCACCCCAAAAACAGAGATGGAAAAATAAACTGTAATTATTCATTTATCTTTTGACTTATTCATCGTGCATATGCTTATACATAATACATGGGTGTCACAGTGAGATCTGGGGACCCATCTGAGCCTGGAGGTAATCCCACAGAGTCAATGCAGTTTAAATTTGCTGTAATTTAAATTGTTGATGAGAAAATGTTACTTTGTGTTGAGGTTAAATGGCCAAATGTTATGTCCTTGACCTGAAAACATTTTAGGGGCTGTTTCCTACAGGTTGACAAAGTATGTGTGCTAGGTCCCTTATATTGGGGTAAAGAGAGGATTCAGCAAAAAAAAACAAAAAAACTAGGTCTTAAAATTGTCTCTAAGTCTCCAGTAAGTACGCTCTGTTACGGAACATTGCATAGTCCTTGTCAAATATTATGTTTTAAGGGTCTTTAGGGAGTTAAAGTCCTCTGGTTATGAAGAAAAAAAGTAAAAATAAAGTATACTATAAATGTAAAACATCATTCCTGGTGGGTCAGCTTTATTTAGGTTGGAGTAATGGCTTGTAAAATATGAATGGAATATGATTGATTTATTGATTTGTTTATTCGAGTGTCCTGCACGTATTCTGGTCCCCGGGCCATATGGGCTTACAGCGAACTAGCCAACAACAATAACCAGGATGACATGGTTATCACATGACAAATCATGATGTACAGTTCCGCAACTTCAAAAGGAGTACTTTTCAAAATATTCAATTCACATGACAGAAATGTCCTGTGAGGATATATACAGTGTAGCTTTTGTAGCTGCCGTGCATTTTCTCGCCTGAACTATAACCTTCACATTAAAAAGCCAACTCAACATATCAGCTTCAGACAACCAAAACAAATCATGATTCTTTGACTGAATATGACTTTTAAATGAAGTCTTATAGCACCTAAGCGCTCAGTTTCACATCCTAAGTATTTCTCTGTAACATTAAAGATTCTTGACTTAAAAAATAAACAAAGTTAAACACTCAAAAACTTTGTTAATATGCTAACAAATGGGACTGTGTCAATCAGATTTGAATGACAATAATTCGTATATTGCTACAATCTGATTGGTGAGTTGAAATAGGTTACCAGGGCTGTTGCCGTAATTTTAGAAATACTGAGGTCATCTGCCAACATAAATATATATTATTTATGTATTTCTTAATCTTCTTAGCCTGAAAATAGTCAAAATTATAAGATCATTTCTGAAAAACAGTAATGGTGGCTTTTAACAACCCACCCTGTGTCACTTTAAATAGTAACTTAAAAGATACGGCTACCAATTTTCTTTGTTTTTTTTTTACTGTCAACTAATCTCATGCAGCCAAAACAACAATGAATCGATCCTACTTACGAGCTAACAAACGGCATGCACAGGAATGCATTTCTGTTTATGGAGCTTCACTGGCTTTGTTTTGCTACATATCACAACTTTTTGACTTTGTACTACATTGTACATTATAAAGGACTTTAGTATAAAGTCAAGAGATTGTGATATATAGCACAACAAGTAAACAAAGCTCTGTAAACAGAACTGCGTTCCTGCACATGCACAGTGGCACCTGCCTTACAGGTAACTACTCTCCGGAGACTCCGGAAAACGCGATCGCTGTTAAACAGAGGCTGGAAGGACAAATAGTCCTCAAAGGTTGCTCACATACTGTACCATAGATGCCCCTTGCTTTGTGTGCTATGGAAAGCTTTACAGTCTGTATCTATCTTTAGCTGGAAAAACACATATGTTGATTAACAAGAAGACCCAGGCCACCTTTATGGTGACAGAACTTTCCATGACACCCAAGTGGTTTGCGACCAGAGTTTCTACGGTCGTATTGGTGATGACCTGGGCCAATTATTTTCAGGTCAAATCAATAACGTCATAACAGCGTTTGTTGGTGGTGTTTTTGTCATCTCAGTAGGATGGAAATTTTCTAGTACTGAATCGAGTAGAAACCTCGTGTTGGAGCTGTGCTTGCTTCATGGGATTGATAATTTGATTTTCTAAACAAGGGTTCATTCTTCTGCATCATCACCTCGTTACACATGACAAGAGGTTGTGTCAGCACTCTGATGATGTCATCGGGCAGTGGGATCTCTGTTCCTGAGGGCAGGCTGTAATAGGTTTAAAGGTCATTGTTGCATTCATTATCCGTACGCTGCCCTCGTCATCGCTCGAGTCAGGAGTGCGAAACTAAATTAGATCATCAATATGCGAGGTAATCCGTCCATCATCAGGAACTCAGTCTGTATGTGGTGTGTGAAGTTTTGCTCACAAATCCAACTGGTCCTGAAAAAAGGTCTCAATCTTAGGCCTGTGCAAAACTCTAGTAGTGTGCTCCTGTTACTGCTCCAACTATCCAGCAACAAACAAACCTGAAGAGACAATTTGAAAGAGCTTTATGAGGTAGGAGTGATTTGACCAACAGTGATCTCCCGGGCAACTTAAGGTGCCTTTAGACTGTGCAACAACAATGATCTTGTAAGTTTATCGCATTGTGTCACATTGTGCGAGATGGATCTAATAAAATCTTGGTCACAACCTGTGTCAGACTGCACTATATCAGTTTGAGGCGGTCAGATTGTGCACTCAATGCACGGTGAATTGTAGCGCTACAATGTAAATAGAAAAAAGTACATGAAAGCGGAGACACGTCATCAGCTCGTGTCATTTTTCTGCGCTGCTCACTCGTTTGAAAATGCAGCAAAGTCACACAAACTTCTTTTACGTTGTGTGCTATGGCTGTTTTAAGGAGAACGAATGTTTTTTCCTTAAACTTTATTCAAAAAATGGCACCTACAAAATGCCACGCCGGCCAGTGTATTCTGAGTCATTTCATGTCATATTCTGATTGGTTGGTTTGTAGATGTGGGTTGTACAGTAGCAGCAGTCACATTACGACAATTTGGTCTTAAAGTTCAGACAATGTCAGAATTTTGCCTCAGGCTGTTTTTTGGTTGTCAAAGCTCCACATAAGTCGTCGGTTGACAAGTCTCACAGTGAGATCTAGGACGTTTTGGATTGACATCCAAAGATTTTACCACGTTTCGCTCACGATTGTCGGCTTTCATCCCAGAAAGCAAAAAAATCATACAGTTTAAATGAGCCTTCAGGCAAACAACCCTACAACTGTCATCAGAGTCTTATTCTGATTCTTATCTAAATTCTGAATGATGCGTGGAAATGCTTGACCGCACCACAACATTGTCAATATATAAACAGTCTATGTTGCAAAAAGGTAGAAACTCCTGCTTTAGGTATATGTTGGTTAAGATTTCCACTGAAGTTACAGGGTTTGATGTAGCACAAAATTAAAATCACAATAAAATAAAGTACCAAAGTGTCAACTCTCTGTATCGATGTTAATGACATTTACTACGTATAGTATATTTATTACTATTGTTTTTTGTGTCTATGTTTTATAAGAACCAAACAGAATTTAAGCTTGAATTTTAGATATTCAATTGTGAACCAAGGTTTTTCAATTCAAAACATATAAAATAATAATGGTTGGCATGGTTAATGCACATAATTTATATTCAAGATTTATATGGCTTTGTTGCAAAACATCATTATTTTTTGAACATGCAAACACTGATAGGGTAATTTTGAATGGGAGGCTGTTTTCATTTTTACAAGACTTGACTCTAACATTTATAACACCTCTTCACAGCACATGTATGATTAAATGTTTGCTTTGTTAGATTGCATCGCCCCCTCATTTAACGGCTCTAAAAGTAAGGTATTTGTCGTGACATTTGTCATACCCTTCCCGGTAACCTTGATGTGTCAGATCTGTGGAAACTATCACCTCCCACTGGGCCTCAAACTGGTACACTGGCTATTTACAGAGAAAATTGCTGGTTATGACTTAGCGAGCTGGGGGCGTGCAGGGATTGTATCTTCCAAGCCACAGTGAATTCCTGAAGAAAGAATCACAATAAATAGTGACAAAGGGGGATTTTTCTGCATGTCTCTCTGCTCGTTGGCATCTCTATGCATATAAACAAGCCTAACAAGCACCGAAGCTGAAAGTCTGATGCAGTATCAACCAAACCAGACAAATCACAGACCACAACAAGCCGTTTATTCTTTGAATTATTTGTACTTTTCATGCCTGGACTGTACATTAAATCAGTGGTTCTGAGTTAATGTATGAATAAAACACCATCAAATGCAAGCCACTTAGATTTTTTTTTTTTTTGAAAGATCTGCCACTAAACCTGCCTGTCCACGCTTTCTGACTCTCTCTCTCTTTAAAATTCTGCCTACAAACCGCTTCTCTAAATCTGAATTGCTGAAATGTGGAGTTTATTATTCCACAGGAAAGGAAGAGCATGGAAACAGAATTATGCTTGCGTGAGAAAGATAGTGTTTGTGAGTTATGTGTATGTGCGCACACAAATAAATGTTTATGACTTCTTGTTTGTGTGTGTGCATGCCCTACATGTGCCTTATGTGTGTTCTGCGTAATCCAGTATATTTTATGGATGGCCCAGTTGTCTGTCTGACTGACTGAAACGGATCCAGTAGAGCGCTGTTTCTTGACTTACAATGTCTTTCTCAATATCAACCCACTGTTTTCTTAAGAACACACATGATTGAGCTTAACTTCTCTTTCTCCCTCTATCCCTCAGCTGCAGATATGAACAGGGTGGAGTAAAATGAAGAAAATATTCTGCCTGTCTTGTAATTAATTCTCATGACATTTGGGCTTTATTGAATACCAGAAAGGGACAGTAGAAGTGGAGGATGGGAGGCGGAGATGAGGTGTTGCGGCGATATCAGCCAACCGTTGAAATCGACCCTCAAAACTACAACATAATGACAAACCCTGTGTTTTATTTATGCGGGACACGTAACAGTGGAAAGTTATTTTAGTCATGCTGAGACAGTACATAGCCTATTATTATTTGATTTAAGTCCATTTTCCACATCAAGGCATGTTGATCCCATCCCAGAGAAGGAGAATCGCTTGGCAAACAGCATTCAGAGATCAAAAACAAAGGAAAAATCCAGGCATCTCAACATAAGAGCAGTTAAGAGCAACAAGCTTAAGTTAGCTCTGTTTGTGTCTTTTTTTTTTGTATGAAGGTATTTAAGAGAGAGAAAGTGAAGTCCAGCCAGAGAGATGGGTTTGTTCTCATACACCGTAGTCTTGAAATCAGTGTTATACTGAAGGTTAAAAATATGCAGTATATTTATTCACTGAGCTATATATAACTGCAGGTCCTGTCCACGGAGAGGCCCTGCTAATTCATCCTGAAATGTCTATGGAGTTCTGCATTACTATCAGCAGTCAGATACACCTTTCATACTGAACTTTATTCGCTATTTATTGTCAGTAGTTATATTTATCACTGTGATGAGATAATAAAAACACAAATGCCTGTCACAGATGCCACTATAAACACAGTCTGTTGCAGAGCTATTATTTGCCGGGGAGTTTTGACTTTTCTTCTCTCTTCCTTTAGTCATTTCTCATCCTCCCCTCCTCTGGAATTCACCAAGATTAAACTGATTGATTTTCTCTCCTCAAACCAGCACAATCCCTTCTTCAACTGCCCCTTCTCCGATCTCTCTGTCTCCCCAGACATATCCAGGTCCTGTAACGTCAATAATGTAAATGTAATCACAGCTTCTCTTCTCTTCTCTTCTCTTCTCTTCTCTTCTCTTCTCTTCTCTTCTCTTCTCTTCTCTTCTCTTCTCTTCTCTTCTTCTTCTTCTTCTTCTTCGGTGTAACAAATGATATGCTGCGTCACAGTAATTGCCATGCTGCAAGCTGTGATGTGGTGGTGGATAAAAAAGTGGGCAAACTGTAACCTCCAGGTATCCATGAGTCACATTACAACCGCTAATGTCAGTACGGTCTGGAAAGCACCGATTCTTTTCCCTCAAAAGACCGTGGGCTGGTTTGAATGCTGTCTTCTGTAACAGCATGCACACATTCTTATTAGCTCCTTTATGTTGCAGTACATCAGAATAAGGTTAAGTGTAGTTTAATTTGCAGATAAAATGCTGTTAGTGTTTGGTTCTTATCATAAACCTGTACTAAGCATCATACAGATATACAACAGGATATTGCACATTGCTGAACCATTTTTCTATTTATTGCCTTGCTTCATGCATCTTCCCTCCGTTATCTCTGCCTTGCTCCTCTGGCCTCTCCCCCACTTCCCTGGGGCCAGATTCACAAAGCCTTTAGAAGCTATTTCATCTTAAAGGGAAAGGCCAGTGTTTTCCAGCGCTTGAACATGTTACCCCTCTGCCTGAGGACAGTTTGATCTGCATTCGTAAGCGTCCATTGCTGTCTGAAGGGAGCCAGAAAGAACAATAAAAAGTCTGGCGAGGCTTCTAATCTGCACTGGTGACTATAAAAGTTCCCAGGGCGAGCCTTTGGATGGGATTGATCAGTGCTATAAAATGAAACTGCTTTCTTTGTACATCCATGCGCTGGAAGAACATTAGGGTGTAAAACATGCTCTGAATGCAATCAGTATCCCACTGATACAGCAGCGTTACTCAAGAAATCCAGACTGAAGCAGTTTCTCTCTAACATATGAATATATATTTAAAAGCTATTTAAATCTGTTACCACTTACTCTTCATTTTATTGGTTGTCTTTTAGAAATAGCTTTGCTTTTAATTTGTCAAACATATGATTGTCATTTGTAGTTGACATTGTGAGTTTGTGTGATGTGCTACTGTGTTTTACTTGGTATTACGTGCCATGTTTGTTTTTTGTTTCGTACTGCTCTGTTACTGTGCATATATTTTACATAATTGTGACCTTCCAAGGGACTGCAGATGAAAATAAGCTTTAAGCTTTAACTCTGGTACAGCATATAAAATGGTAGCATTATGTTTAATACTGCACATGGTCTACAGTGGCCGGTTTACCATGTTCCAACTCCCTGGGCTACTTAATCTGCAAAGTATCTTAGTTTTGACTTGTGTTCCACTGAATTGAATCCAATTTTCTTGTGAAACATCACAAGGACACAAGGAAAACGTACAAACATGTATTTGAAGTTACATTAAGCCTACATTACTAACTTGTTGTTGTATACCTAAACTGTAACACACATGTTATAACCCTCTATCTCATGCACACACGATATACACGTTATGCAAGGACAAACATTGTTTTTAAGCAGAACTTATTTGCAGATTCCTCTACATTTTAGCACTATGTTTTTAGTGCATTTTTGCACATGCACATTAAAATTACCTTATGGCACAATCTACTGTCACAAACAACAACAAATATATGTTCAGAATAATAATAGAAAGTACACATAACCTTAGAAAAGTCCACCTATATACTCTTTCAAAACATACTTAACCTGTACATAAGCTATACATAAACTGTTGCATGAACTTAAACAATACAAACATACAGAACACAAATACCAATATGTGCTTAAGTGGCTCTTACATGGTTCCTTACCAATAAAAATAAATACATAGAAAATATTTTATTTTTACAAGTAGACTATAATGCAACCTAAAAAATCTTTATATATAAGTAAGTTGCATCAGCAAATGTGTTTTTTAAAATGATTTTATATTTACATTTGATTTACACGCAACATAACAAAGACATGACATAGATAATTATGCAGACACACACCATAATATAAAGAAAAAAAGGATTGATAATCAATTGCAGGCATGGGATAGGAATGGGGAGGGGGAGAGTTTATTGTGGGGATTGGATGGGTGATTGGGGGGTTGGTACAAGACCCGTGGCACAACAAAGGCCAGGTAATACATTAGAATCTTAAACATCAGCATGACTATAGCTTATTTCATTGGGTTCATCTGAAAAGGCTATCTATAAGGCATCGTGGTCATTAATTATACAAAGCACAGACAGCAATCATAACACCATGGGTCTACTTCTTTTGGGAATACGAGTGGGGCTAAGCAAATTGCCTAAAGGCCATAAAGCGAATAAATTAGCACATGTTTTGTAATGTAATATCGCCCAGATTATTTTTTTTACCAACAAAACAAGGAAGCCTTAATATTGGCAGCAATTATGTCTCCTCCCAGTAGGCAAATCAAATTAGTAGCGCATAACACATTAGCATCTTTTGTTTTCTTTTAAGTGCTCCTGTTTTTCTGTCCTCCCTTCAGTGGTTTGATTTTGTTTTTGTTGCCCACGTCTCACAGTTCGGGGTATATTGACTACTGTAGGTACACACAACATAACAAACACACACACACACACGAAGAAATCAAGCAAGGAGAAGAAGGAGATAGGCATGAGCAGATACGATAGGACACACACTGTTACTCCTGAGAGGACGATAGGGAGTAACACTGTGTGCATAAAAAAGGAAATCATAAATGATGGAGCTCACACGCTGTGTGTGTGTGTGTGTGCATGTGTGTGTTTAGCATGAGGCAATGCTTAATAAGCAGTAGAGTTAAAGTGATAGATCCTTAGGGTGGGAGATGTGCCTCATTAAAGAATTACACATTCACTTTGCTCTCACTCTCTCTCTCATTCAAAGCGAATAAAGCCTCTCTGTTTTGTTCGACACACCCACAGAGAGATGCAAGAATTGAACTTTACATAAAAAAAGCTACAAAATCTCTACTGAATAACTATCTGCATGGTTGACTTCCTGCACTCAAATTATCAACCATAACCTCTACCGAGCATCTCATCTATTGGCTGTCATGTCTGTGTTCACTGCCTGCCTGCCTGCCTATCATCATCCTGTCTGTTTGCCTGTTTTCTTCTCACTTGTCTTTCTTTCTGTCTGCCTGCCTTCTTGCCTCTACACCTGAGCGAGTTTCTTCATGCAAATCTGATTAGACATCATCTGTTTATTAGTCCTCCTCTCTGCAGTGATGTTTTTGTTCCCATACTTGACCTTTTGGAAGAAGCCTCCGGCACCTCCTGCTTCATTCCTCACGTATTCAAATGAGCATTCACACACACACACACACACACACACACACCACACACAGTAGACAACACCCCTATAAGCCTGTGTTGATGTACGGCCTTCAACCAATCACTTTGCCGCGTTCATCCTCTCATCCACTTCCAATCACAGTCAGCCCCTCGCTGCTTTTATACTGTGATCTTCAGCTCATTTTTTCTCTACATGTTTCCTCCAAAGGTTTTATGATTCCACTGGAGGCTATTCTTACTGTAACCTTGGTGAGCGTGACCTTGGACAGATGCTTCAGTATTGAGAGTCAAAGCGTTAGTAGGTGTTATAGTCATTTGAAAACAAGCACTAGCTGTTAAACTGGATATCATTTCAGGGTCTATGTTACCTCACAGTTGATCACATGTCGAGAACGTGATGGAGATGCTACCAAGATAATCTGTCCAGCCATCCACAGTTCTTCAAAAAATACACAATACAATTTACTGGGAGATTATCCAGTTGATTAACTTGATTATGAAATTATAACATCACAATTGTCTATTATTCCAACATGTACATTTTCCTCTCCATTACAGCACTTGAATATATAATATGGTAATTTATGGTAAGCAGTATACAAGCTAAGCAGACATTCATAGCATCTTCTATTAAATTATTTTTTTTAAAATCAGTCAGGTTTATATTCAGTTGTATTGATGTATTGATCAACATGTATTGATCTTTCATCCCTAATTATGAGGTGAGGGACATGAACAAATCCTTGAAGAAACATCTTACAGTTTCACCTGATGTTAATGTGATGCTTCACTGGCTAAAAGTGCATGCTTGGTTTTTTAAAAAAAATGTTAATTCATAATAATTCATCATTAAGGGCTCATAAACCCTGAATTGCTCAATTTTCTTTTAGTTTCACTCACTATTAAGGGTGTTGCTTATTACAGTTGAATCAGACTCTGGTTTGTTTTCCCCCTTGGTGCAATTTGTTTGGACAGATCAGAACACAGCAATCGTACCTGGGTGCAGACTAAAACCACCCTACCAAGACCCTTTAGAGGAAGTGGTCTCGGTCCAGTCATATGCAAAATCAACTGCTGTTAACAGCTAGCTGGAGACTGAATCAAGGTACAACCTGGACTAGCAACTAGTAAGTTGCCTTTTTTAATATTTGGGCTCCAGCTCCAGACACATTTACCAATGAGCAGAGTGTACGTTCTCACCTGGCTTTTAGTAATATATTTTGGTTCGCTTGATTTTTTCTGTGTTAAAAGAAAGAGGAAGACGAAAATACCAAAAGTTTACTGACTCATCCACTGATTCTGAACCAGAGTAAATTAACTACAGTATTGGTTTGAAAACACCCTGACACTTGATGACATCCAAGTCTATGAGGCTTCCTCTCAGTAGAAACAGCCTCTGACACAGATCATGTCCTGGTAAAATCTGAACAATGTGTGCCCTAGTTTAAAATTAACATTAGAGGGGCTGCCAAAAAATCCGTCTCTCCCTTCAAAATGATTTATTATATCCAGTAGCTTCAGAGCAACTACAAGTTCTCATTTTTCCATTCTGAGATAAGGAGCCTCAATTACCAACCAGGGACACAAGGATGATTTTATAGATTCTCATCTCAATGAGTAAGTTGTCTAATGAAAACTTGTGCATAAATAAGAAGATAACAGCAGTGAAGAATATTAAGAGAAACAGTGGAAAGCTGAGCTGCTTTCATTGCCAAGTGTTTTGCAATTGCTTATACACATTTTTGAAAACTAGGCTCATTTTCTCAAAACACATAACACATTTCACAAAAACACACACCCAAAGCGAAAAACACCTAATATATCCTGCAAAATGAAGCACTGCATTCAAAACTATATAAACACTTCAAAATAAAACTTGTGCGCCAAATGGCACACACTTCATTCATATTACGAGATTTTTATTGAAAGCAACTTTCATCTTTGGTTGGCTTTGTCATAATAAGAGTTCTGTGTGTAGAAGATTCTGCAGATTGTTCAAGTCTACAGAAATTTGTGCAGAAACACTGTTGAAACAGTATACATTACAGTTGTGTGAACAAAAAATATGCTCTCCATAGAATACAGTAAACAGAAAAGAAAACTTTGTGGAAAAAATATACAGAAAAAACACAAAAAAAAAAAAAAAAAAAAAAAAAGGAAGGAAAAATACTTAGGTTGCATCTCACCACCTAGCTGCTTCTGGCCACAGCAGCTCATCAATATCACAGGCAATATCTTCCCCAGCTAGACATTGAGAGAAGAAGCGCCTTGAGTGTCGTATCCAGCCCTGGAGATCACCCACGTCAATATCATCACATGCCTGTTCCATTGCCTGCAGAAGAGGCATGCACACGTAGGGCTGATGGTCATACACCTTCCGCCGCCATGCTGAAAAGAACTCCTCAATTGGATTGAGAAATGGAGAGTAGGGTGGAAGGTATTGAACAAGAAATTTTGGGTGGTCAACAAACCAGTTTTGGACCAGGGCTGCACAATGGAAGCTGACATTGTCCCAAACTACAACATATCTGTGCTGCTCTGTGTCATCCATATGGTCCACTTGGTATGGTGGACCATATGGATTGCTGTGAAAAATGTTGTGCAGTCTGTCCAAAAATGTGGGTACATGGGCTGTGTTGTATGGACGAAAGTTGGCATGGCGGTGGAGGACACCATAATGCTTGATGGCGGCACACATTGTGATGTTGCCACCACGTTGGCCAGGAACATCTACAATGTCCTGTGAGGTTGAAGCCAACCTCATCTATGAAAATTAACTCATGTGAGATCACATTAGCATCCATTTCCAGTGCTCTCTGTAAACAAAAAGCAATTTTAAAAAAAATTAGTTACTATCATAATAATAGTCAATAGCGTACTGTAGTCAATCTTGTACTTACATCCACATATTCATGTCTCAGATCTTTGATTCTTTCAGAATTTCTCTCAAAAGGCTCCCTGCTAAGCTGCTTCATGTGCACTTGGTTTCTATGGAGAATACAGGACAATGTGGACATGCTGACTTCCCGGATGTTGTTGAAAATTGTGTCGTCCCTTCTGATGTGGCTTTAAATCTAATTGCATTATTTGCCAAAACCAAGTTAATTATTGCTGCTTCCTGTGCCTCATTGAACATTTGAACCCTTCCACCATTATGTCTTCTGTTTCTCAGTCCTTTAGAAAAATCAAAAAGTTGGGCTGGACTCTCTGTTCAGCTTCTCTCATTGTCAGCCCGTGGTTCATAACATTGTCGACTAACGTTGCCCTGATTTCATCAGGAAGTTGTTTTCTTCCTTGTCCTCTTTGTCCTTGTCACCCCCCCCCCTCCAGCTTTACCCCTACCTCTCACTCTTCCTCCCCCTCTCACTCTCACCCTCCCTCTGCCTCTTCCTCTCGCTGCTCTGTTGGCTTCCACTGTCGTTGTAAAAAGGTACTCACCTGTGGTCTTTTTACAGCGCTTATCCTGATTGATGAGTCAACAATTAAGCAATTAGGTGTTTGGCCAGGTGGCACGTGTATTGGCCAGTTGTTCCACTGGTGTGGCATTTTGAATCGCAGTGTTTTGAAATGGCAAACAAGTGACTTAATGTCTGATTCCTGTGTCTTATGTAAAGAACCGTGTTGAATTGCACGTTGGGTGCAAAGCATAAAAATGTGTTTAGAGTTTTGGAGACTTGAGCTGAGGTTTTGCTCTTTGACTGTCAGTTTCAGTAATTGTGCTTTGTGTCATTTCAGTGTGTTAGCAGTTGAAAAAAAACTGTAAGATAATAGCATGTTCACAACATAGTCATTGTCATTTACTATTTACAGACTTTCACAGTACACAGCCTGTTTTCTTTCTTTCTACCTTTTTATAATATGATTCTGATTAGTGCTTGCTAAAGGTATAATCTAGAGCTCTACCATGCTGTACCTGCTCTCAGTGTGTGTGTGTGTGTGTGTGTGTGTGTGTGTGTGTGTGTGTGTGTATGGGTGTGACTTAACCTCCTTTTGGGGACACATTTCAGACTCAAGACCAGTTGATTGGGGACAGCTAGCCCAACTGGGGACACAAGACATGTCCCCAATCAGGAAAAAGATGATTTTTGGATCAGTGGTTAAGGTTAGGGTTAGACTTAGGGTTAGTGTTAGGGTTAGACATGTAGTGGTTATAGTTATACTTATGGTTAGGGTAAGTCTCCAGGAAATTAATTTAAGTATCCCCCAGAGCGAGTGCAAAAAGACAGAGTGCATTAATGATCGTGTCTGATATCAGGTGCCTGTGGTGTATTGTACAGAACTGACAGTTGAGGCCCCAATTATGCCAAATCTTGTTGCTCCTCAATTTGTATGTATACAACAGACATTCATTCACACACACACACACACACACACACACCACACACACCACACACACACACACACACACAAAGGGGGGAGGTGACCTTGAAAAGCGTCTGGAGAGCTGGTGTGTGTGTGTGTGTGTGTGTGTGTGTGTGTAGGTGTGTAAATGTATCCCTAGCATTTACAGCTGAATCAGTAATGAGCATTTCATTACTTCAGCCTCAGTTCCCCTGGGAGGAAATGCAGACACACACACACACACACACACACACACACACACACACATATACATATACTATATATTTATTTTCACCTTTGCTGTCGGTTCCCTTTTCAACTTTCACTCATCAGATCTTGTTTCCCTGACTTCCTTTCATCTTTCCATCCATACGGACAAACACACAAGCATACATTCAATGAACATAAACACATAAATATTTGAGCTACCTGCGGTTACCTTCTAAGGCAAGACAAGACCGTACAAATGCTTCTCTTCCCTGTTAACACATTAAAATCATTTAGTTCTGCTTTGCGCATAAGTTTGCCCGATCAAAGCATAACTATCGTGTTTCTGTTACACACACTGTGTTTACAGAACCACACGCACACACACACACACACACAGCGCATACACAGTATTGTCTGCTGCGATTAGAAAGATGCTGTGTTGTCGGTAGGGTTTTGTTTCAGATGGCAGACTGGAGGAATGCATGAAAGAGCATTAAACACAGTTATGCTGAGGTTTGTGTGTTGCATATTTTCTGGAACGGATGGTTTGGGATTGGTTGCTACAGATCAGGCTGGAATGTCTGACTGTTTCAGTGGATTAAATGAGCCACAGGTGCAAATGATGAAAGTGAGTTTGGCTGAATTTTGAGATTGAATGTTTTCAATGATACAAAAACATCATCAAACACACAACAATAGACATTTATAATTTAACAGAATTCACCTTAGCTAGTTTTATCTGAATGTTGGTGTATGAAATACAAATATATCAACATTAGATTAGCAAAAAGTAGCAATTTTCTTCAAAATGTATAGTATTTTTAGCAAAGACAACAGCTTTAGGCTGTTTGATATCTACTCTCATTTATAATTGACACAGGTAAGCATTCAATAATTCAACATAATCAAATAAAATCATCATAATAAAATAGTGAAACCAAATTAAATACAACAATCAGATTTAAGAAAGAAGAATTAAGATTTAAGAAGAATTAAGAAAAATCCTGCTAAATTTGTTTCTATAAAAGACGGAAAACTTGTGACTGAATTCAATATAAAAGTTTTAATATTTTTTTCTTACTCATCTCAAAACCATGTCTTTTTTGGGGGACAGTTTATTAGTCTAATAACAACAAGAACGTCACAATAAAATAAAGTATCCAGATTTATTTTTCCCAAATGACATCATAACATTCCTGACAACGTTCCTCACACAACTGTAAGGCGTCTGTCTGTCTCTTTTGAGACTAAAAACATCCTCGAAATCTGTGTGTGTGTGTGTGTGTGTGTGTCTGTGTGTGAGAAAGAGAGAGATGCACTTACTGCTTGGCAGCCAGTCTGCTTCCTGTGGGTCACCGCAGCTCTGATTTATGGCTGTGCTCCACCTGCCTGGGACCCTAACTGTCACCCCTGGACCACCGCTTCGCTCGAATCTAATTCCATTTTTATCTTATTATTTTGGAAAAGTATCTTAATTACAAGTCAACGGTGAAGAAGACACATTTATTTGTTTGGAAAGGAGGGGATGATGGATCACAGTCCTCTTGTTTTCACCAGCCATTATAATAGCTGCGACCATTTGTGTCCCTTCTTGTAAACTGTCAGTTAAGCTCTGCTGGGGATGCAAAGCGTGGAGCGAACGGAGCTGTTGGCTTTTTATATGTCTGGCGTTCATGAAAAAAAAAAGGCAGAAACTTTTGGCTGAACTGAAATAGTACTAACCTGTACACTCCAATCTACAAATGCAATTCACTGACAGCATCCTTCAAATGTCACTCCCGCATTCTTATCACACACGCACACACTCATTACTCATTGCAGGAAAGGTTAAACTACCCCATGAGTGTGACCAGTGACATTGTTCATCATTCATGTCTGGCTGTGTGTGTGTGTGTGTGTGTGTGTGTATTTCTTGCCAATCTGCCATATGTGACATGTTCTGGATAGTTGCTAAGAGACAAACATGCCGGAGGGCACGTAGGAGGAGACTGCATGTTGTCACCCGCTTTAGAGCACACACACACACACACACACACACACACACACACACACGGACAAGCATATGCACATACAAAGCAACAGCCTTTCAAATAGAAGTTGGAGCGACACTAATGTAAGATATTCAGTCTAATTATAATCCTCATGGTATTGGACCAGTGCTAAAGCAGAAAACGCATTAACGGTTTTTATTAATGGTTACATCCTTTATCAATCTATTGCTGCTTCAACCCTCTCAAATATGAACATCTGCTGCTTTATATCACTGCATACTGAGTGTCTTTGAGTTTCGGGCTGTTAATCAAAACAATCATTTGAAGACATTACATTGGGCTTTAGAAAATTGTGATTGGAAATTTCAATTTTTTGGGGGACATTTTATACATTAAATGAATTGAATGAACAATTCAACTTCATTTAGACAACATCAATCATGTAAGGTTGTCACATTGTACGAGACGCCTATAAACTCTTGGTCACAATCTGTCAGACTGCACGATATCATTTGTTAAATTGTGCGCTCAATGCACTGAATTGTAGCATCACGATGTAATCTGATGCTTTTGATGCATTTGAAATCTGAAAATGCAGCAAAGTCACACAAACTGCTTTTTTTGTTTTACTTCCATCATTTTGGTTTTTGTGTGTCATGTACATATTAAGGAGAACAAGTGTCTTCCCTAAACTTTATTCAATAAACTGCTTTATTGAAATTACGAAATTACAAATTACAAGAAATCACACCGTCCTGTGTATTCAGTGTCATTTCAAGGAATATTCTGTTTGGTTTGTTTGTAGTCGTGGGTCGGAATTGAAGACTTACATTTCTAGCATTCTTTCGGACTTAAATTTCAGACATTGTCAGAATTTTGCCTCGGGCTGCCTTTGGTCACCAAAATGCTGATCAAAGATTTTACCACATTTCTCTCACAATTGTCAACTTTTGTATCAGAAAGCCCAAAATCTGACAGTGTAAAGGGGCCTTTAGTCTGCTCTCCTGCCAACTACTCCGGTCTGAATCTTCATTCATCAATAAATCAAAAAGTAGTATGTTATTTATTTCTTGTTACCTATTTCAAAACTTTTTTCATATCTATCTAGCAGCTATTTGTAACTGTTTTTATACTATTTTCCTATATTCCTCTAAAATCATAATTTCATAGGACAATATAACTCCGGATGTTAGAGTAATAACTCACACACCCTGCTAGTGCTCCTCCTCCTTAAAGTATTTTTTAGGTACTTTATGCCATTAAAATAGGACAGAAGAGAGGTGACAGGAAATGAGGACAAAGAGAAAAAGAAGGAATGACATGCACTTGGCCCCAATTAAAAACAATCCGGAGACACGTACCAATATATGGTATGTAACCATACCATATAACCAACCAATATATCAATCACTAAGCCACCAGGACAATTCTTTATGTTTATTTTGTCTAATCAAAGGGACAAAATAAATCTACTTGCCATTGTTCATCTAAACTATCTCACATGAAGAACATAAAGGAAGGTGAGAGTGAGAGACATGAATGAATTTCATGTCATAGCATGACTTCATCACACCACACTTGTTGTTAGGGAAAAGCAATAATATTATGATCCATTTCTAAGGGGTTCACACCAGATGTGACACACGGTTTTTCAGTTCTGATGGGAACAGATGGACACAAAACAGACCACACACACACACGCAAACATGCACACACACACACACACATTGACACAGCTATGAACTCAGGGTAGAATATTGCTCCATGCAGCTATTTGTCAAGACAGCACACAATAAAGGACAGATGCTTAATTGGTAAATATTCTGCTGTGACTAAATCATCTAAATCATTAACACACACAAAAACAAAAACACATCACACGTCGTCTCTCAGACAGATTTGCCTCAATATGCTTTGTTTTCGCACTGTCTGCGCTTTGGGTTTCAAAGCTTTGTGTGTGTGTGTGTGTGTTCAGTTGTATATTTATATGGGTGTTTTCCTAATTTCTGTATCATTATGCCAGATAATAGTTGTGCGAGTGTGTGAACGTTAACGACTTACCTCATTCCTCAGCTCCTGAAAGAGGCTCTTTGTCTATTGTACTGAAGGACAATGTCTATTGTAAGACAGAATCAGATTTCTGCCCAAGCAAGTGTGTGTCTGTCTGTGTGTGTGTGTGTGTGTGTGTGTGTGTGTGTGTGTGTGTGTGTGTGTGTGTATGTATGTGTGTGTGTGTGTGCGTTTAGCCAGTGGCACAGTCTGTCACTACATGAAATACGTGCACATACGCATTGAAAACGTGCACACACACACACTGCTTGTGTGATTTGCAGGAAGGCTTAGATTCACAGCACAACCTGGACCTACATAAGTCTACGGTGTTGTCCTTTCAAAGATGTACACACACTTATTATTATTAATTGTAGTTGGTCTTTTAGCCTGTGATCAGCCATGGGTTGCTGCCAATAGTGATGAAATATATGATTTTTTCATCCACATCGTGCACTGTACCCAATCTATACAAGATAATAGACGGTCTACATTTAATACTCAACCTGAAACAACTTCCGGGTGCACTGAAATGATTTTACTCGCACACACAAGTAGCTTATATCCCATCGTGTGTGAAGGTGGTGGGGTGTGAACATTTTCAGTGTATGTGCACATTTTCAGTGCATGTGTGCACATTTTCAGTGCACGTGTGCCTGTTGTTAATGTGTATGTGCATGTATTTCAGTGTTTTCAGCCTAATCGCCCTCCCATATGTCTCCCTCCTGTCCTGATCCACTCATTTACCTGAGTTCCTCCCATGAGGGGCCTGGAGAACTGCCAACACACACACACACACACACACACACACACACACGTACACTAACACATGCATGCATATCAAAGCAGTATAGCAGCTGGTGAAGTCCGGCCGTATGCCCATTAAATGAAGCAACATCGCACACATCTGTGTTTGTGTGTGTGTGTGTGTGTGTGTGTGTGTGTGTAAGGTAACAGTATTCACAACAGTGGGAAGCTGCGGTGGGTGGGGTAAAATCTATAAATCTTTCAGGTCTGAACAACAACAAAACAGCCATAAATAATGTAAAACTTGTGCAATCATGAGACTAAAAGAAATGCCAGAAATGACTTCAATAAATCTTGACTCTTAGTTTGTGGACTTATTTATCTATACAGATATTTTTAAACTAGATATTTCTAAATGATTGCAAACCCTGAACTGGTTTTGATTCATTTAATTGATCTTTCCAGACACTTAAACTGCCTCAAATGTGGGCTCAATGCTTGTAACTAGATTAATCAAGTACTGTATTTCCCATGTTTTACATTATAAGAACATAATAATAATGATAATAATAATAATAAAAGACATCTTTATTTGCAGAGTTTTTTTAAATGTGTTTTACAGAGGGTAACCATAACAAAAACAAATGGAAACACTTGGAAAATGTGATCAGATTAAAAATTAAATAAGGTGACACAAAATTCATGAATAAAATAACAAAGTAAAAATGACAATAATATAGAAAATAAAAAGCTATATAATATTATGTACTGTTATATCTTTTGCTTCTTTTTCTCCTCATTTGTTCAGGTGAAGGGACAGGTGATTCCTCCAGTGGTCATAGTCCAGTGAAGAAGGACATGGCTCCTCCTCCTCCTCCTCCTCGTCGCCCCGTCCCTCCTCATCACGTCTCTCCTCCACAGGTAGGTCATGATCATTCTTCTTTACACTTTTCGATCCAGTAATTGGTGGATTGATTCTTTATTTTTGTCTATTTTGGTCAAAATAAATAATAATACAAACTGAAAACAGAAATGTTTTTTATAGACACAAAATAACAGAGATCTAACAGAGATGATGGCAATGACTGAGAAGGTGTAGGGTAGAGTTCAGTTGTTGTCCAAAAACTATTAAAAACACGTCAATGATTCACACTGTTGCACTGGGTGACGTGTTCCTTCGCCCTGTCGAGTTTGGTGACAGTAGTTAGTTTAGAAAACGGCTCCAAAGACTAATAATAGCGATCACATTTTCAGTCTCCACAGATAGCTCAGTGTAAGGCAGACACCCACCGCACATGCAGCACTTCGCCAGCTACATATCACAACCTCTCGACTTTGTACTGAAGTTCTTTGAGAAATTTACAATGTAGTACAACAACAGAGGTCTGCAGCACAGAGGAATAATATATATCAGGCTTTGGATACACACACAATACCTGTAAGTATATCAATTCATTGTTGGTTTGGCTCCAAACATGAGATTAGTTGAAAAATATAGAAAATTGTCAGCCGTATCCTTTAAGCCAAACCACCTTGGGATACACTGACATTTGTACAGACATGTAAATATACGTACATACAGATACACATGTACACAGGCCTGCACACATGCACTCACAGTACATATACACACAGACATTGATACACACATAAAGACTGGTACCTTTTATCAGTCAATCAACAGAATAACAAATTAAACTGGTGCATGTACTATACACTGTATGTTTCCTCACTTCCTCACTCTATTCATCTATTCTTCCTTCAGTCTAATCCATGCTCACCGTGTATTGTAATGCATATTCTCCCTCAGGTGGCCGTCAGAGGCTCAGCCAACACGTTGACTGCGGAGCCCTCACCTTTGACCCTGGCGACCCTGCTGTTCCTGCTGCTGTCACCATGGGAACCCCGCTGACCATCCAGAGACAGATCCTGAGACAAGACTAAGACAGAAAGACTGAGAGACAACCACACACGCTGTATGTTTTGTGGTTATTTGGTGTTTGAAATGTCTGTAAGCGCAGCTCGACACTGATTGTTTCTTTGCGGACGACGAGGGAGGACGAGCTGTTGATTTATCACAGTTGCAGGTTGCGCAGTGAGCATTTTTGTATTACCTGTACTGACCTCTTATGTGTATGTGTTTATTTGTATTTAACTTTGATACGTTAGAATTGCACATCACCACTGACTTTTTTTGAAGAGAGATGTAAATACAAATATATATATTATATATTTATATAAAGAGTTTCTATAGATAACAATGGTTTGATGTGTAAATAGAGATTAATATAGAACAGAGCAGATTGACTTGGATGTTAAGGGATGTTTGGTTTGGTTTGACCTTTACATTATGTATACCCCACAGAGATAAGATTCACGACAGCTATAGTTCAAACTGAAGGCTGCACTGTTAAGCAGTGGACTTATAGTGAAGGCGAACTTGTGAGGATTTTTTAATGTTAAAGAAAACTCAGCACAAAGAGCTAAACACAGGCTGGAAAAGGACGTTTTTTCAATTGGCAAAACAACAAGTTATGTGATTCTTCAGACTACTTACAGATGGCCATGCAACACACTGAAGAACTTGACAGTTTGGCATGTAAACCTGTGCGGACGAGGCCATCCAGCACTTTTTTTTTTTAACACAAACAAGCTGGGTGATTTTCATTCCTCAGCAAGTATGCTTTGATTTTAACTGCTATTGCTCAAAATTCAAATTCCTCCAAAGTCTTGGAGGTTATGGGAACAATGAGTTAAGATGACTGTCCTCCCAAGAGCTGTAAAAGCTCTATAGGAAAGGATTTAACAGCTTTCATTTCAACTTCAGTTCCATTTGTAAAACATATTATCCCTCTCAGCGGAAAACTCTCTTAAAGGGGACGTATCATGCACATTTTCAGGACTATATTTTTATTCTAGGACTCTACTGCAATATCGTTAATGTACATGATTTACAGTTCAGGAAACTCCTTGTTTATCTTATACTGGCTCTTTATGCAGCCCCTCAGTTCAGTCTCTGTCTGTAACAGGCTGTTTTAGCCCCTGTCTCTTTAAGGCCCGCCTCCTGATGAGCCCACTCTGTTTTTATTGGTTATCTCCGGCGGCTATGTAAACAAACAACAGTTGTAGGATTTAACTTCTTTTCCTCGTTCTTTGTTCAAAATGTCAACTTCTGAAATGCATCCATACATGTTTGAGCTGAATCTGATCCAAAATAATAATAATAAAAAAAGGCTATTTGTGGGCTTGCACGAATAATCTGACGTCATCACGAAGAGGAAGTAGAGGTAACTTTGCAAACGGAGCATTCCAAACAGGCTGAAGCCCCGAGTTTTGACTTGAAGGTGACATTTTTTATATACATTCACCTCAAGGTTTGGAACTTTGACCATGTTCAACATCTGACATTATAACAGTATATAAATGACAGAAAATCACAAAAAGCATAATATGTCCCCTTTTTAAAAAAGTATACAAAACAACAAAAAGCACCTCAAAACACTAAACTGTCGTGTGATTTCATGTCCAAACGTATTCATTTAAATTGCGATGACATCATACGCAAGACATCCAAGAAAAATGTAGTTAATACTTTTTCTAAGTCTGATACACGTGTCATCGGCTTGTCTCAGTATTCAGTGAAGACAAGAGTAGGGAGTGTCAAGAGAGTGATCATCGCACAGCTGAGCTCAGGTCCAAACATGTGAATTAAATGTAATTCATATTAATTAGGATTATCAAGTCCTCCTGGCTCTCTGTTGAGTCTCAAACCCCCCAAACTGTGCACAACAGCAGGACAGACAACTGGAATACTGATTAAATAAATTCAAAAGGGCTGCAGATGAACCAGCTGAAGGCCACTTTATGCATTTCTGTCAGTGGGTGACTGACTTTCTTCTCAGAGGTGTCACACTGTGCTGCATGTTTTAACCGACTCAGATGTGTGGAAGACCAAGAATACATGTTTCTCAGAGGTTTCACACTGTATATTAAATCCTTTTTGTCCTTGATCTGTCCTGGAAATTAGTAAAACTCATAAATGCGTCTACATTTTCATCACCTGAGGCAGTTTATTTATGAAGGATAGTGACTGACAGATGAGACAACGTAAGAAATGCTATTAAGAGTTTAAGAGTGTGAGATATCTGGGCAGTGAGCCCAAATACCATGTCAGCTAGCGGGATGCTTTTTATAACATAATCTGTCAAACAAATGTGCTATTATTTGATTACTATTTAAACGTTATACCCAAATGAGATTTTGGACTCAAGCCAGACCTTCCATTCCTCACAGCTCTTTCAAGGCGACCTCGTGCATAAACAAACCACTAAAACACACACACACACACACACACACACACCATAACCATTAATAAGATGAGTGGATATGGATAATGGGTGGATGTGCGCTATTTTATTGTTTTTTCTGTTGTCAACATGACTCTGGAGGAGATTTTAAAAATACAAAAAAATATATTTTCATATATTTTATATGCTTATAAGCTTTGTTTTATTTTTTCTCATAAAATAGTGGACATTTGAAGCTCTCTTGGGCAATAATTCAAAGGAAAATCATCTGGAAATTGAAGATAAAATTAATAATTCTGTGTTATTCTGTACTCACCTTCATTTGGGAGCTGCAAACTGCTATCTATGGATTGCAAGCTAAAATCTTTTGTATTGAAGGAAGTGTGAATCTTTCAGAGCATATTTGTACCTGAGCTTGAGCAATGTTTTTCATATCAAAGTGTTAAAAAATTTGCTTACTGATGTTCCTCTAGTGCTGTGCTGTCCTAATGGTTCTCAACATGTGTGTTGAGGCACGCCGGTGTGCTGTGTCATTGTTAAACAAAATCATTAAATGTACTTTATCCAAGTTTTAATACTTCTCTTTGTTTAGAAATTCTTAACTTTTTGTTGTAATGTAGCCGTACAGTATGCAGAGCCACCAGGACGCAACAAACAACCAGTTAGCAGCTATGGTTTCTCTCATCACACTCTGAAAACCACTGTGCTAATGTAAACTAAACCCGTGACTCTCATGTAAAACTAAAATAAACCTTCTGTAATAATACACTGTGTCCTGCCACTCTGTTGTGTCTTGTAATATCCTCAGTAATAAAATGTGTTTTCAAATATATATCATACTTTGTCTTTCATATATTGTGTCTCAGTGGAAGATGCCTGTGGGAGCAGAACTGAAACAAGATGAAAGACAGCAAATATGATCTCCAACAATTAAGCCATGGCAATTCAGCCGTATCTTGATCCAGTCAGTTGTGGTTTTAGTGCAGCAGTAACAGTACCAATGTTAATAATGATAATCAGAGTCTAAGGATAGAGGGTGTTGTATGCTGTGGAGCAGTCCAATCCGTCCCTCCAGCAAAAGTATTTGGCCCCCTGATGAAAGCTGAAGGTTTGATTTTTATATCATGTTTCACATTTATACTGATAAAATACATTAAATCCCAATGAATAAAACGTTGTTCCATCATATACTGCTGACATACCAGGAGATACATTATAATCATGTGCTATTTGAGCAGCGTGTGCTGCTGAAATTAAATCTAATAAGCCTTCCAGAAATAACATTTTAATATGTGAATTATAAAACTATTAACTTTAGCCTCTTGGACCAGAACACATTTATTCTTCACAAACACAAACAGGTGGCAGTCTTACAGAAATGGTGTGTCGATGCTGTTTTTTTTTTCCTGGGCTACAAGAATAGAACTTTCAATCAAGCATAAATGACGCAGGCCACTGTTTATCATGTTTAGATAACCAATAAAATGCATCTATTGTCTCCAAGTGCAATGCAGAACATCACATATGAGAAATCTTTAGCCAAATGAGGATCAAAATAAGCTGTACGGCCTGCATCTCCACTGTGCTGGTTAACGGACCCCAATCCCGGAAATACCAAAAATCCTGAAAATACTGAACTTGAACCTAATTGTTGACCACTGCCTTCACAATTTTTCTTAAAACAATAGTCAGGTGCCCAAATGAACATTGACACAGGTTTTGTTTACTGTAATCATCCCTCCTGTTCATACTGACTATTGGAAGATCCCCTTCAAATTTGTTTATAATGTAATCTGCTCTTTTAATTAAATTAAAAGTTTATCTGAAGATAATATGAGGCTTTAGTTGTCTGAGTTAGTCAAATAAAGTGTAATCTTCCAGATTTACAGCATTTCTAGTAAAAAAGAAAAAAAAAATCTCCCTCTTTGTGTCTCGATGGACAGTGTTTTCATTCTCAGCTGCAGTGGGAGTAGAGTAAAAAGAGGGAATTTGACGCTAAAAAGACTGTAACATTGAAAGATATTGACTTGATTTGACTAATTTGAACTGCTGAAGCTTCATATTAGCTTCAAATGAACTTTTAAATACATTTTTGCAGGAGGATTTTGTCTCCCATCACTTAGATTGTAAGTGCATTATGAAGGGATCTTCTATGTAGCTGTCTTGATAGAATATATTGATACAGTATATATGGTAGAAAAAAAATCCAATATAACATGTAGTGGTGGTCCTGTATTTGCACATACCTGTATACTAGTTTGCAATATGACTAAAATATGATTAAAATAAAATTTGAGCTGTATAGATAGATGTTAGATTTCATACTGCAGATGATGAATATGGTTGTGCAATCCATCATAAAGACTTTACTTAAAAAACACTCACTATTTAATTTGGTTAATTAGTATATTTTACCGTCAGTGCATCCAGCACATCAGGGTTATTAAAATGAATTTCAACAGACAGGACTTTGGCGGTGTCAAAGCCTTACGTGTACACACATATTTATGGGAACGCAGCCGCAGCTCTTTGGCCTCTGGCCCTTTGAGAGATTACTGTGATTGGATTGGCATGGTCGGGAAGTTGGCACAGATTGCCTGGTTGGCACAAGAAACTGCCAGGGGATGATGGGAAATAAAGACATCATTGAATGCAAATCGCCATGGAGAGGAAGACACAGAGAGAGAGGGGAGTGTTCTCATCCTGATGTTGGCACAATCACATCTCACCCATATATCCTGTTTCAGTCAAAGAATTTTGTTTCATGATGTCTTTAAATGCAACATTTTACCAGTTTTTATTAGTCATTGTTGATTTTCTTCTTTCTGTCATTCATGGGAATTGTCTGTTTTCCCTTGACAATGCAATGTTTTGCTTTTATCTTGAAGCAAATACCCGATACAAAAGTGCGAAGGGCCACTTCACTCTGCACACTGAACCTGAACGGAAAGCAGGACGAGAGGTGAAGAATGTGCAAAAAGAACAAGGAAGAGCTAGAGTTCATTACTGAGAGAGACGGGGGATTTGCAGAAGCTGGTGAGATTGCACTGCTGAATAATATCCTCCCTCTATGCTAGCGCTGATGAAATCAGAGCTTTGATTATCTTAACTCTGTCCAAGGGTTATGATTGATGTTTGCGCAATTTAAATTATATTTATGCTCCTATTCTTGCCAGTGTTTGCAGCCTTCAAGACACACATTACATCATATTACTGACTGTGTACATGTTACAGCGCCACATGATTTTATAGCTGTTTCAGCCATAAAATATGTTGAGAATGAGTTATAGAGAGGTGAGAATGAGCACACATGAAACACACTTGCCTACCGTATATGGACACAAAGCAACACTAAGTAATTTATAATTGAATTATAAACTGCTATGATTAACAGCATCGTAGCTGTGGAGGTCAAATTAGGAAATGCACGTCCTGCACTGGGCAGGATGTATTTATAAATGTGGGTCTGAAAATAAAAAAGGATTCTTAAAGGGACCAATGACTTTTCCTGATTTTCCCATATTAGGTTCAGATGCACGGACGTACAGATACGTCTCTTCCTGTTGAGAAATTGCAACCAAAGAATTAAGGACAAGCCGTTTCCCTCTCAGCAGTGAGTGAGCAACGCTTCCAGAGAAAGCTCGACTCACCAACATCAGATCTTTTGCCTCTCTTGTCCCTCAAGTGTTCAAACATATTGATTACATTAAGCTGTGAATGTGCATAAATCCATTGCTTCTGTATGTTTCTGGGTGTACGAGAGAGTCTTCAATAATAGACGCTAAAGGCAGGAACGGGGCATTAGTCTAAATTTGGATTGGGTGTTTAGCACTCATTCAGCCCTGAAAGCTGATCAACTTCACAGAATTTGGCAGCATACTGATCCAACGTCCTGCAACGCCAACACCAGAACAGCTCTGCTGAAGCAATCAGGGATTAAGTGTCTTGCTGAAGGGCACTTTAACATTACTTTCTGTGTGAAAGAAGAGCACTGAATCATCTAATTCATTTTAAAACACCCTCATTACCCCAACCATCCCAGCAATGATCTAAACTGCTAACTTCTAGTAGCTGTAGTAACAAGTCTACAGCCATGCTGGCAACATAATGCTGGCTGAATTATGTTTTCTCTCAACATAATGACAAAATGTTGTTAATTAACATATTTGGAAAGTTGCAAAAATATTAAGTGAAATGTTTAGCAATGATTTAGTTCTTTTTTTCTCACCAAAATATCAGATCTTGCAGTACAATATTCACCAGAAACTACAATGTTATAAACACTTTTTATGGTTTTGTTTAGGCACTGGCAGCACTAATGTAATGCTTTATTCATTCTCTTAATGTGAACATAATCTAGGCAGTGATTACATTTGCTAACACAGCATAATTGAGAAAACATTTTAGTTTTATATGAACTTAAAGGTGCAATATGTGAGAATTATGTAAGAATTTTGGTTTAAAACATTCAAGAATTAACTAAAATTATCAACAGAATGTGAAGAAATAATAAAATGAGACCTGTGGACTGATTTCTGTGTAAAGGACTCAGAACGGTTTGCCAGGAAAATCCAAAGGATATGACATTTATGCACACTCCTGAGTGCCTTGCCTCTATCCTGTCCCCCTACAGCGCCGACAGGGTACACTAACTATCATTAGCTTAGAAATGGAGTCCTCTAATTTCCGAACCAAGCTGGATTTCTTCCTATTGGACAGGTAAGCTAACATTACTGCAAAGCATGTGAAATATATTGTGATATTGTGGTTTTAGCTGACTAATGTTAGCACCGTTGCTCGCTCTCCTTTAATTTCTAGGAGACAGGGTTGGATATTTAGCATGTATAATGTATACCATCATAGTCAGGCTACATGTCCCCTCCCGTCCGTTCTGGTAGGCAAATGAACGACATCTGGTGTTACCATCACTGCCTGGTATGAAATCACCATCCAGACTCTTCTTGTTTGTGCTTCTGCGATGGTGGAATGAGCTGCCCAGCTCCACTCGGTCTGCTGACTCCCTTAGTGCATTCAAGAAAACACCTGAAAACTCAGCTCTTCTGTGCGCACCTCAACACTTGAGCCCCTTTAACCTTCTATACCTTTGTTGATTGTTGCACTACTATCTTGTTGCTTGTGGTAGGCTATTTCGTATGCACTTGCCTTCTTCCAGTTGTTTCTTACTTTAATAATTATAAAGGTTGGATTGAGAATTAGTATCACGGCTCTCTCTGACTGACTGTCCTCTAACATTTGATTGTTTTGCCTTGCTTAAGGACAAAATTCAAATGTAAATGCAAAAATGTTAGCATGCTAGCATTTGCTAATTAGCCCTAAAGACAAAATACAGCTGAGGCTGATGAGAATGTCATTAGTTTTGCAGATATTTGGTCATCAACCAAAGTGATGGACAAATGAAAATTCCGACCTGATGGTGGCATCAGAGGAAAAGTAAAAGGTTGACCAATGTTATTACAATTCATGCTGAGGGGGGAATTAATATCTGTACCAAATGTAATGGTTCAATTCAATAGTTCATTCACAGAGCAACATCCATACAGCTGCTAGCGTAGCTAAAAAGTCACCAATCCTCTGTCTCAACTGTTCTCTCACATTAATAGTAATTGACTTTGGCCTTTAACACTAAGTTTACACCTTTCAGGTTGGAGCAGGTTGACGTTGGCCTGGATGTCAGCCAGTCATTCCCTCCCATGCCATTATGTCAATGTTTATTGGGTACAACTCAGAGATCTTATCTTGAGTGACAGATAGTTTGGATCGAGGGTGGCAGGCAAGCTATTGAAAGAGACGTATGATTTCATTAACTGGATGATTTATTGTTTGCAGGTGTGTTTGTACAGTAGGTAATGGGAGTTGAGGTAAGTATGCTCTGAGGGAGATCTGCATGTGTCCACCACAGTGCTCCACTGATGTTGGAGTCCTGCTGATGCTACCAGGAATGACTAACATGTGAGTGAAAGTTGCCATTGGTTTAAAATCTGCTGAGAAAGAAATATCTGTCATTCTGACTTCCAAGCTTGAAAGGAGACAGAGTAGAACAGAGAAAAACACTTGACTGCAGCTCAGAATGTATGCAGGTTGTAGCAAGCTAAACAACTTTGTCTTTCATTATTTTCTCTCCTTGACATCTTCATGCTCCGGTGGTTCACTGGCATGCACTTGGAAATACAGAGCCCATGATATGTCTGCAAGATACTAACAGGCTCTATGTGTGAGCATGTGTGTATGTGGACAGCAAGGTGTGAAGGATGGCAAATGGGGAAACTTGTGAGGTATCTACAGTAGAGTGTGTGACCTTAGATAAAGTACGGCTTCACAATTTTTCAAGCAGGTCTTAAAACAACAGTCAGGTGCCCAGATGAACATTGAAATAGGTTTTTCTTGCTGTAATCATTCCTCCTGTTCATACTGGCCATTAGAAGTTCCCTTCATAATGCACTTACAATGTAAGTGATGGGGGCCAAAATCCATAAGCCTCCTTCTGTGCAAAAGTGTATTTAAAACTGTATCTGAAGCGTGACTATACTTCCGCTGCAGCTCAACAGGGACACACTGTCCAAGGAAACACAAAGAGGGAATTTGATGCTAAAAAGACTAAATGTGGCAGATATCCACTTGATGTTATTAACTCAGACTGCTGAAGCCTCATATAAGCTTCAGATGAACTTTTAAACACATTTTTGCACAAAATGACTATGTGGACACGCTGTGGATTTTGGCACAAATCACTTGAAAGCACATTTGAAGGGGATCTTTTTCAAAGTCAGTATGAACAGGAGGAATGATAACAGCAAGGAAAACCTCTATCAGAGTTCATATGGGCACTTGACAACTGTTTTAAGACAGACTTGAAAAATTGTGAACCTGTCCTTTAAGGGCAGATAAAATAGGGCAGGAAGTTCAGAGCAGGAGAAAATAGAAGAAAACAAGACAGGTTAAAAGAGCTCAAGAACTGGGTTAAGCTGATGAAACTGGTTCAATCCTGTGGTTAATTCAGATGTGTGTATCTGACCTGACCTGACCAGTTTCATATCATGCCTCAGGCAAAGAACTCAAAGGTTTGAAACTAGATAGAGATTAACGTTGGAACGAATGCGTCTTCCTAGTATAACAGGAAAATGAATTGTTTTTCATATGAATAAATGCGAGCTGTTACCCAACTGACAACATTTTGATACTGACTTGGTGGCCTGAGCCTGTACGAACGTGGTGCCAAAAGGAAAGTTGAGATGCACTCATCCGCATCCAATGTTCATTCACATTGTTAAATGAATTAATAACCTAAATATTTGTGTCATATCGGTTCAAAACCAGTTTGTAATGCTGTTTTAATCTGACATTTGATATATCACACCTTCAGTTTATGAGAAAGACTCATCCAAAAACTGGCTGCATCAGTGAATTTCCAAAACAGGAGAGTGCCATTCTTCCACTGGATTTCCAGACAAGTACAGCAATGGTATTGGATGAAAAAAGCAGATATTTGACATGTTATTCATCGCTCTCTTTCTCTATAAAACAACGTCTTTTTCTCCTCGAGGGCTAAAGTGCCTGGTATGTGCCAATCTCTTTTAACACATTAATCCTAATGGCACTCAGCCTGTCAAGGCAATAAATCATTGTCTGGATTAACACTTGCCCTGACGTTACACTAGGTGTGTGTTTAAGTATGTGTGTATTATGTGAAAGTGTACTGTAGCTCTCCCTTTCTCTTTGCATGAGGTGGCCCATAATGGTGTGTCCTTCAGATGACCTGACAGCTCAGCCCAAAATAACAACACAAATGGCTCATTTGACTCTGAAGTTAACCTGAACCAGCCAACAAGGTAAATATCAGTTGATAACTCTTTCTAACTCATGACATTAAACTCCACATAATGATTGACTACAAGCGAAAGTGCCGATTAATAATAAATGCATCTAAATAAATCATAAACCATCCGTTACTCTTTAACACGCTGAGCTTCAACATGTTCAGGCTGCTAAGAAGAACAAACAGTGGGGTTTATACCTGTCACATTATTTACACCTTGCTTTGGCTTCTTCGTTTGTTGTAAACTTTGATACATTTTGTCACAGTAGAAAAAGCACAAGTGTAAATAATAAAAGTAATGCTGAATTACATTTAGCAGCTGCAGTTTTAGGGTCCTGGGGTTGTGCATGCTGGCTCACTGTCACACAACATCATTAATGTTGCAGTTATCAGTAACACCTGTGCTTTTTTTTACTATGACAAGTCAAAATATGTACTATGAAAAAGGCCTATTAACCAGTGTACAGAGGTGTTTAGGATACTGAGGTCTGCAAAGGATACAAGAGTTGTGTCCTCAGAATTTTAGAAAACAGAGTTTGTGATCAGACAGACCGTGTCCATCTGTTATTCAGTCTTAAAATGACTTTGCAGAATTCAGTCTCTAAACTGGGTCACAGATCTGGTCTGAACCTCAGCTTGTTAAACCTTAACCTAAGATCGCCCTATTCTATTTTACAGTACGCACCTTCATATTATAACTAGAAAAATACCAAGCAAGACCATGCTTATTTTATTGGGTTCAATGTACACTACATGGCAAAAATTATGTGGAACATTACCAGTCTATATGTGTAGTTGGTAAGTTAATACATTTATGCAGCACATGTTAAGAGCAGATGCCACAAAGAGCTTCACAATATTTAAAAAAAAATAAAAAAGCAATGGACAAAAAATACAGACAAAAGTCTAAACAGGTGGGTCTTGACATTCTTTGTAAAGGTGTCCACACAGATCTTAAATCCAAAGAGGTCCAAAGTTTAGGATCCACACAGGAAGCACAGTGTCCTTTAGTTTCAAGTGAAGAAAAAAATAACAAATCCTGGTCAGAGGAGCTCTGAGACCTGCTGGTGACATGATGGAGCTGCAGTAGATAGTAGTAGGCAGGTGCCTGATCATGCAGAGCTCTAAAGGTGATCACAAGGTTCTTGAATTGGATTCTGAATTTGATGGGAAGCTGGTGTCAGGAAGTCAAGATAGGTGTCACACGAGGCCTTTCAGAGGATGTTTAGCAAAGACAGCTGAAGGTTGTGACTGTTGAACACCAAAATCATGGGCATTAAAAAAAGGTTTTCTTCAGAAAAACCTGGCTGCAGGTATTTTCTCCCATTTCAGTACAAGAGCATTAGTGAGGTTGGTCACTGATGTTGGGCACTAAGACCTGGATCACAGTCTGTGTTCCAGTTCATCCCAGAGGTGTTTTTCAGGTAAGACCTCAGTTCAAGCTAATCAATTTCTCTCACAACAAACTAGAAAAGTTTTCCCCAAATCGTTGCCACAATGTTAGAAGCACACTATTGTCTAAATTGTATTAATTTTTATTTTTATTTGCACACATATACAGTACCGCTCAAACATTTGGACACGTTTTCTCATTCCAGGAAATGGGAAGGTGTGTCCAAACGTGTGACTGGTACTGTGCAACAGCATCTTGATAATAGACATAAAACAAATGCGGCAGGAGAGGTGCAGAAGCCATAGATCTCCCCTTAACTTATGAAACAAAACGCAAAAAAGCCAAACTAATAAATGCAACATAATTTAGAAAATACACAGACGATAAATGACAATAAGAACTGACTTGAGCTTTAAGGCCCATATAAACAAAGTGACTAAAACAACATTCTGTCATCTCAGAAATATTGCCAAGGTTCGACCATTCCTCACTAAGCAAGAGCCTGAAAAACTAATTCATGCTTTTATTTCAAGTAGGTTGAACTATTGCAATGCACTTTTTACGGGCCTTCCTAAAAGGTTAATTGAAAAATTACAGCTGATTCAAAACTCCGCGGCTAGAGAGAACACATCACTCCAGTCTTGGCTAGCCTGCCCTGGCTCCAGAATCGATTTCAAAGTCTTCTTACTTGTTTATAAAGCTCTCAATGGATCAGGGCCGAGCTACATCACAGACTCCCTGTTACCTTATGTTCCCTCACAAGCCTTTAGATCTTCCTTTGGCTTATAGATCTCTTACGTGAGATCTATAAGCCTGCCCTAAAAGAAAAATTGGAGATGCAGCTTTCCTCAATTACGCTCCCAAACTATGGAACGCCTTACCTAAAGACATCAGAGAAGCAGTCTCTGTGGAAAGCTTTAAACGACACTTAAAAACATATCTTTTTAACCTAGCCTAATTTGACTATTGCACTGTATCATATATTTAAACACTTTAATCCATTTTAAGGCATTTTTATTCTTTTTCATGAATGATTATGTCTTTTACTTAAGATTTTTAGCTGTGTTTCCTCTCTTTTAATGTAATGCACTATCTCTCATCTTTCTTGTTTGCCTCCTTTTATTCTACGTATGTAGTCCTGTTTAATGTTCTGAATCATTATTGTTATTATTATCCTTTTATCATTTGTTTTTTTTTATCTTTTTATTATTATCATTAAGAAATTAGGATTAAGAAGAGTTCATCAGTCAACAGACAATAATCCTATAAAAACATAGACATGTCTGTAAGAAGATATAATAAAAAAAACCCATCATGAAATAAATGTGATGACAACTTCTCTTTAAAAGTGTTCAAAACATAGTCAGTTCTTGACAATGTTTACTTTCATAGCTGTACACCACATTATCTGAAGGAACAGCAGCCATGCTTTGTTTTGTAAAATAAAAAAAAAGGAAGAAGAAAATAATCAGCCTGTCTGATATTATAAGAATGAGTTTGAGAATAAAATATGAAGAAGTTGATATGAACACACAAATCTCTCCTTAAACCAAATCATGAAAAACAGCCCCAGACAAGGGTGTCCACATACTTTTGGCCACATATGGTAAGTTTGAGACTGGAGGCCTGGGTGACGGAACATGCCATGAACTAGTATATTCAGCGCAGAGACGTTAAGATTCTTTCTGACTTGAGCATTACATGTTTCCTAATACACCATTAAAAAATCAATCACCAGTGTTTGACGAGCACATTGTTAGAAAGACTAAAGACTGTGTTTTTCATCTTTTTATAGTCAGCAAATATATGTCAGACATCATTATAAATTAACACGCCTTCACCCCCGAGCCTGACGAGTGTAGCATTAACATCACTCACACAATTAGAACTTATTAAAACTATTTGTGGCTTCAATTTCACCCACAAATTACATTTTATTTCAGCTGACGTACTTCTGAAGTGTCAGTCAGATTTCAGGGTTGCTCGCGAGTGACCTTTCCTGACTCTGCTGCCGGGGAGGATGTAAGGATGTGAGGAAAGATTGGAGAGCGCCTGACAGCTCATCGGTCACGTCCAACAGTGAGCCGAAGAAGGTGCTGAAACTCTACCAGCCTCTGACCTCCCTGCAGAGATGCATAGCCGGTTCAGGGCTGTGAGCATTTGTATGAGTCACGCCTGGTTTCGCTCTGTTGTTGCATTTAACTGAGTTTTTATTGCACTCAGTTAGTCTACCCTTGAACCTCAAATCTTCCCCCTCGGTATCAATATTTAAGTGGCTGTGGTGAACGGTTCGATAGATGTTCCAGTGCTTGCAGTCCTCACAGTGTGGGTGAAGAATAACTGACTCGAAATTTGTTTTAAATAGTGTGGAATATAACAGAATAGACAACCGATTTCTTGACGTCCTTGTGCTTTTGAGGTCAACACAACAGAATGTTAAGACCATCAGAAAGGTTTTTGTGGTCATTTTTCTGTTCAACTTGTCTGCATTCATACACAGATTTCTGCTGTTGACAAATGTTTTCATGCCAAGAATACTTCAAATATTTAGGATTCAAACCATGGATTTATAAACATAAACGATATTTGTGATTTATCATGATTGAGAATTATTTAGAGGTAATGAAATCATTCAATCACTCATTAGTTTAGTTTAGTTTATTTGCACAGGCAGAAAAAAACACCAGGATTTACAGTATAATACATAATTGACAGGTGAGATCAAAAACCTGCATGTTAGAGTATCTCACCAAAGAAAAAAAAAGATTATAAATATAGGAATATAAAAAAAATAATACAATACAATTTTATGACAAAAAAATGGGAGTAATATGAAAAAATGAACTCAAATTCATATTAACCAATCAAATCAGAGTACTGAGTAGAAAGAACATGTTTATTACAGATGTGCACAATGTTTGTACAATAACATGCTGATACACATTCAAGAAGGTTTGCATATGTCAGGTTTCATTTTAATTTACGGAGTCTTTTTGATGGGGAACTCCTGTCATCTTACATTAGTTTACGCCTTTTTCTTACAATCAGGACCTGCAGGTGGCGCTGTTCAGACCCTGGTGCTTGCAGCAGAAAGACACACGTTCACACACACAAAGAGAGAGAGTCAGGGAGGGAACAGCAACACTCTTCACCGCTCACACTCTCTCTCTCTCAAACACATTGATTCATTGTCCCAAAGCCTAACAGGACAGCTCTTCTCCTGTGTGAAGCTGCCCTTTAAAAATAACAGATTGTGTTCTTTTGTTGGCTGATCTCCATAATCATAAAGCAATAGTCTGCTGATCTGCACCGGCTTTGACTGAGCTACACCTGCTCTCTTACACTCTCTCTCCCTTTTGTCTCTGGCATCTCTGCAGCAGCTCCGAGCAGCAGGAGGAGGAGAAGGAGGAGGAGGACGACAAGGAGGAGGAGGAGGAGAAGGAGGAGGAGTAGGAGCGGGGTGTACCTGACACCTACAGCCGCGCGCAGCAGCTCTCTTCCCCCGCAGAAACACCCCGGACTGCCCGCCTCGTGTGCCGCCTCGTTGTCTCTGCATTAGTTAACCGGAGCTCTGCACTGTTTAAACGGAGCTCACAGACCCCCCAAAACTCTTAGAGCAACAAAACACTGAAGACTCACGGATCTTTTAAGAACTCCTGCACGGACCAGAAAGCTTCAGGATTTTTTCTGACTGATTTAAAAAAAAAAAAAAAAAAAAAAAATTCTTGTGAGAAAAAAAAAGGACTACAGGATCTCAGAAGATGCGTGTCCTGGTGCTTCTCTGTGTGCTGGTGCGTCTGTCTGCAGCACCGGGCCCGGTGGCCGGAGCGGACAGAAGCTGCGCCGACCTGCGGCAGTTCTACACCGGGAAAGGGTTCACTCTGGCCGGGGTACCCCAGACCGAGATCTCCGGTGAGTTTTGTGGAGAGATGACTTGGAGAAACACACATATGGTTTTACTTCAAACCACTTATTAAGACACTTTTCATAGTTATAATTAAAAATATAAAGGCTGGCTCGCTAAAAATTACCATAATGTCATATAATCTAACATAATGTGGTAATTCTTAATAATTAGTTATTTTTTCTGATCTTACTCTATTTTCTTGTGTCCTTCTGGTCTTCTGTGGTATAATATTGCTACAGGGATTTACAGTGTTTATATGTGTAATATTTGATGTGCCACATACCTGAGAAAGGTGTTAGGATCACTACACTTCTTCTGGAGGATGCTGGTTAAAATGGTTTGGTTAGTACATTATTATGATTGGTTTGAATGCGGATGCCATTCATAAAACTGCACCCAAAGCTTGTGTAGCTAAGTTTATAGGTTGCTTTGGCATGTTTTATTGTATCAAAAGGCAGACATTTGGCTGTATATTTTAGTTTGTGTTTCTTATCGTGCAATTATCTTGCTTTATACGCTCTGAACACACCTATTCTCCATTCTCATCACTGAGCAATGCCCTCAAGTGTTTCCCAGTCTACAGGCTGTCCCGCACATCTCTATTATAGTCCTTTCTGGGGCATTTTCATTGTCTGCTGAGGGCAGTAATGCAGGTGGGTGTAAGCCATGTGTCTTGTTGAGCTATTATAGTCTATTCAGGGCATTGATCTGTGTGTGCTGATGTTTGAGCTGCAGGTGTGAACATCTTTTATACAAACTACAGCAGAAAACAAAGATTTGTTTTTCTCTTAACTGCTAACTCCATGTAGTTGTACACTAATGCCTTCTTGGGCATTTTTCATTGTTTGCTCTGCTCCGGACTGCAGGTGGTGTGTGTGTGTGTGTGTGTGTGTGTGTGTGTGTGTCTCAATAGATGCTGAAATGGTCTATTTTGTCATTTGCATAAACTAACAATTTAGGCTTGCCTGGGGAAACTACAGCTCAGCAAGGTCACAGCATAAGCTGCTGTTACAAACTTGAGTTGAACAAGAGAAGAGAGTAAGATTCAGTTCTATTCTTTAGTCTTTCGTTGCAACTAATGATTGTTTTCATTATTGATTTCCAGATTATTTTTTCACTTCATTGATTAATAGTTCAGTCAATGAAATGCCAAAAAAAAATAGGGAAGAAATTGCATTCACAGTTTCTCAGAGCCCACTGTGAGGTCTTCAGTGAGCTCGTTTTGTCTGACTAACAGCCCCAAACCTTCAGATATTTATAGATGACAAAGAAAAACAGCAAATCATCAGATTTAAGAAGCTGGAACCAAAGAAGGTTTTGTATTTTTGCTTGAAAATGATGAATCAATGATGAATGATCAAAAATATATATTTTTTCCCATCGATTAATCGCTTAATTGTTGCAGCCTTAATTTGGTCTTGATACCCTCTCTTGTCAGTCAGACATCAAACCAGTCAGGCAATCACGCATTTAATCAATCAGTCAATTACCCAGGTAGTCAGATAATCAATCAGCTCGAGATGCAGCGAGTCAACCAGTCAGTCAACCAGATATCAAGCATCAAAGTGTCTCTATCTCATCTCTCTGGTAGCTGCGGTTCACAAATGCTGATTAAACTGTCTCAGCCTCGAGGAAAGTGCAGATGGAAAATTGTGAAATTGAGTTGTTTTCCCCTTTAAGGCAATCATCTGTCGCTCTCTGTCTCTCCTCCTGTATTTCACCCGAAAGACGGACAGAAAGCAGCGGCCTCGCAAGAGAAGGAGATGAAAGACAGGCGAGATTGAGGGTGTGTTGTTGGGGTTTGTGTGATCTGAAGGTCATTTCATGTTGTGTCAATGAAAATGTGCTCGTATGGGCGGGTGAGTTATTAAATATTGGCTGTGTGTGTGTATGTGTGGGTGTGTGACACAGACAGATAAGTGAGAGACAAAGAAAGGTATAGAGACAGAAGCGGAGAGAAGAAGACAGACAGAGAGAAAGAAAAAAAAAAAACAGAGACGTTGAGGTTGAAATGAGTCACTCAAGGTCTCCGTCGGTGCTTCATGGACGACCGTGGAAGAGACCAGACACGACTCTCTGCCTCCCTTTCCATTAAAAACTCATCTTTTATTGACAGATGAAAAACACAATGCTTCAGTCACTTGGACCTTGATCTGCTCTAGTTATTTGAGCAAGAGTTCTGCCTTCCCAGAACTCATTAAAACTGACAACCAGATAGGAACAGAAAGATGGCGACAGGCAGCAGAATTCCCCCAGAACAGGGCTCCTCAATCTTTCTCATCTCAGGGACCCAAGGTTGGTAAATTTAGCTTTTCCGCTCAGGGAGATAGAGACTCCTCTGCACTCCAGTGTCAGTGTCACTCTGGAGGATGTTAGTGTCAACCATGGATCCCTGATATACACAAATCATGCTGTGCGAGTCATGTTTGCACTCGAAAAGACCTCGTGGATGCAAAGTTACATTCATTCATTCAGACGCCTTTCTGCTCCTTTGTGGCCGTTACTCAAATGTTAATTCGGTTTCTGACAATGTTTGGATGATGCAGCAACTGTGCATTTGCATTGCAAACATTGTTTATTGCATAGAAAGGGTTCAAAAGTATACTTTTCATTCACAACTTTTGTTTTTTAAGCTTTATGTGACGTATTTTTTCACTGTTCCTAAAGTTCATTTGAGTAAATAACATTCAGGTATGATGTCCCTGCTATCTGGAAGGAATTATAAAGGGACTAAACACTGGAAGAGTGTAAAGTGGATGAATTTCAGGAGATTGTAAGGATAACAAATCTGAAATCTGTCATTTTTTTCAATTATAAGACTCAGTAGCTTGGACACTATGTCGATGTGTAAAAAGTTTAAATAGTTGCATACATAACTCTCGCTTGCTTCATTTCAGAATGGTGTCTGTTATCACTTAGTGCGGTAAACACATGCACAGAAGTTTTTCAGCTCTGTGGTCTTCCTGCGCACGCAAGCTCACAGTTGGAGGAACAAACACTGTCCTAATGACTTGGGACGAGGCCCAGCTGTTTCCAGTCACGAGCAGTTTACGATTAGCGTTATCTGCAGAGCACAAGAGTGGTAGTAGAAGGTTACTTCAGTTTACTGGCAACAAAGGGTGACAAATCCCTCAACAGATAAAACTGATGGCAATCGCGGGATAGAATTTAGAGTCGATTTTGACAAATTTAATGTGTTTTTTCTACAAAGCCTTCTTTTTAATTTAATGAAATATGTTTGTGCCTCTGAGATCTGTCAGACATCTATAGCAACAACATCCAACATCAATCACATAGCCTCAAAAACAAGAGCAGAGATGGAAAAAAACTGGTTATTTTGAGTGCAATTTTTTCTTCCAATTAACTTAAATGTAGATTTTCACAGGTGAATTCATGGGAACTATTAAGACTACTGACTACAAACACTCAGACATCACTGACAAGTGGCTGTTACATGAGTGGTCAAATCCTCCTTGTATTGTGCTGTTTTATTTTTTTTTCATGTACAATAGATGCTTAGAAATTCAGAGTTTTCACTTTGGAAAACCGCCAAACAACAAAGAAGAAATGCGACGTGCTTCCATGCCACATGTAAGCTGCATAAAGGGATATTTTGCATACATAAGCTGTCATCCAGTATGCCAATCTGCAAGGGAAAGAAAAGATTTGAACACCTTGAAACACAATGTGCTGCCAGGTGTATTTATTCTATATCAGATGTTCGACAGAAGACAATCTGCTTATGAGATGCATGTTATTTCCAGGTATTAACAGGGGGTGAGACCTAAATTTGTAAGCAGATATGATAAATATCATAATTCCAAAATGAACAGAGTGTAATATGACAAGCAGATGCCCTGAATTCCTACCTGGAGTTAAAAAAAAAAGCTCTATTCTTCTCACTCCCTGCTCACACCTATTGTCCTATAGGTTTAGCACCATGTGAATGGAAGTCGTCTTTCCTGCTGTCTGCCTGTCTGTCTCTGTGCCCGCGGGCGTTTCTAACACACACACACACACATTGTAACCTTCACCTTGTCAATAGTTAAAGATGAGCTCGTCCTACAGTGTGTGTGTGTTTAAAAGTCAGTGAAAGCCAACACCTTCTCCAGGGAAGACACTTCTAATTCACACATGCATTATCCGTGCAGCGCAGCACACACCCATGTGATCGGGTGACACACAGAAACAGAGTGGGACTATATCATGTCCTGCACGCTTCTTATGCTGTATTGGAAGGTATTGAGTTTTGACGGTTGTGTGTGTGTGTGTGTGTGTGTGTGTGTGTGTGCAGCCTTCGTATTGGATTGTTGCTTGTGTGAAAGAACACAGAAGAAGAGCAGAGAGGATGTGTGTTTCGAATGTCAGAGTTTAACGTGATACGCCTTGTTTTAGGTAAGATTACCTGTAGATTAGGATAGATTACGGGTTTGGTTACCAGTCAATAACTCTTTAACAAGGCTGAACGAGGGAACCTATATTCATTTACATTTGCACAACCCCCATTTCTCTGTATTTGGATAGAGCAGTTGCTAGAGCTGCGTAGGCTGACTTTCATAATGATGTGCTATCATGTTATCATTCTTCAAATTTCTGTTGTCCAAATTGATGACTGGCAACAACAGATGGGTGCGCTCCCACAAAACCTCAGTGAATAGGTGCAAAAAAAGCTCAGTTTCAACTCAACACTGATCTTCTTCAGGTAGATTCATTGTGTATGATTTTGGTGTGTATTTCTATTGTCGTCTCCCTAATAAATGTTTTCAAACTAGCTGAAATTAAAAACTTTCAGAACTTGTTACTGAAGGTTTTGTTTTACACAGATGAAAAGTTTTGGACAGTGGAACACTATTGATCATTCTGAACAAGAGTCTGACCGATTAAGGAGTTTTTAGGCTGATGCTGATTTGTTTAAAGAATCTACTAATTATTTATCGGCCAATATTCAGTTTTTAACTAAAACACTTAACATAAACATTTTGACAGTGATTGCTCACATTTAATCATTATGACCAAGATATGTACTGAGCAGGATATTAAGCAGTTGAAAAAATAAACTGTTTTATTGGTAAAAACATGAATTATTATCATTGTGTTTCTTGCTGATTATAATTGGCTGGTAAGAAAGGCTTCTCCTTTATTGACAAAACAAATTGTATAATACAGTGTTGGGCTACATTAATGTTTGATGATTACAATAGCCTGTCTCCAATTAATATTTCATTTTCATGCATTCATTTATCCAGTTTATCCACGTACCAGTACTCTTGTATTTGAGAGAGTATCAACGAGCTTTAATCGTCCCGCTGATGTATCGCTCAGGCTCTTCTTTGTACATCAGTATGATTACTGTTGTATGTGATGGACTTCATCCATATTGCTCAGCTCAAACAGTAGCGTTACCAAACAGACTGTAGAGTTGGTCGGATGTCTGTGACCTGTTCATGTACAGTATATGTACGTATATAAAGCATATTAAGGAAAACTGATTTTTAGTCACCAGGTTTTGCAAGAAAGTTACTGACTAGTCAACTAGTCGTCATCGTCAAAAATGTTAGTTATGGTGCTGAACGATTAGATGATCAGAGAATGAATAAAATCATTTGATAACAGATTAGTTTAAATCATGTATCCAGCAAAAAATATCAAATGTTTTCAAATTCTAGCTTCTCAAATGTGAGGATATTTTGCTTTTCCCTGTTTTACATGACTAGAAATTGAATATCTTAGGAAAAAAACAATCTGATGACACCACATTGGATGATTTTCTGACGTTTGATTAAACAATTAATAAAGATAATCTCTAGAATAAGCTTTAATTAAAAAGTAATCATTACTTGCAGCTCTACAATGATGTAAAAAAAACAGAGAACGAGAGCTTAAGTGCAGCTTTTTTTAATGCTACTATGTGAGTGACACTTACCAGTGTTAAATATCCATTCCCATATCTAAGAAAGACATATGTGTGAATACAAACAGTATTTTATAGTTTCGCTGCTGCACATCTGGTGACGCTGGCTCCTATCTGCTCGCGGTGTCTGTGAGACCCTAGTGTGTACCAGCGGTTACGTATATGTGTGTGTGAGAGAGGAAATTGATACTGTCCGTCATCTGTCACACATCACATGCTCACTCGGGCGCTCACAGCACACGCCACCAAGTGGAACGCTTTACACCCAGTCCACACACACCCAAACGTACACACACACACACAATCCTTCTATACTCTCCTATAACTTTTGCACCCCTCCCTCTTCTTTTCCCATGTTGTCTGTCTTATTCTTGCTTCCATCTCTGCATTGTTTTTCTAGACAGGCTCAGATCTATGGGTGTAGGGTTGTGTGTATGTGTGTGTGTGTGTGTGTGTGTGGAGGGTTTGGTTGGCAAGATCTGTTAAAAGCAGAGCTGTGAATCTTTCATGATGTCTGATGCAGTGACATGAGAAAGAGACAGACAGAGATAGAGCAGGAGGAGAGGATGTGAGGAGAGGAGACCAGAAGGAAGATAAGAGGAAGGGTGGAGGCTCTGTCCTGGTTGCCTTTCCTTTTATCTATCCTTCATCCTCCCTTCATAGAAGAGGGATGGGTGGTTGCTGCAACTGGTTTGATACTGATCCTGGCTCCTGTGCTCCATATTTGATGCTTTTCTGATGCCCTGTTATTACATGTAAAATGAAATCTGTTGTGAAGACGAGTAATTACTCTTCAGGAAATATTTGTAAGTGTTGTAGAATCGTCTGTTTGCTAAATCGCTCTGCTAAACAGTGATTTTCCAGTCAAAGCTTAACAACCTAGACAAAGCATGTCTGTCAAGCTTTGTTTTTCTCCACATGCCAAGAAAAGTGTGCATGAGGCTGTAGTTGGAGTGGTGGGTGGTGTCTTTTTACAGCTTTCCTAAAGCCAAAAACATAAAAGCAAAATTGTAAGAAGTGATTAAACAGTTAGGCTTGTAACTGAACCTCACTTCTAGGCCAAGGAGCACATCACTGACTGACTACAAGTATGTGGAGTTACAAATTATGTTAAAAAAAGCCTCTTTCATGCCTTACACATCCACTTTGGTGTTTCCTTACGGGGTGGAAATCCGTCCTGGATGCTATTCTCAGAGTTTAGGTTAACATTACCGTTTCTGTTCCTGTTCTTTGTTGGATTCGGGGAAGTTACACTAGCAACCCATCAGTTAGTCCTCAACCTCAAAGGTTTTTCTTTGTCTGTTTGTTTGTATGCAAGCTAATAAGCAACCAAACATGGTTGTGTTGGAATGAAATGATTATCTCATCTTACATTTTTTCTTATCGTACTTATGATACTAGAACTAATAATTTCCGCTCTCAACTACAATCAGCTGGTGAGTATGTTAACTTTTTGCCTGGGATGTGCGACTTTAGCCTTAGTTTTAGCCTTTTTTCAACCAACTCCTGGAGCTAACATTTGCTTATTTAGCTAGCTAGCTAAAATCTGTTAGCGAAGGTTGTCATTTCGATTGTCATCAGTTAGAAATGAGGCCAGCTGCTTGTTTATCTCAGTCAGAAATCAAGAAGCAGTTGTTTCAAAAATAACAAAGAATTTCATGTGATAAATCTGCCACGGTTGTCATTGCAAGAACAATATAGGAAAATTAACCAAAGGTAATGAGAGAATTAGCATAGATTTCCTCCATAAAAGTCCAATAAACTTGTAAAAAATGAATTTTTATTGCATAAATCCTCTTTATAGTGTTGAAGGTTGTTGAAATATGTAATACGGCCACATTAATACATACACATTTACATTCAAGGTATGTACCCATAGCTATTATGCGGAATGACTGTGGGTGAAGGCACAAGAAGATTAAATTCTTTCATCGCCAACATATAATCAACTAAAACTGATGAATGCAAGAGTCGTACAGCCCTCCTGCATCCCTATGATCATCACGTATAACAGGAGTGGTAGGTGAGGGGGAAAAAAAGGAGCTGAGGAGCAAAAGCACAAACTGTTCGATGCCTTAACATCAATCTTTGCACCAAAAATCAATGCGGTACAAACCAGCATCATTTCTCGATAACCTCTGTCTTTCCTTTCCTCTGCATTCCCCCCTGAGCCAGTTCACACCTCTTCTCCTTGTTCTCTCCCTTCCCTTTAATGTTTACTTCCTCCCCTCTTATCAGACGCTATTTTTACTTTCTCCTCCTCCACCTCCTCCTCCCAGCACTCCTCTCATCTTCCCCTCCTCTCCGAGAGTAGAGCGTCCATCTGTTTTCCAAATGAATAGATGAGTTGTTTGTCTGATGTGGTGGACTCGGTGGTTGCTTTGTGAGTCAACGTTCTTCCTACATATGCTCCATGTACACCGTGTGTACGTGTGTTTGGACTGACGGGATGGAGATTTATTGGTATTTGTGTCACTTGGATAACAGGAATTTACATAAACGAGCCAGAGTGAACACTGGTTATACTGGTGGTTTCTGAGCTGATTATTCTGAGACTATTGAGGAATGGCATCAAATAGCATTCATGTAGAGCGGAGATGATTAGTCAGTTAATCAATTATTTGATTAACAGAAAACCAATCTGCAACAAATTTGATGATTGATTTGAAGTAATTTTAAAGCAAAAATTTACATTTACCAGCTCCTAAAATGTGAATATTTACTGGTTTTCTCAGTCTTGAACTGTTGGTTGAACAAAACAAGTGATTTAAATATCTTTTGGGAAATTGTGACAGTTATGTACTTTTTGTAGACCCAAATATTAATTGATAATGATAAAAATCATCAGCTGCAGCCTTACATTAATTTATAACTAATACGTTCATATTCAGCAAAGAGTTAAAACAATGCATTATTGTCATTTTCATTGTGCAGTTTAATTGACATATTCAGTATTTAATCTAATACTGAGGAATAATTCATTTATTTTCCTGAAGTATAACAGTCTTTATAGATATGTAGTAAGTTATCATGCATTCCCAAGCCTTGACGATGCACTTCAGCTAAAGTTGGAGCATTTTTAATAACTTCTTATGACAGCAGATAGAGACGACAGGAGTGGATGTGATGTGTCGGCTTAGTGCGTTCACCCTGCGTTTCAGCTCGCAGCTCTTCATATTAACTGTCATGCATTGTGGTTTGTAATTTCAGGGAAGGACACGAGTGCAGTCTCCTCAGCGGGTTATACAGACGTATTAGAGAATATACAGTGAGGCATTAAAGTGCTCGGCTTTCCATTTCACTAACCTTTGCAGTCCGACACGCCAGTGCAGAGCTGCCTCCGCTGGCTTCTATCAATTGGTTATTACAAGGATAAATTGTTGTAATTCCAGTCTGAACTGCAAAATTATACAGCTAAATAAATGCCAGCGTCTTATAAAACAAGAAACATGTCATGTATTTTTCAGTCAGTACTAGTTACTAGTTAGTTTTTAAAAGTTTCCACAAACTCCAGTGTTGAAGCCTTTTTCTGACTATAAAGGACATTTCATCATCATTAAGTAACAAGACTAAGAGTGTACAGCCATGCCAGTAGCTCTGTGAGGCTGCACTCAGGCACAAACAGGAACTGAATGCTAACATCAGTATGCTAACGTGTTTCCAACAGGTGCGTTTCCATCCAGCTGTTTTTATTCGCACTTTCAATTTGCGCTTAAAAAACCTGAGTGGAAATGCCAAAACTTCCCAAGAAATCTGCAAAAGTAAAAAAAAAAATCAATAAAATGCAACAAAAGGCAACGGCAACAGATTTAGCAATTAAATTGTGGTGTACGTGACGCATGTGAATTAAATATTCACTTATATTTACGCTCTACTGAAGAGATGAAAACATCAGATCTGTGTGGACCAATGAGGAGACTTAAATTAAAACATAAAACAAACAGAAATGTCATATCTCTTTGATATTTTTCACAGTTTGAGGCTCTTGATGAACCAACTCCAGGTATTCACAAAATGGCAGTGGATGACACATGCATAACTTCAAATTTTCTTTTGCCAATACTCTACTAATTTGGTTAAAATCTGGATTTAAATTTGGATGGAAACCCTAACTAATGGCAATGCTAGCATGCTGATCTTTAGCATGTATAATGTTTACCATGTTAGATTAGCATGTTACCATGCTAACATTTGCTAATTAGCACCAAACATAAAGTACAGCTGAGGCTGATGGGAATGTAATTACTTTCACAGATATTTGGTTATAAAAAAAAACTGATCTATTTGACATGATGATGGCGCTGATGATAGAAAGTCAGGGGGTTCATTCATAGAGTTTCATAGAGTTTCATTTCATGAAAATCTATCCTAGTTGTTTCAACATTTCAATCTGGACTAAAGTGATGCACCAATGGACAGAGAGACTAATATAACCGTCCCTGGAGCTGCCAACATGGCTAAAAATGAATGAATATAACGTTCTCCCCTGAGAATTTGTATTCTGCAAGTGGAGTCTCGTTCGCAGCTTAAAACTATATTAAACTGTCTAATTAGACACAGCATATTAAATGACTGGCTGTACATTTGTTCAATGTACTGTACAATCACCAGGGGAGACATTACTTTATTACAGCTAATCACACAGTTTGTAAGTACTTTTCTCAAACCCCAGCAGGGTTATTATTGGTTTTATAGCTTCAATAGTGTCTTCAAAAGGAAATATTAGTAATTCAGTACTTTTGGTCAATAGAGGATATTTCTGTTAGAGTGCAGGCCCTACAGTGTCCTAACTGAGAGGTCACAACACACCACACGCACAAAGACACCCAGAGCGTTGATAGGATCACTGGTGGAGAGTATTATCGGAGGCAAATCTCATTGAGTGTGACTGGGTGTCCGTGGCAGGTCTATCTGTCACGGCTGTACACAGTAAATCAGACAGTCTTGGCGCCGGTTTCCAGTAGCAACGGAGGACGCTGATTATCATTGATACATTGCCAGTTAGCGAAGTGATAAGATGATTGATTCTAATGCGGAGGAGTGATTTTTAAAAGGTCAGATCAATAAGAGATCATGCTGCAGCTTTCACCTGAATTCAAGTGTCTCCTCTGTTTCGTGGAAAGAGGAAGTTGATGATTTGTTGAAATTTAACACACACACGCACACACACACACACACACTCACAAGTGCTTGGCAGCCCCACGGGACATCATGAGACGTGTGGTTAGTTAATGGAGAACCTGAAACCAACTGCTGCATCCATCGCCATGTGTACTGTAGGTGTGTGTTTGTGTGTTTTCAAGTGTTTCTGTGTATGTGTGAGGTTCAGACAGAGGCCTATAATTAGACATGTTGCTGTGAAACTCCAAACTTGATACACACATGCCGTGTTTTGTGTTTCTACGAGCCTTACTCTGCCTGCTTCACACAGCCAGCCTCCCTCCCAGTTTTTTATGATTTTAACCTCCTGAGTGTCAGCTCGGCGGCTATTCCATGTTACTTTTTATTGTTATTTTTATGGCATTTCTGCTTTATTAGATAGTTTGCCGTCGGGAGTGACAGAGAAAGTTTATTTGATAGAGGTGGCGAACTGCATAAAAACGGCTCCTTGGCTCATAACATTTTGAAAACAGTGTGCGTCATATCCTGACGATACACCAGGGTGCACGTATGACTTTTCAACATCTTCTACATTTTGTGCACTACAGTGCAGTACTTACAGGGACTTGCCCAAAGGCACCATGGGAGACATAGTAATGAATTTCAGTGAATAAACTGAAGCAGAAGAATGAGTGCTCCCTATGAAATTTTGAGAGCTGCTTTTCCTTTTCCTCATTCTTGCATAAACTTTATTATTGCACAAGGTTTACCAGTCGTGTTATACAGCGATTGAACAATGATTTTCATTCACATTTTGAATCCTCGCTGACTTTGCTCAACCGTGTTCTTGACTACTGTTCTGTGTGTCTACGAAGTACATTGGTGACTTTTTTTCTCCACCATACTGTACCTTGTTTGGTTTTAATGACATTAATTTGGGTTTCCAGAGCTCCACAGTCAACCTCTAATAAAACAAAAAGTTTAGGGTTCATCACCATGACAACAGCATCATTTAAAATTAGCACTAAACATGAAAGTACAGCTGAAACTGTGGGTACAGTTTTACAGGTAGGCTATAGTATTTGGTCATAAAGCACCTGATGATGGTGTTAGTGAGGGAATTATCAGTTACAATCCATGCTGATTAATCAATAATAAAAATAATTGTAGTTGCAGCTATAACTGGAGAAACACAATCGAGCACAGCACCATATAAGGGGCCGTTAGGGATGTTATTCAGAATTACCATAAATATACATGTAGCCTACTTCTCCTCTCACATATACATATGAAACCAAAATCATTCTCATATTGTACTGAAAACCACACAACTGAAATGCTCTCATACAAACCACAAAAACAACTTTCACACGCACTAGTAAAACGGGGTAACCATACACACATACAAGTGAAAAACTTTTACATACACAACTGAAACATTCTCACACATCTAGTTTTGATGAGAGCGTTTCAGTTGTGTATCTGAGTGTATAATTTTTCAGTTGTTTGTGTGAGAATTTCAGTTCTTTATGTAAGAGCATTACACTTGTAAGTGTGTGTGGTTAGCACATTTTACTAGTATGTGTTAAAGCTTTTGAGAGGAAAAGTACATGTATATGCATGGTAATTCTGAATAATGTCCCTAATGGCCCCTCATAAACACTTACCAGCTTCATGCTGTAACAAACGCTACATTTTTCTTTCTATCCCTTATTTAACCAGGTAAAAATCTTGTTGTGATTAAGATCTGTTTTTCAAGAGAGACCTGGACAAGAGTTACCTTGTGAGGCGGCTCGATTTACGAGATCATGACATCAGAAGATCACATGAGAATCCATCTTGTCATCTTATGCGACTGGCACAAAAAATATTTGGCAAGTGATTGGATGAACTATCGGTCTATCACCGTCCTACGTTGCGACGCAGCTAGATGCGCAAGATCACAAGATCATGTGAGAATCCTCATAGGACACCGATTGTGTTCAAACCACCATTAACATAATGTTACTAACTACTGACTGGATTAATGAGCAGGAGCAAGTTATACTGTATATTTTAAAATGCATTATTTGTGTCTGCGTGTTTTACTTTGGTATGACATTGTGAAGCAGAGGCTGAATCAAATGCCAAATCTTTAGTCAAATCTTGAGCTCCCTTGATGCTTCAGTCCAAAACCACGTGGCCGTTCTCCCAGCAGCTCTTGTCAGGCAGTTATTTCCACAATTCACTCAGATTTTTCACTGTTCTGACGTTGAAGACTTGACCTGGAAACGGCTGACCTCAGGCTATGACCTAATGTTCCCCCCGTCCACAGAGATTTGATGCCCCCTGCTGCGAAAGAGCAGGGACGGAGGCAGATTCTCTGATGTGCCCCTATTAACCCCCCCTTCACACACCACACACCACACACACATTCATGTATTCCCACCTCTCGTTCGCCACCTTCCCATCACCACTAACAACACTGTGCTGTTGGATTAGGGGCTGATGTCTAATCTCCTGCTAATCCTGGCCTTTTAATCTATGAGTTAGCAGTTCTTAGCTCACAGCATGACAGCTAACGCGCTGACCTTGCCACAGAGGGAATAACACACACTCTCACTGAGTTATTCCTTATTTCTTACTGTCTTTTTGGCTATTGCTTCAAGTCAGCATGTTTATATTTGCAGAGGTTCTTATTATTTCTCAGGATACTTAAATCTCCTTTTGATATGTCACAATGCAACACAATCTTCTATTTACACTCAACTGTAAATAAGGTTCCAGCAGTCAAAGATAGCTGATTTGACCTTTGTCCCTACCAGAATTATCCACATCCTTGCACAAGCGTGCACACAGTGAGTCGCTCCCCCCAGCGTGGCACACACCAGCTGGCACATGTTGTGCTTTTTTACAGACTGAGTGAAGGGGAGTAAAAGTAGTAGTTAGTTTAATGCCTTTAACTACTCCCAGAAATGACATAGAATTATGGTATTACGCTGAAGTTGGTGCCATGTGAGCACACACATGCACACACACTCGATGGGCAGCAGACAGGGCTGGACTGTGGGGTAGTGGAGTATTTTTAGTTAAGTAATGGTATAAAATAAGGAAGTGTAAGGGTTCACCCTAAACACAGTTTGCCTATACTCCCTCTCTTTCTCTGCTAGCTGTCTTTATTTCACATTCTTTCCTTATTTTTAAGTTTGGTCTCAAGAGCTTTAAAGCTTCAGCATTTAATATTCCTCAGTGTTGCATGTTTGTGATTGCTCACATGCTTATATTAGGAACAATAAATACAGTATTTTATATATAGTGGCCATAGTTAATGGGTTATAATGTACTTCTATTAAAAAATAGAGGGATAATGAATGCTTTGGGGCAGCAACTAATGATTTTTTTATTATTGATTAATCTGTACATTAGTTGTGTGGCCCATAAAATGGTGAAAAATCTCTATCACTGTTTCTCACAGCCCAAGAGGACGTCCTTGAATATCTTCTTTTGTCCTGACCAACAGTCCACAACCCAGATATATAAACAGATATTCAGTTTACTATGTAGAAGACTAAACAAACTGGAAAATATTCACATTTGAGAAGCTGGAATCAGAAAATTTGGATTTTTTTCTTTTATAGTTTGGTGATTCATTCCATAGTTGGCAACTAATCAGTTGATCGACTAATAGTTGCAGCTCTGGAATGAATGCAGTGACACTTGTATAGACAATATAAAGTGCCAGTGTACCCAAAATAGCTTGAATCATGGCTGCAGCTAACTGTTATTTTCATTATATTTTGATAATTTAGTGAATAAACAGTTGCCCATTACAGTTTCCCAAAACAAAGCCCTAAATGATGTCTTCACATTCCTTCTTTTGTCTAATCGATTATGAAAATAGTTGCATATTATCATTCAGCCGGTAAACTAATTGATTCATTGACTCATCGTTTCAGCTGTATTTTGAATACGATCTGCAGTCGCAAGAGGATTCAGCACCATTTCATAAAACTTGCAATACCATTTACGAGTATTGATATAAGGTGAAACAGAAGCAGCCTTATTGATGTGCACGTTGAGCAGAGCTTCGAATAGCTCTGCTTGCTGTGGGAAAATTGTGATGAACTGGCACAAAACTGCAGTGTAGGTCAGTTTTTGTGATGATGGAGAATCATGTTCAATGATGTGTCCATTATTTATGCAGTCATTTGTGAGAAACTGTTAATACCAACACCAACAAAAGAGACTTTAAATCAAAAAAGCACAGTGAAAAGATATAAACCAGAGACATTTATTAGACATAAGTAGACTACAGCTTTATATTTTACTCCCTTTCCCACTTTTCTCTCTGCTTCTGCTTCATGTCTCCCACCGATGATCTCTCTCACCTCTCTCCCCCCCACCCCTCCTCCCACCTCTCCCTCTTCTTTCATTTCCATTTTATTGCCTTCTCATCCCTCCTTCTCTCTCTCTCCTCTTTCATCATTACAGCTCTGTGTCTCTCTCCTCCTCTCCCTCCCTCGCTTTTTGGTGGATTGTAAAAAGGTAAAAGTGTACTTTGGGAGGATTCGGAGGAAGGCCATGTGGAACGTTAAATCACATGCAGGTGCCCTTAAATGGTGAAGAGAGTGTGAGATGGTAACACACACACACACACATACATGCACACGCATACACATACCATCGGCCCCTCATTTAGGTAGCAGTAATTTGCCGCAGTAAGTGACAGGGTTATTGTAAGACGCTCATTAAGAAAGGGAAGCAGCGAATAAACGTCTGACTGAAGGGAATAAATTCAAACCACTGCGCCACTTTTACTGCTCAGCAATAAGCTGCTTTGATGTGGTGTGTGATGGCAGAGCTGGGGCAGACTCAGGGCGTGTGCATGTATGTGTGTGTGTGTCTGTGTGTTTGGAGTCATAGTTATGTGCTACCACTTATAACACCGACTTCACATTTTATTTGTAATGCAATTGCAGTATAATGTCGTTTTTATTTGCTCTGTGCGTATCATAACATACGCACTGTAGTGCATATGGGTCACTTCCTCGAGGGGTCAGAGGTCAGATCAGTTACAATGCGACAGGCTGTTACCGTGGTAACACAGTGCAGGGTTCACTTCCTAAATGACAAACTTTCATCTCAGCAGGAGAGGGGAAGGAAAGAGAGGAGGAGGGACGGATGGATGGATGAAAGGAACGAGGTGACATTAGAGGAAGTGGAGGGATGAAAGAAAAAGCGATGAGGAACTGATTTGAGAAGGAGAATCAAAAGGAAGGCTGGATGGATGACAGGGTGAGGAGATATTCGAGGGATGCACAGAATAATTCCATCCATTTATATTCTGTGTGACAACCACAGCGATGAACGTGGACCACTTAACTGACAGTTACATTCAGCCGTATTTCGTAGTATTTGATGTGGGAAATATTCGTAATCGTGACCAACATACTGTAGGATAGCTGACATCACTTTACTTTATAATACATATACGTTTTGAGAGAATGGTAATGCAGCCAAGATTATGTTTTTTATCAACATCTTGAGGAAACATTGTTAAGGAACGTATAAGTGTTCATACTTAATGCATCAGCAGTATTTTATTTATTTGCATACCTACAGTATCTGCCTTTGCAATATAATATCTGCTTGTTACGACTAAAACATTATTAATTTTTTTTACGGTTATGTTTTGGCACTCAACACTTGGGTAAGGTTCGGGAAAGACTGGATGTGTTCACTTTATTGTTATTAACTGAAAGCACGAATATGTCCATAATTATCCTTCATTGTAAGAAAACTGCATGCATAACTATGGAAAGTTGAAGCTTGAATGCATACTGTGACCTTTACCTTTATTTACTCCATTTTACTTAGATTTTTTAAAATTTGTTTTCTCCTCCAAATCAATTTGGTTAACCTGGAGGTTTGTTTCAGATGTATCAGATCATGTGACGTCTTGTAATTCTTGCCCAGTCTGACTTCTTTTTAGCGATGTTGCTACATTTCCAGATCACTGCAATTAACTCTGTAAACACAATTTAGGTGTTTCAAAATTGTGAGAGTATGAAAGATGTTGTAATAAGCTGCAATTATCCTATGAATAAATAAATACCATTAGCAAAAAATGATCAGAAAGTACATTAACCCCTTCAGGTAACAAGCTCCTTTAAGAGTACTTTTTTTAAAAAAAAAAAAGGACAACAATGATGCTCCATCCCACAGGATAGCTCCAGTTTTATTTTTTGTCAACTAGAACGAGTTGAAGAACAGTCCAAAAGCGGGAAACTAGTAAGTTGAAAGACATTATATTGTTATGCTTTCCAGCGTGCTGATTCAGCTTCAGCGTATACTGTCCGTCTTCTGAGAAAGATTAGTCTGCAGTGTTGGTGCAGGTTAGATGTGTGATGGAGCACTTCTACTGTGGCTGAGAGAGTAATTGGATTTACACGTCTCATTTAACCTGCTAGATGCCTCAACAATCTCAGATATTGGAAACATCACTTGTGTTCCTCAAGTAAAACAAACTTGATCTTGTATTTTTCATGGTACAGAAACAATCCGTAATTGCTTACAATTAAAGAAAGTGCAACCAAAACAACTCTTGACCAGTTCAGCAAAGTTCAGCTATTTGGATGCTTTATTATGATTTAAGTTATAATTGCAAAGTCTGGGTGGTTTTCGGGGTTTTCCTTTGGTTCAGAACATTTGTTTTAACAGCAGTTTCCCACAGTTGCAGAAACACCAAAAACTGAGCGGCGACTATTCATGTGAGGCTCAGTCGGAGGATGTGTGTGTGTGTGTGTGTGTGTGTGTGTGTGTATACTGAGATTATCCTGTGTGTACATTCCATTTAGCGTAACCTACAGCCTCGGGGTATTATGTCTGTGTAAGTGACATTAAATGTCTCCCTACCTTTGTGTGTATGTGTGTGTGTGTCTCTATGTATAGATGGAAAAGCTTTACATATAATTTAAATAACTGGTGTGTGTGTGTGTGTGTGTGTGTAATGAAATACAGTGATCTGATCCTCTTAATTGTATGTCTGGTGACCTTGATCCACCTAATCAAGACCACAAGGGGAGGTATGTGTCAATGTGTGTGTGTGTGTTCTCATAAGCTCCCGTAAACTGATGTGCCCTTTTGCATTCAGTAGTATTAATCCTCCTCTGTATGGCTGTATTGTTACGTTGGATATATAGTGGTTTATGACTCAATTAAAAAAATAAACAGACTGCAACCACTGTAAGAGGCTGACGATACAAACCTCAACCCGCAGAGTCATTAAATTAATTAAAAAAGGAATGATGTGGTGTCCCGATATGAGTATTGTTTTTACAGTTACCTGCCGTGTTCTGTAAAATATGTCTTCACTTCATCTAATTATGTTTGAGATGTACTGAGGTATAATGCAGTACATCTAAAGAAATACATTTTAAAGAATATACTTTTAACTGACATACAGCTGTGTCAGTTGAAAGTAATTTTTACTGACACAAGAAGAAAGTCTTCTCTGTGCTAGTATTATATATTGCTTTAAAAACTCATACACTGATGAATAATCTGTATAATTTTCCTCTTAATTTCTTCTTGAAGGCTGTTTACCTTCATGGTTTATATCACTGTATGCTCTGCTGAGGTTTTTGAGGAAATCACAATATGGCACACATATTATAGATGCAAAAGTTCTTGCGTCACTGCCTCCATTAGGATGTTGAACCTGTTACCACTGCGCTACAGATGATACTTTGAAATTAATTATTATGATGATTTAACGTGACTATAATTTGATGAAAAATTAGGATTCTTTGACTATCCTGATTTTAAAGTAATATGGGAAATGCAGGTGTTCACTTTCTTTAGAGAAAGTGAACATTATGAGATCAATACGATTCATGTCTGTACAGAGTTGGAGCAAGGAGGCGATTAGCCTAGCATAGCATGAAGAGTGGAAACCGAAATAGTTATACCACATAACTCTAACAAATTGTCATGTACATTATTAAATTAAATAAAATTACATTACTGTCGAGATACAATGTGATAATTAGAGAGCTTTAGAGTTGCTGGTTGACAGAGTTTTAAACTTTGGTAGAGAGCTAGCTAGCCAAGCTACCTGCCTCAAGTCTTCATGCTTGGCTAAAATAAATGTGCCTTCTGGTTCTAGCTCTGTACTTCACAGATGTGAAAGTGGTGTTAAACCTACAGCTGCAACTAACGATTATTTTCATCATCGATTAATCCACGGATTATTTTCTCAGTTAATCCATTAGTCCATAAAATGGTGAAACATGTAGTTTCCCAAAGCCCAAGGTGACGTCTTTTGTCCTGACCAACAGCCCACAAAGTGTACAATATCCAAAGATACTCAGTTTCCTGCCATAGAAGACTAAAGAAACTAGAAAATATTCACATTTGAGAAGCTGGAATCAGAGAATTTGGACATTTTTTCTCAAAACAATCAATTGATTAGTAAAATAGTTTGAAATTAATTTAATACTTGACAACTGATTGATTAACTGACTAATTGTTGCAGCTTTAAATACACTCCTCAAAGTGAATATTATGTCAAACTATTCCTTTAACTTTGCAGCTTGATAGTAGATTAGAATTAACGATGAAACCGATGGTAATAATTACAGTGAGGATCTCCCTCGGTAGAACTAATCAAGGTTGAATGGGACTTTAATTTAAACAGGTCTGATTCAGCTGATCACACTTAATGTAAGATCAATGCTGATCAGGCCAATTTACTGTGATCGACAACAGCCCGGTTGAGCTCAGCTACAGCAGATCCAGTTCAGCCACATTTTGGCGATACAGCTAAATAGCTTTTTGCACATTCTCTCGCGCTGGGAAAATTATGTTATTTGCAAACAAGTTCTAGTCCATGTCATGTAGCAGAGAAAAACAACTCGTTGAACAGCCAAAAATCTTCCCATGAACATTAAAAATGCATTTTGCCAAAGGCGAAATACCAATTATCTGTCTGTAGCCAGAAGCCAAACCAATAAATATGCTCATGTTTGACATACAAGGCAGTATGGCACCATATCACTTAAAGGATAACATTCAGAAGAAATTAATTAATTCTCAGTGTCAAACAGAAGTTAAATAAATTGCTGCGTTAACAATGTCCTGTCTGATTAAATCTGGGTGTTGCCTAAAACTAAAAACAATTTGAATTAGATTGATGAAGCTTCGGCTTGATGGAAGTTTAATTTCAGCATTAGTCAAGTTCTGCTGCACCTAATGACAATCAATAATAGTTTGAGATCAGGACAGATAGTTTTGTGCAACAGAATGCATGTCAACTGAGAAGTGTCTGCAACGCCACACTTCCTGTCACCGAGTGGCTTTTGATTCAGCTCTTTGCTGCCTGGCTAGATGGCTTCCTGTCAGGCTGCAGCACAGTGCAGGATACCTGTTCGCCTGCTTGGCACACGTACTGAGGTTGGCTCACTTGTCGAGACGGGCTCAGGTATGCCGGGGCTGCGACAAGGAATGCAGGGAAAAAACTTAAGAGACATGAGACAGAGCGAAGGGGTGTGACAGCGAGAAGAAAGTGAGAGCCAGATGCTTTTGATGGGAAAAGGAAATGAATAGCTAAGCAAGTTGTCTTGATGTGGCCTCCATGGCTACCACTGTAAGCTGTTATAGCTACATCTGCAGGATGAATTAAATGGATCCACTAATGATTAAGTGCAAAACAGCCTGCAGCAGAACAAGGTTTTTATAATGCAGCAGTATAGCTCCAGGAGGGCTGTGGGAAACTGTGTTCACTTCTTGGCTTAATATCCACCATTAAATGAATTTATCCCCATAAATATTACATCAGCTGTTTCTACATAATCAATACTACCAAGGATTTATCTCATCAGTATTCCTGCCAGTCTAATGAGGTGAATAAACTCTGTTCCTCATGTTATAAGGAGAGTAGTTTGATTTTACTGTGTTTCGCCTCCACTACATTCTTGACTCAAAGGTTACAGAAACCCGATTGAGGCAATAAGGTCGTGGGTTTGAGTCCCTGAGCAGCTTATAAAATGTAAGAGCAGAAAGCGGGAGACTCATGGCCAAAAATAGAAGGCTGTGATTGAACTAAGGAGGAGCACTTAGGGTTGATTGTGATAATGATGATGATGATGATGATGATGATGATGATGATGATATTAATGTGAAGCAGGATTTACTGGGTAGGAGGCAGTGTGCTTAAGTGACCTTTCCTGGAAATATACAGTACATGTTTAAAAATCTGATTGGGCAACGATTGGGCAAGATGCTCATTTATCTCGCGTTTCTTGTTTTTCTTCCCCACATTGTTACTGGCTCAACAACTCGAGCAATACTCAAATTTATGCCTATCCCAGGTGAGACACTCGCTCTGAAATTTCATCGTTGCTCACAGCAACGCAGGAACTCATTTTCTGCTGATCAAGCTGATTTTTACTACCAATTAATGGTAGTAAAAATCTCCACCCCTTAGCTGCAGATGTTTAGCACCACTAAACCCTTCATTTTCATGAAAAAGATATTCCATATAGTCCATGCTTCACTTCTTATGCCAACAACTTTGGATTATACATACATGCACCAAACAGGGGGCTCACCTAAACTGTCCATCATTATGAGTAGGTGATAAATCATCTGAGACATACAGAAACAAGAGGGAAAAGGGGAGAGACTTAAGGGAAATAACAGAAAGAACCAGAGTCTCAGGCGAGTTAAGTCAGAGGCTGAGCTGAACACAAATACACAGAAACACTCCAGCAGACACAGCTGGTGCATCGATGTACAGTTGGTATTTTGGCAGTTTGGGGCAAATAGACACGAACGGTCCAATGGTCAAAAACGTGCCAATGAGGTGAGGGGGAAATTTGCTTTGCGTTCTGACTGAATATACCATTAGCAGGAGCAGCACAACAGTAAAGAGCTATGAAGGGTCCTAGTGGCTCAGTGGGTGTTTTCACAAGGTTGTACATTTTAATTCAACTGTCAAAGTGTCAATTTACTTTTCCATGTCTTCTTGATGATTTGCCATCTGAAACTGTAGAAGTAAAACCCTAAAAAAGAGACCCAGAAGGTGTTTATCTTATCACCGTTAGGCAGAAAGCTGCACCCTGCATAGATGTGTGTTTTTTAAAGAGCTGTTTAAGGGATGAGACTTAGTTTTAGGGTTAAAATTATAATTAGGTTTATGGTAAGGTTAGGTAATGTTTTCTCTCTGACTACCCAATGTCACCCATCAGCTTGGAGGATTGAAATAGGGCACAAAGGGTAAGGCACAAGCCAGTGTACTGTATGTCAATAAATACACCCCCCTTCATGTAGGACCCCATGGAAAAGAGAGCAACAAGGGCAGCCTTCATGAGATAATACTACAAAATGGGATCAGTCATCCAGGATTAGATGATTGAGATAAAGACAAAGCATCGGTCAGGGGGGTGAGAGCCAAACATGCTCCACAAAGATGGTTCGGGCTAGGCGTCAGGGGCAAATCTTTGGTCGAGAGATCAACGGGAGCTGCGGGTTTTAGGGGTCAGGGTTACTCGTAGCTGTGAGGGTTTAGACGTCAGTATGCGACAAAGTGAGTGCTTGTGAAAATGTCAAACAGCATCTGAACCCCCTCCCCCAGTACCTTTCCATCGCTGGAACTGCGGGGGCTGTGTCTGGCAATTTTTGTAACTTTCCGCTACTGACTAGCAAGCCCAGTTAGCGCGGTAATTGGCCGGTTGTGCCGAGGTGAGACGATAGGCAGGATTTAAACTTTTCTCTCAAGCTCTCTTTTTCATTATTCAACTGCATCTGTCATATTTCATACAAATGTGCAACACCGTGAATGCCATTTGAACGATTGTTTTGTCTCACCCTTCTCTATCTTTGAGTGTGGCCGTTCTATTGGGAATGCTCCCAATAGGACCTATTGAGATGCTCCGAGCATTGTGTTTTTCTCATCTGAACAGAGCCTTAGGCACTAGGGAATGAATTATGTCAAAGAAGGTCCTCACAAGTGTAGTACAACTGTGTTTGTGTGTGTGTGTGTGTGTGTGTGTGTGTGTGTGTGTGTGTGTGTGTGTGTGTGTGTGTGTGTGCCCCCCCCGGGTTATGGATTTAGCTAAATATATGCTGAAGCTTGAGGGCAAAAACAATTTGAGCAACCGAATCTCATATAGAAACAGATTTTATTTGACCAAATATCATCTCCTCTCACATCTAATCTCTCCTCTCCTCTCCTCTCCTCTCCTCTCCTCTCCTCTCCTCTCCTCTCCTCTCCTCTCCTCTCCTCTCCTCTCCTCTCCTCTCCTCTCCTCTCCTCTCCTTTTTTTTTTAACATTCCTTTCCCCCACAGCACTTAAGAGTTGTGTTTTGCTTCGAGGCTTTTGCTTAAAAGGAGTCCACCTTTTTCCACCACTTAAATAATCTCACTCTGTCGCTATGTGCAGATGGAAACCCACAGGGTCCGACACGAAACCCTTGAGCAAGGCACTTGATCTCAGATTTCCTGAGCAAACCTGCACTGTGTTGAACCTTCTGGTCTTTTTAACTGCTGGAAAGCATCTGTCTGCATGTATTAGCATGTTTGCCTGTGTGCTTTTTGCACACGTGTGTGTGTGTCACCACTGTGCTTACTTGTGTCTTTCCAAGTAAATTAAGGTTTTATAGCAGGATGCCAGCGGCTTCCATTACCCAGCAACCCAGGAATGTAGTAAAGCATATGTGTCTGTGGTAAACGCCCTACGTCGTCTGGGTTGGTAGCAAACCAACAACCAAATGTTAACATTAGATGCAGCTCATGAGTACCCAAAGATGCTGTCTGCTGTCTCTAGACCGCATATGTAACGCTGATGGTGTGGGTTTTAAAGCAGCCGCGGCTTCTCTCTGTCTTCTGTCCGACGCTGAAGTGAACTCTGAGACATCCTCTCCTTTCCTCTCCTCTTCTCTCCCTCAATCCTACCTAGTGTTACCAGATTTGACAGATTTGCAGATTAGTACAAACTATGTATGTATAAAATATATTTTTTCAAAGTCTGAATAGGCTGCAGCTTACTTACTTATCAAGAATGACCCTTGTGTCCTGTGGTGCTAAAGAGATTTTGCCACTCAGAACCTCCCTGATATGTTCTGCAGCTGAATACGAGTGCGAAATCAGGACAGTGTTTAGTAGACACGCCTCATATCTTCTGTTTTATTACTAGACTATAACTTCAGGTGAACCCAAAACCACAGTTACTAATATAAAGAATATCTCTACCAAATCTCTCAGATAATGGTACATTAAACAGGAAAAGTATTCACTTAGCATTTATAAGATGCTGGATTCTTAAATTAATACAATTAAAAGAAAAAAAGTTCAGCCTCTTTGTAATGAACTGAAATGACATCTGGTCAACATAAAGCCCACCGCCCTGTCAGTCTCTTCTTTTTCTTTTTCTTCTCTAAAAATTTGAGGATATAACCTTTCTATAACCTTTCATCGGGGGAAAACCACTCATATGGTAGAAAAAAGGGCCAAAACCATTTTACCCAATTCAATAAAATGTAACAACTCTTTTAATTAACTTCAGCAATTGAACTGAATAACAATGACGTTGACTGAACTTTGGGTGGGGACATAATATAAGAAATAACTGACAATATGCTCATTGCAGAGCTATTCTGATTGCACATGATCATATCCTTTTAATTTTCAATAGTTTATAATAGTTTATAATTCAATAGTTTATAATACTATAATTTAAAACACAAAAGATTTCCTTCAAATGTTGACATACAGTACAGCAAGCAGTCAAACACAGAGAGGTGATGTAGTAGTTTTAGCTGAAAAACCCAGATTGACAGGATCGTGGGAGTCGTGTGAAAATTCACAGCTAAAGTGTGAGTATGCTGTTACAATTTTAAGACGGACTTTAAATAATCAGACACGCAGCTCAATGAAAAAAGCAGGTGTGATTAACAGAAAGTGATTTTTAATTGATGGTGTTATGGTCTCCTCTGAGACAGACTAACCTGCACTTGACACTTCCTGAAGTAATCTGAATATTAAATGAGCGTCCTGGTTTCTCCATGGAATGAGTGTGTGTGTGTGTGTGTGAGAGAGAGAGAGAGAGTTCAACTCAAGCTCCCAAACTTCAAATCCACTTTTTTGTGTCTTCTTGTATTTGTAATAAAGCAGTAATAGCTTAAAATATCCCCCCTCCAAAAAAAAAAAACGATGTAAGAGAGGAAGTAAGGTGGTGCTATACTATGGCTGCCAGTCTCTCTCTCTCTCTCTCTCTCACACACACACACACACACACATAAACTCACTCACACCAGCCAGTGCCAATGAAAGATTCATGGAGCGGTGATGATGAAGGCGTCTCCTCTTCTGCTCCACTTACCCTGGTGGACAAATTCTGCCCCCCAACCCACACACATACACCCACGCACACACACACACACACACACACACACATACACACACATACCGACCAAGGACCTGTTAAGAAGGAGGAGAGCAGTGATGCACACAGCTGTGGGGTACTTACTCCCCCTTAACCTTCCCAGACACACATGAATACACACACACACACACATGCACACACACACACACACACACACACACACCAATCCTGAGGCATCCAGTCTGCCAAGAGACTGATGCTGCAGACTGCTTTCTAGGCTGTCTGGCAGACTTGTGTGTGTGTGTTCATGTATGTATGTATGTATGTATGTGTGTGTGAAAAAGATCTTTATTTTTACTCTCCCTCATGGCCTTGACTATCCTCCCCAAGGATAGAAAAAATGTTGAAGGCGAGCAATTTTCCAGCCTTTTCTCTATATTTTTATGTTTTATGGTAAAAGGTCAGAGTCACATTGTTTCAAGATTAAGGTTCAAGTTTCGGGTCGTGGATCATGCAGATTTTTAGTCAGTTGGATATGAAGCGTGAGTGAAAACCACTGTTATATCTGCATTTATCTAGTTTCTGTGTTGCACTTTTGGCCAATCAAACAATATATCCTGTAAGATGACACCAAATCAAACTTGTAAAGGTTATGACAATGTTTTTTTCATGGATTTATGCGTTTATTATGATTGTAAATAGTAGAAATGAGGGGAGGCATACAATAGCCAGACTCAAACCAGGGATGTTGCATTTACATTTAATTCCCAAGACAGCAGTTGACCTTTTAAGTTTAAGTTTAAGTTTGTGGTGCAATATCTGTTTTTTTCTTATGTGCAATATCTCCTTCCAAGTGCTGCTCCAGTACTTCATTAGAAGCTATGTCGAAAATTTGTTGGAGTGCTGTATATAACTGTTGTAAATAATGTAATATCTCTCAGACCTGGCTACTGTCTAATGATTACATTACAAGAGTCAAAGTCAAGGTTTTATTTATAAAGCATGTTTCATACATAGAGGTAGATTCAAGGTGCTCTACAGAGAAGTTAAAGCAACACAATTGGAAAACGAGCAAAAAGGCATGAAAATAAATAAATTAAAATGTTAAAAAATACTAATAAGAACACAATAACAATAATAAGACCTTGAGTTTTTAAGGTTTTAGGTCTGGATTTAAAAGCTGCTGTCGGGCGTTCCTGAGACCATCAGGCAGCTGGTTCCAGCGCTGTGCTGCATGATGACTAAAAGCCGCTTCTCCTTGTGTAGATTTTGCTCTGGGCACCACTAGCAGTCCACTTCCACTGATCTAACGGGTCTCGCAGGGTTATATTGCTCATGCATATTAGTCATATATTTAGGGCCAAATGCATGTAGAGATTTAATTAATAAGACTTTAAAATCAGTTCTGTGGCTTTACTGGCAACCAGTGCAGAGATTTAAGAACTGGGGTGATGTTTTGGTTTTGCTGCAGTAATCAGTTTTGCTGGAGATAAAAGGATGAATCAATTTTTCCAAATCTTGTTTTATCATTTTATCACCCTGACTTGTTGTTAAGGTGATAAAATGCTGATTTTGTAATTTTGTTATTGATAATGCTCAATAAAGGGCATGCCGGGAGTTGATAAAAGATATGTCAATATTTGCTTTTAATCACAAAAGACTGAATGTTAGCTGAGCAGAAACCGGAGTTGCTATAGCAGCAGAACAAACAACTGCTGAACATCTGAAACAGCCAAAAATTTAACAGGATTTTATTACAGAATCAAAATCAAGTTTATGAATAAATAAACAAATATTTAAAAAAAAAAAAAAAAAGTGCAGACAAACACAGCTACAGAAAATATAAAACAACAAGGTATGGAAAACGAGGTTGAAATCCACAAAACAATAATTATACATACTCTAAAAGGATTTCAAGAGCTCAATAAATGATTTATGGAGCGGTGAGAGGCACTCAAATACTTTACTTAGGCAAAAAACAGCAGTACTGCATCAAAAAAAAAACACTCCAGGATTGCAATTCAAGCAAAAGTAAACAAGTTGTAGGAATACAATATGTACCAAAAGTAATGAAGAATGGTTTCTATCGAAGTGTTAAACTATTGATGAGTTAATACAGTATGTGGGCAGCATGTTGTAAAAGCGTCTGACTCCTAACTGCATGTGTCCTGCTGTTATCGTCATACGAAAACCTCATATGTCCAATTTTGGGGAATTTCATGCTTTCCTATAAGTTAAAGAATTACGTTGTCCTTTAGAGCAGTGGACTGGGGCTACAACTAATGATTATTTTCTTAATTAAATGAATCATTTAGTTTATAAATTGTAAGAAAACATTGAGGTGACGTCTTCAAATTCCTTATTTTTGCTGACCAACAGTCCAAAACTCAACAATATTTGTATTACTGTCCTATATGCCAAACAAAAGCAACTACTCCTCACATTTATGGAGCTGAAACCAAAGAATGTTTGGCTTGTTTGCTTGAAAAGGGACTGAAACAATTCATCAATTATCAAAACAGTATTCTAAAAGGGGTTGCAAGTTAAATCTGAGGGGTCATAAGATGTTTCATATATTAAAGCAGAACAAAACACATTTGTCTGCTGCATTTATGCTTTCAGACTATCATCTAATCTTTACTTTTTTCTGAGTTATTATATCATTTGATGGCTTTCAGGCCTCTGAATAATAGGCAAACAAATCAAAGAAAAAAATCCTTAGTCTCATTGGTCGCAACTGGTAGACTGGAGACCAGTAAAGGAGGGTCGCGGGTTGAAAGTTTCAGGTCTGTCGCACCTCTGAGCACAGCTGGCATCACTGATATGTCTGATAAGAAGTGTTTCGGTTCCATTAGCACATTTTTGGATGTGAGATTAACTGTTGCGTTGAGCTGCATTTTGGTAAAGTGAAAAAAATGTGTGAAGAGTTTTGAAAAAATAAACTCAGTGTAGATAAATGTGCGTTATGTAGTAGTAATATATCTATAATTAGTACATATACTACATCTCCTAAAGCAATTAAAATGAAAAATATATACATTTCTATATAATGACATTGTCTTAAACTTCCTTTACTGTATTGTCAAAGCCCTGGTGTTTCGTTGAGGTGACATCTTATAGTCAATTAATGTAAATTATTTAAATGAAATACAGTTAAATTAATTAATGACTCTGTGTTTTCCCCACTGCACCAGGTGAACATCTGCGGATGTGTCCCCAGGGCCCGACCTGTTGTACCAGCACCATGGAGGAGAGCCTTGCCGGTCTGAGCACCAGAGAAACCGAGGGACTGATCAGAGAGGCCGGCAGGTCGCTGCAGGCTGCCTTCAACGCTCTCCACAGGAGCTTTGACAGTAAGTAGGCTGTGTTTGTGTGTGTGTGTGTGTGCGCGTTTGCAGGATGAACACTCATTACTGTGTGAGCTGATGTTTCAGCGGTGAGCACAGAGGAGTGTGACATTTGTAGGTTGTGTATTTTAATGTTTGTGTTCGCTACAAGCTCTGGCTGTGCTCAGCAGTCAATACAGCAGCTTCAATAGTAACGGTGTGTGTGTGTGTGTATGTATGTGTATGCGAGGGAGAACATGTGTGTGTCCTGTGCGTCAAGGGGACCCCTGACTGGGTGTTATAATGAGAGCAGAGTCAGCCAGACACAATGAAACGTGATAAGCCGATCCCCTGATCTCGAAGGGGCACACACACACGCACACACACACACACACACTCGTGTGCGTTCACACAAACACGCACACACACAAACGGAGGGGTGTCCCCCGGGGCCGTGGCTGGTTCAGCTAATGAGCAGTTGACCCACTGAGGAGCCGAGTCTGCAGATCACTGCACATCAGAAAAAAGGAAGGATGGAGGGAGGAGGAGAGAGGAAGAAAGACTGATAAAGTGTCACCGCTAACAATAGGGAGAGACAAATACAGCAAGTGAGAAATGTGTCATTAGTAACGAATAGAAACAGTGAGTCAAAACAAAAAACCTGAGGAAGGAGGAACAGAGAGCAGGGGGAGGACCAGCCAGAGGAGGACAGTATTATTATCTGAAGGCAGCAGGCCACCTCAGTAGCAGTAATGTGGCCGTCCATCTGGTTGTGGTTAGAGCAGGCTGGCACTGGTCCACAGCCTTTGAAGCATGAGGGAAAAGCCCAGACCAATATACTGCAGAGACAGCTCACTGACTCTCTTATTCTCTCTGTTTGACCTCTCTATCGCTGCGTATCCATCTGGTTTCAGAGAAGATTTCAAAGAAACCTTTAAAAATGTTAAGAAATAAATGTGAATTAGATGTGATAATCACGTGAGTAAGGAAGAGAGTAAATCAGCTTAATGACTTAATAGTCAAAAAAATATACTGAACATAAATGAGAAAAGAATCTTTCAATTAAATAATATATATGATAATATTAAGCACACATGGTTTAGTTGGATCCATTGGATGTAATTTAACTTTCAGTCCATCCAAAGCCATCGTCCATTTTTCACCTGAGAAGCAATTTAATTATTTATTAATCTTTCATTTAGCAGTATTTCAATATTGCTGCTTATTGGATCATTTTTCTACAAAATTAAATTACACTTTGAGGGGAACTGCGCAAAATTTTACACATCAAAGTCTGTTTATGGGTCTTTTGTGGCTCCAGAGGGAGCTGCGTGAAGTCTGATAAATTGCCTCAAGTGATGTCACTTGAGTCATCTTCGATTAGGCTGAAGACTACAAGTTTGAAAATGAAAAAAAAAAAAAAATCTGGAGGTGTGGAGTTAGAAAGACGAAAGGTTACCAGACCTCTAGCACGATGCACCTAAATCTCTGACTGAACTGTTGGAGGTCAAGTTGCATTGTGGGTAATGTATGCACTTGGTTTTGACAAGAAAAAAGGTTCGGCTGCATACATTTTGATTTTTTAAGCTGTCTATCGTGAGTCTGACAGTGTTATACAGTAGAGGTGCGATGCTTTATCGTTGCAGGGATCTTTTAAACCTGCACAAATCAATGATTTTAAGGAATCGTTCCTTGTTTCAAACCCATAGAGAATTGTCACCCAACTATGCAGTTCCCCTCAGCTCTAAAGAGGTTTTTGCGTCTTTCAGCTCATTGTTTTGGTTTTACAACCTACAACTTTCAGGTCACTATTACAGCTCTCATCAGTGTTGTTTCCAGTCACAGCACGCTGCTGTTTTCAGCAGCAAAGGTTTAATTAAACCACCGTATCAAACCTTCCCAGCACCATGTGGAAGACAAACAAAGTTAGCGACTAGCATCATGGAGCATTGCAGCTAAAGACCCAGTTAAATTATTGCAGAGGTTAGTGACAACCAAAACAGAGCTAAAGGGTGAGTTACTATTGAACTTACATTAGTCAGGCGGCCAGAAACATGACTCCAAATAAATGTTATTCTGCAGCTTCTGGATGTGTAAAAAACTGTTTGCTAAGACGATAGCTATATCAGCTTAACAAGGCTATGATTTGTCAAACATGTGCCTAATGTTCAGGTTGTGAAAATATTTCAGTTTCCATTCAGCTTTTCTATTTCAGTTAATCACAATTTGCCAAAAGAAGCCTCCTCCCCTCTCCTCCTTTTCCTCTGCTTGTTAACTCTGCTCACTATCATCTCCTTTATGTCTCTCTTCCCTCTCTTCCCCTCCTCCAGCCTATTTCACTGAACTTCACGGGCGATCTGAGCGCTCCCTGCAGGAGGCGTTGTCTCCCCTCGGCCCCCTGTACTCCCAGAACACCCGTCTCTATGGAGATCTCTACTCTGACCTGCGACAGTACTACAGGGGCTCCGCTCTCAACCTGGACGAGACCCTGTCGGAATTCTGGTCTCGCCTCCTGGAACGCACCTTTAAAAGCTCCACGCCGACAGATGTGAGTTCAACTTCAAGTCTGCCGTTCATTGAATAAGAGAAAGAAGACCAAACCTATTTATTTATGTGGTATTATGACTGAGATAGGAGGGAAGAGGAGAGGCTAGGTCACAATATGGCGGCCTCAGTCTTATTTTTGATGTCTGAACTTGTACCTTAATAATAGTCAAACTCTATATTATACATAATTGAAGGATTTGTAAACTATTCTGCTGATCCTTTCAGCTGAGAGCTCAGCTGCCTCTTCTCAACCGTTGCTTCTCTTCTAGCTTGTAAAGGCATGATTAAATATTTGCACAACGTGACAAGCTGATAAAATTTCCTTTTTTGGATGCGTCACTTGCACGTCCAATGTTTTTTCATCTATCGTCTATTATCACGCTATTATCGCAGATTTACACTCTCCTGATAGGGAGGAGAGGTATTATTTGTAGTCTTTTAAATGTAATAACATACTTCTCCCTACATCATGTCTGCTGTCCACCGTCACCTCTGTCTGACAGGTCATCTTGTCAGAGGACTACCTTGAGTGCGTTGCTAAGCAACAGGAGACGCTGCGGCCATTTGGAGACGTCCCGAGGGACATGAAGGCGAAGGTGATCCGGGCTTTTGTCACAGCCAGGTCATTTATCCAGGGCCTGGTAGTCAGCGGAGATGTTGTCAGGAAGGTCTCACAGGTGAGTGTGTGTGTGCTTGTGACACGAGAGGAGATGCAGTGAGACAAACAGAGAGAGTCATGATGAGTTGGTGTGAAAGAAACTGAGATTGAGAGTGAAAGATATGTTGTTTGTGTCGTAGTGAGAGAGAATGATTTATTTGTGTGTGTGTGTGTGTGTGTGTGTGTGTCATTAAAGCCTGCTGGGCTGAGTCCCAAGAAAGCGGATATGATGGATGGTCGTCACACCCTAACTGCCAGAGAAAATGTCTCCACCCTAAAACTGGAAAACACAAAGATCATCAAAACTTAAGTGTCAGACTCTGCCATCAGAACAAAGCTCTCATTTGGAGGGATGACAATGTTGTTGTCAAATTATGGGTGTGATGGTGTTTTTGCAGCTCTCGATGCAATTATTTTTTTCACAAATACTGATGCAACTGCGTTTGTGTTATTCTGCGTTTAGTGAAAAGGCTTGAACTAGCTCACATCATCACAACAAGGCTTTTTTACACCCCTCTCTCTGTTCGTTCACGCCCTTATACATACGTATGCTAGATAAGCTTTGTCCCCATTCGTCAGTTTAAAGAACCACACCACTGATTTTGCACATTTTAATCTATTTTTGACAACTCTGAATTATATCACAGCTATTTTTCAAACCATGCTGCGGTGTTTTAGATATCACATTTTTTTTTCTACCATCCCAAGTTTCTATTAATTTCCAATCTTTATAAAAAATCAGAGCACATTCTTGAAACATGTTTGTGTTATCACTGTCAACACCGAGTCTGTATTCATTTTGGTCGACACATTATCATTATGAGCGCAGATGTTTTAAATCTGTCATCACTTAAAGCTCGTTACCACACAATGATTAAATAACACTTACACAAATTAATACAGACTTGGATGTTGATAGCTGATTATACAAATGACGTTTCGAGTGTCTGTTGACTGATTTTCCTACTGCATAGAAGTGAATGTGAGAAAGCTAGTAGGAAAAATGCATCCAAACAGCTAAAACTGTATTGCATTCATTTGAAAACAAAGCAAAAGTGTAATCCAAAACTTGCAACCTCACTGGTGGAGTCCGTTAACTCCCTGCCTGTAGTACCACCTGTAGTGGTAAAAGTACTCCACTATGAAACCGGACACCTGTCATGACTTGCGTTCATACTCAGAAGCTGACACCGTAACAGAAACCATGTACTGTAGAAAGATTAACAAGCAGGGCTGTCATTTCCTTCATGTTCAGGCTGTGCCCTGTATAATGTTACAACACCGCCCTCTACTGCTCATCCTTTTCCCTTGAGCTATTTGTACTTGTAAATTTTGGAAGGATAGAGCAAAGTTTTGACTTGAGTCACCACCTTTCCCCAAGTGAGGGGGGAAAACCGCGATAACACATCTCATTATAGGTCACTTTGGATGTGAATGTCCTCCTTTCGCTACCCATCATGAGGTTCGTAATGCTAACTGTCCCATCAACCCTCTTCAGGTTTCTCTGAGCCCAGAGTGTGCAAAGGCCCTGATGAAGCTGGTTTACTGTCCTCACTGTCGCGGCCTGGCCTCCGTCAAACCCTGCTCCAACTACTGCTCCAACGTCATGAAGGGCTGCCTGGCCAACCAAGCCGACCTCGACACCGAGTGGCAGAATCTTATAGGTGAGATTCAGATTCAGACGGTACAGTAAGACCTTGAAGGGTAATAGGCAGAGGTAATCCAGATGTTCTTATAAGTGGGTACGAACATCTTCTCCGCTCTCTCTTCTCTTCAGACACCATGATCCAGGTGGCGTCTAGTTTCAGCATGGAGCCCAGTCTCGATGTGGTTCTCTCCTCCATTCCTGTGCGAATCTTTGAGGCTGTGCACTTCCTACAGGAAAACATGGACACATTCACAGCAAAAGTAAGATGGCTCACTTTGGCTCATCACTTGAATACACACACACACACACACACACACAAACACATTTCTCTAGGAGCATTTTATCTCCAGTAAGATGTCACCTCATGCTTACAACATCCAGCTCAGTCCAGATCATTATTTATGTAGCAAGGCAGCATTAAAACACAAAAACATGAAACATAAACACAATAAAAACACAATTCAAGACATCAAAAGTGCTGGTACTATGCACACAATTCTGAACAAATAAAGGATGCATGTTAAAATGCAAGGAAGACACTCACATGAAGAGAAAATATAACAAAAATAAAGTGCTATACTGGGTGGCGAATTAAGAGCACTTATTGCATTTGGTATAAATGAAAATTGGAACCTGTTGCACCTAATTTTCGGAAACCAAATTCCTTCAGAAGAGGATGGCCTGGATTTGATATGATGAATTTAGCTTTCTGTGTTCTTTATCTGCTATAAATGTGACTTTACTTACTGCCTTGACATTGTTTCCCAGTTTATTCCTGTTTCGTACATTTAAATTCCCATACCAATACCATACCAATCAATAATCTGTAAAATAACACCATCACAGGTGTCAGAAACTACAGCCTTTTGTAGCAAAGTATCTGTAGCTCTCTACAGTTTCTACTTTTGTCCTTCATCAATATTATTACCTTTAAGGAACAATTGCATTCCTGACATAAAGCTCAAGAATGTTCTCCGATGGTAGTAGGCTCAGCCCTTCAGCACTAACTTTTGTTGGTTGTCTAAATATATCCTCCAAATGAGGGTTAATAGCATTAGTGTGTTGCTAGGCTCCCATAATTTTCCATCACATAACAGATGTGGTAAATATTGACACCCAGGCTTATTCAATAAGCAGTGGGAACAGCAAAAAGACAGAAAGTCTTGGCCTTGTTTTCAAAGCAAAGCAGATTTGTACTTTTTTAAAGTGTGGTTTATTTTAAATCTCTGCCTCTGCCTGTTTCCATAATTTTTTACATGTTGAATCAAGTGTAATGTATTCATCAGTTGGTACATTTTCTTTTACTGTGAAGACTAATGAGACAGAAAGTCCAAGTCGAATCAACATGTCACTCTAGGCAGCATTAATGCCTCAATATGTTAGATGTAGGATTTAAAAAATTAATGAATCTGGCAGTAAAAGGAGGCAACCTAGTCAAAACAGCTTTACAGTTTTAAACATGTATCTATGGCGACATCTAGTGGATATTACTAGCACTCACAAATGTTGTAATACAGTATATCTTAGAGCTGTATTTGGGAATGTGAGGTGATTTGAGATGGGTTTTTTTGAGAAACATTATCCACAGCTTCTATTACATGTGTGCTGAAAAGTATTTGTATATGTGTGTGTGTGTGTGTGTCTGGATGTTTAGGTGTACCAGACATGTGGAACTCCAGGTGAACCAGAGACAGGAAGTCCCGCGCTACACGAGCAGAGGAAGAAGAGCGGCTCGCTGACCGCCTCAGAGTACAAACCCTCCCCCACTGCTGGACTCAGACTGGAGATGCAGGTGTGTATGTAGAAAAGACAAAGAGACAAGAGTGTGTATGTGAGAAAACAGTATATTTACTGTAAGTTAGTAGCCTTTGTTCTGATGTGTTTTTGAATGAATGGTTGAAAAGATGTACAGCAGGATTTCTTATCTCTTATCTTTTTTTAAAACAGATACATTTCTGTTTATGTTTGCACTACTTTTTTATGTTGAGAACACATCCCATGTTCGTTGTGTTATTTGTCATACACATACAAGTCGCCAGCCCACATGGACTTATAAGACACTAAAAAAGTGTATGTAAGTGCCTTTGTCAAGGCTATCCATATATTACATTAGAGATAGATTGCATTAATTTACAGGTATACTGTTGCTTTTTATTGAAAAAAACTAAACTTGTTTAGGATTCTCAAATCTACTCTTGATACTCCCTACCCACACATAAACTCTGGGTGTCTCTGTTCTCAGGTGTCAGATCTCTCCAGCAAGTTGAGGGAAATGCGGCAGTACTGGCTTCAGCTCCCTGTCGCACTTTGCAGCAAATTGGCAGGAGGAAGCGCCGGTCAGGATAAATGCTGGAATGGCATTACTAAAGCCAGGTGAGGAAGAAACCCACTCTAGGAAAATGTGAAAAAGCTTTAGTTTTTTCTCTCAACATTAAAATGTATCTGTCTTTGGTTTGATTCAGTATTGGAGTTACAATCCCTTTGCAAAACCAGAATTTTTAAACAAATTATCTTTCTTACATGTCATGTTACTGTCTCTCTGCCATTTAGCTATTTAATTTATGAATGTTTCATTGAAGTTTATTCCCTTAAAGTATGTATTTTCATTTGTGGTTACACGTCTGACCACTTCAAATGTTGTGAGCATTGAATGTCAGTCCATCGTGGTTGCATTCGTCCTTGGATTTATATATATTTCAGATTTCAATCCTTGAACCCATGTTGATGTTGACGTTCCTTCAACCAAGCCTCGACACTCCCAACTACTCTTCCACCCAAATATCTTACAGAGAGTTGAATAAAACACTTTCAAGGTCTGAAATCTGTTCAGCACAAGTTTTATTCATGCAGCCCACACACAAGCTGCGTGACAAGAAGAAAGCGTATATTCTGTAACACTAAGATGCTAACTTTTAAAGAGAAGAAAAGAAGAAATAGCTTCTGATAAAGATGCTATAACGCAGCCTAGATCTTTTCTTCAACAAGGACATTTGTACCTTTTGTTTGAGAACAAAGAGGCAACAAACTATTTCTTCTCAGACAAACTGAAAGCAGAGGTGTATGGAAATCTTTTCTATATACAGCAATTTGAAACCCCATGCATTTGTAGCTACACACACACACACGCCTGCACATTTTTAGCCTCGCTTAATCCATGTGTAAATGGATTATAAAACAATTTGATGCCATGTTGATATGTATACATGTTATCTTGGCCCCCACACATCTCATATCCTTTAAAGTGGTTGGCTTATCGCCAGCTGATTAGATTTATCCTGAGCAGAACACTCAGAAATATATGACAGTGAATTTCAAAAGGCATGAAATATAGATATGTGTGCGCACGCGTGTGTGCGTGTGAATAATGTGAGAAAAGGACATGAAATATAGATGAATCGCTGACTGTGTGTGTGACAGATTAAAGAAATATAAAATGTGTGTGTGCAGATATGGCAGAGAGTGAATTATAAAGGCCAGTTCATACTTTCAGCGGCTGTGAGGCTCCTTGTTGGTCCGTGTGACGCAAAAGTCGTCATCCACTCATGTCCATGAGGGTCCGCACGCAGCCCAAAGTTTGTGACTGTGAAGACTGTATGCATAGCAAGCGTGTCAACTGCACATGTGCTAGAAAAGCAAACAGGAATGCCTGTTTCTTCTACTCTGTGCATGTACTGTACTTTTCTTTTTTCTACTTTTTCTTGTTGTTGAGGAACTCCTCAGCTGCATTCAGACTGAAAAATAGCACTGTGTAAACAATACATGGGGCTGTGTTGGTGTGGTTGTGTTTTTCAAAGTGCCGGTGAGACAATGAAATACGATCCAGCAAGTCTGGTCGGCGTAACAGATTATTGCATTTAAAGTCTGATCAGGAAAACACTGTGCAGTAGTTTGTAATGGTCACAGAGTGGATTTTACAGCTCTGGAAAGTTATCACGCTGCAACGCTGTTTACTAGCGGGTACATGTGAAACGCGTCTGTGTCCGCAGACCTCCGAAAAAGTATGAATGCAACCGCGTGTGCTGCGTACAAGTCCGCAGCAGCATGATGAGCCCTTAACTGTGATGAATTGTGTTGAATTAATTGTTTGAAACTCTGAACTACAGCGACATCTAGTGGATTTCCTTAGAGCTCATTAAATGTCACATGAAATTACAGCTTCAATAAATCCTTCCAGTGGAAGATAGAAAATAGGGTCGGCGTATAGAGTTTAAATAGGCTTTTTAAATATATTTTAAGCACCTTCAAGAACATGAATTAAACCCCACCACTAAGCACAGGGTGTGTGTGTGTGTGTGTGTGTGTGTGTGTGTGTGTGTGTGTGTGTTCTTGTACCTCTATCTTAGTGAAGTAAGAGTTTTAAACCCAGAATGTAGACGTCTGAGATTTTAAAGGGCTGTTTGTAAATGTAACCCTTAAAACAGGTTGTAGTACACAATTAGGTTTAGTTTGCAGTTAAGATAACGATGGGGTTGGGCAATAATATTATATATATGTTATCGTATATCTACTTTCAGTAGTATGGTATCATGGCAGTGTATTTTGTTGTCCAAATGAATGATTCCAAACAAAAAATGTAATTAAAAATGATCTTTTAGTCGCAATTAATTTTTGATTTAGACATGTATACTGCAGTTTGTTGTAATTTTACATACATTTTCAATACTATTATTATTCTGCCATATTATGATATTGATTTCCCAGCCATAAGTAACAATTGGGGGTTATACTGTACATGTAGTTATGATTGGTGAGAGTAGGCTTAGGGGCAAGGTGACAGTGATGAGTGAGTCATGAACAAATCACTTGAAACAAACAACTCTTTTTACTGACTTGGGAGTGACAAGTCCTCGTTTCCACTAACCTGTTCACTGACTCACCCTTCCTACCTGCTAGCTAGCTAGTGCGAACTGTGAAGACGAGGTGAGACAACGTGTCACTATTGTGCAACTCTTATATTAACTGTATTTGTGGAGATGTATCTAACCTAGCCCTGTAATAAAGCAACCACTTTGGTAAGCTGAAATGAATGTCCGAACGTGAACACTACAGCAATTCCTATTGAACCATCAAACACCAACCATTCAAATCACCAACAGTCTCCAAGAGAAATATTTCAGATTTCAGATAATTTATTTGTACTAGTAAGGTGGGGACTGATTCAGTGACTCGAGTGACTTGAAAACCCGACCTTCTTTAGTGAGTGACTCATAAAACTTGAGTCGAACATCCCATGTCTCGAAGGGGATACACTTTATCAGTGAGGATCCTCACAAGTACAGAAGTACAAGCACGTCTGTGTGCATGTGTGGGCTGTATTACAGTATGTTAGTCTATCTGCTGACAACCGCTGTCAGCAAAAATGCCACACTTAATTTAGAAAATTGAACACAGCTGTGCAGACTTACTGAGTGTGCATGCATGTGCTTTTAAGTAAATAAATTCAAATAGTGCCTTGCTTAAAAAAAGTACCCTCTCATTAACCAGATCCTTTCCCCTACACCCATAATAAGGTTGTTTTTTTTTTTTTTTTACAAAAATGCCCTAATGATGTTGCCACAATCCCTTTTTCATCTTTCATCTTTTCATCTCATCCAATCAGGTACCTTCCAGAGGTGATGGGTGACGGCTTGGCTAATCAGATCAACAACCCAGAAGTGGAGCTTGACATCACCAAGCCTGACATGACAATCCGGCAACAGATCATGCAACTCAAAATTATGAGCAACAGGCTGAAAAATGCACTGGATGGCAATGATGTGGATTTCCAGGATGCAAGTGGGTTTCTATCTAATATTTGTAAAAGTTCTTTCCAGTTTTAATATCTTATATATGAGACACCTTGTTCGTTCTGTTATGTTCCATGTGTCTCACACATGCAGGTACAAACACCACTGCATGAAGCTAATGAATGGTTTTAATTTTGTTAAACCAGTGAGAATAATTTGCCATCCAATCGTTATTTCCATCTGGGTCCAATCCTTCAATGATTACAGAAAGCACCCTACAGTTTCCTAAAATGTTTGGACAGAATACAAACTAGGTGACATTTATCTCAAACAAAAGAAAAACTAATCTTCTACTCATCTGATCTTAAAAAATAATCAACAATTTCTTCCCCTTCTCTGTCGACCTCCTAGGTGATGACATAAGTGGTTCAGGAAGCGGTATGTGCGTAGGTGGTCAGTGTCCTCGGGGCAGACCGGGATTGTATGCCTACCCACCAGACAACAACCGAGTCAGAGGCGCAGCCACATCTCAAACCCGCCTCCATAGCCTCCTCCTCCTGCTCCCGCTGGCCATCCTGCTGCTTCAGCGATGATGGACCGCCGCTGCCTCTAATCAGACTCTGAAGTCTAGAGTAGAGCTGGACCATGGGACGGACAAACTGGGTTTGGTGGGGGGAAGATTGGATTGTAACTTTGCCAAAAAAAATGAAAAAGACCTTTGGGGAATGAATGGACAACATTTTCTGTGAAGAAGAGGAGCAAAAGTTGAAAGTGACAATTTTCTTTGTTTTGTTTTGCTCAGTTTTAATGTGTCATTGCTTGGGTGTGATTCAGTTTGTTGAGCTGGTTTCAGTGGATTCAAAGGATGAGGATGATGAGAGAGGAAGACGGAGACAAGGAAGACGAAGAAGACAAAGAGAATGATGACTTATGAGGATGAAGATAATGATGGGAATGATGATAACGGTTTATTGACTTTTAATCAGGTCCTTTTAGCTCCTGTATCCAGTCAGCAGACGGCAGAGCTCAGTGAAAAAGTGTGTAGTACCCTGATACGTGGTGGGTTCAACAAGGCTTTTTAATTTAATTTAATTTTTGAACTGGAGTCAAGGCTGTCTGCATTAACAAACATTGTGTAAGCTGTAAATGTTTGTGTACATTAGCTAAAAGACTGGCACCATATTGAGCCATGGATGTAGAGTATGACACTATATTGGCAGTGAATCCCCCATAATCCGTGATGTAGTCGTCCAGATGTTTTGGTGTGTGTCGGCATAACAGAAACATTGAGTAGGATTTGTTTGAAATACTGCAGATAAATTATCACACTCCTGAAATGTATGAGATGTTGTGATTGCAAGATTTAGCCTCACTTTTACTGTTTACTCAAGCATTTCAAAAGCAAAAGGAAATGACCACTTTTTTAACAACTCATCACCTTTGTAAAGAAAGAAGCAGCCTCATCAAAGCACTTAAAAACAACAACAGACTAGCAGTTAAATCCTATAATTTTGTCTTGCAATGAAGGCAGAAAACTGCACGTTATTCTGACTTGTCTGGTTACAATAAACACAAAAAACTCCACAGAGAACATATGGCACAGTAACGCGAAAGAGGATTCCAAGTAACTGATTGATATTAAGTCTTGGAAGAAACACATCAGGTGTAGCAGCTATAGTGATATACAGTAGGTCATACCAAAGCACTTCTTACACTGTACGTTGGTGTCCTTACAAATATTTTCTTTTCATCTTGACAGCAGACATTAAACACAAATATGTGCACCATTTGTGACAATCCTGGGAGCAAGCCAGGTTTTTGTAACTGCATAATGTTTGGGTTTTTTTTGTTTTTTTTTTTTTAAAAATGCATCACTTAGAAAGAGTGCTGTGACCCAAATCCATACTACACACTGATTCTAAGTACGTTTTTGAGTATTTGGTGTGTTCACGCTGGAAAAGTGGGAAATTTAAGTGTAAAAAATGTGCTTTTACGATTCATTGTACGAATAAATTGAAGGAGCTGTGAAAATGGAGAAAAGAAAATTCGGATGGTGGTGAAACCGCTACAGGAACACATCAGAAAACGAAAAAAAAAACTATGAAATCTTTATTTAAAAAAAACATCTTGATGTTGATGTTTGTAAAGTTTAATTTGCAGTGAAGTTAAAGTCGCTGCTGATTGACATGCATTGGCACACATATTGTATAATTTCCTGTTAGTATAAAAGTATGTTGGTTATTTTTGTATACTAACTGCAAAAAAAGAGTATGCTAATCATACAAAGACAATTAGTATGTTGTGTGGAATTGGGATACACTTAAGGTTGAAAGTTGAGACTTTTGTAGACACGATTTTTTGCAGAACACTGTTATACTGTATAGCTACTGTGTTTGCCTTGTAATATATCATTTACTCGGCATGCCTTTGTTTCAGTCTGCACTTCTGCTGGGACATACAGTACAGGACTCCTGATTCACAGATGACAAGTCTCTTGCACACAAACACATTTACACACACTGGGGTTGTGTATTAAGGTGATTTTTATTCATCCGTGTATTTAATCACACATTTCATTCATTAAACTCTGTTTGATTGTAGCAGTGGACTTTCCATGGACAGTTTGATTTGATTATTATTGATTTACGTGTATTAAAGGAATAGATTGACATTTTAGGAAATACACTTATTCGCTTTCTTGCCAAGATTTTAGTGAGAAGATCAATTTTTACTCTCACATCTGTCCACTAAATATGGCGCTACAGCCAAGAGCCAGTTAGCAACAGCTAGCTTGGCTTTTTTGTAACAAAATCCTCCTACCAGGCTCATATTTTAGTTTTTATCTGAGTTATCGTAATTACGAATTTCGGGCTTGTAAATAGCATTCACGTTATGGATAAATTTTATGGATGTATTGTAATTTTGTCAATGTACAGTACTTTAAACCCTCACACGACTAAGTCAGTTATCTTTTTTTAAAGACTTTATTTATTATAACACAGTCCATTTCATCACAGTCCAAATTTTACACATTGAATAAAGAGACAAGGACAGTAAAATAAAATAGATATTTTAGAGTTAAAAAAAAAAGTTAAATCATGAAGAAAAATGACATTTGAGTAAAAAAAACCATTATAATCATCACATTAACAATAAAAGAAATATTTTAAGGTGTTTACATTCAAAAGATATTATAACACCTTTTGTTGTCAGATGATGTGAATGATCGCAAGTGGTTAACAAGGCCGTCTTTCCCATCCATCCAACATGGTGTGAACTCAGCTACATATTTATTCTATGAATGGGATTGGTATTGATTTTCTCATCTAATGCTCAGCAAGAAAGTGAATAATATGAAGTCATCTGATACAGTTTTTCATCTGTGTACAAAGGCTTTCATCCATAAGTCAAAAATACATGACCCAGCACCAATAGCTCTCTGCCACTGGTACTGCCTGTGCCGATGCTCTATGGCCACGCAATTTAGTCAGGCCAACCATTACCCCGCTCCAAATGAGAACATCAAACCTAGGATTGTTTTGCTCTTTTTCTAGTAAAATACTTGACTTGCCAGCTGCACTTCAGTTATAAATAAACAGACAGCTCTTTGAAAAGGCACTGACGAGCCTCATCTGGCCCTACTAGGGGAGAACGGGGCCACTTGTTGTTTGTGTGTGTTGGGTGGAGGGGGAGGGTCGGGGATGGGGGGGTGGAGGGGACGACGACGACAATCCTGCTCTAGTCAGAGGATTCGGACTTAATGAATGATGATGTTTGAAATCTGATACAACAGAATGAAACAGAACTGGAAGCACACACGCAAAGAGTTCACTGTAGGTCTTTGAAAAGTCTTGAATGTTTCAGTCTACAGGGCTCACATTTCATTTTTTTTAAACAATATCTGTGACCTGGACTGAAAGTCGAACCCTTTTTTTAGATGCAATGTGTCTTGTCCTGTAATATAATGGTAGTAGTTCTAATTACTGGTGAATAATGTGAAAAGTAAAAGCAGAATTTGAGCAGAATTTTACTGAGATGTACAGCAGTCCCCAGGCCACCACTGTTGTGTCTAGACAAGAAGAAGATTTATCGACACTGCCTGAGCTGTCTGTCCACGATCTGAGTTCACTCACTCTTTTGAGTCCCTCAGGTGTGAGCAAAAGGTTCCCCAACTCTTGCTGCACAATTTTAAGCAATGTAACCTTATCACATAATTGCACTGCTCTTGTGGCAGCCAGCGGGCCTGTAATCGATTTTTGGGTCTCCACCTGTGATTTTAAAAGAAACAAACTCAGTGCTAGCTGATGTGTATTTTTTTGGAAATATGGCTGTTTCCTGAAAATTTTTAAATATCTCCAACTGCTGGCTTTAAGATAAAAAGCAGCTCCCTGTATTTGTGTGTCTCTCTCCTGCACACACACACATACATGACTCATATTGGTCGATGTGTGTACAGGATGCAATAGCCACTGAATAAAAAATTATTGTTGTACTGGTACATGGTGTAGCATCATAAAAGCTGTTGACAAGTAAAATGCCATGTTGAGAGACTGCAAATGGACTGTCAGGGCTGGAAAATGCAATGTCGCTGCAATGATCTGGAGCGTTTTTTTCTCCTTTATACAGACAGTGCAAGAGACAGGGAGCTGCAGAGGATGAGAGAACAGAGACTTCAAGAGTAAATTGATCCCAGGCCATCGGGGGCTGAAATGTATCAGAAAAGATTGTTTTTACAGTAGAACAAAGTGAAGTCTCAGTTTTCACACTGCAGTTGTTATTAAAACTTCTAGATTGTTGCCACAGTAGTTGCTGCAGTGGTCCCGAAAACTTTAGTACTCTCTGTTCACCCATTGCACCATAAAACTGCAGTATATCTACATTCACCGAGGAAGAAATACTGTTAGTATTACAAGTAATTAACCTTTAATACCAATATTACAATATTACAATACCTGCAAAACTGGCAGTAGAACACAACAACCCTGCAGTAAATGATACCTTCATGAAGGTTATAATTCTGTTTAATCTGTTTTAGAGAGGTGTTGATTTGTTTCATGGTAATTGTTTTGGTTCGTTTGTGGTGCTGTTGAATGGTATTGGGTTATAATGGAAGGTCTTTCTTTTATTTAGGCTACCCTTATTCATATAACTGGGATGAATATAATATTAGAAAGACCTCTCAGTATAACCCAAAACCCACAAACTACAGCCTTTAAAATGACCATAAATAAATTAACACCTCTTTAAAACATATGATAAACTAAACATTATAACCCTTATGAGGATTTATTGCAGGGCTGTTGTAATATACTACATTAGTTTTATCTAGGTGTACCTAATGAACTGCATGCATCAATAAATCAGATAATAAGTCACCTTTTTGGTCATTGTGATTCAGGTAAAATGCAAAGCAGAGCACACAACTGAAACAATGTGAAATATGTCATCTACCAACATTCAGAACACTATGGCAGTCCCACACTGTAATAAATCCTTGAAAACTTTTACTCCAAATTAATCAAAAATGGTTTTAATTGAGTGGGTGTGGAAGGGTTAAAGTTGCTCATATAGCTTAGGAAGTGACTTAATTAATTCATTAAAACAGGTAAGTCTGGCTGATTAGACTTCTGTCTGCTCAGGTTGAAGTTGCTGGGAATGCTGGGAATTACATTAGGTCACCCAAGTTCATGTACCAAGAAGAATAAAAAAAGATGTAACTTTTCCTATTTAAACAGGTGTGACAAAACTAACAGGACAACCAGGGAAATGTTAATCAAACAGCCTGTACATGCCCACACAGTGCTGAGAAGCAGACTAATTAGTCAAAATACAGTAAGTGAAAACACCTGTGTGGGTTAACCATAGGTGTGTAGCGGCTCCAGTGCCAGTGAACAATACCAACTCAGAGCAGCAGAGAACAAACTTTTATATAGATAGTATCAAAATCCTGAAAATAAATTCTCAAAATTCAGAGACATGGTGAGTACTGCAGTGTCCGGTTTTGGGAGAGATTACCGGTTGTTCTGGTTAATTTAACAGCAATGACATACAGTATAAATACAGATCTGCTTCAACAAGCATTCAAGTGACAATTTATGTCAGAGCTGCGGACGTCTAAGGCCGTAAATACAAGAGAGTAATTTTTTGTGCAATACATTGGCATGTAATAGCACCTGATGCTTAATTTACTAAAATGAGGCGTTTCTTATTATTTTCCACTGGTCAAGTTTAGTAATTTAATCAAAATTTTACACAAATCTTCTCCTGTACACCTCATTTTATTCACCAAACAATTTTCAGCTACAGCATCTTGCCTTCAGTATAGGTCTGAGGCTGTGTTCGGTTGCCTTAGTCAATTGATCAGTGACTTATAGATCATCACACAGTTACTAAGTATACAAGATTCAAGATTTAATTTATTATTTTCTTGTGTACTTGCATACACACAAAAAACCTGAAATGCTGTTCCTCCCAGCCCACAGCAGTGCGACAACAACAGAAAGGATAAAGAGAAATATCCAAAAAAAAATCCTTAGAAAATGATAGACAAAATGTATAAATCCCAAGAGATAAAACAAAAAACAAAAGAACGAAGTCAGCAGCACAGTGTATTAAAGTGCATTTAGAGAGAAAGTACTACCATCATCTTTTTAAAATAGTTAGACTGCATATAAGACAAGCCGAAAAAACAACATCAGACACCACCCTGACAAAGGCAAGAGAGCCAAAAGTGTTTGGTGAATAAAGCATGGTGTGCTGGAGAGGAGTTGTGTGAAGTGTTTCACTTTTGATAGACTTGCATTGAAGCTAAAAGTTAGAAAACTTGTAGTAAGTTGTCGTTGTTGTAAGGATGGCTGATGATTTTCTATATTTTTGTTATGGTCAGCAAATCTCATATGCAGAGCCAAACCAACAATGGACTGATCAACTTACGAGTATTGTGTGTGTGCATTCAAAGCCCGATATATCTTATTCCTCTATTTTCATCAATGAGCCACACCACTGCTCTGGGCGACATGTTCCTTCACCACGAACAGTTTGATGACGTTAGTTTGTTTAGAAATGGCTCCAAAGACTAATATCAGTGATCACGTTTTCAGTCTCCAGAGAGTAGTTCTGTGTAAAGCAGATGTCACACAGTTCTGTTTACAGAGCTTCGGTAGCTTGTTACGCTACATATCACAACCTCTTGACTTTGTACTGAAGTTCTTTGCAAAATTTACAGTGAAGTACAAAGTCAAGATGTTGTGTGCTCTTTGAGGCAAAGGAACCAAGTGTAACGGTGTGGCTCACTGACGTGTTTTTAATAGTTTTTGGACAACAACAGAGGACTAAAGCACAGAGCAATAAGATATATCAGGCTTTGGAAACACCCACAATACTTGTAAGTAGGACGAGTTCATTCTTGGTTTGGCTGACAATAAGAAAAATAAAGAAAACAGCCAGCCATATCTTTTAACTTGTCTGTTTATTTTGTATTTAGGACTTGGCTGAACTTTAGGTGGTACTTATTAATCTACCTATTTTACCAGTTAAATGTCATTATTGCATAATGCTTAAAGACCCTCATACAATCCTAATGAGCCATTCACGACTGTACATTTCCCTGAGGGGATCATCATAAAACCCTTTCTTTTAATACTTTGTTAATTGTGTGTTGTATTTTCGCCACTGGGTGTCACTGTCCCGCCATAGCAGCCACCATGCGGGGTTGGTGGGGGGGGGGGGGGGGGGGGGGGGGGGGGGGTGAGACCTGAGCATTTGGGCATTCAGCTTGGGTCAGGTGGAAAAGAACGGGTGATTGGTTTACGAGCCGCCATACTCTCTCCTGATTGGACAGAAAGGTGTGAGAGAGAAGAGAATGAGAGGAGAGGGGAGCAGGGATCCAGCAGCAGTCAGTCCGCTTCAGTCCCTGCTGACTCTGCTGGTGCAGCGCACATTGAGGATGGAGATGTGACTGTTCACCAGAGGAATACAGCGTGTTTCTGTGGGATTTTTTTCTTCTTCTGTCAGCCGGATAATGGGAGAGAAGAGGCGGGGAGTGATTTTGACCATGCTTTCCACTTGGGTTGCGGTGCTTCTCTGTGTGATTTCTCCGGTGTTCACAGTGGAAGGTAGGTGGGACACAAGTCAGTGTTCAGCTGATGCAGGGTGAAGGCTAAAAATTTATTTATGTACTAACTGTGGTTAAAACAGAAGCTGCAAAAGTCTGTGACCTCTCCCTTACAAAGAATCACAAGGGTTTAATATCCCTGTAATATTCTTATGAAGACTTACAGTTTAACTCACTGTACAGTTTAGAAGATTTTTATCCTTGCGCAATTTATCTTAATTAAGCTGTCCACTCTGAGTGAGTAAGATTGGTGTATTTTAGGGCTTAAAAGTGAAATTTTAATTGTACAGGAATGCTACTGTGTCTTATTGGAGACACCATCACAGACACTATCAGATTTGAACACATATAGGCTATATATCCCAGTTCACATAAAAATATAAAATTGCACAGAAAGTAACCTGCAAGCTTTGTGTACTTTTATAATGCTGCCCAATTAAATGCTGTTTAGTCTCCAATCACCTAAAAAGCTTTTACTATTAAAATGTGATGATGATGATATAGATATGTATAAAAATACATGTAAAATTTGTACCATGTCTTTATTTCAATGAAAATTTGGCATCATATTAGAGGCTTAAATTGTATTATGCTCGTCCTGTTATATGAATGTAATTTTCCTGTAATATTTGGGCTCATAGTTAGTGTTCGTTACGGTGCTTGTCCCTTCTGCGTGCACTGTTGCAGCTTTATCACCTTACAGGCTGCTGCTCACCTGGAGCAGCAAAGTGAATCGTAATTACGGCTCACAGGTGCTCAGTTATTCCATGTAGCTGCCACCCGCTCCCCCACTCCTCCTCCTCCTCCTCCTCCTCCTCCTCCTCCTGCTGCTGCTCCTCCCCAAGCATCACTTCCTTCTCCCCTTGCTGTTCATTCCCCAACTCCTCTCTAAACATCACCTGTTTCTTCTCCGACTGCACGTCCCCAAGTGTGAGCTCCTGCAACTCCTCCCAAAGCATCAGCTACTGAAGCTCTCGCTGCTCCTCATATGGAATCATCTTCTCCATGAGCATAGCCTGCTGCTCCTCTTGGAACATCTCTTACCCTTGTTGCTCCTGCTCCTTCTCCAAAGCATCTCCAAGTATCTAATCCTACTCCTTCACCCACTCCTCTTCCTACTCATCCTCCTCAAGCATGACTCCTGCTCCCTCTCCTACATCTCCCTAAGCATCGCCAACTCCCTTTTCCCTTGAAGCGTCTCCTACTGCTGCTCCTCATTGAGCATCTTCTTCTCTCCTAACATCAAATTCTGCTCTTTTGCTCTTTCACAAGCATGACCTCTTACTCCTTCGATATACTCCTCCTCAAGCATGACCTACTGCTTCTCCCTTTGCTCCTCTCCAAGTATCTTGTACTGCTCCTCCTGCTTTCCCTCTGCAAACATGACCTACTGCTCCTGCTGCCTCCCTTGCTACTTCTACCCCTCATCCTGCTACTCCTCCACAACCATCTCCTTCTTTTCCACAAGACTAATATTCACATCCACTGATCCAACATCCTCCTTCGTCTCCTCCTTGACACTCCTCTGCAGTATCCCCAAACAGCCTCCACTCCCATGTCCTTTACCGTTTCTCCTCCCCCTGTTCCTGCTGCTGCCGTCCCTTATGGAAGCACTGGATTAGTCTACTGCTGCGTTTTAATGGTGCGCGTAATGACGGGCTCCGCAGTGAGTCTCCCCCATTATGAGACATGTAAATGTGTTGAAGGGCAGGTCTATTTTGATTAAACAGAACGCTGTGTGTGTGGGTGAGAGGGAGAGAGGGAGGAGGTTAAGATCGAGAGGAGAGACAAATAGGTACAGAGTGGGTGGTGGGTTGTTTTGTGGTCATGGTGGCCTTTTCATGGTAAGTAGCTGTCTAATGAACTGATGCATAAGCTGATCTGAGTCTGTTGGTGTAAAACAGACCCACTGCTGACACAGTCACTGCTGTTATCTATGCTCTGTGTACACTTCTCCTCTGTAAACTTTAAGACTGTTTTTTTAGAGCCAGACCAATCAGTGAGGACGAGATTACTGGCTGATTGGCTCCTCAGAGATATATCAGTGTAGAGCTGCGATGATTAGATGATTAATTGATTAGTCAATTGACCGAAAATCCATTGGAAACTATTTTTATAATCCGCTAATCGTAAACATTTTCATCTTGTTGCAGCTTCTCAAATGTGATGATTTGAAGCTTTTATGTGTCATATATAATAGTGAGCTTAAAGGGGAAATATCATGGTCTTTGTGATTTTCTGTTATTTTTATACTGTTACGATGTCCGATGTCTATGTTGAACATGGTCAAAGTTCCAAAACTTGAGGTGAACGTATGTAAAAACGCTCCTTTTTACTTCTACTTCCTCCTTGTGATGACGTCAGATCGTTCGCGCATACCCAAAAACGGCCGTCTGTTCTGTAGCCTTAAGGTTGTTCAATGCGTTGTCCACTCACATATTTCGATCAGATTTGGGCCTGAACATGTACTTGTTTCTATTTAGAGTAAAGAATGAGAAAAAGAAGTGAAATCCTAATACTACTGTTTGTTTACGTAGCCTCTGGAGGGGCAGCTTCTAGAAACAACCAATCAGAACAGAGTGGGCTCATCGAGAGGGGGTTCTTAAAGAGACAGGAGCTAAAACGGCCTGTTTCAGACAGAGGCTGAACTGAGGGGCAGTATAAAGGGCCAGTACGGGATAAATCTTGAGTTGTTTTGAACTGTAAATCATGCAAAGATATTCCAGTGGAGGCCCAGATTAATGTTTCGCTATTTTCTTACATTTACACGAATCAATTATGAAATGCATGTATATTATAATTGTTAGTTTCAGCCATATATCAGGGTTGCTGCAGATGTTGGCTGATATTTAAAAAGAAATTGCAGTACAGTCTTTAAATCCATTTTGCTTACGGCACTGTATGTTATGTATTTATATTACTGTGAAAAAACAAATATTGGCTGAGACATTCTTATCATATTTTTAAAGCTCTCAAATATGGATAGCGGTATTTAGGACTTGGCAATAACTCAATATTATCATTTAGCGATTTTAAGCGCAATCGTATCGTGTCAACATCATTTTGTGTTTTTGTTTGTGTTTTTATGTTGCCTAAATGGTGATTTGGGCCAATTAAAACTGACAAAATTAGTTGTTAAAGTTCCTATTTTGCACATATTAGGACTTTGATTTCATGTAACACCTAACAGTGGATCACAGTTCTTTTCACAGTTCAGTTTTATTTTTTCATTTCCATATTGGCCTGAAAACCCAGTAATAGTCTGCCCTACTTTTCTCTCTGCGTGCCTCTGTGTCTTTTTGTCTTTTCTCTTAAAAATTATTTTTACTCCCAACCCTGGTGATTATGATGTAGGAAATGTGAACAGTGCTTAACATGAAATGTTATTTTCTTGATCGCATCTACTGTTAACAAAGGTACTCGTACACATAAGGAGCTTTTTGAGCCAGTGAAGTCAGGCAGCATTTACAGATGTGGGATTAGAGTTTGGATGCAGACTGGAAAATATCCACAATACTTGAAACGTTTTCTGTCAGGAACATAAGGAAAACATTATTCTGGCTATAGCTGTTTGCTGTCATCTACATCGCCTGAAAATGCTACAATTGTTAAATGACCTTTACGTTCCCTGAGGATTTGCGCCTATTCAGAAAGCCCAAAATGCAGTACAGTAATCCAGCATTTGACCCTGTTATTTTGAAAGTCAATGCAAACCCTGACCCAGCGGATATTGTTGGGTATAAGTGCTACATATCCCACAAATAAGCCTTGGGAGGGGTGGCAAAGTCATCTGTGTCTGAACCAAATGCCCACTCAGCAGCAGGCTCTGTCACTGAAATTGCTGATTTGTGTCAGTGTTGAGTGTCGACGGGTCGAGGAGTTAATTTTCTTTCGACTTTTGCATGCAAGAGCTGCTAGTTTCAGCCTAATTTAGAAGTTTGTGTGACACTGCTTTTTCCTTCCCATAGAGGTGACGCTGTAGGTAAAATGCGCACTCACTGTACATATTATTACACAGCACGTATCGTTTCTGTACCTAAGCATAAACTATTTTGGTCCTTTTCCCCCGAGCCTGTACCCATACGTGCTGTGCCCCATCTGTCATCTTGTGGGAATGCTAAAGGTTAAACATCGTCTATCCTGTTTTAGATGCTGGTATTAACATGACAAGCTGTAATTTGTGACTTTGTTCAGTACGGGTGTGTGTGTGTGTGTGTGCAACAAATGACGAACAAAGGATCTCCTCAGGGAAACCTATCACACACTTATTGCAAATAGATATGCAGATGACACATTGCACATACAGTACACATCACTGCCACCACACATACTGTACCCTGCACCATTGCTCAGCCAGCTCATGTTTTAAAGATGCTGTTTCTATATTCATCTGGTGACAGGTTATCAATCAGTGTGACAGACATATAGTTGAACTGGGGAAAAGTAGGAGCTTGGAAAAAGATCCTTTGCACCAGTCCTGAAGCTTTTTCTCTAGTGTTTCCCACTCTATTTCTCCTCAGGCCCTCCCTTCAGCATTAAATATTTATTTCCACACCGCATTCAAATTGCTTTAGAATAAATTTGGTTTTCTTCTTCCGTAAGGTACTTGGACCCTGTGGGAATATTTACTTTTTGCAAAGAGACTCAGAGTCCTGGTCTTTGGTGCTGTATTTCCCATGGTGAATTGAGCATCAAGAGGCAATTTCGGATCAGTCAGTATGGTATTAGACACTATTCTTCTCTATACCCACAGACTATCAAACTTCACTATCAAAGTTTTCAGTGGTTCAGGAGGTCATTTCTAACAAAACATGCCCGGTGTTTACTGTGATTTGATTAATAAGTTCTATTAGTGTGAAAATATATCCTTAACTATGAATATTCACACCTTGGCTGTGAATTCTCACACAACTCAACAATCCTGCTCTTGCATTCCAGAAGAACTTGTTCATCCACATTATCAGTGATGAGTCATGTCAATTACTGAGGAAAAATATCATTTTTTAATGCATACTTTTGGCTCTGTTTTCATACCAAATGTTTGGGTCACAATGTACAACCCTTTCCAATGCAGAAATCTGTACAACATGTTCTAATATAGTGTATAGTGTATTTGTAGCTGCAGCCAGTTTTCAACTGTTTTGTAAGGGTGGTATTTAAGTCTGAGTCCCAAGTCAAGTCTCAAATCCTTTTGGGCAAGATCAGATCAAACATAAGTTTTCATTTGCAAATCACAAGTCAAGATGCAAATCTTTTAAGTCTCTGAATGCTGTCTAAAAATTACATTTGAGCGTTTTACATTCAAAAATGTGTCAGTAGTACTTTTACACAGCTTAGACTCAGTCCTTTCAGTGCATATACATAATATTTAAATATTCAAGCTGTTTGGCTGTACAAAACCTGGCTGACATTGTCTTATTCATTTTTAATTGTTACAGAATTTTACAGTTCAAATGTCAGACCTGAAAAGTAAACGTCTTTAGGCAGCAAAATGTAGTTCAAGACCCAAGTCCTCATTTTTGTGACTTTTGTCCAACTCAAATTCAAATCGAGTCTCAAGTCTACAGTTCTGACTGTAGCAAAACCAGTATTGTACAACTGGACTATATACAGTACTGTGTAAAAGGTTTTAGGCACTAAAGGTAAAGTTAGGATGCCTAAACCTAACCTAAATGAAATTAATATTTGGTGTGAGCACGCTTTGCTTTTAAAACAGCAGCAGTTCTCCTGAGTTCACTTAAACACAGTTTTTCAAGGTATTTGGCAGGTCAGTTGTTCCAACAATCTTGGAGAAGTTGCCATAGTTCTTCTGTGGGTTTAAGCATCTCAGTTGCTTCTGTCTCTTCATATAATCCCAGACTGACTCCATGATGTGGAGATCAGGGCTCTGTGGGGGCCAAACCATACCATCTGTTGCAGGACTCCTTGTTCTTCTTGTAGCTGAAGATCATTCTTTAGGACTGTATGTGGCTGTATGATTGGGGTCGTTGTTATGCTGCAGAATTTTTGACCAATGAGACGCCTCCCTGATGGTACTGCATAATTGATAAGAATCTAAACATCTGCCTAAAACCTTTGCACAGTACTGCATATATTCAGTTGCAGAAGATCTAGAACATTCATAAGATGGCTCAAGAACTGAAGCCCATGCATTTCTACATGGAAGTTACAGGTTTAGATCACGATGTTAACCTTAAACCTGCAGTAATTCATTTTTTGGCCACTTTTTGGCAGTGGAACAAGCTGTAAACACAACACTGACATAGTATCACCTTTAAAGTCAATGTCAAACTTTTAATACATCCAGCAGATACAGAACCAAATCAGCATTCATTCTGAGTCGTGTTTCTGTCCACCTGATAAATGTAAGTCCAATATTAACTCTCCTTCTGTGTTGGTCTCCACAGACTCCTGAGGGAAATATCTGGCTCTTTAGTTGCTAAATGCCTCACTATGTTCACCAGTGGGTAGCTCACTTTATCTGTCTGCCATCTTGGTCGAGGGCAGGTAGTATCAGAGCTTTTCACTGAAAACGAAAATGAGATGGCGAGAGTTAACTAAAACACAACAATGAGATGTAAGATACTAAAATGCTCTGTAGAGCTGAGAGGAACTGCACAGTCAGGTTATAATTCCCCATGGGATTTGTCACTAAAAGCACGTTTAATCTGTTGTTAATACAGAAATATTGATTAAAGCAGCTGTAAGCTTCATGTGGAAAACCTGTGCTGGCTTTCTGACCCCTGAGAGGGATACAGTAGTCTATACAGTATGAATGCACCTGGAAAGTAAGCCAACTGAATATATATCGTTCATAACAGCAAGAGCCAATCAGCATCTAAACCACCTTTGTTACAGACGTTTAACTACAATCACTATTTCTCCTTCACAGCTGCCTTTGCTGCCATGTTTAAAGAAGCTGAAATTGATTTGAGCAGCAGAGAGAAGCAGACGGCTTGCACATTATAAAACACTTCACCACCCAAACTCCTCAAGTTATTTGCATAACAAACCAGTCTAAATAGATTATTTCCTTGATATGAAACTATAATTGATACCGTTAGAGAACAGAGCGCTGGTGGGCATAAAAGGAATGAAAGAATCCTTTGTTTTCACTTAAAATTCTCCCTTTCCTTTCACTGGGGTCCATTATACTGTCACTTCAACTAATTTGCAGCTCAAAGAGTCACATCAATACATCACTATGTTAGACAGACGGCAATGGCATACTCCTGGAGTTGCTCTGTCCTCTGTATTGATTCACTTTTTCAACATGCAAGGTAAGCGATAGCATCAATTACCCTTTGTTTCAAGCAAAGGCAAAATTATTTCTCTATGCTGTTGCGGTAGACTTCACCAATAAAAAAAACTCCTTAATTTATCTTTACCTCAGGCCTCTCACTAACTCTTCTTACTGGCTGTAGTGAAAGAAAAACAGGAGCAAAGGGAGAATTTTGAAATATGCATTTACTGCTTTTAAATGCAAATGAGGCATAAAGGGAAGCAGATATTACTCCAGACTGCAGGACTTTACGTAAAGACCAGAGCAATTTTACTGCACCATCATTATTTTTGAGAAGAAGGGTGTTATAATCACATTTTTGTGCAATGGTGGCATGGAATAAACAAAATGTAAGTAACATTACATTAGTAGCACAATTATATCCAAGAATAGGGTTAACCCCAGATTGAGTATAAAAGTTTTTAGTGTTTTGTGTGTCGATGTATCTTTTATTTTTTAATTAAATGACTAATCACTTAGTCTAAAAAAAAGTCAGAAAGCATTGAAAAATACACATTATATGTTCAAACAGCCCTTCAGTTTAGTGTTTTGTTGCACCAACAGTCGAAAATCCAAAGATATTCAATTCACAATGATATAAAAAAAGTGAAAAGCATAAAATACTCAGATTGGAGAAGCTGGAATTAGTGAATATTTCTTGATATTTTACCTAAACGATTGACCTTAATGGTAACAAATCAGATGAAATGACCAAAACCAACAAGGTGTTAGTCCCTCTCTCTACCCTGCTGTTTATCTGTCCCAAATCCATTTGTTCCTACTGAGGATGTAAATCTTAAAAAGGGGGACATAAATATATAGTTTCATTTCAAAAAGACCTAAACAGTTGGTCATTGCAGTTTTTAGCAATCGTTACTCAACTGTTTGATATCATTGTAATCTGAATATCCTTGGGATTTTGGCTGTTGGTCAGACAAAACGACACATTTGAAGAACTCTAACAGAAGCTAACATCAGACATCATAAGTAAGGCTGCAGTAAGGCAGCAAAACCCCTGGGTGCACTGAACTGAGAGAGGGAGCATTTTATTACTAATGAATTCAGCTTTTCATTTGTAAAAGGACGATTGTGCAGTTTCTTCTTTTAAAAGTTACCCTTAATCAGTTTATTAGTTAACTGGAAATGTAATGCACTCGTCCCCGCTATTCTATTCTTCCACACTGCATGCTGCATACTGCTGCTCTGAGCTTTAGACCTTTATAGCTCAGCATATGATTGAACATAATGGCCCATTATTTATTTGCTGGTTGAGAGTGGGCCCTCTGCCAGCCTCTTCAGGGTTGCTGCGGTGGGCATATGGTCTCACAGATAGCCGTGCTGGATATTAGGGACTGTGTCACTGTTGGAGCAAAAGAAAAAAGGGGGAGAGGACATAATGGGTGAAAAAAATGCACATCAGAGATTTTGCCTCACCTTGGAAAAGTTGTGTGTGTGTGTGTGTGTGTGTGTGAGAGAGAGGGGGGGTGCCTCATCAGGAATTTTAATCAGTTTTGATTTGAAAGTAATGTTTAACATTTTGAATGTTGTCAGTGATCTCAAAATGCATCAAGTGAAGAATCATGCAGGGTTGGCATGTAAACAAAATGGGGCAGCAACTTCTGATTATTTTCATTATCGATTAATTTCTTTTTATTTATTATTGTTTAATATACAAAACATCAGAAAATAGTGGAACACGTCCCCAGAGCTCAATGTAGTGTCATCAAATTGCTAATTCTTTCTGACTAATGGCCCTTTTGCTTGATGAATGAGCTAAAAGATTAATTTATTTTGCAATTTTTGTCATTTTTTACAACATATCTGCCGTGACAACAGTAACAAAGTACTTCATTTATTTTCTTACAATATCCACTCTTAGAATATAATATCACATAAAAGCATGATTAAAAAATTTTATGGTTATTTTTAGGCATGTGGAGCACTTCGCTAGGGAAGATTTTGGTCTTGGTTAAATTTTGTAAAAGTCAAAACTGACTTACAGCATTAGACAGGATGTAATTAATGTTTTAACATTCACAGAAAGCACTGTCTTTTCCTAACCTTAACCTAAGGGCTCAGGATGCAAACCCTGTTCTCAAGTGTCCGGCACTTTTCCAAAAAAAGTAGAACCTCCTGAAAAATGGTTGCTACATAACATAATCCATTCAGCAATTATTTTTTCCTCAAAAACATATTTGGGAAGGCGAATCAGTAGACTGAACATAATTTCTAGGAGATAGGGTTGTTTCTGAATGTTTAAGCCTGCAGTAACTGATTTCTTGGCTACTTGGCAAGTGCAGAAACAAACTTATCAGCAAACAGTTGCTTTTTTACAATCCAGCAGATGTGGGGCAACACTAGCATTCATTTGGACTCCAATATTCACTCTCATTTTAACTCTGTTTTGGTCTATGCCAACTCCTGAGGGAAAATCTGGCTCCTTAACTGCTACATGCTCCACATATGTCCACCAGCTAACTGTGTTGTCTGCTGTTTGGTGCTGGACAGGTAGTGTTCAGTTTAAAGTTTTTTGCAGACAAAGCTGCCTGCAGCAGTAAAAAAACAAAAAACAAAAAAAACAATCACTATGTGATCAGTGAGAGTGAACGAAACAGTAAAGTTGCTTTTGGAAAATAAATGAGCTGAAAGATGCTGTAAGGAGAACTGCAGAATCGGGTGATAATTATCTGTGGGTTTCTTCACCATTAACAACCCCCCCTTACATACAAGCAGTCATGTGATCTGTTGTTAATGTTAAAATATTGATTTCGCACACAAAAAGCTTTTTTGTTTTAGTGTGGACTGCCTCATTGTTGGCATTCAAAGAGAGACATCAGTTCACATTTCTCCACCAGCTCTCCTCTGTGCTCCTGTTCAGTTTAAACTTTATCAACTCACGGTAGGGTGACCAAGCGTCAGTGCTCTTTTATAGCCGTACTCGGCTTCACACTCACTCCACTCCAGACACACCTGCCTTTTACAGCCAACGGGCTTCTGTTCTGTCGGCCACTAAGCTGCTCTGCTGGAGCAGTGGGGCATTCAGTGGTTCTGCTCAGGAACAGAAGGAAACTGACCGCAGGAAGAAAGAGAGACGATTGTTCAGGTCCCGCACATGTACTCCGAGTGTCAACTTTTGTCTGGCAAAATGTCATACACTTGAACTATGCATGTATCCTGACCCCACAGCTCAGATTTTTTGTGGTTACATTTTTTCCTCTTGTTCTCCTTACTAAATTTCCAACACAACAGGAACAAAGCAAATCCAGGGCAGAGCAGACAGGCAGGGGAGCGACGGGGGCAATTTTACTTTGACAGTTTTACTCTGCGTGACAGCAGTTATGATACCAAATCTCCTGAGAGAAAAAAAAAAGGATAGAAAATGAGTTAAAGCAGCAAAAAGACATAAAGAGAGAGACAATGAACCCTGTGGTTAGCCCTCTGCAGTTTGATATATAGAGTAGAGAGCCAGTAAGTGTCAGGTCCCTCCCACTAGGAGCCATTTTAACAGGCTCTAAGTATTTGAGTAGCTGTTAGCAGGCTTGTAATCCAGCCTGACAAGTTCTTACTGCTGTGGAATTATAAGGCTATGAGAGCAGATACATAGATATACACAGATAAACTGAACATAGCAACCTTTCCTATCAGCTTTTAAAATTGTATGAGCCTGCTATCTTAAACTACTCATGCATAAAATCACCTGGGGGTCTCTAAAAATAGCTGTTCTTTAAGGTGGACATATCATGCCCATTTCCAGGTCTATATTTTTCATCTGGTATATCTATGCATGATTTACAGTTTAAAAAAATCCTTATTTAAGTCATACTGGCCCTTTATGCAGCCCCTCAGTTCAGCCTCCGTCAGGAACAGGCCGTTTTATCTTTTGTCTCTTTAAGGCCCCCTCCTGATGAGCATGCTCTTGGGAATCTTCCCGGCTCTGGAGGCTACGTCAACAGTAGTAGGATTTCACTAATTTTTCTCATTCTTTACTCAAAATATCAACTCCTCAAATAGATCTGTACATGTTCGAGCCGAAATCCGCGAGTGTGAGAGTGGACGACGCAAAACAACACATGGGAAAACCTTAGCAGCAACTTTAGCAACAAAGACAACGGAACAAACAGCTGTTTATGGGCATTCGGGACGGGGTGACGTCAGCTCTTCGGCAATGTAGAGATAAAAAACAACGTAAACCAACCCGTAGGCTTCTGTCTTGCAGGAAGCATTTCTACATACTCAAGTTTTGGAACTTTGACCATGTTTAACGTAGATATCTGACATTATATATATATAAATAACAGTAAAATCACAAAAAGCATAATATATCCCCTTTAAGGTACTGTGTTTTGAAAAAGAAAGAAAAGATGGAAGATACAGGTACAGATACGGATTCAATATTCACACTGCGAACGCACAACTACACTGCAAACATCAGTATACTGTGTGCTTTAAGCCCCTGGTCCACCTCAACACTATTGAGCTGTAATGAAAAATGAATTTTTTATATGGGTTCTGAACCCCTACTGCAAGATCCAGAGCACGCACGCTTTCATATGAAAGCTCCTTCACTACAACACCAATCTGTTTGGTGTACTCTACAGTACTCTACAGTACGGTATGGTTTTGCATACTTAATACCCAATGGTTTTGTATACCCAAGTGAATACTGCATTACACTCTCCTTGTTAGGCACATTTTTTGCTTTATTTTATTCTTCTTACAGCAGAAATAAGTTTTGCATGAGTGGTTCGCTCTCCAAATTAGCTCCTGCAGGAGCCATTAATGTAGACAGTAGCACACGAGAGTGTCAACAATCCTGTATATCAACTCGGGTAAGACGGTGATCTCGTGACCCATATTATTGACTTTTCTTGATAAGTACATCTATGGGATTCACATGGAGAGGGGTGAGCAGCCTCCCGACTGACACATAATTTTCCATAGCAGCTATCATCAGATGTTTATTTTGTCTTTAATTTAGTGTTATCTAATATGTGTTTGACTTAAACTGAGTAACCAGCAAAAGAGAAAACCCTATAATGTACATTGTGAGAAAAAAAAAAAAAGAGTACTATAATATACTCGATATGTGGTCATTCTTCAGTCTGTAGTCTGTGGTGTTGAAGAAAAAGATTTTAAGCCATTTCAAGGTTGTAGTATATCACACAGATTTAAGTCACTCACTGTGCAATTTTGGTTTATTTACCAACAGAAATGTGGCAAACTATTAATAGTCTGACAGAATACTGAGGCCTTGCAGTATTGCCTGCCATCCAGGCAACTGGGAATAATTATTTGGTAAGAAAACCCGGCAACCAAGAATAAAAATATGGTTTTACAGCTCAGCTGATATTTGAGTCAGCAACCAAGTAGGTGTTAACAGGCTGTAAACGATTTTAAATATGCATATTGTGTCAGTAAAAAGTAAGCAATTTAATAAACAAACAAACATAATGGCAAAAACAGTGATGTTAATTAGACACTAAACAATTTTGTTGCCAGGATTTTTCTCTCAGTAGCTAAATATGACACCGGTTACATAAAAGTCAAAGGTGGAATCCAACTTTTGTACATCACTTACTTCACAAAGTTTATCTGAGTATACTGCATCTGTTAAAAGGCCGCAGCAAAGAGTAGAGTTTATACTTGAACACTGACAAACTGTGCCTCAGGACACACAAAGTAAAAGACAGCAGCGAGCGGGGCAGAGGTCAAGACAGGAGGGAGGGAAGCGAAGACTCAGAGAAGTGGAGTTGGATGCAGCTGTTATGTTGCTGTCCTCAGGGTCGATCCAGGAGGAGACACGAGCCACATCTCTATGACAGCAGGTCAAACTGTGTGTGTGTGAATGCACTCGAGCGAAACAACGCGGTTGACTAGACACATTCACTTGACTTTGATGACCCTCGCACACAGAATCTTTAAAGCATGAATGATGAGCGCTGCACCCATCAAAGTGACATGGATAACACTGTTGATGTTTGAGCCAAACCCACGGATGAAAAAGTAATTTCTCATGTGTTGATTTGCTCGAAAGTTCCCTCTCTGTCTTTTCTCTGAATGTATATGAACTAAAATTTAACCTCTGTCTGTCCTTCTAGTCTTTCCTCAAACTCCCCTCAGCAACTTCTCAGGTTTCTACTTCAAGGAGCAAGGAGGTCAACAAACTTAAAACTCCCCTGCCAGGGCCAAACATATCTCTCACATTGCTGAAATTGTTTAGGCATGCTTGGCTTACCTAAGCTTGCATGCAGAATTTACATAATCAACCTCAGTGACTCAGAAAATAGCTGTGGCAGGTCACGATACTGGTGATCTTTCCGTGAACTTTGGCTACTGAAGTTACACTTCCCATCTCAGTCTGATCTCTTCACCTCTGCGACACAAATCCGATGGTTTCTGAAATGGGAAATGGATTTTGAAGAGTTTTTCATGGCTATTCGTTGCCAGCACTTCAGCAGCACCTCTCCAAAATGTACAAAAGTGGCCTCTCAGCATTTAATTTAATAATGGAGGATCCAAAAATTACATGTGAAAGCACTTCATACAGCAATGAAAAACGTCCACTGAACTGTTTCGAACACAAATTATCAAATTAAATTTGGACTTGTCGAAGCAGTTACCATTTCATGGAAGCTATGTAGAGGTTGTAAGTCCGTTTCTACGTTGATTTATGAACTGCTATGTGCTGTATGACTTTAAAGGGGACATATCATGCTTTTAGTGATTTTCTATCATTTATATACTGTTATGATGTTGGATGTCTCTGGTAAACGTAGTCGAAGTTGAGGTGCTGCCTTCAAATCAAAAGCGGAACGCTCCGTTTGCAAAGTTACATCTACTTCCACATCAAACTGATGTCAGATTGTTTGAGCATGCCCACAAATGGTCACCCCTTCTGTAGTCTTCTTTTGTTTTCATATCTATTCGAATTTTAATTAAAATAGATATGAATAGATATTTTACACAAACATAAATACATATACAATACTTACAAACAACATATATAACTTACATCACAAAGACAAACAACTATACAAATTACAGCAGACATACAGCATATATACATATATATGTACAATGTAGACTGTATATAAATATGGACGACGTGTCTCCACTTCCTACCGCTATGCAAAAGTGAAATATCTCCTATCTGGGAGCTGCCATCTTGCTTGTGTGACGTCATTTGGAGCCAGAGTCTGAGCAGTAGAGTCGGGCGGCGGGATGACGGCCCATGGAAAACGCCCCCTCAGCCGTCCCGCTGCCTGACGGAGGTTTGAGAGTGGCTGTCACAGCTGTCAATTATGACGTCAGACGCCCTTTCTATATCGACAAATAACTAATTAAAAACAAACTTATAAGAAAATTGAGCACTTGGACAAACATCGGCATGATACGATAGAAACCATCTTTGGGAAAAATTTATTTGACATGTACTTTGATTTATGACCTATACCGCAGCCAGCCACCAGGGGGCGATCGAGATATTTTGGCTTCACTTTTGGGGAGCTGTCATGACGTCCATCTTTATATACAGTCTATAACATACAGCTATACAAACATGTACATACATGTCAAGTACTATATGTAATTGTAGGACAAAAAGAAATCACTTCTACAGCAATTAAAACTCAATACATTCATTAGCAGGAACTAAATGGAAAAAGCCAGATAATATTAAGTTATAATATCATAGATCCTGAAGCTGGCCAATCAGATCAGAGTGGGCTCATCTGGAGGGGGGCCTTAAAGAGACATGAGCTAAAACAGCCTGTTTCAGACAGAGGCTGATCAGAGGGCCTGTATAAGTGCAAAAATGTAGGATTGTATGTATATTTTGAACTGTGAATCATGTATTATTCCAGTAGAGCCCCAGAGTATAAATATAGAGTAACTTAATACCAACTACTCAGCATCATTGATGTGGAGGTGTTCAGTACGTGTACAAACAAATCTCTAATGCAGAATGTTTAAATTTAACTTAGTATACTGAATCAGTATCATTACTGATCGAATCAGTAGCTTTCAGCATTGGAGCACCGTTGTCAGCTCAGCCAAGAGTCACAGTACGTTATTACTTTATAATACCGTAATGGCCAAAATACAGGATGACACTTTTCAGACAACTCTCTTTTGAAAAATAGTAATTTTCTCTGTCTGTTACAGTACGTTATTACTTTATAATACCATAATGGTCAAAATACAGGATGACACTTTTCAGACAACTCTCTTTTGAAAAATAGTAATTTTCTGTCTGTTATCATTTTTAGACTGTCTTGTTTGATGTTCCTCATCATGACATTCTGTGACAGCGGCAAATCTTGGCCAGTTGATGATTTGCTCTCTGATCTCTCTCTGCAGTAAAGACATCGGGAGTCACTTTTGACTCGTTTTTACTTGGCAGGAGTTTCTGTGTGGCTGTGGCAGTAAAACATGTTACATGTGTCTTGGAAACTCCTGTAGTTTAAACTAATTAAAAGTGCTTAGTTAGCTTGAAATCCATGAATGGACTTGAACATTTAAGGCCACAAACAACCCTCTCTGTAGGTGTCTGTACTCTGATGTTGTGAATGTTATTTCTAGTCATCAAATATAGTACTTCCCCCACTGTTCCAAATTTGATTTCCAGAGCAAAAATATGGTAATATCCAGGCCAATAATGTTGTTTTTTTTAAGTGTAATAACCAGTAGTTTCAGTCTGTAGACAGTAATATATGTTGTAATATTAGGTTGTATTATTTTCTACTATGTTGAAGCAATTGCACATTTTGGTGTTATTTTTGCCACATTTATGCAATATGTAATTATAGACCAAAATACATTTCAATTTCAGTTTTGGGACTGCACTATTCAGAGATCCGTCTGATGTCAATTTGCTCAGCACTGTGACATTTTTGGATTTTCTGTTGATCAAGGTTGAGTTTTTGGAAGTGGCAATCTGTGAATGATTTGGCAATTTTTTTTCTACATTTCTGTATCTATTTCTAACAGAGATGCTAGCTTTAGAAAACAGATCCTGCTGCTGAAATTTTGGAATGTAATTTTTCAATTTGAGCACACACAAACAAAAATTCCACCTATATTGCATCGGTGTTGCAGCTTAAATAAATAAAAATCTCCATCCTCGGTGTATAAAACCAATTTTGTTCAAAACTGTGTGTTTGTGTGTGTAATTTGTAGGAACCTACCCTTTAACGTTTATACGTGAAATTCTGACACCGACCCTGTGCTTCCTCACGCTCTGCAAAGGTTTCTTCCTCTCAGGGGTCGTGCCAGTAGCCGCTCCACCTTCACATTGTGGTCCACAGTGTGTCTGGTAGCGTGCGGCTCCACACTGACATGACCGAGCCTCATACTGTGCGAGCATGTGTCTCTCAGCCATGTTGCACATTCTGTGTTAGCATAAGGCGTCTCACTGAGCTAGCGGATGTCTTCAAGGCTGGTTTCAGCAGAACATCTGCCAACAGATTGACCCACTGATAGATTGAGACTGTCAAGGGAGATACAGCAGAGGCACGCTGGCATGCGGTCAGCTGATATCTCTCTAGTCCTCTCTTTGTTCATTTCTTTCTTTCTCTTGCTGTCTCCGGGGAGACAAGCGAAGACGCATGCTGACATGTGATAAACAGATCTGTGACTAATGGTCTGCCTTAATAGAATACAAATTAGATGATTAGACAACCTCTTTTATGCCAAGCAAGGAAACTCTGCTGACAAAATAATGCTTAAAGCTGGAGTCTGCTGGTTTTTAATTATCTCTGTATATACCCTCTATACAGTGGGGGATGGTACAACATCAAAACTGGTATATCAGCTTGGTAGGATTCTTTGTTATTGATGTTGATTCAGTTGTCAGGACATGATTGTCATGGTTTACAAAGTCAGTAAGGTAAATTATATATTCAAATTCAAATTACCTTGTCAGTCAGTTGCATGTCACTCTGCGTGATATCAGCATCACACCTGCCAACTCTGTTGTTTTACGATTTTTCCATCGTATCTGAAGGTCTTTGTTTATTCCTGAAAAACCCCCGATTTAAAAAATCTGCATTAACAGATAACTCAGTCATTGTTTGTATGACAGATAGACAACTGTATTCACTCACCACAACATGGGTGCACATAAAACCCAATTACAATGTAACAAACACAGCATCACAGTCGTTTTTTCTGTAGTTTAAGGTTATGAGTTTCAGTTTAGTGGCATCATTGTAGAACACTATCACTGTCATTTAAATTAAGACTAGTGCAAGACTCAACAAACAGTACTAATCCGCATATTTATGTTAACAATGGATCGCGTGAATACTTGTATATTAAAGGGGTCACTTGTAGTGATGAAACCACAGAGAATTATTACCAGACTCTGCAGTTTCCCTCAGCTCTATGGAGCTTTACATATATGATGTCATGTCTGGTTAGCTTCTGTAACTCAGTGCAATCTCTCATTCAGCATTTCTTTCATCTGTCTGTCTGGAAAAATGAGACGTGCTCCTAGGGGTCCCCGGGGGTTAAGGATTATTTTGTGACCCTGCAAAAAAAAAACTACATGAAAATTTAACAGCACAGGCACTCTCATCTTTGTAACTTGGTTTCTTCCATATCTATAAAATTTCTTATCATTCTTTCAACTTTTTAGCTGTAATCTCTGCTATCTAAAAACACCATCCGGTACTCTCTTTGATCAGAGAAAAGGCTCTAAAAACCCATTGTATGTTACCTGCCCGACACCAAACAGCAGATATACAAAGTTAACAACTAGCTGGTGAACATCGTGGAACATTTTGCAGCTAAAGAGGCAGATATTCCCCCTTAGAAGTTGGTGGAGACCAAAAATAAGCTAAAAGAAGAGTGACATTCATCAGGTAGCCAGAAATATGACTCCAAATGTGTTGTGTGTTCATGGCTTGTTTCTCTTGACCTCCAGTGACCAAAATAAACAGTTACCTAAGGTTAAAATAGTTAAAATACTTATGTGCTGCATAGTTATCTTTTTAAAAATGCATGCATATTATTTGAAAAGGTCTAAAATTGCTAAACAAATTAGATTATTTGAAGAAACGGACCACATTCAGTATAATCTGACTGATGCGTTTCTTCATGCAATGGTATATAATTATAGGATAAGCTGAAAATGTTTGCTAGCTGCTGTCCTCAATAAGCTTGAGATGTAAATTTTTTAGAACTTCAGTTTCAATCTCCACATTGCCTTCTTAAAACACTTAGAAATGTAAGACGCTGTAATTCTGCTGTGGGTGTATTCTTTGTGAATAGGATGAGGTTGTCACTGTTTGAGTTGCTTAGAGTTACTTAGACACACAATACACAAAGTGGCCCATTTCCTTTCTGTTTACTTCTATTCAGCTACCGAATCCTATTCCATCGAAAGTCGCGTTAAAATGTTTTTTTTAAAGCTCCACTTGGATGGACTCCTTTGGGTTTCCAATTTATTGTCAGTTTACATGTCAAAATGTAAAATAAACACAAAATAGAAGTATATTTATTTAAGATTGATTTGAGGAAAAATGTGGGGGATTAGGGCTTTGATGTTGGGGCTTGGAGATTAAATGTTGGCGTTTGGAGCTGTAATGCTTCAGTGTGTAGTGAGCAGTTCTGCCTCGTCTGATTTCGTGTCCCACTCATCTTTCATTTCTGACTGGCAGCTAAGAGACACACACAGTGAAAACATTGGGAATCTGTTTATACTCCTAAAGCCCTACTGGATTTTAGCTGCATAGTTTTAAAAGTTGAGTAGATTTTGCCAGTTTCGATCAAACACATCCAAATTAAAGTTCCCTTGAAGTGGCATTGATACATTAGTCATATAAGAACCCCTTTAAGAAGAGAATCTTATAATATCATCAGACAAACAGGAGAAATTGTCTGTACACTTGGCCAAAGGTTGTCAGCGAGAAAAAAACCCCCACTCTTAAAGAACAGATTCACAATTTTTCACATCTTGCCATAATCCTTCCTCCTGTTCATTGTTTACATTAAAAGCACATTTAAAGTGGATCTTTTAATAGCCGGTATGAACAGGAGGAATGATTACAGGGAGGAAAACCTCTTTCAGTGTTCATATGGGCATATGGGCTGTTGTTTTAAGACAAGACTTGAAAAAATTGTGAACCTTTCCTTTAAACAATGTCCTCAGGCTGTGCAGTGACGCAGCAAGATATTAACAAGACAAATAAATCTGATTGACAGGAGCTGCGACACTGTTTACACAAAAGTACATAAACTTTTCCTGTCCGTCTCAAGGTGTAATTGTTGGGCTTTACAGCTTGATGAGTTCAGGCACAGAATCGTGTAGGTCACCTACGTTTTGGCAGCGCTCAGAGGCCAACACACAGTCGCTGTAGTTACGCATGTAAATTGGAAGAAAATAGACTTGAAACGTAAAAAAACAGGCTTCAGGATTCAGGCATGTATTGGTCTGTAATAGAAGCGTATCTTTCCTGTCAGATGCTCGACAGGTGACTGAAAAACACAACTGAGACACCTCCTGTTTAGACAAACTGTTAGTTTGTAAGGATTGCATGTTTTTTGGTGTTGAAAAAGAACATCAGAGTGAGGAGTCTGTCGGTCAAAAAACAATCTTGTGCTCGCTGACTGCATGTCATAATCCAGCCCAGTACATGGCTCGATAGCAGCTATTTAGAGGCTATTTATAGCTAAATCTAGCAGATAGTAAATAATAGTCGGAACCCCTCAGTTATACTTTCAAGAAGATCAGATCAGTATTTTAATCACTTTAATTGGGATCTTTGGACATTCGTTAGTTATTAGCTCAGCATCCAAAGGGGAGACTGAAAGCTGTCAGCAGGATCAATTTAGATTATATGTGGTATCTCCAGTTTTAATTACTAGGCCTGCTGTAAGTAAGTAATTATTACCGTAGGTCTTTGTGCACATGGAGGACACTCTGTTCAGACTTGATACTAGTAATTGAACATGCTAACATCTATACTTCCATCCCTCTCCAACCCTGTCATATTTCTCCATGTATTCAGATTTCAACTGTTTTATTTCCATTTAAAGAAACCAAACAAACGGCTTTTTCCGTCTCATTCACCGTATGTTCCACAGTCTGCACATAAGCTTTGATTCGTGCCTACAGAAGCTATATCATCCTCTCTCATGCCCACTCATGTCGCCCCTCCGAATTACCCGCCCTATCAACACACTGAGCGCTCGCTTTAACAAATGATCCAGTATCTGAGGACGTCTGATGTGGCGTCTACAGGCGTCGCTCTCCTTAAAACAGAGCATGTCAGTTAGAGGCCTGTTCCCCTTGTGTTAGTCACAAAGGCACAAAGGATTCTGCCACAGTGACAGACTGGATGCTTCACACAGCGCTTGTGTCTCATATGCGTGTGTGTGTCTCTGTGTGTGTGTGTGTGTGTGTGTGTGTGTGTGTGCACGTCTCTTTTTGTGGCAGTTTCATGTTAAGTTTTCTTCCACAGAGAGAGAAAGACAGGCTTCATCTGAGCTCAGTTCTAAAAAAAAAAAAAAAAAAGCTCTCTTTTTTATTGTTGTGCTGTTCCTATTTTCTGAAAGACAATAAGATATTTATTTATTTATTTACAGTGACTTGCACACCCTGTTGTCTAAAAACTCACTATGTTGTAGTCAGTGTTGGGGAGTAACTAGTTACATGTAACGGCGTTACGTAATTAAATTACAATAAAAATGTAATCCGTTACAGCTACCGAGAAGAAATATGCAATTAAATTATAATAATTACAGTTACTAATCAAAATGTTGGTGATTACAAAGGGGTTACATCTGAATATATTCTTTTCGGTAAAAAGCTTATATGTAGAACATAACATTCATTCTGTTGCTTTGCATCTTCGCCGTGCAGGAACGCCTTCTTTTGGCGTATTTCTGGACAATGAGGGTCAGCAAAGCCCGTCCCATCAAGGGAAGGACGGCTTACTAGCAGCTGTCTCTACGTCTAAAGAGGCTCCATTCATCTGGCAGCATGTGCTCAAATTTTGAGCGTTGTTTTTGATTGGTTGTCTTCTTTGCCAATCAAATCAATGCGCATCATTGCTCTAAGCAACCTGACTCCGCCGTGCCTGCGACCAGCCGGCCACGTCGCCATGTCATCGGACAAGAACGCCTTTCGGTGCTGGAAATGAGGTCAACAGTGATGTTCACACTGCCTGGTTTTAATTTATTTATTTATTTTTCAGCTTTATCGCCCAATTTAAAACATTTGTAATCAAACTTTGATGAAGTAATTAAAATAGTTACATTACTTATTACATTTTTAACAGGGTAACTAATCTGTAACGTATTACATTTCAAAAGTAACCTTCCCAACACTGACTGTAGTTATATTTATAGTGACAAACCTCTGTTGTGACAAACAATCATATTCTGGAAACCACAACGCATTTTCTGTGTTATAAAGCCACAAACCTGCCCTGCTCATTTAAAAATTATGTATTTTGTTGACATGTCAGCCCTTTTTTACTTTGTTATATTGAATTACCCGACGTAGAATGTGTCATAGTGACAATTTATCAAACTATACCTCTGCAAAAAAAATCAAACATCATTGGTGCCATTTACAGGTACCAGCATTTCTCAAGTTTTTTGGCAACAACACAGCTAATGGAGAATGTTTTAAACAAGCCTTTTTTCAGTGTATGAAAAGCTGAGATGGAAGGTTTGTGTAAGACAAGGATGAACTGTTTTTTTTTTTTTTTACAACATTGACGAGCATGTCCTCTTTCATCATTTGAAATCATGACACCACACATTTTCTAGGTCAAGGCTGTTAACAACGGATGCGAGGGGGGAATGAGAGGAGGTGAAATCAGAGGATGAGGGAGGGACGCAGAGGAGAAGATAGAAAGAGAAACAAAGACAGGGACCACAAAGTCTGAGATTGACTGTATGTGTGTGTGTGTGTTTGTGTGGGATGCTTGTTCAAAAAGAAACTGTGACACACATAAGTGCTCATGTGTGACAGCTTGGTTGTTCTTTTTAACAGCGGCCCTGTGCTTCGCCCAGTTTCCATTCACAACAACAACAACATGTCAGCAATGAGAAAAACAACCTGATACCTCAAGGCATTGGTTCCACTTGTGCACACGTCTGATCCTAAAGATCTGTTGCTGTGAAAGCACATTGCTTTGTGGGCACATTTGGCCTGAAAACGTCTACCATGTGTTTCCCTTTAGATGGATGGATGGATGGATGGATGGATGGATGTTTTTAAATCTGTGTCCACACAGCCCATTTATTGTCTGTTTACCACCTGTTGTTAGGCGATCTTTTGTTCATGCTAGCTGGGATTGGTTCACATGTTTTGGAAGGAATATACTATTAGTGAAAGCTGTAACACAATGCTGACATATTAACACTTTATAAAGCTGCTATGACAAAAGCTTTAAAGGATGTTAAACCTCTTAAAGGACAGGTTCACTGTTTTTCAAGTCTGTCTTAAAACCATAGCCAGGTGCCCAAATGAACATTGAAATAGTTTTGTTTTTTTTTTGGCCATAATCATTCCTTCTGTTCATACTGAACATTAGAAGATCCCCTCATAATGCACTTGCAATGTAAGTGATAGAGGACCAAATCCACAGTCCTCCTTCTGTGCAAAATTGTATTTAAAAGATTATCTGAAGGTAATATGAAGCTTTAGCCGTACAAATTAGTCAAATCAAGTAGATGTCTTTCTTTAATGCCATCTTTTTGTTCCTTTACTTCCACCACAGCTCAACAGGGAAACACTGTCTGAGGAAACACAAAGAGAGAATTTGATGCTAAAAAGACTAAATGTGGCAGATATCCACCTGACATATAAGCTTCAGATAACCTTTTAAATACATTCTTCAGCTGTCAGATGCTCTACTATGTTTACCAGCTAGTTGGTAACATTGTCTGCTGATCGGTGCTGGGCAGGTAACCAAGCTTATCCAAGCTTTTTTGCTGAAAACTGCTGCCTGCAGCAGTGCTGGAATAAAATGTAGATGTGAGAGAACCAAAAGATTGAAGTTGCAGGCTGTAACACCAAAACAAATGAGCTGAAAGATGCTAAAATGCTCCGTAGAGTTGAAGGGAACTGCAGAGTCGTGTGATAATTCTCTGTGGGTTTGCCACTGTGAGCGACCACTTTCACATAGTCATTTGTTCCACTGTTAATATAAAATATTGAATAGTGCAGTTTTAATTCCATTCAATTTAGTCCAGTTCAATTGAATTAAACATAGCAAGTGGAATTTGTTACAATACAGTATGTAAGACATCCAACAACATCACTCAGCCACAATAATAAATAACTGTAAATAACTGTGTGATATATACACGGCCACAATTAGAGCTGCAACGATTACGCAATTAATCGATTAGGCGATCGACAGAAAATTAATCGGCAACTATTCTGATAAGCGAATAATCATTATAGTCGTTTGTTAAGTAAAAATGCTAAACATTTGCTGGTTGTAGCTTCTTAAATGGGATTATTTGAATTTGGAATTTGGACCATTGATCGTACAAAACGAGACGTTTGAAGATGGCATTTTTAACAATTTTTGGACATTTTTGCCGATAAACAAAAAGATTAATTGCAAGAATAATTATTAGTTGCAGCCCTAACCACAATAAACATCTCCTTTTTGTATCGTACAACATGTAACATACACAACAGTATCAACATGGTGCATGTTGCTGTCAGGTAGGTGCAGAGATTAGCGGGGGAAATTTTCTTTGAGGATTTCAGGGTCTTTATCGCAGTAGGAAAAACTACTTGTAAAATCCTAGTTATAAAATATTTATCGTATTAATTAATAATTGAAGATACATATCCAACATTTACACAGGCATCCATAGGTGCTAAAGAAGTTTGTATGCATACCCTCCTTTTTATGATACATAGCCACAGGTTTTATGGTTAATAAATAAATGATAAGTAATGAAATCGTGTTTGACCACTCCAACGTGTGTTAGCAACTTCTCTGTCTGCAGTAACCAACTAAAATCCTTTTTTAGAAGTTAATCTGATAAGTCTGCAAATCTTTAAAAACTCTTGACTGCAAAGTAGATGACAAACATAAGGTTTTTTTATACGGAAAACAGTATTGATATTTAAAAAGCCCAAATAATAGGTCCAGTAGTATATGAAGAATTCAACAATGATTGATTTATGCTTTTAAAAGTAATTCTCACATTAGGTCATTAAAATACATTTTTAAAAACCAATTTAGCTTGTTTTACTGATTCCTCATAATGTATTGCATGTTGTTCACCTGAACTGCTTGATTCAGAATTATCTTTTTGGCACAGTCTAATATTTGGGCAGGGATGGAGGTTCTTAAATTACCTGTCTTAGTTTAAATATGCATAAATAAGACTGGAGCTGACAGTAGCTGAGGCCAAAAATATTTTAAGCTCCATAACACCTAATTTAGCAATGAGAAACAGGGGAGAAAAAGCTAAACACCACAAAGAGCAATTCTGCAACCTCAACAGCAACTTTGGCATATATTATCAAGACTGTGCTCTGGCACAAACACACCTTTTAAAAGGGAAAATGGGAATAGATCTAATGGACTGCCATGAAGAAGCAGTAAGATTTTTTGATGTTTACATGTAAATTAAGTTCGACAACCACTGAACCACCTCTTAATTGCCCCCAAAAGTGATAGCTCAGTGCCATTCATGTTCAGCATCAACACTAACACTGCCAGTCTGCAGGTTGGCCTTTCCAAAAACTGGTACACATGGTGGCGTGCCAAAAAATGAAGCCCTGTAGTGTGTGAAAGAAAATAAACAGAGATTAACTATTAATAGACCGGGACCCGGAACCCCATGTGTCTAATTTGTTTTGTGCAGCACGGATAGGAGGTGAAATCAAGAGGGAAGTTATACCAGTATTAGCTGAAAGCACAAAGAAATGTGAGTAGACTTTTGAAATAAAGCGGCCCTTTACCACTTGAACATTTGCAAGGTCACACTCTTGCGGGACAGACGTTTTTGTTTTCAGTCGTCTCGATTACTGTAATTCTTTGTTCATAGGCCTCCTCAAGAGCCTGATCAAACATCTACAAGTGGTACAAAATACTGCAGCCACAATCCTCATCACATCTTTTAAATCTCTGCTCAGGGCTTTTTCTTAACAGATGTAATTTGTGTAACTATTCTTGATTATTTTATCTTGATTTTTAAGTTTTGGATTTTATTTACTTTTATTTCTAGTTTTTACTGTAAAGCACTTTGTAACTTTTGAAAAGTGCTATATAAATAAAGTTATTATTGTTAGTGACCTCCTCACAGTTTTATAGATCTCTGTGTTCTGTTGATTCTCTCGCATTAACTGCTCTTCGGTCCAGGACTAAAGCCGACAGTGATGCTGCATTTAGTTCTCCCGCCTCCAGACTCTGTAAGAGCTGACCTGTAGGGTTGAGAACATGCACCTCACTCAACAACTTTTAAAACAAAACTCAGAACTCATCTTTTTGAAAATTGCTTTTAATGTGAACATGTTAGCATGCTAATGTTAGCTCAAAGAAACATAAGTACAGCACCGCAGAGCCACTACAGTCACTGTAGACTTGTTGAAGGATGCATACATTTTGAAAGTATGCTAAACAATAAAATAAGCCTCACTATAAGATCAATAACTAAATATTTTAACACATTCTAATCCCAGGGCATCAAACACTTTGTCAGCGCCCCTTGGCATCTGATTCTGATGCACAAGGTACCCTTTAGCGTCTGTATGAGATGCATCAGGCTTTCAACTAAATCCAACGTAGACCCATCCACACCAATACTACATGCTCAGAGCTGGTGTGGTCGGGTTAAGTTTAGGCACAAAAACCACCCGGTCAGGTTTGGGGAAAGATTGTGGTTTTAGTTGAAATGATCACTTGAAACGTAAACATAACGACAAAAAACTGAGGAAATGGGAGGTGAACAGTGGTCACTTGCAGCTAAGTCCACTTTTTGCCATCCATCCCAACCCGCCTCCTCCCTAAGAAGGAAAATGTCACCTTATACAGACACCATTGGACTCGTGGCGTCTAATGATGGAGTTAGTTGAAAGCCTGGTACGTCTCATACAGGTACCTTCATTGACACCCTGGGAATAAGAACAGACTCAATATTTTCATGAATGCAACCTGTTATATTATCTATCAAACTAGAGTCAGGCTTTGGATGTATGAAGACAGGAAGTTGATCAGACTTTCATAGGTGAGAAATAAACAAGTTTAAATATGTAAATTAAAACATATAATAACAATAATTATAAACTATATTTATACAGCACTTTTCAAAGAAAAGTTACAAAGTGCTTTACATGGGTAAAACATTTAAGTACTACAATGAGGCAGTAAAATCAGATTGCTACTGATCAATGCAGTAATTGCGTGATGCTCAGTTAAACACAGTATCCATGAGCGTGTTCCACTCTGGATAAGTGGATAAAAAAAAAACATAAAGTGCTCCCAAACTAAACTCCCTCTTTAATTTATGACATGAAGGTGTCGAGCTGTTGTAGCAGAATTGTAATTTCGTCTGTAACATCCATGGCTCGACGTGTAAATCTACTGTTGTTGCATAGTTATGTCTCTTTTTTTGCTGACACCGTGTGATTTTGAACTGCTGAGCTGACTCTTTAAAGACAACAGGGTCAGCCCATTAGCCAACACCTCAGATTGATGTTGCATGTGGAAAGAATCGGGTGAGACTTTACCAGCTGCGTATAAGCCTAAGTGTAGCTGAAGGGGATCGCGTGCAGATAAGAGCGGTCCTGAGACACTGAGCCCACTGGAGATCCTGTAGGCCTAATGGGGGGAAAACATTTTTGACAGGAGCTTAAATGTGATAGTAATATAAATACACTTGCTTTCATTCTTTCCTTCCTCTAATCCAGTCCAGTTTTTTGTTCAGCTGTTCATCCTCATATTTAATTATATAGTTTCCTGTGGAGAGGTTTGCCTTGGTTTCATGTGTGGATGAGTTTTTTAGACTTTCAATTGCCGTGAGCCCTGGCGCATAATTGTCATCATAATTGATTCTGAGGTCATGTGAGGGTGCATTAAAAGGAAAGCTGCTCTGCGTGAGTCCTGCAGAGTTTGTGTTTTGTGTGTATATTAGAGTTTAAACGTGTTATCTGTCTAGTTCTACGTATATTTGATTTGTGCAAGTGCACATCTGCGTCTGAATGTGTGTGTGTGTGTGTGTGCTCTTGACTGAGTTGTCCTTTCGTGACTCTGTGTCATTCCACTTCAACGCCTGATTGGTCAACAACTGTGTCTGCGGGCGGTATGACGTCTTTCACTCCAGGAGGGCTTTTAGCATGTGTTTGGCTTGTGTATGTGTGCGTCTGCGTGTTATTTTGGTGTGTTCCTTTAACCACAAGTGTGATGCATCCATGCGTACTTTCTTTCACTCTCTCTGTCTTCATACAGTATATACAGTACGCACACACACACACATTCACAGGCATATAAATCAGGGCTAATTTCCAATCTATGAGCAGTAGACTAATCTGGTTAGAACATACTAGGCTAATTAGCATAAGATGAACTGACCTCACTTGCCATTTGACCACCTGTGCTCATACATCACACCCACACACACACACACACACACACACACACACTCGCAAAGAGAAAGCGAGAGAAGCAGTGAAACAGTAAAAACTTCTAATTCAGCATCTGTGAGTGAAGTAATCTGATTTCTCCCTCGTGGGCCACAACAAGGATTTAACAGCCTCTTTGACTGCTACAATATCGCACAGATTTACCCGCTGTTTCCTCTGCCATAAAATGGTTTTGGTTTCGTTCCGTGGTGTAGCGTAGGTTGAGGAGGTGCAACACTGCGGGGGAGGTGGGCGCACTGCGATCACACACTCCAATATGTCAAAAGTAATTAGGCTGATCGCAGAGTATACCCTATTATGCACAGAGAGGTGTGCTGTGCGCTGTTAATTAGACTGATGAGTAGATACGCTCTAATAAGCCCAGCATAGACCATCAACTACATTTTGTTCTGATTAGACTTCTTCCCCTTAAAGCTGAGAATTCACAAGGCATGTTTGCTTGTGTGATTTTATGTTATGTTGTTCTTACTCATGGAAAAGTAGTTTGTAATTTGTACAAATACAGATACAAAGAGTAGATGCCAAATATTTGCAGGTTTCCTTTAAAAGTTGATTATGTACTGTTTTTGTCATATGTGACAGTTTTTGGACTGTTGGTCAACAAAACAAGCAGTTTGAGGATGTTACCTTGAGATTTGAGAAAATGTGATGGGAATTTTGGTAACACTTTATCGTAGAGGTCCCTTCATTTTATACTAATTTTCTGAGTAATTTGCAGGTATTTAATAGTAAATTTTTAGGGCATTTTACAAGTAGGGTGATGCAATTTGGTACAAATTATATGAACTAAAAGAGCCTAATTAACAACTACCTACAGTATGAACCCAAATATAATGAATCGGCACTTATCAACTAAACCAATTTAACACTTTTTTCGTATAATTTTACTGTTATGAGAATGACTGACCGTTAGGTTTCTGGTGTGTGTAGGGAAAGTTCATTCTCTAACACAAAGTGTGTGGTTGGAAACAAGGCTGGCTGGCAGTGGGTTGTGTGTGGGGCTGAACTCTGGTCAGCGACAGCGGCTAGCTCCAGCCGAGAGCTCCCCACAAGCGGCCAGCACAGACGGCGTCAGTAACCAGTTCTTGTTCAAGTTTTTTTTTTGTGGTTGGTGGTTGGTCATAAAACGAAAAACAAGCCATAGGTAGACGGCTTGCAGCTGTTCAGCGCCAAAATCACTTCCGGACTCTGTTACCCAGAAGCTCTATCACACCTAGGCCACCGAGTTAATTGATAAGCCAAAGAGAAAGAGGGAACTACTAATGATTACTAAAGAGCATACTGCTCAACCAATTTGCACCACTCTCTCTGTAAAATGTCAATTTAAATTAACTGTTAAATCCCTGCAAATTACCCAGAAAATTTTCAGGAAATTAGTATAAAATTAAAGGACCTGTGAAATAAAGTGTAATTTTTACTATTTTTTGACATTTGGTAGACTAAATGATTAATTGCAAAAAGCAGATTAACCAAAAATGAAAATAATCATTAGTACAGTATCATCCCTATAAGGGAGAAAGTTGATCAGACACTTGATAGAATTTAAGTTATTTATTATCATTATTATATATTAGTTCCCTTATGACTTTAGATATATTAAAAAGTTATTTACTTCACAATTTTTACCTTATCAGTCTCCCAACACTTGGTTATAATGCTCAAGCTGCGGGCTGTAATAACATGAAATGATGAATCACGGGGTCCTCCCAAGATTTGCTGGGTATGAGTGCAATCAATTTTCAATAAGTGTATCAGCAGCCAAGCTTGTACATTGTATGCTAAAATTGCAAGAGAATATGCCTTTAATACCCTGTTTTGAAGCAGAAAGATGGCGGTACGGTACAGTGTGACAGTGCAAAGCCATTGTTCTATTCTTTAAGCAAAGCCCTGAATCAAATCCCTTCTTGCACGACTTTGCTGGAAGGTATAGCTTGTAAGACTATAGGAGCTATTCCAACTTCTCTTCTGTCAACACTGTGGATTTCTATCTATATTGCCATCTTTCTTTCTAATCTGTTTTTTTTTTTTTACCCAAACTTCAAAGACTTCTGAAAAGGCAAAATATGCAAGGCAGAAATAAACAGGGTCTATATTCTGCTGTGGATCATTTTAAAAAAATCTTTGTTGACAACATGCCACTAAACGCATTGAGGCTACAAATTAGATAGTGACAATTGTCGCCGTTTGAGTAAGCTTTGGTCTAAGATTTTGATAGTCGACTACATTTTTGCGTGACAAGCATTTCATTTTCCCAAACGACCTTCACTCCCAGGGGAGAGCTGAAAAACTGGGTTCTGCTGTAATTAGGGTAGCTCATTGACAAAAAAAGAAGCACCCAAGGAAGAGAGGTGCGGAGGGGGTGGTGGGGTGGGGGTGGGGGGATAAAAGACAGCGAGGTAGAATGAAGGAGAGGATGAAGGTGGGGAGGGTGTAAGGAGGAGAGGAGATAATGAGAAGCAGGATGACAGAATGAAAGAGTGCACGAGGAGGAGAGCATGTCAAGAATCGAGGGGGGTTGTTTGCCTGCGGCTGCCTCATGGTGTGATGTCGTTGAATCTTCTCACCATGTTTTATTACAAAGGGCTCCATGTTAGGGTCTGTGCTGTCAGCGTGCCAACTAACTTATGTTGGCCCGATCATCTCAGTGTGTCCGCTTGCTGCATTGTGTCACTGTTCATTTTGCATACAGTAGTTTAGTTCGCCCACAAGTAACACCGAAGAGGTAAAAGGCTGCCTGAGCAAAATGATAGTTAAATGAAAAGACAGTAATGGGAGCACAAGCATCTCACAGGAGTTCATAATGGACCATTTATCAGAGACAACAATGTGGAATTCATATTTTTTTAGCCTTCATGTGGTTCAAACACTGTTATTTTGGCTTTAAATTGCCAATCCCTCTGACAGCTGAGAGCAACACTTTGCCACCTCACTTTCTATTGTTTGAATAAGTTTATCCTCAATTTGCTTTTTTTTTTTTTTTTTACTAACGATGTGATAGTCAAGTATATTCCTTCTAATAAGCTTTTGTTACTAGAGAAGTAGAATTCTATGGACATTGCAAGATTTTGATGATTTGCCGCACTATCCATGCTAGTACCAGCAATATGTAATAAAAGATAATTGTCTTCCATAAATCTACCATCCTAAATTTTTGATAGCATGTGATTTTGCTTCCACTTTTGATACTATACCAATATATATTTTATGCAATGTATGTCCTTTTTATGTCTGTGCTTCTGCTTTGCATGTGTCAATTAATAATCTAATACTCTAAATCTTTATATTCATTTTTTCTTTGGGTGACTTTATAACTTCTGTCCAGGAACTATAGATGAAAAATAACCTCTTGGCTACTCACAGCAATGTTTTTTAATGTGCACTGTCCCTGTTAAATAAACCATTAAAGTAAACATGCATGGGTATGTAAATGTACATTATTTTATTCCTCATTATATTCCTCTTCTTTGCCAATTTCCAAACTGTCAGGTGTAAAGAAAGAAAGACAGACAGACAGAGGAATATGCTGAAAATCACTCCCAGGGCTGCTCACATTGCAATATTTCATCATTAACAGAGCGGGATCTATAATATGTAGTGACATGTTTTACAATGAATGTTGCCCTCTTTTGTTGTCAAGTTGCTTTGTTGTTGAGTTATTATAGGCTTCTTAGCTTTCATACATCGTTGTTGCAAGCTCTGCTGCGATTTAATCAGTGTGTCGGGTTTGTGTGTGAGGAAAGTGTACTAGATAGAGCTCATAGTGTAGGTTCAGGTGGGGACATGAAGTCATTAGTAGCACCTTAATCAGCTGAGTGCCACCTACACACTTTGTATGTAATTATTATTTGATATATGCTATTGTAACTGCCAGTGGCGGGCATTATCTCATTAAGAAACACGTTACATAATGTTACTTATAGCAATAGTGTAAGTGATTACAATTAGACATTTAGGAAGTACATTTAGACATACACTATATCATTTTATCACAGTATTGGTTATATTATAAAATACTATTTCTTTTTCTCAAAAATCAAGCAGGAAACTGTTTATGGATAACATAAACATAAACCAGATGGAAATATTGGCTTTTGACTAATCCAGCAAATTCAACTCCTGGCAAATCAAAGTACTTCATCACATTGATACAAAACTCAGCAGTGGACACCCATCCTGCTCATTGATTTGCAACATTGCTCACAATTGCGAAAAGGGATCGCTTTCACAGTATAAACTTTGCAGAAAAATGTCACAAATTTATATTGTTCCTCCTTAATTACATTGCTGTCACGAATCAGACCGGATTAGGGCAGGAGTTGGATAGGAGGTCTGGTATCAGTTTTTTCTTTGTGTTCAGTGGAAAGACTAAGACTGGTCTAAGACGTTTTAGCTTAGCCGGAGCTGGATGTTGGGAGACACTGCTGACCTTTGCTAAAAGAGGAGGACTACACAAACACCAAAGTTGTCTGTTTAGATGATGTGTCTTACTAGCTGTCAAAAGGGCTGCTGGTAAGCCTAACAGCATTCAAGAATTACCTGCAGTGGAGCGTTTCATGCAGTCGCTAAGCTAGCTGTTGATGGTCAGTAAATACCTCCAAAGTGCTTCTTTTTCTCTTTGTTTATATGTTACATAAAGAAGATGTGAAATATGGGAGATTTTTGAGTTGTTTGAACACACTTTTGGTATCATTAACTTCTGCTATTGAGTAAAGAAATATATTTACTCAACTTTCAATCACCATCAATCAGTAATAACATAACATGTCACTGCCAACAGCTTTTGCCACGGTCTTCACCCATGTTATTCAATATAAGGTATTGCTGCTGCTAACTGCTTCCTGTTTCTAACTGCTATTGCTGCTGCTGATTTCTATATACTTTATTTTCTAAGTGGATTACCTTTGTTGTCATTTTGCCATCTCATTAATTTTGTTTATACTGTATTAGCATAAACAGAGTCCTGGTTATTTATTTGTGGCTACTTATCTCCTTGATCAAAGAAAGGGTAGAAACAAGAGAAAGAGAGAAGGGTTACAGAAAAGATGTAAATTAGGAATTTATGAATATGAATGGCACACATCACTATACAGTACTAAAGTTGGCATCTGAACTGACTGTTAATTAAACTCATACCTGTCCTCTTCCTGCTGCTCCCTCTGTCTCTCTTTTCATCTGACAGAGACAGTGATGGATACAAGGACAGCGACAGCTGAGCTCGGCTGGATATCATTCCCTGCCAATGGAGTAAGAACAATGTGCAAAGGTGTACTGTACGTGTGTGCAGGTGTATGTGTGTGTGTGTGTGTGTGTGTGTGTGTGTGTGTACCCTTGGGGAAAGCAGTTTAAGTACACTTTACAGTGCTCCATTAACAAGTCTGTCAAAATTATAATTACAGTGGCAAGGTGACACCAATTAACCGCCATTGATGCAGAATATAACAGATTCCAATAGATCTGAAAGGTGCAGCACAGAAGAGATTACAATAGAGTAGAATAGAATAGAATAGAGTGAAACTGGGTCTTCAACCCACTTTTTGAACATCTTTGATTTTGGAAATGCTGGCTTGGCTACCAGCCTGGCTACAGTGGTGTGGTGTGTGTGTTTGAGGTGAGTGGCTCTAATTGTGATGAATGGCTGTCCCTGCACAGCACAGAACAAGGTAGAGAGAAAAAAATGAATGAGGGAGGGGGGTTGGGGGAAGAGGGGGACAAAATGTGAGGGAGGGAAAGAGAAAGTTTAATTTGTGTCAGGGTTTGGTAAACCCATTAATCATCTTAGCCTCTCCTTCTTCCTCCCCTCTCATCCATGCCCCCTGCCCCTTCCACACACACACACACACACATTCCCCAGTGGGAGGAGGTGAGCGGCTATGATGAGAACCTCAACACCATCAGGACGTACCAGGTGTGCAACGTGTTTGAACCTAGCCAGAACAACTGGCTCCTCACCACTTACATCGACAGGCGGGCGGCCCAGCGTATTTACGTGGAGATCCGCTTCACTGTACGTGACTGTGCCTCCATCCCCAGTGTCCTGGGTTCCTGCAAAGAGACGTTCAATCTTTACTACCTGGAGACTGACAGGACCGTGTCAGAGGGCATCAAAGGGGTGGAGTACTGGGCAAATGCTCCCTTCCTTAAGGTAACTGCCCAGGAAGTAGACTGTTTGAGTAGCATAAATTAGCATTTCGAAGTAAAATTTTGATGTTATCCTCAATGTTACTCAACACAAATTGCTTCATCACTGGTTCAGCGTAGATTCAGATTTTTTTAAATCATTTTTGTTTGTTAAATGGCACTGCTGAGTGCTGCAAACTCATGAGACTCATTTATTGCTACTATACACAAGACCTTCCAGAGGCTCAAAATCAAACAAGAGTCTAGAGGAAAACACTGCACTGATCCAAAATTGATCAAAAATCCACAAGCAGATCACCCTAAAAGCTGGTTTTATTGAAAAGTGTCTACCAAGTTATTAGATATTAAAATTCAAAAATTACTAATTGGTTGTTTTTCCCAGTTCGCCTTGGGATTCATAGTTTCATATTTCACTTCTCTCCTGAAGATGTAATATAACAAGTCTCAACCAATGTTTTGTCAGAATATTCAGATCAGATTCAGAATATTTCCCATCCAAGTCTTGGAAATCTCCTAGTTGCTACCTCTGGTGCCGTCATGGAGATTCACTGGGGACATGGCAAATTATGGCTAAATTATAATATAATAGAATTATATGGTATGTAGTCACAAGTGCATTTATCTAATATTTTATAGCAGCTTTGAATAATACCTAGCAAATCTAAAATTCCAGAAAGAATAGGAACAGAAAAACCATGAACAATGAATTTGTTTCTGTCTTTCTTTTCTCTCTGCTATAGGTTGACACCATTGCAGCAGATGAGAGTTTCTCCCAGGTTGATTTCGGGGGAAGGCTTATGAAGGTGAACACAGAAGTTCGGAGTTTCGGGCCACTTTCCAAAGGCAGAGGGTTCCACTTGGCCTTCCAGGATCTGGGCGCTTGCATGTCCCTTCTGGCTGTCAGAGTATTCTACAAAAAATGCCCCAGCGTTGTGCAGAACTTTGCTTTTTTCCCAGAGGTATGGACCATAACTAACTAAGAATTGTGTTGCTTTATCCATCAGACATTGGTGCAGCGTTTCATTCTGACTCTGGTTATGTGCAGACATTGACTGGAGCAGAATCCACCTCATTAGTCATCGCCAGAGGAAGTTGTATCCCCAATGCGGAGGAAGTGGACGTGCCCATAAAGCTCTACTGTAACGGAGATGGAGAGTGGATGGTACCCATCGGCAGCTGCAGCTGCAAGGCGGGTTATGAACCAGACAATGGCAACGTGTGTCGAGGTAAATCTTTGCATTAATGATGCCTGGTAGTCCAAAATGTGCTCATAAAAAAATGAAAGAAAACTGAACACAGATGCAAATACTGTACTGTACCACAGCATGTTAGAGGGGATAACATGTAGACTGAATTCATTCTTTTTTTAATGACCTTATTACCAGCAAACACTGCACACAAAAGTCATATTGTCTTGTAGCAAAAGCTAACAAGCCAGTGTGAAAGAAAATCGATATCCAGCAGAAAATCAATCACCAGCAAACATGCCTCTGATATTCAACCATAGCGACCATGTTATTGGCTTAGTGAGCATACAGCAAACACACGAGACCATTCAAACCATAGAAACTCTGAAAAGATGTCACCAAGCATGCTGGAATGAAACAAATGGCAATAAGCTCACCTTTTATGTTACGCGTTACCATGTTTCAAGTTCCCATAGGCCACTTAGTCCGCAAAATATCTTAGTTTTGACTCGTGTTTCACCAAATTAAATCCAATTTTACCAGTTTCACCAAATTAAGTCCACAGGAGGCAGGGAAAAAAATGTGTTTGAAGTCTGGTCCATTACCACCTTGATGTTGTATTCCTAAACTTTAACACACATGTTATTACTATCTCATGAACACACGTCATATACTTTACACGGTCAAAAGCTTGTTTTGATCGGACCTTGTTTGTAGATCCCTTTACATCTTAACACCACGTTTTTCAGAGCATTATAGGCCCGTATGCATTAAAACTGCCTTATGGCACTATTAACTGTCGCAAATAGTAAAAATATACAGTACGTTCCTGCATCGCAGCACTTAAGAACAGAATAATGGCAAATATATAGTGAAGTCCACTTATAATACTCAAAATATGCATTAACTGTACATAAGATACACACAAACTGCTGCATGAACTTTTCAATATTATTATTTTTTATTTATACAAAATATACATACAAAGGGGGAAACAAACAAAAAAAATTCAGTACAAAGTGGTACACTGATACACCATACAACAACACATAACATTACAGTACAGTGCCACACAATTAATTATATAGTTCATTATCATAGAGTCTGCTTGACCTGTGGAGGGGAAACCAAGTCTCAAAATAATCTCAAATAAAGCTGCTCACTATTAGTTCCATACCAAGAATATTAAAAAATTCAAGTAACCATGTTTCTATTGAGAAACAATTTGACTGGGAATCTTCCAATTTAACAAACTTATTCTCTTAGCAGCCAAAAAGACTGGGCCTGCCACTAGGCCTATCTTTTTTGACCTTAGCTGTGCAGCCCTAGACCTTAACAAGCAAACAACAGGACAAGGAGAGAGATTTATATTCATTATTACTGATATTGAATTAAACACTTCTGTCCACAAGGACGTGACTGCAGGGAAGTGCTTCAGCATATGAATTGAAGTACCCACTTGTCCATAACTGCACCAGGAGAGATCAGAGGAGCTATTTTTCTAAGTCTGGAGGGAGAAGCTCTGTGTATAAGCTCTGTGAAGGATTTTCAATTGTGCAGTATGAACTTAAATAATGTTACAATATATTTAATGTGTGATTACAACATAAACAATTAACCAAATACCAATATGTGTCTCTTACATGTGTGTTTATGTGTTATATGGCATGGAGATTATCTTTTGAATAACTCTGTGTTTGCTATTTGCTGTTAGAAAGAAGCTATATTTAAATCCTGGCTTGCTTTACCACACATCGTCACTGTTGTTGGACTGCTCTATGCTGAGTCAGTTATGCAGGAATAGAAAATGTGTTGCGTAGGGAAGTAAAGTATGTCATTTTTGGCACTCCTTGCTGAATAATAACATGCATGCACTGTATACATTTTCAGATGGATTTTGCTCAAGGGTGCAGCCCACAATGTTCCATATGTTAATATAAGTAGAAGCAGACTTGGTGGTGGTGAACATGGCACAGAAATAGCTCCTCTTCCTTCAATGTTCCATATATTTCTACCTCTTTTTGTTTCCGTTTTTATCTGCCCTCTTTCCCCATTTCCAAAGTAGTACCCGTCATTTCTTATTCTCCCCGGAGAGTCTCATCCATTTTGTATAGGTGAGTGTGTGTGTGTGTGTGTGTGTGTGTGTGGGCGTGTGAGCATGTGTGTGTGATGTATGTACATATGGTGCAATGATAAGTGAGGCCGCTTCATCCCATGTTAATTAGTTTAGCGTGTTCCAGCCAGATTAGTCTAGCGCAAATTAGTCCTGAACTGTCAGAGGGTGTCGGAGAGATATAGCGGTATCAGAAAGAAGGATGGAAAGAAAGAAAGAAAGAGAGAAAGAAAGAAAGAAAGAAAGAAAGAAAAAGAAATAGAAAGCTCTCTTGAGAGATAGACTGGGAAGAAAGTGAAAAAGAGGACATATCAAGGACAGAAAGGTAAAAAAAACTGTGAGAGCACAAAGGAGACTGATTTTCTATCTGTCTCTGGTGAAATACATTAAATGAACTGACTGAAATGTTATCTTAGTCTTTGGTGTCACTCTCTTTTCTGTTTTTTTTTTTTCTTCATGTAATATTAGAGTTGGCCAAAGGTTAGGAAAACTTGAGTCATGAGAAATAGTGATTAAGTCTGAAAATGTTAATTTTGATCGACGTTTGCAGGAGGAATTAAGGTTGAATTTGAAATGATTAAAAGTCCCTTCGTGTGTCATTGTCGCCCTTGAACAACAAAACCAGAAGGTCTCATTGTATTCACAAAGACACTCTTTGAACCTCAGCTGTAAGCTTGTAGTAAGCCTCAGTGAAAGACACTGCTCATTGGGATATTCTTGGATAGTATAGTGACAGTTAGAGCAAGCTGATCAAAGTCAGTCTCAGTCGATATGATGTGACAGACTCTGCGATGGCATGTCTACATATACCTGCCTTGTGTGCTTTACTCAAAGCTGATGTGCTTCAACGCTGATTTAAGATGTCGTGGGACAGATCATGTCCAGTCTGTCTCCTCTGAGCTGGCATCTTTTTGGTGTGTGCTCTCCTGCCAATCAGCTGATAACAACTTGGCAGCAGTGGACTCACTATTAGAACAGATGGTTGTCTTTGTGTGTGTGCGTGTGTGTGTGTGTGTGTGTGTGTGTGTGTGTGTGTGTGTGTGTGTGTTTTGTGTCAGGCCACAGAGATGGTGTTTATTTTACACCAAAACCTGTATATTGTGCAAACCATACGGTAAAACTGGCTCAACATCAAAGTACTGTGTGTGTGTGTGTGTGTGTGTGTGTGTGTGTGTGTGTGTGTGTGTTGTGTAAAATAAACACATATTTAAATAGGCCCTTACTTGATTTGCACCACACTATAAATGTCAGCACTTCCATCAAACACAAACAAACACACAAACTACCCCTGCTGTGGACTCCAACTATGCTCTAAGTGTTTTTAAAACCTGTGGCCTTTTACCACACACACACACACACACACACACACACACACACACACACACATACACAGAGAGACACACACTCAAAGTTGTGCAAGTAGTTAATAATTGATCAGTGAGCCTGTATGCCAACTTTACACAATTTTCATCAACATGGTCTCTGCATGACTCCACACAGCTGGCTAAAGGCACTGAGGGAAACAGAAGAATAAATCTTTTTTCTCTCTCTCTTTTTGTGTTTTGGCGACTCCTTCTTTTTCTCTCTGTATTCTTTTCTTTGTGCTCGTTTATCTATCTCTCCTGTCTTTTGCATTTTCTCTCTTTTTGTCTCCCCGTTCGTTCAGTACATTTGTCGCATTTACATGATGGCTCTTCTGCTGTGTGAGTCGCTTGATTTCTTCTTCAAAGGCGTTTTTTTTATTTTTGTCCATCCTATCCACGCCAAATAAGGTACTGATTTAGACGTTAAATACATTTATATGACTAACTGTGAACATTTTGGAGTAGCTGCTTCCATTAACTTCTTAAAATTTGACATTTCAAATACAAAAATCCCCCAAATATTTCCAGAACTCTTAGAAGGCTTGAATTTTTAAGACAACAAAAACTCAGTAAAAAACAATAAAAAAAAAAAAACAGTCAATGCATGCGTTTGATCAGAATGACACATTAGAATAACATTAATGGATTGTTGTGTATCATACTGGAGGCACAACACACTGCTTAATTAGATTTTTGATGAAAAGCCACTATAACCAAATCAATGTTTCGGTCTTTTCCTCCTATGTTACTGTGTGTGTGCACAAACGTAGACACACACAACATGCGCATGCATATGTAGGGTCAGTAGTTTGAAATCCTCAGACAGCTGGACACAGAAAGACAGACAGAGATAACTGTACAGAGAGGTATCTAGAGATAACTAATGGAGAGAGGGAGCAAGACTTGTTGCCATGGTGACACGCGCCATGTGTATGAGCAAGGTTGTTGAATAAATGACCTTGACAAGCCAGATGTCTATCTGCCTATTCAAGACACACGCACGCACGCGCACACACACACACACACATTCACACATTCACAGAGGCATAAGCCATTGACACTCCTGAAGGGATGACTTCAAAGAAAGGTAGATTTGTGAATATAAAGAAGCTAACTGAGAGGGAGACAGACATAGACAGACAGAAGAGGAGGGAGGCGAATGGAGACGGTGGGAAACATTAGAAAAACTGTAACTAAAGATAATTTGAATATTTGAGAAAGCATGATGGATATTACATTTCAAGTAGTATGACCACTTTGCGACAGGTTTAAAGGGTTTAAAGAGTCTAATGCTGGCAACTACCACAGCTTGAGGCTGAAGCTAATGTGGAAGTACCTTAAGATGTATGTCAATGCCACTGAATGTCGCTAAACGCTGACTCCAAAAACTCTCTGGTTTCAACTGACTCCCATTTAAACATGTGTCAACTTCTCTTTAGAAATACTAATTCAATCATTTTTTTCAATGAGTCGGTATTGTGTTAATCGCTACATTCGGGTGCTCAAATAAGTTTTCTGTCGGTCATTTTGGAAATTATTACTCTGTTAATAATATTTGAAGACTATATTAGGTTTTGATATCTACCATATGGGCATTGATTGACAGTTGGCTTACTTGCTTCTTTTCCCCAGCTCCATGACTTGCACTGAGTCAGACTATTGTCGCAATGTTTAAGTAAGTTCAATGTTACTTAATTACGGTGGTAGCTAATGTAAGCTCAAGTGTGCACTGCTCGTGTTCCCAGTAAGCTAGCGTTAGCTTTGGTCTGAGGTAGCGGGGAGTGTTTCCAGAGCGTGAAAGGCAACACCCCGCATTCCTTATTTGGAAGATTCTAGCTCCCAATGGAAACGATTGCGCCGAACGTAAGCAGCAACTCTGGGCTTCAAATTGGCTCCAATGTAAACCAATGGGTGATGTCACACCTCGCTACATCCATCTTCATATACAGTCTATGATGCCGATTGCTTCCTTGGTTGGTCACTCTGTTTAAACCACTGTGGTCCAAGTTAATGTTAAGACCTACCAGCTTCCAACCCCTGATGTCCGCTGGAGGGGAAACCATAACATTCCTTAGTCAGTAACATGAATTGTATTATTCTATATTCAGTTCATGTCGATTTCCACTAGAAATAGGCATTTATATACATTCGCAAATTAATTTCACACTTCAGAGATACAAGCTGCTTCAGCAAATAGTGTGTAAAGATAGTGGAGTGGAGCCATGAGTGAGACACGTTCTGTGGCCTGGCTAGAATGGCAGCAAAATGTCTGGCAGTCGAAACAGAGCTGTAACAAGAAGCAGCAGCTCCAGTGGTAACACTCTCCTGCAGCCTTTCACAGCTTTTTATTCTAAGGATGTGTTTCACCAGCCCCTACAGTTCAGATGGTAGCGAACTACTTGTGGACTCAGCGAATTTTCAATGGCGTATCAGTGCCAAAATGATTCTAGCTCAGAATGCACTGCAAAAAAGAGTGAGCACCATCAGGACCCGGATTAGTTCATTTTATGACTATCAGTTGTTATTAATTAACATATGATTTTGCACACATTTGCTATATCATGACATATACAGTGTTGTTATTAATGTTGTGATGTTGGTCTTAATCATATTGCCCGTCCCTAATTTAAGGGTTTGCATTCTGTTTAAGCCAAGTCAAGTCAAATTTAACCTAAAATCACAAATCATAAATTTGCCTCAAGGGGCTTTACAATCTGTACAGCAATACATCCTCTATCCTTAAACCCTCGATTCAAATGAGGAGAGACTCCCTAAAAAAAACCCCTTTAACAGGAAAAAAAAATGGAAGAAACCTCAGTAAGAGCAACAGAGGAGGGATCCCTCTCCCAGGATGGACAGACATGCAATAGATGTGTGTACAGAATCAACCATCGACTTATAATGGATTTATAACATAACATAACATAACACAACACAACACAACACAACACAACACAACACAACACAACACAACACAACACAACACAACACAACACAACACAACACAACACAACACAACACAACACAACACAACACAACACAACACAACACATCACATCACATCACATCACATCACATCACATCACATAACAACACAACACATTACATCACAACGCAACCCATCGCATCACATCACAGCACATAACAACACAACGCATCACATCACATCACATAACAACACATCACATTACATCACAACACAACACAACCCATCGCATCACAACACAACGCAACGCATTGCAACGCATCACATAACAACACATCACATCACATCACATCACATCACAACACATCACATTATATCACATTGCATCACAACGCAACACAACGTAATGCATTGCAACGCAACTTCACGCATCACAACGCAACGCATCACATCACATCACATCACATTACATCACAAGGCATCACAACGCAAGTGCTTGCCCATTAAAATCAAAGACATGTGATTGTTTACTCTTCATGGTATTGTGGTTACCGATTTTCTACATTTTTCTTATTGCCAGCAAATGTTCTGAGATAAACCAACCATGAATTGATCCTACTTACAGATACAGTGTGTGTATCCAAAACCTGATGTATCGTATTCCTCTGCCGTAGACCTCCATTGTGGTCCATGTGACATGTTCTTTCGCCCCCAAAACCATGGTTATAGTAGTTTCTACAGAAATACCTCCAAAGACTGCAATCATATTTTCACTCTCCAGAGAGTAGTTCCTTGTACGGCAGACACCAGTGCACATGCGCAGGAATGTAGTTGTGTTTAAAGAGCCTCTCGAGCTTATCACAACCTCTTGACTTTGCTTCTCAAAGAACTTCAGTACAAAGTCAAGAGGTTGTGTAAGTAGGCTGACAATAAGAAAAGTATATAAAATCACCAGCCATATCCTTTAAGATTGAAATAAAATTAATTGAGGGCTGAAGGTATTAACTACGCCCTCTGTACAATAAGGACAGGACATTTAAGTCCTATGTGAGTGCAGTTTACTGATGTTATGTAACTTCCAGGTGATAAAACAAGTACCTCTTGCTGGCAACAGACAAACATCATCTCCTGCAATATTATATGTAATATAATATAATATAATATACTATGTGATCATGTACAGTGTAATGTGCAGTAAACATAGGGGCAAATAACAACGTCTTTCACTGTAAATCGAGTTAGAACAAAAGCATCGGCAAAACCAAGAAATAATATAATATTTTAGGGGCGAGAACACAATCGTACTGGAGAAATACTTTGTTATTGAGAGACGAGAACAAAAACTACAGTTTCTTTGTGTTTCTCTTCCCCTTATTCTCTCCTGTTTCTTTCTCTCTTCTCTTTCTCTCAAGTCTTTATTTGTTTCCTTCTTTGTTAATTTTACCATTTTTGGTCTCTCTTGAACAAAATATGTCTGATCCTTAAACCCTTTAACATTTGACTAAGTGAGTCTGAGGTTCTTAACTTGCTGGCACTTAAATTTACTTCTCTCGCTTAATTCATGTTATTATTTTAGCTCCAGTTTGTATGGACTCTTTAAAAGCCTGCTTATGCAATCCTCTTCTGTCTTCCACCATAAATCTATGTAACATTTGCATTTTGGTCTTACAGCATTTAAAACATCTTGGAGATAAAGTGAACATTCATTACAGCGAAGGGAGGAAAACAAAGTGCTAATGATAAATCAGAACTGTAAAAAAAAAGTAACATTAAAAACCTCATTTGGTTTTTTTTTGCAGCCTTTTGGCAGAGCCTGTGGTTCAGTCTTATTTCTCATTTCACACCTTTCTGTGTTCTTGTTCAGCTCTTTTTTTTGACTTATAGTCATAATTCAGATTGTATTGGCCCTCATCAAAAAGGCACTTATGTAATCTTATGGGTGAATATGAAACAGACCTGCTTTTGGGACACAATGTCCTCTTAACTTCACATGTGATACTGTATGTATAACTGAACAAGTCTGACAGAGTGCAGAGCACACATCCAAAAAAAAAAAAAAAGAAAATTGAAGGCGAAGATCTCTGTTAGATAAAACTATTGCTGTGAAATTAAATTTGCTTGCCGCTATCAGTTCAGCGCACAGGTCATTTGTCTGAATGTTGACTTAAAAAGTCTACAAAAAGTCAATTTGTTAAGTGAATGTGAATTTGTCATGTAAATGTGAAACCATCATTTTGTACATTCACTTGTAGTAATTCCTATATTGACTTTAGAAATTAAACAAAGTTTTTTCCCACCATTTGTACTTCACTTGAGCTTCAAACCCCTTCCTTCAGTTTGGCTGTTACATACTCTCAGTACTCGTTGTCAGTCACACACGCAGCCAGTCGTAGTAGTGCCGTAGTGGCAGTGTTTCTGCATAAATTGGAGCTTTGAAGAATTGAACTGCTGCACCAGCTTGGAATCATTTAATGGCTAACCTGAGCTACAATCATAATACCTTGAACAAGGTACTTAACATACAACCGACAAATAATTGAGAAGTAGCCTACACTGTACTCTGAAACATGAAGAGCATTCTGACAGCTGCTCTGAATATTTTGTCAAGAATGCTACACGGTGCTACGTGTACTGTATTGAAATTTCTATTGTGCTGTGAATTCTGAGCAAATACACAGAGTTAGGCAGGCCTGTCTATGTACAAGCTTAAAATATCTTTGAGGTTAGGTGAGGCAGCTCTGTTTCTAACACACTGCTTATTTTGTTCAAAGAGTCAGTGAAATATTTACTGTTCCAGCAATGATTGTGGTCTATGACATCATGCTCAGGCAAAGGTGTAGCTTTATTGCAATCAAAAGTTATGTCAAAAATTAAAAATGCAGCTTGAAACAAATGCTGGAAAAAGTACAGAGATGTAGAAGAGTGAGAACATTTAATCTTACTTTTTTTTCATGAAATTGCTTGAACTGTGTGCATTCAATGCTTTTCATTTTTCTGATGATTCCCACTGGTTGAACTGCGAATCTGTGCCAAACAAAGAATTCTTAATGACTCTGTGTTTGATGATGAAAGCGCAGAAGTTATTTTGTAACAGATGCGTATTAAATGCATATTATATTATGGGTGATGAGTGAAGATAACTTCAAAGGCTCAGGCGTGTGGTATTACTTTGACCGTGGGTCAAATTTGAGGCTACAGAGGGACACCTGTCCTGCCACCTTCAGATGGCTCTTGGCATTCAATCATCTGCGGGGAAAAGCTTTCATATATCCTAAAAACTGTAGATGACAGATACACACAAATTTGAATTCACTATTGAAGCTTCTGTAGCTTCTGTAAGTGTCTGATCCACACTGACTCAGACCTCCATTACAAAGCTAGTCTTGTCCACTTGTCCAGGTGGACTGCAGTTCAAATAATGAAACTGCATGTCTGCAAGCTGAATAATGAGAATTTACTGTATCCTCAGCATGAGCCATCCCTGAATGAATAAAAGTTGGGAAAAGTAGGACATCATCTTTAAGAATTCATATATGTGATTCATGCCATGAATTATAATACGGTTGATATTTATGGGCAGAAAGAACTCTGACCCAGATAAGAGAACCAGAGATATGAAACCATCATCTGACACTGATTTTGTTGGCCGACACAAAATGATTTTGTGTCTTGTCTGAACAAGATAATATGGTGCTATCCTCAGAAATCCGCCTCTGTGCTTTGTCAACCTTATAATAACCCTACTGGTTCAGCGTCTTTCTAAAACAAAGTTTACCAGATGTCTTTCAATCAAGACAAACAAAAGGCTTAGAAGCATTACACAACTAAGAAAAGACTCAACAAAACATGTTGACTTCTATTCATGTTCAGGAGAAAGAGTTGTGTATTGTGTTTTTCTTACGTGTTTTTTCCCATCTCTCTCGTTCTTTATAGCTTGTCCTCAAGGCACCTTTAAATCCTCCCAGGGGGCAGGATTATGTCAGCAATGTCCACTCAACAGCCGATCCACCATCGAGGCCGCCACCCTCTGTGGTTGTCGGAACGGCTATTACCGCGGTGACATGGACAAACCAGAGGACGTGTGCACCAGTGAGTCAGTCTCCATCAAATAAACACATACACAAACAAAAATAAACCTTCCAGTAGCTTATGCTTATATGATTATGCCTCAGTGTGACCAATACAGGTTTGTGAAGTCTGATGCAGTATTTTTGGACTGAAGTCATGTTTGACACTGAGAGTCACATATCTCATCATTAAATTAAAGGCCAACATCTGCTTTGATTTATCATTCCAGCTCTAATTTTATGCACCTCATTCGACGACGAGTGTGTGCCGCAATGTTCCCGTCTTTGGGGAGCAGTAAGTAATAACGCTGCCACATTCCTCAGGCTTTTCATTGAAGTGACTCTGTGTTTAGTGTGTTGAAGAGGCTATATTGCTATGCAAGATGAGGCGTTCCCACTTAGTTCCACAGAGAGATGGTGTAAGTAGGTTGAGACATGAATCATTCTGGACTGTCTCTGTAGCTAGTCTCACAGTCTGAAGCTGTGTGTATTAGCGTGCATGTGTGTGTACTGGGTGTAGGCATGTGTTATTCACACCGTCCTCCTGACCTGGATACAACAGCATGTTTTTTGGGGGGCTAAAAAAGCTCTGGTTCATTCACAGGCAGCTCTTTATTTAATTGTTTACATTCAGAGATGAATTTGCAACATTCTGACAGAGAAATATATAAAATATATCTGATATTTTCTCTCAGCTGGGTTGGATGACTCATTGCAGTGACTATTGGTGACCAATTTATGAGCCCTACTTTACATGTCCTTCAGCATGCTGGTTTTGACCTCTGTCTACCAGCTTTGGACTCTTAAATCAGACTCTGGTTAGTTTTCCCCCTTGGTTTGATTTGTTTGGGCAGATCTGAAAACAGCAATTATACAAGTGCAGACTCAAACAACTGAACTGAGAGAAATGGTCTTGGTCCGTTCCCAAACAAATTGTTTGTTTTTTTTCAAGCAGTTCATTTGTGTGGAACATGATCCAACCTCAGTCCGACCCAACTACAAGGCGAATTCTGCGAGTTTGAGCTAAACAGATCCTGTAAACAGAGAACGGTAGCTAGCAGCCAGATGGAGGATGAATCAAGGTCCCGTCCCAGACACATCTAACCAACGTGTGTAGTGAATGATCTCGTGGCTTTTAGTTCAATTGAATTTTTGTGGAGAAAAAAAAAACAGCAAACGAGGATAAAAATGCAACAAGAACAAACAAACTGCTGGTTTAAAAACACACTAAATGATACTATGTTACTGTAGTTTGTCCAGTAACACACATGTAGGTTTATTTCTCACCTGTAATTCAGTTCAGTTGGTCTGGACTGAAGAAGAAAATAATACATTGTTGCCTTTTAGTTTGTTTTAGTCTGTTTCCAAGCACCCCAGGAACAGCACCAGGCTTTGAAGACAATTTGACATAGTAGCCAAACTGTGTAATTACAACTTCTGGGTCCATTGTGATGCTATTGGGCCCAAACAGACTTTTTCCCATAGAATTACATTGTGAAAGAGACATTTGTAAATCAGCTGATTCATTTTTTTTGAGGGAACCTCTGTAAAATTACTCGTTTCACTATTTGATCCATTTGGTCTGATCACATTTTGAAACTGTAGAAGAACCACATGATTTAATCATTTTATCCCCAATCAAGTTAGCCGGAGGGCTAAACCAGAAGCTGTGCGCACTGAGCCCATAGAGAATCCGGGTAATTTCTTTGCCGTGGTAAGTGACTTTTTTGGCTTCATGCGCCACTAAGCAACTTTCATAGGAATGAATGGGGCCTCCGTCCGACGCTGTATCCAGATCTCCTTATATATCCTGTTTCCTGTTCAAGCTGATTTTTTACAAACAACCTAAGAGCTGCTATAAGCAGGAAGTCACACAGACATGGCAAACAACTAATTTATTGAACACTTTTGGCCACTTTCAGCGCTACATGAACCCACAGAGCAAAATCTAGTTAAATTGGGGTTTACTGAGCCTTATGTGTTTACTTATCTTCTCTGACATCACAAAGAACTCAAGTAATAATTAAATCTAAATGTTAATAGCTGAGACTGCTGCTGGACCTGATACTGTATGTCTGTATGTAAGTTACTGTGTGCTTGTTAGGTTTCATTCACTTTTTAATGAGGAACTTACAAATTACACAGGGTAGGACACAAACACTACATATCTTTTTGAGTTTTCACTTTCTGCTATATTTGGGTAAATCCCTGCGCTCACCTAATGACACAAATATGTGTTACCATGTGTTACCCAATGAGCTTATGTAAATATAGCCCAAACATAGTTTACACATATTACATTTTTGAGAGTTCATGATCAGCAGATGGACTTGGTCCACTTTGAAGCTGACTGTGACCCTGTTTTCAGGCAGTCTTGACCCACTTGTTCGTCTGTACCAGTTTGTTTGACAACTTCCACACCAGCCTAAAAGCGAACACACCAGAGTTCATCTGAATTGCACCAAACAGGTTAGGTATTAAAGGTATCAATTAAAACATCCATAGAGGCAAAAAATATAGTGATTCGTCACCAAAAGATAGTTCAGGAAGATTAAAACTCATGGATTTCATGTCTTACATTAAAATCTCAAATCACTGAGGCTACATGCTGCAGTATTTGAGATTGGTTTTATTCTTCTTTTATTCCAGTGTCACCACTCATTATCTACTGCAATATACAATTTTATAGAGGTAATCTCGAAATAAAAGTTAAAAATGATTTTGCGAGAGCGATTATGGAACAATTTATGCAGTTAACCTATTCTGACAACAGTGAAAGCACCTGAAAAGCCTCACCTCAACAATGGCAGCACACTCTCAAATTGATGCTGATAGAAGAAAAATCAACTTTCCCAGTGAAAAAGTGTCAGGTGTCAACCTACTCAGCCTACACAGCTCTATGAATTACCTTGGTGCTTTCAATTCAAGGGCAAAAACAAATTAGCGTTATACTTTTTTTTTTTTTCCAAACACAACAGTAATGACGAAGAAGGGGAAAACCCTGAAAACTGAGGGACAGAACTTCAGTATAGGAAGGAGCTTCAGTTTATTTCTATTTTGTATAAACTCAATTAGATATATAATCAGATCAGTGAAATGGAAGAGTGAGCGCACATTATGTGGATAGTAACCTGACAGAAAATCATTCCCACAGTATGCCATGAGCTGCATAGGTATGGAGGAGGTGTGTATGTGTACTGTATGCAACTATGTGGGTTGTTCAGAAGTGTATTTTTGTGTATAGGTCAGATTGATACCGTGAAAGCCACTTACAAAACATTCATCGAAGAACATGATGTTGCTGAAGGCTGCAGTACAGACTGCGTCTCTTTAAAAATAGTGTCTATTGTTATGACAGTAAAAATGGTCAATTTAAAAGACGATTATCAGTTATTTTCTTTCTGTGTTGCGTCTGAATGTGTATTTGCTGTGAGTGTCAGTGTAAAAGTAGTTGTGCTATTTAGATAAAAAGTTAAATTGAGTGAATATCTGTATCAACACACTGCATGTGTCGCTGTGCATATAATTACGAATGCACAGTTTCTGATGGGGCCTCTCTCTCCGAAGGAATGTTTATAAGATGGTGCTACTTAGATTTTCAACCCCCCGCTGATTGCTAACACTTTGATTCTGCAGTGTGGGTGTCTCTGCCTGCCTGTTTGAGAAATACATACACACACACAGATCTTCCACAGGGCTGCCACAGACATTTCTTATGACTCTGTGATTCAACATATGCCAAGGTTGAATATCAAATTCATCTCAACCGCTCTTGTTTCAACATGTCATTTTGTGTGTGTCTGTGTGCGTCGTGATAACTATGACGTGTGTGAATAGGCGAGAAGAAGTGCACCCGCTAGGTTTAACCTTGTGAAAACTCTGGGTGTGCGATTAGGACTCAATTTAACACCCAGAAAACCCAAGTTTCTCTTCAAAGAAAATCAAAGAGATGAGCTGACAGCAAGAAAGAGTCTGACTGACTGACAGACTGTAGAAAGACAGACAAAGTAGGGATGCCACGGTCAAAATATTTCCCCACTGGTTGATAAAGTTGTGACAAAACCGGTATTACTGGTTACACCGGACATTTTACAAGATAAGATGATGTTCAATATCTGTAGAGCGCTTACTTTGATCTTTATTGTTAGAACCAGAACCGGAGCAACCCGCCTGCCATCCAGAGAGAGACACACTGAGAGCAGGTTGAGCAGGCAGAGAGTGGGAGAGTTTCTGCCAAAAACAAGCACGGAGACCCGCAGAGACATGAGAGCAGCTGCTCACTAACAGCTACGTGTGTTTACAGCAGAGAGCAGGAGGGAGGACAGACGTCTCACTCTGAAGGAGTTTTGTATTTCTCTGTAATGTAGTACAGGGTAATTAATAGGCTGTAAGGTTAAATCTAGAGCCTTCTTTTTCCCCTTGCTCTGGTCATGTGGTCAAGTGAAATCTGAATCCACCACACTTTGCCACGACTCTGCTGCACGTGTGGACAGAAGTATTGATAACATGCTAAGTATTTTACAAATTAGAGTGTTTTTTATTTGATGAACGTGGGCGCTGATATGCAAAAATGAACTAAATGGGTTTTATTTCTATATTTAAAAAAAGCAAAATGACGGTGAGGACAGTATAACACCATGTAACACCGTGTAACACCATGTAACACCATGTAACACCGTGTAACACCGACTACTGCTGCAAGCCTTCGTCTCTGCCTGAAGTTGAGCTGTTAGGTCACCTTCTGACTATTACAGACAGTGTTCATTGGAGCCCAGATTCCTACAGCAGTACCAGTAACACTGGTACTGGAAACTCTGCAACCTCGAAATGACAATTGACTTGATGTCAGTAAGGTTTAAGACCAAATTTCCAAGTTTTTCATGCTAAGATTTGATTCTTCATTTTTTTCTGTGACCAAGAACAGGATGAATTAAAGTTTCCTCAGACACATGGAAAACAGGGATGAAACTAATGCTGATTATTTCCTCGATTACTCACTATACTATAAAATGCCAGAAAATTGTGAAAAATATACATCACAACTTCCTAAAGCCCAAGATGACACATTCAAATGCTTGTTTTTTCCTTTAGTAGCACTGAAGACTACAAAACCAGTTAATATTCACATCTGAGAAGCTAGAACCAGTGAATGTGAGGCTTATACAACAAATACAACAAACGATTAATCACTTATCAAACCCATTAATTTTCTGTTAACCAACATGATGATATATTGACTAGTTGTTTTATCTATAATGTAAAATCTGATTCTAAAAAGTGACTAGTAACTACTGCCATTAGGTAAGTGTGACTTAAGTGCAGTTAAATGTTCAGTATTTCCTGTCTGATGTAGTGAAGTAGTTTTTTAAATTAGTACTTAATGCTAATGTTAATTTCCACCTGTGGTGTCACCAGATTTATAGGTGTGTTTGTACACATAATCTTACATCGTGGGACACAAGCTGGATTACTGTTGGATGTGCTGAATTTTTTATCTGTGTAACAGGTCAAATTTGTGAAAAGATTGTGTGTTACAGGGCGGTAATACTCCAGCTTCTGTAAAAGACACACAAATAAATAAATAAATGTAATACGGTTCACTCCCATTACAAATTGAAATGAATGAAAACTGTTTCCACACATAGCTTATTGCATAGACACAGTGAAGCTCTTCTTATACAACCACTTGGTTTGTGTTAAAAGCTAGACTTCTTGTGATTATAAAAATATTCATATGTAAGCCATTAGTCTGCACCGCTTATTACAAACATAAATTATGTTCTCACCACCACCAGTGCTCCACATAATGAAGTTTGATTGCATCCAGGTGTGAAGCAGTAATTTGCTTTTAATTGACAGACTAATCTGTATCTGGTTGATACTGTATTCCCAGTACTTTGGTTTGGCCAGTTACAAGATTAATAAAAGGCAGACTGAAGCACGCATTTTCAGTTTCTTACCCTCATATCATTTCTCTCTTTAGGTGTCCCTTCGGCTCCTCGCAACGTGGTCTCACTCGTCAACCAGACATCATTGCTGCTGGAGTGGCACTCGCCACGCGACACTGGGCACCGTGATGACCTCTCCTATAACGTCTTATGTCATCGGTGCCACAGCAGTGAGCGACGAGCATGTCAGCCGTGTGATGACAGTGTGGTGTATGTTCCAGGCAAGCGGGCGTTAAAGGAAACAAGGGTGGAGATCAGCAAGCTGCGGGCCCACACGTCGTACACATTTGACATACAGGTTTGTACCTCGAGAGACGGATGACCTATAAACCTTTATTTAGTTTAGTATGCATGCTGCTCAGTGTAAGTGAAAATGTATCTTTTAGTTTTAAACACTGACTGTCTCTAGGCCTGAAAGGTGGCTTTGATAAGTTTGTAACTTGTTCCTTTGCGGAGAAAAGCAGCTGTAGTCAGGTTTTGATTCAAAATAGTTACTATCTACTGTAATGGCAACCTAGAAACAGAAAAATGATGTGTAAAAAAGTATCAAAAACCTTTAGCTTTTCTAATGCCTCTTGCAGCATAATCCACCTCTTTGCTGTTGGTCTGTATGTTTATAGCTTCTTGAAAACATAGCCAGCTACATTCATGATTTAGGGTATCGGCTCTTTATAGCTTTAAAGCTCTTCCCTGAGTGCAGTATTTAGCACTTTATTGATGAAGCAACTCTGCCATTACTCTGAGTCGCTGACTCAAGATGATTTCAGCTACCATTGTCTACAAAGGAGCAAGTCATAAACTTTTGAGAGCCATCTTTTAAGCCTGAAGGTGATCGAAAATAGTTTTCCTGTACTTACTTCCTATGCTTATGCTACTACTTATAAAGTGTTGAAGGAGGTCTGAAATGTAACTCTTACAAAGTTGCATAATGATGTAAAATACAAAGTTTCTACTCGAAAAAAGTAGACAGTACTTATTTCTCACTTCCAAAACAACCTTGGAGCTAAAAGTTTCGTCAACCCTTGTTTTAATATGCAAATAGCTGCCAGATATTCAGTTTGATGCTCAAGGATACTTTAGCTACATAGATGCTTGCTGACATGGAGGCTTTTATACACAGTCTGCAGTTATATCATGTTCTCTCTAACCACAAGGCCACTGCGATATCCTTAATGCGAGTTGAACTTTCAGTCGTCTATCATAGCCCCAGTTTACCATCAGGGCTGAGTGCCTGAATCAAGGTCATCTGCATTGTAATTATTTAGGGAAGGGAGCGTATGACTTCACTTTCCTCATTTAGGCATTGATTTTGAAATCTCATGTAATCTAAATGTGGCCACCTCTTTAAGCTCTATAGGCTTTCAAAACCCAGTATATTAATGAGTTTAGTGGTTCTATTAATAAGAGATATGATTTATTTTGTAGGAATCCACTCAGATATAATCTGTTTCTAGATGTACTTTGAGTTAATCCATTTTCAATATGACTGTTGTGGAGCGGGTGGATCAATAATGACGAATGGAAAAAATGACTAATGACCTGATTATGAAAGTGTTGATTATAAAAGTATTGATTTTAATTTGACGTGTTTACCGAAGGAAATCGCCTTCGAAGAAACAGATGGATATCCATTAAGATATCCATGGTTTGTTTGTTTTAATTCCAAAATGAGATACAAGAGAGCAAAATGATGGCTGGCATCGATGTCATGTATCATCTGTCTGTGTACTTGCAAAGCAAATGTTTTTGCTGATAAAATTATCAGTGAATTTTTGAGAGTGACTTATGAAATGTCTTATTTATATTTTGGCATGCAAGATTTTATATTCTGAAACACAAGTAGAGGAAAAACACAAAATAAAACCCAAGAAAACTAAATATAGAGGTTTGATTAAGCCATCAGGCTAGACTCACTAATGACCACACCTATGTTTAATGATTTTTATATTCAAGACTGCAGACATTTTTGACTCTCAAAATGATTAACTGAGCTCATAACAATATGTGGCAGCTAATTAGGGGGTCTTGAGCCAGTTAATTGTGTCTATGATGTGATGAGAAAGACAGAGACCTTAGAATGTAAAGTAGACATTGGCAGTGCTTCCACACTGACATGAAAACCATGTCATCATTGCTGATTGCAATTACATTGATTGTTTGCTAAAAAAAGGGTCTGTGATACTCTATACTGTATATAAAGAGGTTAGAGGGTGGTGCCTTTCTTTTGTCTATGTGTCCTACCTCCAGTTGTAACATAACTCAGTGTTAATTCCAAAGCGAAGGAGCATTTCATACTAAATTATTTTGTGGGGTTACATGTCAGAGTTTAGGGTGATGTTAGCAGCTATGTTCTGCTCTTTACTTTACTATCATCGAAACCCTTTATGCTACCCTCCGAGGTAGCATTATGCAGCATTACGCCAAAACTCATCGGTTAGTCCTCATCCTAAAAGCCTTTTCTCTTGTAATGTTAAAAGTGAAACATATTGTTTGGAAATACAAACAATAAAGTATGTATCTAACCTCGGTCTTTCTTGTTCAAGTATGTAAGCTAAGGAGCTAAACAGTGTTTATGCTAGAATGAGTCTGATCTTATATTTTTCCTTATCATAGCTATAATACTAGGGTTAATTAGCCCTACACTGCAATACTAAAACAATGCTGCGTCTTTATTTCTGCGTCTTCTGGATTATCAGCTGGTGAAGATGCTGAGTTTTTGCTGAAGCTTTAGCCTCAAACTTTTAGTATGATATCATGTATCCATCAAATCCCAACCTTGAAGCAGCACGGTGACTCAGTGGTCACTGTTGCCTCACAGCAAGACTGTCCTGGGTTTCAACTCTGGTCGTCCTAGGTCCTTTTTGTATGGAGTTTGAATGTTCTCCCTGTGTTTGCGTGGGTTTCTGCCTGGTGCTCCGGTTTCCTACTGCCATCAAAGACATGTATGTCAGGGTTAATACTCCCGTCAGTGCCCCTGACCTCCCAACTGGTTAGTTGATCCCCGGACTCTGCACTACATCTGCTCACTGCTCCTTGTGTTTGTGTGTCGGATGGGTCAAACACAAAGGATCAATTTTCCCACGGGGATCAATAAAGTACGTCTTTACTTGTGTTGTTACTTGTGAAAATGTTGTTGATTAATGTATTTGGCAAGTTGCCAAAATGGTGATATTGAACGTATGAGTAAAATGTTCAGTGACAATGTAATTCATTATTGTTTCTGCCAAAATACCTTATCTTGCTCTACAATGTCCACTGGTAGTGACTACAGCAATATTATACTTTTTACGGTTATATTTAGGCACTGGCAGTACTTGGTTAAGGTTAGGAAAGATTGAAAGAGCAGCAGTGACTTGAAGCACAACACATTTATTAACATTTAACTGAAACCACAATCTTTCACAAATTTTAACTAAAGTGCATTTGTTGCCTAACCCTAACCACATGCAGGACTCCCCCCGGTTTCTACTACCAAAGTCCTTTGTCTTGTATGCCTGTCATCCACATGACCTCCTGTCTGACTTCAGTGTGATATACAAATGTAGCGCTTAATTCATTTGAAAAATCGTTTGCCTGTCAACATAATTCAGCCAGCAGTAGCTAACACAATATAATTGGGAAAACAATTTAGTCATTTTTAAACATAATTTCTAAGACCCTTTTACAAGGTTCTCATTTTAAAACAGCTGGAAACATTAAAAAGTCAGTCGGAGACTGCATAATTAACCAATTAGCTACTGCAAAGGTGATAGGAAATGCTAGAAAGCAGAAGCCTGCTTTTGTCTACCTCTGGCTGAAATCAACCACCCATTTTAAGTGTTACATCTGCCAGTGTTATCATTGTAATCTGCACATTTGCTTTGTGAGATTGGACAGCTTGACAGGCATAGCAACAGTAACCAAGGAAGGGGTGGGGCCTAGCGAACGGTCAGTTAAAATAGCTGTTAATGTCTGTAAAGCGGAATTACTGACCATTGCACTTCATATTCTGCAGGCAATCAACGGAGTCTCCAACAAGAGCCCTTATCCCGCCCAGCAACTGTCAATCAACATTACAACCAATCAAGCTGGTGAGTAGGGAGTGCAAATGCTGCATGCATATGTCAGTGCATGTATGTGTGTGTGTGTGTGCGTGCAATTATCTGTGGATGTGTGTGTAAAGTATACCCTGGGGCACAGTGGATTATGTGAGGGAGGGATGGCTAGGGGGATAAAGGAAATTGAGCTACAGCCTTTTAATTCATAAAACATGTTATAAGCTTGTCATCTCTCTCCCTCTGTCTCCCCTTCTCTTCCCCCTTCTCTGTCTTTCCTGCACATCCACAGCTTTCCTTCTGTTTTTCCCCCCTGCCTCTCCCTCAATTCTCTTTTTTTTTGCCTCTATTCGCTCTCCCTGCCCTCCTCTCTGCCCCCCTCTCTCAGTCTCTGACAGTGTAATTCTTACAGACTATAAAGTGAGCTGAGTTACTGCTCCATCAATACTTTATAGAGACAGACACAAGCGATATTTCTACCGCTACCCAAATTTAGAGTTAAAAGCCGCTTTCCTCTGATGGAAAACACATCATTTACCTCATCTACGGCAACCCGGGCTCATTCGTAATCGAAACATGATCCATTGTCACCCCGCCGCTTTTTGAGCACATTTGTAGCTGCTGCCGGATGCAAACCTCTCTTATCCCTGAAATCTTCTAGGACTCAACAAGAACTGATTTATTTTCGGCTTGACTGTGGGAGGGGTTTTTTAAAATTATGCAAAGGGTTTTGAGCATATTTCATGGGACCTAAGGATTTGAAACTCACTCGACATATATAGAACTCTGTAAAATGTCAATTGTGGCAATATTAAAAAAATGCTGTGAGGTTTCCAGGTGACAGCTCGTTCATGGTATAAAATTATGATGACGGAGGAGGTATTTGGCTCATGGGGTATCACAGCATTTACTGAGGATTATGGCAGCCAGATGATGACTCAGCTGTGTAAGATGCACACTATGCATACTAAACTTACCATATAATGGTTTCAAACAGGATCACCATGAAACCAGTGAAACAAATTGAATTATTTTTTGGGAGGGAACATTAATATTTGTTTTTTATTCCTTTAAAGGTCCAGTGTGTAGAATTTAGTGGCATCTGTTGGAACAGACTTGGCAGAAATGGAATATAATATTCATAAGTATGTTATAATTATTGTATAATCACCTGTAAATAAGAATGGTTGTATTTTCGTTACCTTAGAATGAGCCCTTTATATCTACATAGGGAGCAGGTCCCCTTCCATGGAGGCCGCCATGTTGCACCACCATGTTTCTACAGTAGCCCAGAATGGACAAACCAAACACTGGCTCTAGAGAGGGCCTTTCATGTTTTTCATGAGTTTCGCGTCCACCCTAGTTCTCCTACACGCTTGGAAGGGGAGGGTGAAGGGAGGGCTATTCAGTTGGTTGCAATCTGCAACCTCACCAGTAGATGCCACTAAATCCTACACACTGCACCTTTAAAATACTCATCTCAATGCAAAATTCATAAATGTGATACTTCTCGCGCTTATGTAGTATCAGTCTCCCTTTCCTGATTCCTTCAACTCTCCACTGTTAGCTATCAAGTAAAGCGCAAATGTGATGAAAACCATCTCATAAAAAGATCCCAGAAGCAAAACTATGAAATGCATTATAGCCAACAGCTTCTGCTTCCTAAAATTACGGGTAAAAATGCATTGCAGACATAACTCTTGTTGCTCCATCAGTGACAAGTGCAGTAATTTGTTTTCATGAGCCTGGGTGAGGAAACATTTTTTCTCCTTTGGGTGTAAATAGTCCTTGGCAATATGTCATTACATTACACTCTATATTTCCATATTTATGGTGTTTAAGCATGCTAGCAAATCCTTTAACTGCCTAATTGATTGTGTGTACCTATGTGTGCATGTGTGTGTGTGTGTGTGTTTTAACAGCTCCCTCAGTAGTTCCCATAATGCACCAAGTGAGCTCAACGAGCCGCAGTTTCTCGTTGTCATGGCCACAGCCCGAGCAGCCCAACGGAATTATCCTCGACTATGAGATACGATACTATGACAAGGTAGAGTGGGATGATAAATGTCTGTGTGTGTCCATGTGCTTTTTGTTGTGATGTTCACAGCCGGTAATCCATTAGAGTCAATAAAACAGGCAAATCAATATCAACTACATCTAAGTCATCTATTATCAGGACTGTTACTGAAGAGCAGCAACATTCTTGCTGTTTCTTAAATACTTCAGCTCAAACTTACTTTGATAAAAGTGAAAAAACTCACAAACTTATGTTTTCTAACTTACTGCTGGAATATAAGTTTCAGTCTGCACAACATTCAATAGTTAAATGGACAAGCATCACAATAGGTCCTTTATATATACATATTGTAGATGCTGGGCAAATTAGCTACTCAGAGGATTACAAAAAATTGGTGAGTTGGTTAATGGAACACCTTGAGAAACCCACACACTGACATTCAGGTAATTAGATGAAGTAAAAAGACATCCCACTATCAAAAGATAACAACCTGCACTATCCAAAAGTTAAAGAATTTGAAAAAAAGAGTCTACAGACATGCTAGTGGCTATGTGAAAATACTCATTGCAAAGAAAATCTGTCAGATAGATCAACCAAAATGTTGGACAGTACGAACTTTTAACCAAATGATGGCACTGAGATGAAAAGTCAGGGGATCATGGAAGTTTACAAACACCAAATTACATTATAATCCATTCAACAGTTTTTGGGACATTTCACTCTGAACCACAAATGTCAACCTGCTGGTGACGGTACAGGAAAAATCAAAAGATCATCAAAGTCTTTAAGATTCATCCTCTGGGGACAACGGGTGTTTGTCCAAAGGTTCATGGTTCAATCCATCCGATATTTGTTGAGATATTTCTGTCTGGAAATAAACCTAAAAGAAAAACCCTAAAAAACAATAGAACAATAGGTCAACGAGGACGAACCACTACCTTTCATTATTTAATCAATGCATGTTTTTTTCATCCACACTATCCAAAGAACGAGAGAATTAAAAGTAAATATGGACATAATATGACATTAATATAAAATACATGCAGGTTTCAGTTATCTGAGCTCATAATAATTAAAATACAGCGATGCCCACTGTGACAACCATGTCAAATGCACACAAAAACAGTGATTATGACTGATTTGTTGTGTTTGTGATGTGTGGTTTTGTACTTTTAAATATGCCCATTAGCAGTTTCCCTCAAAATATAATGACCATTCAGTAATCAGTGTTTTTTGTAATATTCTGCCACCTAACACGGGTGATCCTGGTTAATAAAAAAATGTTTAGTTTGGTGGCGAATGCTGCTCCTTATAGACCTGACATGATGATTAATTAAGGACAGCTGAGGGCACAGACCTGTCAACATAATTGTTAGATTTGTAATCCCTGTCATTTATATATTTTCTCTCACACTCGTGCTAGATGTCTATTAAAAAGTTCAGTTCATGGATCATCTTTTATTATCATATATTATTTCCTAATAAGTCAAGATTGATCGTAGAGCTACAATGCATATTTCATGGGGCCTGTAGTCATGCTGACAGGGTTTCACAGTGATGGAGAATCTCTCTTTATTCCAGGACACATTAATTGTTGATGGAAGTCATGCAGCATAAATGTGCATCCATTCATTAACAAGTGGCTAGAGTGGACTCTTGTCAAACAGTAAGACTACATTAGCTCAACTAAATTGTAAAAGAAGGGTTTATTGATTTATTGAATCTAATAAAGCTGTGTATGTACAAGTGATGAAGTACTTTAAAGTGTCACGGTTTTATAAAGTGTGAAACACAAAAAGGAGATTCAGGATCTCCAATTAAATCAACCAACTCACATAAGACACTGTGAGAACTCGTACAGGTCTCATGGGTCTCTCTTCACTTGAATCAATTAATGAAGCAGCAACTCATGAAGATTTCAAAGATAATGATGGACAGTGATGTAGACAAAAATAATTAAACTTTTATCTCTTTTACCATCCTAGTTAAATCATTAAATATTTCAACAATAAGCTACAAATTTAGTGCTGCTTCATCGGTCGTTTTCTCGATGACAGTGTGACATTATTTTACAGCTCTGATGCAGTTTTGCTCTTCTTGGTGATGAAATCAGCACAGACCTCTGATTTTACATAGTCTTCTTCATATATGTAGAACAGTCTGTCCTCACAGAGAGACAAACATCTCTGCAGGAAACCATCCATTTGTCCAGGCCAGGATGTTGAAGTAATGATCTTTTCCTGGCAGTTGAAGTTGAACAAAGAGAAGATATATGCTAACTGAGTCTTTGTAGCCTAATATCCTTCGCCTACTGTACGATCAGACAGTGTGCTGATGGGGGAATAAAAATGCTTGGAGATAAATGTCATTATTCTCTCTCAACCAAACTCTTTGGAAGAGTTCTCTATTCTTCCTACTCTGAAGTACTGTGTTAAAAATGGAAGAAAAGAGTCTCACCTCCTCCTGGACTTGGATTAAAAAGCATGGTGTAAGAGGTACTTACACATTCTCCCATGACGTATTTCTACCTTTTTTATTGACTTTCCGCTTTGTAGACCATCTCTGGTCTGCTTTACTTCAAGTTGAAGTAAAGTCAGATTGCAGAACAATAAAAGTCAAACAGTACTTACATCATCAGAAACCAATATGATAGACTCTTATGAAAGCACTCGGGGCTTCCTGCAACAAATGATTGTCTTTGTTATTGATGAATCTGCAGATTATTTTCTTGATTAATCAATTAATAAATAAAATTACAATTTCCCAATTTACAATTCTGTTTATTTATTTGCTTTATTCAATGAAAACTCCAAAATCCCCAAATATTCTACTTATTTTCATATATGAAAAACAAAAATATCAACTAATCACATTTTACAGTGAAATTTTGTTATTTTTGCTGGAAAAATGACTGAAACAAATTTTCTGATGATCGACTAATTGATTAATTGATTAATTGTTTCAGCTCTAAAAGCACTGTTACTATTGTTTCAATTATTTTTAATGTAATTGGTGGCAAATACTCTTCTGCTTTCTGTGGTGCATGTCACCATCTGGAGAGCAGTGGAGGAACTTTACATCTCCCCAGCTAAATCACTTAAAGATAAAAAAGAGTAAGGCAACAATTTACTCACCAGTGCTGAAATCAAAGCTTGCACAGGTCTGCTCTGTGAGGCACTAGAGATCCCGTCTGACTGAAGCAATCAGGTCTCCAGCTGCTCTGTAGTGAACAAGATCCTAACCTGTACTGTATGAACCAAGAGAGTAAAGAACCAAACACTTTGCTGTCAGAGTTAAATAATCAAACTACAGCCTGAATAAAGAACGTCGGTTGCGTTTTATTTTAAGGTACGCTAGTAAGACATAATAAGCCATACTTTTTTTAAAATCAAATTAGACAAAAACTAGAAATAATACCACTTTTATTAGACAGTAAACAAACACAGTTAAACCCTAATTAGACACCATACACCTAAATTATGCTGTAATTAGAAACCACATAGAATGCTGTATTAGACCCAAAATATGCTGTACTTAGAGACTACTATACCAAATTATACTGTAAACCAAATAGAAGATGCTAATACACTATTAAACACCATTTTACAAGATCATAGTCTAATTAGAAATAAAATATAATGCCATATCAGATCCAAAATATACAACAGTTAGATGCTATTCTACCCTAACTACCAAATTATGTAATTAGTAGTTAGACACCACATTTAATGCTACCAACATGGTTCTATGATAGCTTAATTAGACAACAAAGGCTGTAATTAAATGAATGTAATGGCATTTTATTTTGGTCATAGCCTTTATAATAGTCAAAACACTGAGAGCTCAGAGGACAATACATTTGTTTGGCCTTTAATTATCATAGTTTCACTTACTTACAGGGTCATTTGTTGCTCATTAGAAGAAAACCGTACCGTAAACTAAAGTCAGACCACATCTGGTCACATCTGCTCGCTACTTCACATGTCCCTCATAGCCTGTATTGGTAATACACAGTGTAATACATGCTTTCTTGACACCCGACCCCCATACTAGTTAAGATATCAGACCATTTAATGCCATGTCACTATCCGGCCCCAGTAACATTAAGCTATGGAAGCTGCCAGGACATCGCATCTTTATTTCCCACTTATTAGACTTTTGTAGAGGGTAATTTGTGACACATTACAGCAGAATTGTACCATAAAATAAAGTGCGATCGGATTGTCAATCCTGTGGCGCCGATGAGGGCTCTGATTTAAGAGTGAAATGTTCAGAACCTGTTTGTTTTCCCATCAAATGCATCAGGAGAGAAGAAAACTCAAAGAAAGGACGCACTTTGGCTGCATGTGGTTTCTTTGTAATTCAGTCAATGGCACACTGAAAGTTAAATTAAAAGTATATCTATCACCCAAAGCTAAATATAAGACTATCGTCATCTTTTCTGAAGCACTGCCAACAGCTGCAAAAACAGATACTGCAGACACATTACAAACAAAAAAAAAGCAAAGCACCTACAAGGGATTGTGTGAGGTACACCACAAAGAACAACATGCCTCCTCATCCACAGCCCACATTTGATTCCCTGCCATCTTCTTATCCAGTTTACAAAACTGAAGAAAATAGTTTGGGCATTTTTGAGGGGAACCAATGCAAGTCTCTGTACTCATTTCTTTCTTCTTAATACATACTGTCAGTGAGTTGGTGCTTCCATAACTCACAGAAAGTCTGAACCACAAACATAACTGCAAACTTTAAACGCTCAAGACTCTTGTCAACTCTTTTTCTTATCTATTCTCTTTGATGAAAACGCTCAGGCCTAAAGTCCATAACTCCAGAGGATTCGCTCACAGATTCCAATTTTCCAGCATGACATAGTGTATGGCTATAATTTTATTGTGCCGCACAAGGGGAGGAGAGAAAGTCTGTTTGTGTGTTTCATTTTTATTGATATGGTTATTATTGGCCGCTCTTAAAGTTTGTGACGGTGTGGGCTATGTGCTAATTCCATAAATTCCATGAAACCATATAAATACAGTATTAACTACAATTCATCATTACATAAATCCTTAACTGTTACTACTAAATTTGCCTTACAATACATGTTTTTTTTTTCTAAATAGCTTTCAGCTTTTAACCAAATTAAGTAAGATATTTAATAATTAATGTATGCTGGTATATGCATCAAGGATGTACAGTATAATGTTGATATCTTTCACATTCACATGCTCTTTCCTGTCTTATTCACATTTTTTGAAATGCTACTAAAACCATATCTACTCACACAGATCAAGTGTCTAATGTCTAATATAATGGCAGGTGGGTTGTAACTATCCGCTTTACTGATTTTCTGTTTTACCGAAACTTTCATGAAATGTCAGAAAGACCTTTGAGAGCTCATTGAATGTGATTCCAGTCAATTACTAACAGAATGTGGCACCTGAAAGCATTTCATCAGATTTTCAGAGTCTCCTGTGCAGAATTGAATGTAGTTGATATATTATCTGTTGATTTATCTGGCAATCAGAGACTCTCCTGACTAGACGAATAACGACATCGTCTTATGTTGAAATGATTAAAACAACCGATGTTTACTGACAAGAAATCGCTTGTGGTCATGTGAATATTGACTGTACGTTCTCAGAAGTAATGCAGGTAGTGTAACATCTTTAGACCCTGTCTCCTTAAATACTACTAATTTGTTCTGCCAAATATGTATTGAAGGAAACATTATTTCTGCATTGATTAGGTTCACTGGGAACAGTTTTTACAGTGAAAGAATTTGTGCTACATTCTTGGTGGATTGCAAATCTCAAGACCTTGACACCAGAGACACATCCTACGTGTCTTTAGGTTTAGACAACAAAAACAAAAACAAGATCAAGAAAATATCATGGTTTTGGTTACACTTTGAAAATTCTTAAAGTCAGTGTTGACTTTTTAACAAAGTCTATAACCTTTCCCTAACCTTAACCAAGTGCTGTGAGTGCCTAAACATACTCATGAAAAACATTAATTATGTTGTAGTTGCCAAGAGTGGATCTTGTAGGAAAAACATATAAAATATGAGGTCAGAGAACATTTACAGAAGGCAAGGCACATTTATTTGTATAGCACATTTCATACACAAGAGCAATTCAAAGTGCTTTACATAATGCATTAAAAACATTAAAAAAGAAAAACAATATAAACACATTAAAATTGCAATTAAAAGAATAGGAGGCTTGTTAAATGGAAATTAAAAAGTTAAGAACAGAGACATAAATACAGTATAAGTAATAGACTAGAAATACAATTTACGGTGTAGTAATAAGTTCTAAGTTGCCCCAAATGGAACAAAGGAAATAAAAGTGCAGTAGAGAAACCAATCAATCAAAAGCACAAGAGAACAACAAAAAATGTGAAGCGTGAAGATTTGGCCCCTTTGCAGATATGTTCATTAAAAATGTTGATAAAAAACATCATGTGGGCAGCATTATGTTTCTCTCCAAATGTATTTGCTGATGCAAATTAGTAGTATATAAATGTATGTTCTGGGATACAGGGATTGTATTGTTATACTGCTACCAGTGGTCAAGTGAAAGGTTGGATGGATCTGACTGAATCATCAGAAACAACTGTCTCATACCAACATTCAACACTGGTTTCCTTCAGCCATAACCACAATTTTTTTTACTTCACCAGTTTAGAAAACGCTCATATGTTTTCATGTGTCATTTTAAAAGGCACTAGAGACTAATCTGTTTTTCAAGTGTGGTATGAGGGCTTCGATGATCAAATACAGTGAGAGCAGAGTCCCAGGGAAAGATGGAGAATGTGAGCAAAAAGAAAGAGTTGAAGATTCTGTATCTTGGAGAGCAATTACAGTGATTCGAAAGACAGAGTGAGAGGAGCTGCACTCACTGAAAGATGTACTGTAGCTGCAGTCTGACAGTCACAGATAAAAAACCTTTACTTAGTCAAAATCAGGGCAGCGACTTAAAGTCTGCCTTATTTGCCGCCGCCTTTGCTTTAACATTATTTAACACGGGAGCCAATTAAGATGCGGAATCAAAAGCTGACATTTTGCTCTCGCATTGTTTCTTCTTTTCATTTTTCTTCCTTGATATACATCGTAGGAAGGGAGAGGGGCTGTATTTTACATTGTAGAAAAGCAAACCACATAAAGTGACTAATTTTAGCTCATAGATTCAAGTGAAAAAAAATCCTCAGAGAGCAGTTTCATAAGCCTGGAGAGAGACAGGACAGGTTTCTCTTACCAGACAGCTGTACTTTTTTTGTACTTTGTCATCTTTCCTCCTTCCTTTCCTCCATCTTCTCCTCCTTCACCACCTCCTCCCTCGCCCCCACACTAAAGATAATGAGGTTTTTAATGTAGTAAATTTGATATGGCACGGGGAGGCAGGATTTTTCCTCCCTACTTATCTCTGGCTACCAGACCTTCCCAGATGGGCTGCCCCCTAACCTCTTCACTGTGGCAAGCATAGAGCCCCCCCGCTGCCCAACACACACACACACACACACATACACACACGCACCTCCAAATCCAAACCCCACCCCCGACACTATACCCCAATTTCCACTTCCAAATGTAACTCTTATTCTCTCTCAGCTTTTAATACTTCAAACTCTGTCGTTTTTCATGTGTCATGTCCTCATTATCACAGTGGTATTAGTGGACTCTGTCTTTAGTCATATGACAGTATATCAACAGCGCACTCAATTATGCTAAATATGAAGCTAATGTTGGTACACAGGAATGACTATTAAAAGACATATGGCGTTTTATAGCATAATAAACACAGCCACAAGCAGCAAGTTTATTGCTGTGAGTTTATTAGGACTGCAATTTAAGATTATCTTCATCAACAATTAATCTGTTGATTATTTTCACGATTAATGGATCAGTCATTTGGTCTATAAAATATCAGAAAATTGTGAAAAATGCCAGAAAATGGTGAAAAAGTTGAAGATGCAACCTAAAGTGTCCTGTCCATTAGACCACAACCCAAAGATACAGTTTTCTATCATAAAGGAGTAAATAAACCATGAAATATTCACATTTAAGAAGCTAGAAAAAGACAATTTAGGCATTTTTTTCTTAAAAAGTGACACAAAATGATGACACCATTATCAGAATAGTTTGGGATTCTTTCTGTCAATCAATTTATTGATTAATCAACTAATCGTTACAGCTCTAGTTCACTAGAGTTCGTTTATGGAAAAATGAGAAAAAGAGAAAAATGGGTATTTGTTTAGAATAATAATGGTAACAGTAATAAAAACTCAATAATCTTTAACGCCTTTTTCATTCACGTCCATCTCCTCTTTTGATAACCCCCGCTCTTTCATTCCACACTTCCAACCCTCATTTTGTTCATGCTTTCGTTTCCCCCCTGTTCCTCATCACCATCATCATCTCCCTCTCTTTCCTCTACGCTCTGCTGTTGACCCCTCCACCTTCATCCTCACGGCATGATTCCTTCCCCCCTCCTTTCATACCATCACCACACCGTATCTATCATTCTCTCTGGACTGTTCCGATTTAGCCGCTGTAAAAACGTTTTTTTATCTGAAAGAAACGGGGGAGAGGAAGCATAGACGGAGGGCGTAGAGAGATAGAGGTAAAAGGTGGTAGCCTTGGGTTTTTAAGATAGGGCTGATAGGTCTGATGCCTAATTCACCTCAGGAGGAGGACTGGGAGGAGAGAAGACCAAATGCATATGTCTCTGTGGGCTGTCAGTAATTAACTGCATTATCACCTTTTTATTTGAAGGGTGTAGGAATGGATGGGTCAAAGAAAAAGAACTTTGAGAGGCAAAAAGATAAAGAGGAAGGGACACAAAATATTAAAGGAGGAGAAAAATGACGACAAAATGAATGATGACTGGAGGGTAGATGAGAGGAGTGTAAGTGGGTGGAGTGGGATGGAGGAGAATTTCAGGTGGAGAAGAGTACAGACAGAGAAGTATGAGATGGAAACAGGGCTTCAGGGCTGGAAATCAGAAAAGAAATAATAAAGATTAAAGGTAGAGCATAAACAGAGAGTTGTTTTGTAAGTTTTGTACTGTATCGTTTCTCAGGTCTTCGGTCGCCATGTTCACAAATCTCAGCAATTACTTGCACAAATACAATTATGGGTAACTCTTTAATTCAAAGGGGACATATCATGCACATTTCCAGGTCTTTATTTACATTCTGGGGTTTTACTGGAATATCTTTGCATGATTCACAGTTCAAAAAACTCATTATTTATCTTATGCTGGCCCTTTATGCAGCCCCTCAGTTTAGCCTCTTTCTGAAAAATGCTCCTGTCTCTTTAAGACCCCCCTCCCAATGTGGACACTGTGTTCCCATTAGTCAGCTTCTGGAGCTGCGTTCAGTAGACCTTTGGTGTCTATGTAAACAAATACTAGCAGTAGGATCTCACTTCTTTATTCTTTCTTTATTCGAAATGGAAACTTTTCAAATACATCTGTACATGTTTGAGCCAGATCCGATCTGAAATACACAAGTGGAAAATGCAAACAATCTATGGAATAACCTTAGCAACTATGGAATGGATGGCTGCTTGTGGGCATCCACGAACAATCTGATGTCATCATGAGGAGAAAGTAGAGCTAACATGTGGTCAGAGCAGGCTGAGCAATATACAGACATTTGATAAATGGTTTCTAACACATTATATTGTAGTTGTACACAGATTTTAAGTGTTCAGAACATTTTAAGTGTTGATAAATGTACAGTATTTGTCAGCAAATACAACTTACCCTATGAAGACATTTTATATTATTTACAACATTGTCATTTGTTATCTGTTCATACACGAACCTCCACTTATGGGTGCCCACAGGAGATGTTGTAGTTGTTGACAGAACATTAATAAACACTTATATCTGCTAACAACTGCACTATAGTGTGTTATAAATCATTTATTGAATGTTTGCATACTGCTTATGAATACTTCATAGGGGGAGTTAAAGTAAAATGTTGCCTTACAAGGTTACAATAATCCATAGAACTGTTGGCCAGGGCCACGAAAATAAAATCCATGTAGTAAAAAATCAAAGTTTTCATCTTGAGGGTCAGTTCATTCAGATAAATATAAAAAAGAACTGTGTTGTGGTTGAGAGATATGCTCATTTGAACCCCCCTCCCACCCTTATTCAATGGAAGTAGATGATTCAGCTTCTGCTGCTGAAAACACTGAAAAACACTGTCTCTGCAGTAACAATGTCCCAGTTACTTTGAAAATTCAACACAAGTTGCTGTGAACAGTGTCTTCAGTAGAAAGTAGTTCCAATAATAACTATTCATAGTGAGGTCTGGGGATTATTCGGAGTAACCAAGAGATACATTTTTGGAAAGACAAATTTACATAAACAAATTTTTACCGTTGAAAATGGAAAGAGGCAAAGACTGAGACATTGAGAAGATGTTGCTGTTACACAATCCTGCCAGGGTGTCAGTGGTGTCACAGTTTGAAAAAGAGTGACTCAGTTTGGATTGTAGTTTAGAAATAATCTTGCTTTAGTCCTTGACTGATGTGTGATGTCCTGTCTCGGATGGCTGTGAACGGGGTCGGGCTGGGAACCAAATTTGGCCCTGTCAGTTTTCATCTGGACCAGCCCCATTTTCCCCTAACACACTTATGACTTTCATAAAGCCATATCAGGCTATTTATAACACACAGACTAAGCAATAAATATCAAGTTGACACCCTAACAACAGGTGTACTTACAGGGTTTCACAAAATAATGTAATAAATAAATAAATAGCCAAGAAACACCTAGAGGAAAAATCATCTATTTTTGGGTAACCCAACTCTCGGCACACTTGTGCTACAATCCGGAGAAATATGACATAATCACATGTTATGAATATAGTGATGTGATGATGTCATCATGAAACAAAATAGCCAAAACTCAATTTTCACAATGGACAAAAGCTTTCCTATGATGATCTGGAAATTTGAGAGCTATTTAGAGTCAATCATCCGACATTGTGTTCGCAGCTGATCTAATGCAGTTCACACATCAGGCTTGACGGTCAGTCGACACTATTTAAACGTTTATTCACTGTTGTTGTCAGGCTGTGACAAGCAGCATGCCTGCACCCTATTGGAGCAAACCCATAGTGACAAATCAGCTGACGTCATTTAAAAAAACAGCATAGCACAGCGGCCTGCAGCCAATAGAATAGCATGTCTTACCTGAGGCAGTGAGAAGACGTCAGACATCAGTACATCCTGTCAATTATTCCATCAATGTCCAAAGCCATGAGAATGTCTTTTTCTGTAGCTCTGAAAAGCTGCGCTGGCATGCCACTTGCATAACGGACAAGGTCAGGTCCGGAGCTCTTCTGTTAACACTGTCACTACATGAGCTAACGTTAGCAGTATCACCTGCTGAAGGTTGTCATGCACCTTTCACTCGTCCTTGGCAGCAGTGTCCTCTTCTTGCCCCTGCTCTCCACTGGAATCAGCCCTCTCATCTGTCCAGACTCTTTCCTCCTCCTCTTCATTTGGCAACGGACTGTTAATGTTATCACTGCAGCTAGGCATGCTAACGTGAACAGGATTTTGTGTGGCAGTGGTATTGATACTTTGAATAAATGTGTTAAATTAAAACATTTTGCAGCATCAGCAACAAGATTTTTCCACTTTTTCTTTCAGTTTTCAATTCAAACTCCACTCTTTCTGTCTTGTTTTAATTATTTCCTGCTTAACTTCTGACATTACATGGATGGACGCATCCACTTGAAGGGATGGGGGCAGGTCAACAGTAGCACTTTGTGCACCTGCCTTACATTATTAGGTAGCCTATGACAATTTGGACCACATAACCCCCAATCAGATGGGCTGTTCCAACATTAAGTGGGCCGCAGCCAGCAGGTTGAATTTTTTTTTTCCCATAAATTTTTTTCCACTTCTCTGGTAGTCTTGTGGCCCACTAGGTGGGCCGGCCCATCTGCTATTTGCCAGAATTGCCAGATTGCCAGTCCAAGCCTGGCTGTGAAACATACGTATCTCTGTGTACCTTCTCCTCAGTCTCAGTCATCAGTGCTGAACAGTTCAGTGGTCCAGAGCGAGACGCCCAATGTGGTCCTGGAGGGGCTGAGGCCGGGGACAGGCTATGTGGTCCAGGTGAGGGCCCGCACTGTGGCCGGCTATGGAGCCTACAGCAAGGAGATGCTCTTCCAAACACTCACTGACGGTAAGTGTGTGGGTGGTTGGCTGGAGTGTGTGGAGGCGTGTGTGTTTGTGGGGGGGAACGTTTCATGGTAGAGAGGAAAGAGAGTGCAGGACTGGGAGGGAATGTGAGAGGTTGAGCAAGAGTGAAAATCTGGCTGCAAAGTAATTAAATTCTGCCCTACTTTGTGTGTGTGTGTGTGTGTGTGTGTGTGTGTGTGTGTGTGTGTGTGAATTTGTGTGTGCCTGCAGTCATGTAAAATGAGCCTTGTAAATGATATTTTATTTGTGTGTTAGAGGGAGAGCAACTGTCCGGTATATATTTTCCTTTCCAGAAATGCTGTTATGAAAGAGTTACCAAAAATATGAAAACAATACCCCTCTTTTCAATTTGTGTGTGTGTGTTTTTTGTGTGTGTGTGTGTCTCTGCAGATGAGTATAAGTCAGAGCTGGGGCAGCAGCTTTCCCTGATTGCAGGCTCTTTAGTAGGTGGAGTGTGTATTGTCTCGTTGGTAGCTATCGCCATCATCTGTACCAGGTAACACACCGACACACACATACACAAACTATTACATGTCCTACTGTAACTAGATGGTGATATCCTGTTAGGTACTTTGCATAACATTGAATTTCCAATCAAAGCTACAGTACCTTGATCAAGTTACTGAACCTGTACTGACTTATTGATAGAGCTCAATAAGGATCTTTATTTCTTTTTCTTATGAAATCTGAGAATGTATCTGTATATATATTGTAAAATCTGAAACAATAATAGGAAAATATAGTTGAACATCTAATTTTCAGTGGCAGTATTCAGTAGATTAACATTCTTTCTGATATAAAACACTTCATTCAAGGTCTCCTTACTTACTTTTCCAGAGCTGTCCACCTAACCTCATGATCTTCCTCAGCCTGTGGAGTTTGTGCAGTTGTCATGGGACTAAAGTTATGTACTTCAGTCATGTGATGACTGATGATAACTGAGCAAACTTCATTTGCCAAGAAAGACTTTGAGATGAAGCTGAAAGTTAGACTTTTTTTGACAAACTGCTGTTTCCAAGGATTTTTACATTCTTTTGATGGACTCGTGGAAGTTTATTTGCATTTTTCTGACTTTTCTTTTTTCATTTGTATTACATAAAGAATTCTCCAGGCTTTGCTTAAGGCAAGCAACGTCTTCTTGCAGCACATTTTAGATGCGTATGAACATTAAATTCTTGTGAACATCACATTCATCTGGAGTTTTTTTGTTTGGTTTTTTTTGTTGAAAACTGGGGAAAAATAAAAAAAAATCATACATCTTGGTTGTTATGTATAAACTCCTAGTTTTACTTTTGTGCTCATGTGCAGCATAATACTGAATGTGTACACGTGATTACAATTGACATTTTTGACATCCAGAAACAAAATGTCCTCTTTGTGACAAAGTATTTGCCCGATGCGACACTACTTTTGTATACTTTTGTGGATGAACAAAATTGTAATTACTAAAATTTGAAACATGAGTTTGACATAACGATGATGTAACTTTGACACAAATGTTGCAAAAAAAAAAATCCCATTTGCTTCCACAACAGTTTTAAAGTAAATCTGAACTCTCTAAAATGTCAAAAGTTTCTGTGACCCCACGACCTCCCAGAAATCCAGAAATAGCAAGTGACAAGCTGTCTCTGCTGTATGCAGTATAAGGTGTCTATTGTAAAGATCAGTTGGCATATTAAAATATTGGAGTATATCCTTTGGTTCCATCCTCAGATGACAGCACGAAACAAGAGCTGACAACACAGAACAGTAACAAGTCATCCAATACTAATGAATTCCTGAAAGACTTTTTCCTTTTCTCTGGCAGACATTTTTTTGACATCCAGGAAGACTATTTATTTAACCTCAAACCAGCTGAAGAGAAGACAACCAATTAGCATTTTATCTTTGCAACATTTCAGACTTTTGTGTAAAATTTCTATCTGCTTGCCACTTTTTTCCCAAAAATCTCTTGTTTGTGTTTCTGTCTGCAGGAGAAGGCAGTTGAAGGAGAGCGTGTACGGTGACAAGCTGCAGCAGTACAACGCAGGGGGAGGTACAACCACTACTGATACTTTTGCTGCGCTCTTTCATCGGTTTAATTGTGGTGTTTATATTTACACTTTCTCCTTCTCTCCTCAGAGGTGACTCTTAGACCTGACATGTTTAGCGGTCCCACCCCCACCGTGACCTTTCCCACCCTGTCCGAGGGTCACAGTTCACCGGGGGTCAAGATCTACATCGACCCTTTCACCTACGAGGACCCCAATGAGGCTGTGAGGGAGTTTGCCAAGGAAATCGACCCCTCTTGTGTGAAAATAGAGGAAGTCATCGGATCAGGTAGACATTTCCGTAAACTTAGCTCCATAGACTCTCTGTCTTGCTGTTATATAAGGTGTCTAAGAAAAACTCAGCAACACCAAAATGAAAATCCATTATTGTTTTCAATATATGTCAAATATTACTGTGTATTTGTTGTATTTTAACAAGAGCTTTTGGTTGAAGAGTAAGATGAAAAAAAACCCAACAAAACTCACAGTCCTCGCTCATATCTCCTTCACACTGCTGGAAAAGTGGGAAAGTAAACCTTAGTTCCTTTAATGAGACCAACTGTCACTTGAAACAGCAGATACTCTACAGTAAATTAATCAATTTCTTCAACTGTGCCAGACTTTTGTGTCAATGAGAAAGATCTGGAAACATGCTACGGCAATTTATTATTTTGCTTTATTTTTTTGCTTTGAAGTCAGGAGAGATGTTTTATTCATGTCGAAAACTTTCACAGGAATAAATTAAAACTGTCTTCATGCATTCTCTTTGGCTATCTCAGCTCTCACTGTAAAAATGCTGTGTGATGTTTGGCAAATGGAGAAAGTTGGATGTGAAATGGAGTCCCAGAGCGCCCTCTGAAATTTAAGGGGGTGGTGGTGGGGGTGAGGGGGGGGCAGGGTTTTCGCATCTCAGCTGTCTGATGGAAAAAGGAAAAAAAAATGGGGAAAAACAAAACAAAAAAATACGGTAAATTTTTCAGTTGCTAAGATCAAATGCCTCTTTTTTTTGCCATTAATCCCTGAATGCTGACATTTTAACTTTATCTTCCCCAAGGGGAGCCTACCCAGGTGAAACACAGAGCACACACAGACTTGAATTGATACATGAAATGTCTTCTGTTATCTCTTGTACATAGAGAGCCACTGGAAACTGGAGAGAAATTCCTTATGTGTCCAAACATACTTGGCCAATAAAACTGATTTTGATTCTAGATACATACAACTCAATTCATAAAAGAAAAATAAAATATGCAAAACATGCCAGCAAACAAAATAAGGCCCCTGGATGTCCCCTAATGATATCTGTGAATGTCACAGTAGTCTCCTGAATGTCAGGGCGACCTGTTTGCTGTGTAAACCCACCACACATGTTCAATAATATAATATTTAACCAGGAGGACATCATCAACCAGCTGCTCAACTGTTGAGCTACATACATAAATATGAATAGCTGTAAGCATTTGCAAATGCAAAGTTTTTTCTAGGCAAAAGTGCCCCAAAATAATTTCAAATGTCAAAAACGATGTATTACTTCTATTATTGTTGTATTCCTCCAATCAAACTCACATCTGTCTGTTATTTTGTTTGCGTTATACCCTAAAAACCTAAAGGTTTTCCTCAAGGTCTGTACCAGAACATAGTAAAATGATTATTTCTTGATATAATAATCACATTTACAAATGGATTAACTGTTACAGAGGCATGAGCCATAGATAGTTTCCATATTTGATTTAACATTTTTTCCATGAAGGCCCTGCCACAAACTGTATGGGCATGGTTAGATTACCAGCTGGGCAAAGTGGCCAACATTGTTACCTAAGATGCCCCAAAGGTGCCAGATTCACTGTCAGTCGTTTTCAGGTAATTTGATTAATTGCAGTTTATGGCAGACAGTACAAATGAACTAAAGCTGTGGTTTTGGCTTGTAGGTGGAACTTTTGTCAAAATCTAGTTTTAATACCTTAATTATTGTGGTTTATATTCTGCTCTTATGGTGCATATCCCTAAATAGATTTGTGTTAAATCAGATTACCACAAACACACAGAAAATCAAACCTAATAGTATAATAATAATATCTAACATCCAGCCGTGGATGGCTGTGGGTGAATAAAACCTTATATCACATTACAGATAAATATCGATATAGTATGTAGTACATTTTCCATAAAATGCATTGAGGATGTGTCTGCATGCATAATTTTAATTTAATGTAACATGGTTGCTTTCTTATTAGCAGTAATTCATAATCGTGTACAGATTTCGATTAATGATTAATTAGTGATATTTGTCTTCTACCACTAACCATATTAAATGGAGGAATGTTTTTACTTCAAATGTTATCCCCCCGGATAGATCATAAGGTTTTTTTTTTTCTTTTTTGGACCAAAACCAATCAAACCCAAATGGCCACGGAGCTGTGGGTGATAAAGGTCACGAACCAGATTCAGACCTTCACCGCTGAGGGTATGTGCTTTGGGCTTTTGGTCTGTTGAGCCACTCTGAGAGGCTTTCCATAATCCCTCCGTTTCGCGCTTTATTTCTCTCAGGGGAAGGTTTCTCACCTCCGCCAGAGGTGACAGAGGAGGGATGAAAACGACGGGGAGGGAGGGGAAAATATGAGCCTGGGTGATATGAGATGTGGCCGAACTTTGAGCCCTTGAACGCTTGAATCTCCCTCCATTCTGCTGCGATAGAGAGTAAAATTTTATCCACAGCTCTCTCTCTCTCTTTCTTTCTTTCTCTCTCTCTGACTCCCCTCTCTCTTTTCTTTTTGCCTTTCTTTGATTCTTCCCCCTATCTTCATCTCTCTCTCTACATGATTCAGCCCCTCTGGAATTTTAGAGTTTGTTTGCGTACAGAGAAATGCTAAAACAAAGAACCAAGGGGGGAAAAAGCAGAACAACAGATTGCGGAGAGAAGATAAAAGAAGAAAGCACCCTGAGGAGATAATAAAAATATCTCACCTCACTCTCTCTTCTTCTCCCTCTGTGATAACACCCCTCTCTTTTCCTCCTTCCTTATTACTATTACTCACACTGTAAGAAGTGTCCTTCATAAAAATCAGCTTTTGATTGAAGACAATTTGATTTACAAAGGAAAAAAAGTAATGATATCTCATCTGCCAGGCAGGTTATTCACTGTATTTTTATTGAGATGCTCTAGATGAAATACAAAATTTTAGAAACAAACCAAACTTATAACCATAAATATTTTTCTAATGCCCCATCCTCTTCTTGACCTCCTCTACTTTAGAAGACGAGGAAGTGACATGTCATCTGATCTCACCTCTCTGTGAGAAAATCACTATTTTCATTCCTCCCTGTCCATCCATCCATACTTCCCTCTTCCCCCCTTATTATCAATACTGACTCATTTCTTTCCCTACGTCCGCCCCCCACATCCCAACCTTCCTCTCCTCCATCCTCCCTTCTTCCCATCCTGCCCTCCATCCATCTCTCCTTCTGCTGATTTACAGCAGTGACAGTAGATAGTTTTTAATGAGCAGTGAGATGTGGAGCAGAGATCACAGTGAGACAGGACGACACAGCCTGTCATCCAATTCCCATCACTCATCCATTATTCACACACCGATTCTTATCTCTGGGATGAGGACTCTTATTTTGAAGTGATATTCAATTTTCATGTCCCCAAGCATCATATGACTGCATTTATTTTGACAAAAGACATCTGTGTCTCCAGTGTAGGGGAGAAAATTGCTATACATTTGAACAAGTTCAGAGACATTGAGGTTAAAAGTTTTTTGACATTGTAACCAGAGCTGCAACAATATGTTAATTGATCAATTCGTTGTTTAGTTATTTTCTGGTTTCTTTCATCTTCTATGACAGTAAACAAGACGCCACCTTGGGTTTTGGCAAACAGTGATAAGCATTTTTCACCATTTTCTAACATTTTATGGACCAAACAACTAATCAATGAATGGAGAAGATAATCAACAGATTAGTTGATAATGAAAATAATCATTGGTTGCAGCCCTAATTGTAACATTCATGTTCAGTGACCATTTGATCAACGCATAGCGATGAATCTAGTGGAGAGTAAAGAAACAGTAACATAACTCACATTAGAGCTTTAGCTGACTTTTTTTTTTGTTTTGTTTTGTTTGTTTTGTTTACCTTCACAAAATTGTCCATGTACTCATTAACCAAGCAAAAAAAGTATCTGTATCTCATGAATCTCTGTGCCAAAGGCTGAATAAGCAGGTAGAAATTCACTGTTTTAATCATGAAAACTGTAAAAGTGAACAACGGAAAAAGTTAAATAGTTAAATACTATAATATAATATAAAGGATGCTGTGTTCTCCTGGATGAAAGTATGTTTCTTTAATATGCAACTGCAAAATGGAAATAATAAATAATAAAGACATTAAATACTGTAAATGATATTATAGCTACCATAATTGTTTACGCATAAGTAGCTTCAAGGTAGGTAAAACCATATTATTCCATACTGTCTAACTCCCCAGTGAAGCTACTATATATGACATTCCAGCTAAAAAAAACCCAAAACAAACTCAAACTCAAGACTTTTTTTATGGCTTCACCAGTCAATCAAAAGAAAACTTTAGGATCTCCACTGTAATTTAAAATAAAACTGTATGGATTTAAATAAATCTGCACATCATGAATTTGTAATCACTGCCAAGTTTATATATCCATAACCCTCAATTAACCAATAACTTGTAAAATACTTAATTACATTTTTAAAAATCAATCATAATTTAATTATTCTAAAAATAAAGAGCAAATACTAACTTGTCACATAGTTATTAAGGTAAGTGAGCTAATGCTAATTAGCATTCTACTGTGACCACATGGACCTCAATAAAAATTATGATAGCGGGAACATAAAGATAAATAGACAGTGCTTTCGTTATTGGATTGAACCTACAGTACAGTATGAACTGTCTGTTTCAGGATAGACTCTTTATCCACAAGATCTCCTGGCTACCTTTTGTTTTAACCACAAGACAAAAGTTAAAGTACGTACGGTGTGCGAAGCCAAATACCTGAGCAGTAATACAGTAATGGCACTGTCCCTCTCATCTTGTTTGCCACTTCTGCTACGCAACCGTCCCTCAACCCTAAGAGGAGTTATTGAGGGGATTTAATTTTTGTTGTTCTTTCAGTCTACAAAAAATCATTGTGCCCTTGAGAAAAGCTCTCAACCTCAATCTGCTCCAGCAGAGCTGCTCAGAGGCCGTCAGTAAGAGACTGAAGTTGCAGAGGGCAGCTCCCAGGACTGAATGTATTTATGTGTTTAACATGCCCTGAACCTGCACACTACTGACAACAATATGATCTTTCTTGTTTGACTGATGGAAGATGTTAAATAATAGATGTTAACCAAATGGTATCAACATGATTTTACAGGCAAAGCATTTTACATAACAAAATATAATTAAAATGCAATTATTTATTAGCCTTTTTTATTATGTAATACTGTATTTAAAGGTTCTGAATGCAAAGAGGCATTAAAAAAACAAGCATTCGCCGACAATGCACTTGTTTTTCTTTACTGAGACACATACTTTTCTCTGAAGAGTCTCTGAAGGGTCCCAAACATGATTCACACAAGTATGGAAACGCGAATGTGGTTGATCAATCTCAGTCCCCGAGGAGGCGATAGCATTTCCCTGACAGTAGTAAACAAACATTGCGTCTGTGGAGGAATCAGTACTGCTTTAAATAATGAACAGAGGAAAGGAAAAAAAAAACAAATATAGAAAATCACGAGTAAGGGCAGAGAAATCCTGTCTGAACGAAGAGGTGACAAAGTCAGCAGAGCTTCGTTGAACTGGTCAGCATGATTGATTCGAGTGGAAGTGAACTCAAACAGAAGAGGTCAGCTTTCTGTTGTTGTTTCATGCTATAGCAGCCTTAGCTGTAAACTGCTCAGACTGCAGCTCATTCTTGCATTGCGTTAAGGATTTTCAGGTGACGCTCTCCAAAACATGTGAAACTGATGCCTCGTAACTCAAAGTACGTGTTTGTTTTCTTTCAGAGCGTGTTTCGGGACCTTAGATGTATATCTTGTCATTTTAGACAGATGTTTTTTTCATGTTTTCTCCTTTAGGTGAGTTTGGGGAAGTGTACAAAGGCCGCCTGAAGCCTGTGGGGAAAAAGGAAATTCCCGTGGCCATCAAGACCCTGAAGGTGGGCTACTCCGAGAGGCAGAGGAGGGACTTCCTGTCCGAGGCGTCGATCATGGGCCAGTTTGACCAACCGAACATCATCAGGCTGGAGGGCGTGGTCACCAAGAGCAGGCCCACGATGATCATCACAGAGTTCATGGAGAACGGAGCTCTTGACTCGTTTCTCAGGGTAAGTAACAACTGTAACTGAACTGTGCACTGTGTATGACATTTGAGACAGGGTTATCTACAGCTCTAATGTTGGACAGATGCAATATAAGTGCATGTACTGTACCTGTAAAGTGATGCCAATATCTGATGCCAATACAGATATTTTTAGAATAAAGGATAGCCTCATGTCTTAAATCAACACTCATATCCCCATATGTGCGTTTCAAGAGTTATTGGTTGCTGTTCTTCTAGTCTATACTGGCTGTAACTCAATTTAAATGTATGTGATGGGGGAAAAACTTCTTTCTCTTCATACAAATGGCTTTTAAAGTTCAGCTTAAAGTTCAGTCTGAGTTGTGGGTTTCTTCTGAAGTTACATCATTCTAGTAAAAATTACCCCTTTGTTTTACTTATCCACCCTGAAGCTCAGCAAGAAAAGCATCAGTGGAAGGAAACTTGTTCATAAAAGACTGTAACTTTGGAAAATATTCACTTGATCGATCTAACTCAGACTGCTGAAGCTGAACTTTGGAATCCATTTTTACACGAATAGAGCATTTTGTCCTCCACCACTTCCATTGGAGACACGTTAGAAACAGATCTACATGTGGCCAGTACAGAGAAGGACAGATCTTAGTAACTAATAACTCTTCCAATGTACATATGGGCATGTGAATAATGCTTGGAGACAGACTTGAAAAGATGTGTACCCATCCTTTAAAGCTGCAGATATTTTATGTCCAACTAATAATGTAGACTACAGCTGGGTTGGAAAGCTTATGGAATAGTTGAGCTTGACAGTTAATTAATGACTTTAGAAACAGCAGTTGACATAACAATCTACAGTCTTCGCTTGATCCGGAGTTTTTTTACCATGTCGCACTGTCCTCATTAGTAGATTGAGTTGTATAGTCCAGTTGGCAGCTCCAGAACAAGCTAGTAAGTGGACCTTGATTTGAGATTGATGTATACACTTTGAAACTAATTAAATTGTTTAAGGGGATTTTTCAAAACTCCCTAAAGCAATTTTAATTCTACACACTATCTGAAACTGTTGAGAAAAATAATAAGTAACCCTGAATGTTATTTTATCAATGAACAATTAGCCGACTGATATAGTTTTAGTAAAATAGCCCAGAAACAGACATAAATACCCATACAGAGAAACAGATGGAGAGGGGAGGCTCGGGAGCTTTTGGAAAAAGAGACACAAAGAGCGAAACAACCTCCTGTTCTTCCTTTTCTCCCATTTTTTTTCCCTTCCTGTGCTCTTTCCTCCTCATCCTGCCAGACTGACAGACTGTCTGTCTGTCAGTCTGTCCATCTCTTTGATCCTGCCCTCCTTTCTAGGCGCCTCTAAAAACAGAAAGAGAAACTCTTTGATGTGAAGTTCTCACAGCGTGACCCCTTTTGACTCAGAAATCATCCGCTGACTCACACACACACACACACACACACATAAACACACAAACACAATGATCGATCTCACTGGTGTTGCTGTCCTAGCGTGACCATCTTGCAGGCACAAGACCCAGAGGATCAATGTGTTTGTGTGTACCTAGAAGAAGGTTTTGCCTGCAGAGGATTAAGCCAGAGGAGCATCAAAGGTGCAGTTTGATGTGCAAAGTGAATTAAAAGACACACACAAACACACACACACACACACACAAACACACACACACACCTTTGACTGCAACTTTGTCAGCAGGGATGTCAGTGATGTTTATAAGAGCCAGAGACAGTCTGGTCCAAAAGGTGAAAAAGTAAAATAACAAAAATGATGTGAATGTTTTAGGCATAATCAACATTCACATCTCTCATAACAACAACAACAACAGGTCTCCCAGTTTCTTAAAATATGTGTTATTTCTGTTGATTTTTCATGTTCAGCTCAGGAATTTTATGTTTTTTGTGTGCAGTTAAGGAGATAATTGCAAAAATTCTGATTAAAGCAATGCTATAATAGGATTGTTTTAATTTTTCTATAAACACTTCCTCTAATAATGTAATTTACATATAGAAAGGCATTACTGCAACTATAGGATGAATCATTTTATGTATTGCATACATCTTTGGGAGTGGTAGCTCATCGGCCATCATCCTGACAAAGAATCAGCCCCTGTTTAATTATTCCAGCTTTCTATTCTCCAAAGGGGTAAAGAAATCCCATAATTAACTCTACGAGCCAGTTTTAAAGCCAGTTTTGTGTAGCATTACAAACTATGGACATGCAGCATTAAACAATGCTCACTGGCAAAGATGTGTTCAAGTTCTACTGTAAATGGTCTGTTCATGTCAATAATAATGTGACCGAGACAATCATGTTTTGTTTTTTTTTGAGCTCGTCCAGCAGTGGTTGAAAGGGTGAAGAAAAATGGTTTAGTATGCATGATATGAACTAGTATCTTCGAGGTTTGTCCAACCACATCTAAAGGCAAAGATGTTCATACTTGTTTTGAATGGCCACAATAGAACGAGGGACAAAAAGCCTCCTTCTGACTGCATCACACTGCCTTCCTGACCTCACTGTAAGAGCTCAGTGTCTTTTGTGTCTTTGTAGTCTCCACACAAAAAAATTGTATAAATTCAATTAAGATAGCTGATAGATGTGATGTGCATCCCACCTCTCTTTTTGTCTCCAGTTGAGCACAATGGTTTTTTTTTCCTTCTGCATTTATTTTACACACAGTCTCTGTACGCGTAGACTGCAGTCACTACACTGTCATATGAGTTGGAAATTTTTTTTTTTTAATCAAAAAATGTTTGTTATAGCCTCTGTTATGACATGTTATGTGAAATACTAACACATCTTTTCACCTGCTGGACTTTCTCTCTAAATAACTGAGGTGAAAAAGTGTGATAGCAGAAAATAAAAATAATCCTGTCACGCTTCATGGTTTTGCAGCAGAATGATGGGCAGTTCCCAGTGATCCAGCTGGTTGGTATGCTGAGGGGCATCGCATCTGGAATGAGGTACACACACACGCACACATACACACACACACTCACACACACACACCTGCTACAGGAAGTCATTTTATCACAGAGATGAAGAAGAAACTTTTTCCAGATATTTCAATGATTGTTATGTGAAATTAGATTCCTCCTTAACAATAGCGATTCCATCATGGTGAGGTTTCATGTGAAGATTTTAGATACTGTCTGGTCGTGTGCTTTACTCAGACATCAGCGGCTTAAGATATGCTGCCTCGACATCCTGCGAACTCTGCTTCACACACACACACACAAACACACACACTCACAAACTCACACACACACGCACACACACAAACAAACAAACAAACTCTGAGACATACTGTATAGTAATCCAAGGTATTTATTCAAGTTAACATTACCACAACTTGTCGGCTTGGCAGCTTGAGACACTGCTCACACACACACACACACACACACACACACACACACACACACACACACACACACACAAATACACACTAGATCTTTATTGTAGGTGGCTTGCTGTGATAACACACAAACATGTAATACATGTACACAAACATTAAATCCCACTCCTATTTTGTCGAAGGTAGCTGGCAGTGATAACACACATACAGTGGAAATGTGCGCACACACACTAAATCCCATTACCTTTTTTATAGTAGCCTAGGTAGCTGGCAATAGATAACACACACACATTCACATCGTAAATCCTGTTGATGTTACAGGTACCTGGCGGAGATGAGTTATGTTCACAGAGACCTGGCAGCTCGGAACATCCTGGTTAACAGTAATTTGGTGTGTAAGGTGTCTGACTTCGGCTTATCACGATATCTGGAGGAGGACACCTCTGACCCGACCTACACCAGCTCACTGGTGAGGACACACACACACCAACACACACACACACACACACACAGGACATTCAAGGGCAAATCAAGGTACACTCAGGAGGACGTGCTAATACATCATTCACAACAAGGCCTAAAGACGGCCTGCTTGTTGCCATGGTAATTTTAATAAACAAGAGGCTGGATTGTTCTATCACATGTGATGATCACTCCTGAGAGCTTTGCTAACTGGAGATCCGTTGACTATTAATTATAATAAGTATAAAGTGCTTCTTTAGGATGGCGCCACAGTATTTTAGCACAAGTAATACTAGTATTTTTTAGGATGCAAGTAACATTAATGTTCATATACAGCTGACAGTGCAGACACATTGGAAGCAATCAAATTGCACAACATTGTCTCCTCCACTGTGGGTCAAAGCTCACAAGCTAGCGAGAGGCTTGCTTGTTAGCAAACATTGTGTCAGGGCTGCCAACTCTCATGCACTGAGCTTGAGACTCACATGACTGACACGGATCTCACCACACACAGGCCTTTTCACACCGCGGCATCTGTGTCAGCAGTCGTCTAGGTAAATTAGGCTGTAGTATTCTAAATCGAAGAATACTAGATTTCCTTGACGAACACTCCATCTCGAGTAAAAATCTAATTGGCTTCCTCCCAAAACACTGTACCACCGACCCTTCACACTTTAATTAACAAACATGTACACCAAACAAAAAATGGTAAGATATTCACCTGTTTTTATTGATTTCAAGAAAGCTTTTGACTCTATCTGGCATGAAGGGCTCTATTACAGACTTCTACATCGTGGTATAGAGACAAATCGGTGTATTTGGAAAGTAGTGTGCTGTTAAAATGGGAGATAAACAATCTGAATTCTTCACCCAGAGAAGAAGAGTTCATCAGGGTTGCAATTAAAGTCCAACTTAATTTAATGTGTACATAAATGAACTTGCTGTTCAGCCGGATCAGTGTGCTGCTCCTGGCCTTTCCATCTTAGATTGAGAGGTAAACTTCCTGTTTTATGCTGATGACCTTGTTTTACTGTCTCCTACTGAACAAGGACTGCAGCAACAGCTGGACATAGTAGAAAAGTACTGTCAGAACTGGGCCCTGGCAGTAAATATGAAGAAAACTAATGTAATCATTTTTCAAAAACGCCCCAGATGTCAGGAGGACAAATACCAGTTTACCATAAATAATCATATTAAACATAGTATGAGTTATACCTCGGTAGGACCATAACAGCATCAGGGAGTTTCAACATGCCAGTGAATTTTATTTTATGACAAAAAAATGCCCCCTTGCAATTTTTTAACACACACAGTGTGACGTGATCTGTTGAAATGTAATTGGAGAGATAGCTACTGAGTGAATTACTTCACTACATACAATCCATAACATTACTGTCAACTGGGGATTCATTTTAATATGGATACTGTACCCTTTCATCCTTCTCTAAACATAAACCCTTTATCAGCACTAGGTGTAATATCTAGAGTGTATATCAAAAATGCTACCCAATAAACACAAATTAGCAAAAAGAAAAAATTTTATGCAAAAGGTGTTGGATCATAAGGCCAGGGAGAGGTTGAGTGGGTCAATTGACCATGAATAGACACTGACAGAAGACTGAAGCTGCTGCTGTTTTTACTACGTGTCCTGTGTAGACATTATCAAGTAAAGTCTATTTTTATATATATAGCCCAATATAACAAATCACAAATTTGCCACAGTGGGCTTTACAATCCGTGCAGCACCGTATCCTCTATCCTTCCAACCTTGATTCAAATAATGAAAAACTCCTCTAAAGAAAGAACAACATAGCAGGGATCCCTCTCCCAGGATGTCATGACATGTAATAGATGTTTGTACGGAACAGATCAAGATAGCAAAATTACATTATGAAAAACAGGATGACTAAATTTTGATCACAGCATTGTGTTCAGCTGATTGTAATTCAGTCGTTCATCATTAGTTTTAGAGGCATTTTGTGACTGTTAATCTTATTAAGCTAAATATATTTATTAATGTGTAATAGACTTCACTCGTTTATTTAAAAATGAAAAGAGAATGAAGTTCTGCCAAACCAACATGTGGCGGTGTGTCCTTGTGTGTCCTGGACTCCAAAATCAGCAGTCAGATAAACAAAGTTTTTGTTTACTGACTATTTTGTCTTCATCAGAGAAGACGAGAGCAAACAAGTGTGAGTGGATGTGTGTGTGTGTGTGTACAGATGCATGTTATCCATCTCACTACACTACCAAACACCTGCTCTGTCTTCACTTCCACACCAGAGATAAAACATTTAGGAAAAATCAGGCACAGGTAGCATCTTCTTTAAAAACAGTTTACCATCTCTCTCTCTCTCACTAAAAGAAAAGTACGTGATCATACAATGACACAGATACAGTTCTCATTTTTGTGTCCTGTAAAGACTGCGATGACCACGTTATTATTCAGTCGTCAGCATTATTTTTATGATGCACTATGACAGATACGTCGGCCTCTGTTTAGTAATCTGGCACGACTGCGTGAGCGTGACTGTGAGTCAAACTATCAGCTATAAAGAAGTAAATCTTTCTTCCTTCCTTTCAGTGCCTCCCATCGTTTATCTACATCTTTCTTCTTCACTTTTCTCTTTCTTTTTTTTTCTAGGGTGGTAAAATCCCAGTGCGGTGGACGGCTCCGGAGGCGATTGCCTACAGGAAGTTCACGTCAGCTTCAGATGTTTGGAGTTATGGGATCGTCACCTGGGAGGTGATGTCATACGGAGAGAGGCCTTACTGGGACATGAGCAATCAAGACGTAAGTCACTGCGTGCTTGTGTGTGTGCTTGTGTGAGGAAGAGAGAAGAGAGAAACAAAGAGACTCTGACTGATGTCTTGTTCTCTCACTGATGTCTGTAACTAATTTTTAGTGTAAGTTTGCATGTTTTTTTTTTTTTTTAGATGCACACTGTCTTTTTTGGTGTGTGTGTGTGTGCGTGTATGTGTGTGTCTGAATGGGGGGTGTGCTTGTTTGTTTCCTTTGCAGTCTGTCACAGCAGGGTCTCTGCATGTCTAGGAAAACACACGGAAAATGAGGACATCAGTTTAAGTGTCACAGAAATGTTTGTTCTCCTAAAAAAAAAAAAAAAAAAGAGGAAAAAAAAAGCATCAGAATTCTTTTTTTTCCAGCTGATGTTTTCTTCTGGGAATATTGTATTGTCTTGACAACTTTATTCCAATTATTTTCACAGTATGATCAATTTGTTGCAGTGTTTCGATACCTATTATTTTCTTTGTGCTGGCGTCACATTGTTGTTAAATGGTTTGAGTATCCTTGTGTTTTTTAAGATCTGCAATTTTTTAAACACAAGAACTGCATAATTCTCTGGTGTTCTAAAAAAAAAAAAAAAAAAAAAAATCCACTCTTCAGGCTGAGTATTCAATTTTAGTGTTTTAACCTAAAGGGAATCACGTACAATACATGAAAAAGGAGGTTCCACAAGATCGGATTGCTGAAATTTTAATTTTAGGTTTCTATTCTGAAAAGAAATGTGATACACAGATTATAGTCAGTTTTGGCACTAAAACCCACTTCAAAGCACTGAGGCTCTGAATTCTTGCTTTCGGAAGCTATATATCTAATGGCTTTGACACAGAGGACCGTGGGGATTTTTACAAGCCTCCAGTTTGTCTTGAGTTTAAACTTTAAAATAAATCTGCCAAAACACTGCTGACTGGCTTCAGCTGTGTTTATTACCTGGAAAATATGCTTCATTTAATCTCTTTTAGGAAATATTTGGAGCTGTTTTGCCTTATTTCCTCCAGTAAAACCACACTTTACAGATCACAGCCTGACTCCGGCAATGTTTAACCTGCTTTAAGACCTCATTAACCTGGAATATCCGTGAAGTTTCCTGTATCTGGTTAGCTGTACTGCAGATTAGGAGTTAATCAGTGTTGGTGGATATCCAGAAATCATTTCCACCTGTAACACAGGAACACATTTTCAACTAATAAGCAGTCCCTTCAGGAAATGGCGATCTTGTGAATGCAACAATTAATGCAAATTCAAACCGATTTCCGTAATATTTGCGATTTCTCTGCATTAAAGGTGCTACAAGGAAGATTTTGACATCAGTATATCATAAATTTAATGTCCACACCTTACGATGAGATTGAAAAAGAGTCGCGACCAGTCCATTGATATCCTCTATTTTATATTGATATTGTGTGCAAAACAGGAAGTGACAGGGTTCATGGGAAATGTGGTCTTTTCATCAGTTAAAAGAAAACGTTTTTTTTCCTCGACTTGCAATTTCTGACAATTTTACTGTGAAAAAAAACAAACACTGCTGCAAAGTGAAGCATTTTTTATCACTTCACAAAAAGACTGCAAAGTGTTGGTGGGACTGAATAAGACTAAATATTGCCTCAATTTTGTCTGCAGAGAACCTTTAACCTGTCTAGCATCGATATCAACTTAAGCAGCTCTTTCCCCTTATTTCACACTTTCCCCTCCGTCTCCTACCTCCCTGCCACCGTCTCTCCTCACCTCCTCCCTTGCAGACTCACCCCTTATCCCCTTATGGTTGCTCCCGAGTAAAAGAAGCAGCCTATTCAACAGTAATGACAGAGAGTCAGTATAATGACAGAGACAGTTTTATAATGGCAAAGACAGTGTATAATGATGGGGAAAGTGTGTGTTCCCACTATAGCTAACGAGGGTCTGGTGGGGCATTAACTATGCATGAACCTCACACCCTAAACTCACATATGCTACACACACAGCTGAACCACACACGTGCAAGCAGACATGTATAAAGGCACACATACAGTACACACACATCCAGCTCTTTCTCTCTCTCTCTCTCTTACACACACACACACACACACACACACACACACACACAATTTCAAAGAACACGGAACGGTGAAATTGTCAGTGGAGCCACCACAGGTGCTGTGTTCGACATGAATTAATCATGAAAGAGACCTGTGATGTTTCACTACACTCGCTGCTATTTTGATTGACAGTGGTGCTTAGGAGAGAATTTATGCGGCACAAAGCCTGAGAAGTGTGTCGGGGTCAAGTAGAGTTCACTCAGCGAGCAGGCAAATCCCCAGCACTGCATTTACAGTACTGGCAGCACCACATTCCCTCAGCTTACCGTTAGACAGGCTTACAAATACAATGACACGGGCTTGTTACTTTGAATTGACAGAATTTGGTGAAAAAATGTGTCAAAGTATTATTTCAAGGAATTTCGTGGCACTTGTGTTTTCTTAAAGGAACACTCCATCATTCAAATTTGAACAAAAGGGTGGCACCAATGGTTTAATGGCACAAACAGTCAAAGTTTGGCAGAGCAGGTGGAGTTAAATCAAGGTTTACCAGGTCAATGATCAAAGCAAGGAGAGGTAGACAAGTCCAACAGAGAACAAGCAGGAAGGCAAATGTCCAAAAACAGGTAGAGGTCAAAAACTAAAGCAGCCAGACAAGACAAAAGGCTGGAACGCTTTGGCAGGAAGGCACAATAGTAAATTTGGCAGAGTACTGACTAAAACTACAAGGCTTTTTTTACTAGGGGAGCTAATGAGGGGATGAGGAGCAGGTGTGCAGGTTGCTGTGGAGGTCAGGTGATTGGGAACTGCAGGAACTCATTGGGGCCAACTGTGGCAAAATAAAGTTAGTTACTGGCAGACCAAAACGTAGAAAAAGATGCAAAAATAAAATTAAAAAAAAGGATTTTTATGAGTCTGTCTTAAAACAATAATCAGCTCCAAATTAACATCAAAACAGGTTTTTCTGGCTGTAACCATTCCTGTTTTTACCAACCATTAGAGGATCCCTGCCAAATGTGCTTACAATGTAAGTGATGAGGGACAAAATCCAAAGTCCTAGATTTGAGCAAAAGTCTGAAGATAATATGAAGCTTAAGCCATCTGAGTTGTTTTAGTAAAAAAAAAAATCTGTCTTTGTGTCTTGACAGGCAATGTTTTCCATAACAAGAAGTAATAAAAAGACAGTTTTAGGATTATTGTTTTTGGACAGACTAGTACAAACAGAATATACAATACAATAATGACAAAACAATGGCACCCAGCAGGAATGAAGTAAAGATAAATCACTTATTACTTACTTATCAATCATTTTTTGGCTTATTCGTCTGAAAAAAAATGAATTTAAACATATATGGATGATTTGAATAGTACTTTGGCAAGGACTATAATTTTCCCAATTAAATATGTGAATATAGCCAAAAGAGATACTGATTGGTGAGAATAAGTGAAAGGTGACAAGAAAGATGAGTCACAAATGTTTATACGATGTGCGCAAATATATCTGCAAGACAGAAATTATCTGGAGGCACCTCTTTCCAAGCCATCAGGGCATGCCACAATGTGAGTTTTAAACATTACAACCATCATAATTAGAGTTGATGAGACATTAAAAATTATTTTCCCATTCCCGGTGCAGAAGGCAGAATAATTATCAGATAATGATCACTGAACCTCATATTTTCATAATCATTTTCTGTCCTTTCTTTGGTTATTTGTTTAAGGTGGCATGGCAGCTAGTTTCACTTTCAGTCAAAGAACTTTTGAATTTTGTGATGTTCATTATAATTACATTCTGCACCCAAAGGTATGCAGGCATATTTAACACAACCTCTTTGCAATGCAAAATTCCTGCCTAAAGGTTTTTACAGAAACCTCGAATGATCTTTATCATCCTCAATACCTGCACTGGCATAATGAAATCAAGAGCTCCTCTGTGTAAAACTACCTGCCTCCACATCAGAGACTGCAGCAAGCGTCACTGCTGCTCAGCGATGAATACCTTGATATACTGTGTGATTGCACACCGTGCCAAGATGAAGTTCTTAAATGGAAATGAAAGTTTCTGTGGTTTTAAATAAAGCTGAACGAGGCAAGATTATTCCGTAAAAATACACCTGTCTTATCAGCCAAAATCAAAAAGGAGTTGCAATAGAGAAGGGTATCGTTTCCCTACAGACCTTTTGCCATCAGAAACACTACAGAAAGTGACAAATAAAAAACTTGAGAGCAGAATACAAACTATCCCTGAACAACAGTGAGAAATCTGGACTCAACTTTGGATCATTTTGCCTCTTTCATCTCTTTGATATCCCGAGCATCATAGAGCAGCACCACACTGTGAGCAATTTATTGATGTCATATCACAAGATTAAATTTCACTCAAAATATTTTCTCCCATCTCTCATTTATATCAATATTAAAAACACACAGAAAAAGACTCTTCCAAGTTCTTATCATGCATTCCTGCTTTAATTGTAGTGCCGTCACAAATATATATCAAAAACAAGCAGTTTCAATTATTTATATATCAAAATCCTCATCTTTTCTTTTACAGTAAATAATTTAAGTATTTTCGTCATCCTGCACATTGGGGCATATACATTTTATCCAATCAAATATGATTTGTCGCAACCAGCTAAAACCCTCCCATAATATAAAATTGCACCTGACCTTTTTATCTTGTGGGTCACGGTAGCTAGCAGAGTCATGGGTCAGAAGTCCACCTCCTGTCTGTGTACAAACCTCTCTTACACAGTCAGCCATCTGTCACGCGAACAGTGAAAAGATGGTCCGACGGTGCTTTGAAGGACTGTTTTGATTCAACTATGTGGGAAGATTTTTGTCATGCTCATGGGGAGGACATTGCATTGAACTATATCAACTTCTGTGTGGAAAACGCCATAACTACCAGGACTGTGCTGTGTTCCAACAACAAACCCCGGATTACTCTTTAATAAAGGCTCCCCTCAAGGAAAAAAAAAGAGGGCCTTTAGGTCAGGAAATAAGGAGGAGCTGAAGAATGTGCAGAGAGAGCTGAGGAGGAAGATCCAGGAGGGGAAAAACAGTTACAGCAGGAAGATGAAGGATCAGTTACAGCGGAAAAACGTCAGTGGAGTCTGGAGGGGCCTTAAAACCATCTCTGGTTACAAGGAACCCAACTCCCAGCCTGTGGGGAACCGAAAGTGGGTGAATGATTTGAACTTATTCTTCAGTAGATTTGATCATCTACCCCTCCCCCCTACCAGTCCTCCCTGCTGCATCCCCCATCATTTTCACCCCCCTTCCCGCAACATTCAGCTCACAGCCACCCTGCACATCCACAGCATTTCCTGTCCAGTACCTTACCCCCCCCCTCCGCCCCCCACCCACAACCTCCAGCACACAGCGCCCCTTCCCAATCTGTCCCTCACAACAAACCAGGTGAGGAAAGGACTCAGGAGGATCAAAGCGAGAAAGCCTGCGGGTCCAGATGGCATCAGCAAATCATCAAGCTTCTCAAGTCCTGTACAGACCAGCTGTGCGGGAAACTGTAGTTGAACATATTTTCAACTTCAGTCTGAGGCTACCTCCTACATAGATCCCTCTTTCACCTGGAAAAGCCTGGGAGCACTGTGAGAATCATGTTTTTTGATTTCTCCAGTGCCTTCAATACCATACAGCCCACATTTCTGAAGGACAAGTTGGAGCACACAGGGGTGGACCGCCATCTTGCAGCATGGATACTGGGCTACCTCACCAACCTCACCAACCAACCACAGTATGTGAGCATACGGGACTGTGAGTCCGACATGGTTGACTGCAGCACGGGGGCCCCGCAGTTCTGGCTCCCTTCTTCACCATCACTGCAGACGTCACGCACAACTCTTGTGGCCTTTGTGGATTGGTGCCACCAGATTTATGCAGGGAAAATTAAAGAGCTGGTGGTGGACTTCCGCAGGTGCAAACACTCTCCTACTGTGCTAGCAATTATCCAGGAAATGGACATTGTTGAACTCTTACAAGTACCTGGGTGTTCACCTGAATAATAAACTGGACTGGACTGACAACACAAATGCACTGTATAAGACAGGACAGAGCAGACTCAGGTCTTTTGGAGTACAGGGGCAGTCCTGAGGACCTTTTTTGACTTTTTTGACATCTTCTATAGAGTGGTCTGCTGGGCCAGCAGCATCTCGACTGCTGACAGGAAGAGATTTAACAGACTGGCTAAGAAGGCCAGCTCTGTCCTGGGATGCCCCCATTGATCTAGTGGAGGTGGTGGGGGAGAGGAGAATGATGGTTAAACTATCATTCCTGATGGAGAACATGTCCCACCCCAGGCAAGACACTCTGACAGCACTGGGCAGCTCCTTCAGTGACAGGCTGCTTCACCCACGGTGTGTGAAGGAGAGATACCGCCTTCCTTCCTGCTGCTGTCAGACTTTACAATCAACACTGCTCCCAGTAGACCACACACACCAAAACTGACAGTTCACTCATGTGCAATATCAATATTTCCTAGTGTGAACTCAACCCTTATGTCTGTCTATTTATTATATTTTGCTTTTTTACTGTTATTTATTATATCTTGCTTTTTTTACTGATCCTTCTTGTTATTGTGCTATCCACTTTGCTGCTGTAACACAGCAAATTTCCCCGCCGTGGGATTAACAAAGGATTATCTTATGTGTGTTTGGTGTCTGTTGGCAAAAACCTTTACATTTTTACACTGTTTACATTTCAAAAATCCTCAATCCTCCGCCTGCTGATTTAACAACATGGGTGATGGGGGTGTGGGTGGATGTGAATGGTCTACAAAGGGAATAACAGTGTTGTATACAGTCCCAAACTGCTGTGGGACTGTATACATAAGAGACTCCATGTTTAAGACAGCAACTTTCAGGCAACTAATACCCAGAATTGTTTGGTCAAATCCCTTTTGAAACTGTACCAGCCCAGATATTCTAAACATCATATCTCCAAAGCTAAATGGGCTCTATCTGCCATTTCACAGCATCTTTAAAAGAGTACTCCACCAATTCTGCATTGCACTCCTAAAACATTGTTAGATTCACGATGGACAGTTTATTTAAAAAAAGGATCAACATCAATACAGCAGAACCAGAAATATTTTCTGTTTTATTCCATGAAATCTTGTTCCTTGTCAAAATTACATTACTGCCTACATTATCTACAAAGCCACTTGACTTGATTCATTCAACTGAACGTTATGCTAGTTGCCTCAAATGGAAATGAGCAGCAGGCTACAGAAGTCTAGTAAACTTACTTCTTTCTAACTATTGTTGCAACAATATGTCCATTAATTGATTAGTCAATCATCAGAAAGTTAGTCAACAACTATTTTGATAATCTAATAATCATTTTACAGTCCCCCCAGGAAATTGCGATCTCAATAATTCATGCAAATTACAGAAATCTTGAAATCTAAGTTTACAATTTTGCTAAATTACAGTAACTTTTCTGTATGAAATGGCCAAATCAACAGACCGCTTGAGATTTGGACCAATTGTTGCATTTCGTGTTGCGGTAACTTACATCATCGCACCGCGCATTCAGTAAGGATTCAGGAGTGCATTCAGGTGGAAGATGGACAAATCTCATCTGCCAATGAAAATTACTGCCGTAAACAAAGACAATTCCCAAATGTTCCCAAATGAGGTTTGCTTTCAGTTAGTCAGAAGAATACAAGTTGATGCGTTGTTCAGACAGCAAAGATAATCTACCTCAAACATAAAAATGGAAATTCATTTAATAAAGGCTTATAAATGGAACTCAAGTACAGTATTTTCTTTTTTATATAACTTTGAGCCATTGTTCTCATTTTTAAATTTAAAAATTTGCACTGAAATATAGTAGTTTCTGTGATATGCAGTATGCTTTTTATCGAAGGAAGTTATTACATGTGTCTCTTCCTTGATAGTACTTTTTAAAAAATCCCATTATTTTCCTTTGCTTGCAATTTTTCTAAAACCTGCAAGTCTACCACAAAAACAGCACATAAAACATTGCAAATTGTATCACAATTTTTGAGAAAATCTGCTACAAAATCAAACATTTTTGGCTGCAATAATCACAGAAAACTCTGCGAAATCCTGGAGGGACTGCTTTTAGTAATTTTTAACCAAAATTTGCTAGTTGCAGCCTCTCACATGTGATAATTTTAAGCTTTTTGTGTCATATATGATAGTAAATGGAATATCTTTGAGTTTTTGATACAACTTTTTTCATGTATACAGTAGTACTCCCTAACACCTGTAAACAGACCTTGATGTGTAAAATCAGTTGAGTTCCCCTTCAAAGGTGCTCTGGAGGAAATAACCCTGATGATATTGTCATTGTTGCATTATGGGAAATGTAGGATCCAGTGTTTTTGGAGCTTGACCAAAACTAGGGACTAAAAATCAGAATATCTTGGCCTCAATTGCTTTGATTACAACCATACATTTTTTGTAATCCATCTCTTGTGAGTCCCCTAACTTTATGAAACACTAAATGGTTGGAATACACCTTTGATATAATAATATTGTAGTATTAAGAAGAATACAATATAGTAGACAAATGATTGTTCAGTTTCAGCATTTGCCTCATACCCCCTAATTCTTTCCCTTTTTTTCCTCCTTCCCTCCTTCACCATGTCCCAGGTGATAAATGCCATTGAGCAGGACTTCAGGCTGCCGGCTCCCATGGACTGTCCAGTAGTGCTGCACCAGTTAATGCTGGACTGCTGGCAGAAAGACAGGAACGCACGGCCAAAGTTCCCCGATATTGTCAGCATGTTGGACAAAATGATACGCAACCCTGCATCTCTGAAAGCCGGCACCAACAATGTCGCCCCCGGGTGAGGAGAGATACATCATAAGCACATACACAAACACATTCTTTCTGTCTCAGCCTTCTATTTCAGTGACAGTTTTCTCCCTGTTGTATCTGCTTTCTGCAGTCCTTCCCATCACCCCTTGTTAGATCGTGGAGCTCCAGACCTGAGCAGGGTGAGCTCTGTGGAAGACTGGCTGGTTGCGCTGAAGATGACCCAGTATCGAGACTCCTTCCTGGGCTCGGGTTTCACCTCCTTGCCGCTCGTCACGCAAATCACTGCCGAGTACGTGAGCCCATTTAGCTGGTTCTCTCTCTTTTTCTCTGTCTGCCTCTCCCTGCCTGCCTGCGTCTCACACAGCTCACCTGCCAAGTCTGTATCTTGTTAGTTGGAGATCTGGCAGGGCAGCTGGTTGGCTGACTGCCGGTCCATGTGTACGCCTGTCTGTCTTTCTGAACAATCGCACTGGCTTACTTACTTCCATCCTTTTTTCCCTCTCTTTATCATGGTATAAAATGCTATGAGCACCATTACTGAACATCAATATATCACTGTCAAATAAAGTGCAATAAAATGTAATCACTGTGAACAAATTGAACCATTTTTTAAATGATTAGTAGCCTCGGTCCTGCAAGTGGTATTGGCAGCGGTGGTGTTTCTTAAAGACAATATTTCCCACTTTCTCTTTTTCACTTTTCTGTAGAAATTGTTGGAAGTGATTTTTTTCCATTTCACTCCATCCACCATCTGTCTTTCTTCTGGAAGTTTCAGCTTTGTTTACTTGCTAGTGAATGTACTGCATGTATGCGTTTTGTTGTTAACTATTTTAAGAATGGGCAGATTGCTCCTTTTCTTGCTCAAACAAGCCTGGAAAGGAGGAAAACATGCATCACTCCTCCTGCTTGAGAGCTGCAATATCAGGCCTTAAAAGGTCCAACACCTTCAGTCAGTAAATGATTCACAAGAAGCTGCTGCTATTACCTTTGACCATGGCGCCAGCCTCAGACCTGGAGTTGGTCCCAGTACGCTGCACTTTAGCTGTCCACTCTACCCTAAGTTAGGATGGGTCAAACATACAGGATGAATTTCCCCACAGGGATTAATTAAGTTTAACAAAGTACCCATGTGGAGACAGCAGAAAGGTCCAGACAGAGAGGGGTACGTGACCCAATGAACTTTATTTAAGACCATTTTCATGGGTGAGGCACCGCTGTTCAGGGGATAAAATGGATGGTAAATCTACATGAACTGTATTTTTTGCAACTTTTTTTCATGTTGTGTTGTGTTTGCTAAATTCTTTACCCATATTAGATCTATAAAGAGTCATCTGTCCATATTGCCCATATAAAGAACATGTATGACTTGAGCTATACAGTATGGGTAAGCAAATTGTCCCAGGTGCCATATCAGACTTTTTAAAAACCCAAATACAACAGATATTGTCTTCAAAACATGACGCAAATCCCAAGAGAATGGGAAAAGACCACAACACCAGACTTAACGAGCTGGAAAGGCACGATTCAACAAGTACAACTTAAGGAGAAGCTGGCTCAAAAAATAAGAAATAAGAGGTGCACATTTGAAAAAAAGATTGATTCTGGGTGACATAGTATTATATTATGCATAAATAAAAAGGTATCAGCTTGTTTCTTCAAGTAGTCAGTTAATCTTGACTTTATCTTCTGTGCCTAGCTACTTCCTGTTGTTCTGTTAGTATTGTTTTTTGTTAGGATTACTTCATGACTTGTTGAAATTGAAATAACGTTTTTAAAAAACATCAGTAAAATAAAATGAATGATGTACGCTATCGCTATTTTAAAGTGCCTGCAAAGCATACGTTTTCTTTTTTGACAGTAAACTGAAAGATGTAAGACTTTTTTTATAATCTCTGTAGAAATTATTAGTTAAACATAGGTTACTACATGGTCATTATTTAATCAAATCATCAGTATTGGCACCTTTTTAAATTCCAATTCAAGCACTGCTCATGTAACAATGATTTATTGGTGTTAAAATCTTACACATAGCACCTTTAATAACATCCATGTGGATATGAGATTTTTCCGACGATGATGCATCCTCATATCTGTTTGTCTTTCTGTGTTTTCCCAGAGATCTTCAGAGGATCGGAGTGTCTTTAGCCGGACACCAGAAGAAAATCCTGACCAGTGTTCAGTCAATGAGGCACCACGCTGATGACCAGTCTCCTACTGAATCTGTGTAACCACACAGTGGAGCGATACAGTATGAAATATGCGACCAGTTTACAGTCTATAGCAAGCAGGCTATCATCTTACACTTCTGTTTTACCCTTTTTCCACTGATCGTGGAGATCTTGACATGTTTTCGAACAATCACTGTGGCCATTTCTGTGTCTGCATGGCAGCAGCAGTCCCTCATTCACCATTTAGCTTCCTAAACTGAATTACACTAAATGGCTCCTGGAAGGAATTCAATGCACATTTAGTGCAAGAGCTAATGCTAGGCAGACATGATTTCTAACTGAAAAAAAAAAAAAAAAAAAATAGTGTCTTCTCTTTAAAAGATTTTCTGTCTGACCTGAAGGGACAAACACCCAAAAACTGCCTGCAAAATATCTTTGACTTTGACTACAGACCCGTTTTTACCAGCTTGACTGTTTAATTCAAGGACGTCACGGACTGTTTTTATGTAAGGATCAATCACACAAACATACGACTGTGAAGAGGAAGTGTCTGATTGACATTTATATGAAAGGACACAAACTGGGGAAAAAAAAGCCTGACAAAAGCTGTATAAAGAAGTATAGATGACAGGCCGTGTTATCTCCGGTGTGTTTTGTTGAGACTACTTCAGTGTGTTGGTGAAAATTACCATTTGAATCCAGACAAGAGCCAACAGTTAAACAGGACTTTGTGAATCTTCATATTGAAGAGTCTGTACATATTAAGATATGGGATGTTTATTTCCTGTTTGCTCATTTGCTTTCACTTTTGCCAACAGCATCGGACAATTACTTGTCACTGGAGTATTTGTGAGTTCGCTATGATTATCTTCCTCTGGATGACTCATCACTGGACTATGGAACAAACTTTGAAGTGCTGTGGACTACAGACAAAAAAGAAAAAAAAAAATAGGTTTCATACTGTAGCTCTATTTTTTTGTACTTTCCATGCTGCCATGAAAAGATAAACACTTCCATGCAGAGAGCTAGCAGCGCTTGGCCTACTTAGATACTTAATTCAGAGGGAACTTATAATGGATGATGTTTTACAATCAGCGCAAATGCCCTCTGAGGAAAGCCAATTATGGATCAGAAAACGGAAACAAAATATGATAAAGAAATAAGAAACCATTTCAGTGTAACAGAATCAAAGTTCCTTTTCAAGTTACAGTAGGAAGCATGGCAACTGCACACTTAGAAGTATGGATGATTTGAAAAAAAAAAAAAAAAAAACAAGACAGCGGAAGAGGCTGCGGGTATGAAGTCATTAGCAGCTGCTGAGTCACACCTGTTGTAAACGCACTGCAGTGGCCAGAGAATCTCAAAAGATAGAAAAAGGTTTTCTCATCTAATGTTCTTGTGATTTGGCTGCAAAACCTAAAGCTGACTGCCAGTCAATCAATACGGCGCATGAACAAAACCAGAAATCCAATGCTCATGTACTGTGCTCGCATGAAACAAATCTCATTTCTGTCAAGACCAGGCAGACAGGGCCCTATAGTGTTTTTTTTTTGTTTTGTTTTGTTTTTTTTTTTAATTAATTGGCTGACGGACATGTCATTGTTGTCAGAGTCTGTTGTGACAGTCACATACCCTGATCGACATCGCTGATTACCACCGCTGCGTCAGTTTGCAGATAAAATGACATGAAGTGATCTATCCACGGGCTTAATGTGGACAACAACCTTTTCAACGCGGGGTCTTATGCAACACACAGTAACAAGCAACACAGATTGATTTCTCAGACATGTCATAGAAAAGATCTAACAAGAAAAGACGGCAAAAAATACAAAACGCTGCGGGGTCAAGAAGAAAACCGCTGTCTTATTTATCATGTTTTAATGCTTAAATGTGATGTTTGACTTGCTGTCTTTGCTCACATTGGAACAAAATATGATATCATGAAAGCTGATCTCACTCCAGGGCACAGTAGTGGAGAAGCACTGGGAGATCTCTTTTATCTCAGTGCTGAGAAGATTACCAGCTGTGAAACAACGGCAGGCCTTCAGCCCAAAACCTCTGGTCATGCGTGTGCACCAACATCCCAAGGATTACCAGTTTGAGGCATTGATTGGATGCCGTTATTTTATTTCTCATCCGCTGCGAGCCGGGCTCACAATGACAGCAGTGACAGTGTTTAGTTGTTTGCTTTCAACACGTTCTACTGCTGCGTGACTCCGACGTGTCCTACAGGAAGCTGTGTTTGTGTTTGTCTCGCGCTACCGTCATTCTCCACTGCTGGGACGCCCCAAAGTCTTTTATTTATGAGAGATGTGAAATTGAGAGGTCCATGACTATTTTAAACCTCCAAACATTTCAGTCGCCACTTTTTCGCCAAATCTCAGCTCCGCGGGCGCGACCGGAATTGCATTTGTTGCCTGGCAACGATAGCTTATTGAACATTTTATCAGGAAGTATTGAGAACAACTGGGAGCGTGTCAGCGGTTCAGAGGCATAATTCGTTGTAAATAGATGCCTCTGGAAGAACAGTTCCAGCGTTTGCTCGGGGGTTTAATAAAGAGTGAGATGACTAGTGCGTCTAAAAGCTCATATTGAACACCACCTTAAATGTCACACTGAAGAAATGAAAGCTATCAACACAGACAGGCATCTTAATACATTATGTAACATTTGTAGCTAAGTGTGATGTGTCTATCCCTTGCTTCGTGTTTTTTCCTTCTGGTATTTAACAAGGTTAGATGTGAGCTTTCAGAGACATTTCACATGTTACTGTGTCAGTGTTTGTGAAAAGACAATGAAGGCATAAATGATCTACAGCAGGTCTTGTATTTATACTATGACATGTCTTGGTTTGAGCACAAGCACACGCCACAGAGAGGATATCTCAGGAACATGACAGATGTGAGGTTTTGTCTGCATCGCTGCATAAAGTGTGATCTTTAATTGGTAAATCATGCACTATGTAAAGAGATTAATCCAAGTTGAAGTGCTTTAAGAGTTCATGGAGAAAAGTGTTTTGATGTTAGTTTTCTGAAGTGCTTATTAAAAGTTAAATCCACCCTAGAAGAGAAATTCAGCTTCAAAAAGAGAAGAACATGTTACTAAAATCTTTCAGAGTTCCCTGCTTGTTAGCACGAAAACAGAGAGATAAAGTTTCAGGCGATGAACAATAGCGGGGCTTAATACACAGTCTGATTGCATCTGTGCCGAATGTCTGGGTGCATCTTATAGTTCAGGGCTAAATTGAGGTTTTAATCCTTTTTATTGAAAGCAGGGAGAGACCATGCTTTTCAATTTTTTCCTCCTTATGCCCCCTTTTTCTTTTTTATCGAGGGTTTGTTGGAAAATTATGTAAAAGGTTCCACTAAAAGTCATTCTTGAAAGTGTGTTTCTGTTTCACAGAAACAAACTATGTTTTATGATCATGACTCCAAAGTAAAGCAAACAAAACTACCGAAATCTGATTCAAAACTCAGTGGACAAAAAACCTGTTGACCTGTTGACCTGTTGACCTGTCACTGTTGACGAAGACCCAAGCTGTGTCCAGATTGCATACTACACACTAAAGTTACAAAATAAATACTATTAACTAGAAAAAATCAGTATGCTTACTAGAAAACAAGTTTTTTTTTCTTTGTTTTTTGAGTGTGCTGTTGATGGACACTCAGGACACTTAAGGAAATGGAGAAGCTACAATAAATTAAAACAAATTATGGATGATGGTAAAATAGCTTTGTGAACACCCCGGAAACATAAAATAACTTTTTGATGACCATTTGTGAGGTTTAATTGGAAGTTACACATCAAAGTCTCAGTTTGATTGACATGCATCAACTCATCTATTGTGTAATTTCTTGTTAGTATAAAACATGTTTGTATACTAACTGCAAAAACAGTGTACTAAGACAATTAGTATATAGGATGTTATATACAGTTAGTATGTTGTATGAATTCGGGACACAGTTGTAAGGTTGGATTTCTGCTTTAAAGCAGCTATAATCAGTATTTCTATAATATACGGATCACATGACTTTGTGAAAGGCGTCACTCGTAGTGATTAACCCATAGAGACTCTGCTTCTGTCAGCTCTACAAAGCTTTATAGCATTTTTCAGCTCATTTTTTTGGTTTTACAGCGTTTTACCCATAGTCCACTCTCACTCTCAGATAACATAATTTTTGCACCCAAAAAAGCTCTAAAACTCACTGTATGCTACCTGCCCAGCGCCGATCAGCAAACAGGCAAACTTATCAACTAGCCGTTGAACATAGTCGAGCATTTAAGCAGCCAAAAAGCCAGATATTCCCTCAGAAGTTGGTGGAGACCAAAAGGAGAGTGAATACTGGTAACAATATGTCTGTGCTGTGTACAAAGTGGCCAAAACATCTGTTATTTCAGGTTTAAAGGAGAGATCCACCCTTGTATTTCCTGACTCCTTGACAGATTTCAGGATATAATTTTGTAATGAAGTGTTGAATGATTTAGTGTTGTTAGGGGAAACTTGCACATACACACATATACACAGCATCTGACCAGTTTGTGAACACAAGGCCATATTTGTGATCGCTGTCTCTCTGCTTTCTGCATTCTGGTCCGCTGGGATTACCCTCGCTAGAGTCGTCTGTTATGAACGTCTCCCTGTTCATTGTTACAGATGGCAGCTGCAGACAAAGTCCCTCAGTCTTTGATTCTGAGGGACTGACACCAAAACCTGACATTTACCGCAGATGTTTTAGATAGAAAACTCCATTCAGGCTCTACTTTAACGGTGCTGGAAATACATCAGTGTGATGTCACATCGTGTTTGGCCAATTAACCACAGAAATAGGAAAACTTTATCACTAAACACTAAAGTAATAATAATATTTTACACTTTATTTATAGAGCACTTATCAAAATCTGTGTTACAAAGTGCTTCACAAAGGCAGCAAAATGAAACAGACAAGTCATAAAATCATCAGGTTTTTAAAAAGAAAAGAGATGAAAAAAAAAAAACAATTTTGTGTATAAAAACCAATTCAGTGTAGGAAATAGCAAGAATAAAGAAAACATCTTTTAAAAGACATAAAAGACAGTTCAAAGAACATTAAAACTAAAGTAAAATCAGGAAAGGCTCTCAGATAAAAGCATGTTTTAAGAAGAGACTTAAAAGAGAACACTGACTCAGCCAACTTGATTTCCTGGGGCAGATTGTTCCAGAGCCTCGGGGCCCTGACTACAAACGCTCTGTCCCCTTTTAGTTTTCAACCGGGCCTCTGGAAAAGACAAAAGACCTCTGCTCGAGGATCTTAAAAGTACATACTGGTGCGTACGGTACTAAGAGGTCAGAGATATAGCAGAATGAAGAGCCTTAAAAGTAATCATTAAGATCTCAAAATCTATTCTAAAACATACTGGGAGCCAGTGTAAAGAGGTTAAAACAGGAGCGATGTGATCACGTCTCTCGGTTCTGGTTAAAACGCCTGGCAGCTGAGTTCCGTACAGTCTGAAGTGAATCAATAGATTTTTGATTCAGGCAAGTAAAGATGCCTAAAATAGGCCCAGAAATGCAAGGTGAGTCATCAAAAGCTCCTCAAAGTGCTTTAGGGTGGATGTATCTTTTAATTGCAGTTATTTCCTTGAAGCTGGACCAACTCGGCTTCTTTTTTTTTTTTTCTCCTCTCCTGTTGCTCTGCTGTAGTGTGAAGCTGAGAGATGAGAGGAGGTGAGTTATGAGGAGAAGGGGGGGGGGGGGGGAAAGTGAAAGGGAATAGGTAATAGAAGGGGCAAGAGCAGAAGGAAAGGGTAACAGAGGAAGAGAAAAAAAAGAGAGGGGAGGGGTGGAGGCGCGAGAGGCAAAGCTCGACTCTCATGCTTGAATAAAAATGAGGCTGGGTGTGGAGAGATTACTCTTTCTCTTTTTTTGTCTCTCTCTCTCTCTCCCCCGCTCTACCCAGCTGTCCTCTTTCTTCTCCTAATGCCCACAACCTCTCCATACCACTCACTCTGCTCCCAGTCTGCTTTTCCACTGTCTCCTTTGACGAGGCAGTTTAAAGGCAAGCGAGTCGAGCGATCGTTCTATTCTTAGATGCGCTATTTTTCAAAAAACATTTTTAACTTGCATCTCCTATATTTGCAAGTATGACTTCTACACATTAAAAAAAAAACACCCTGCAGTGTGTTTTTTGTGGGTTTTCAGGGGAGCATTTATCCCAAAACTGTGAAAGTAAAGATCTACTCAAACAGCAGGGTTTGAAATTTATTTTACGCCCAATCTTTATTATTTGTGTCCATTCATTCAAAACGTTTCATCAAACTGAACTGAACTAGTCTGGCTCTACACGCTCTCTGGATGTGCAGAAAAAATTTTCTCCTTTTTAATTATTTTCCTTTAATTTATTTTCTTTCTTATTGCTTGCCATAATTTACAGTATGTATGTTGGTTTCTCTTGAAAAAAAAAAAAAAACAGCTCAGTAATCAGCTGTAGTCTGCCTTTCTCTGTTTACCTACAATACTGTTCTAGGTGTTACTGCTCATATAGTCAGAGCATCCCACTGTAATGTATTATAATACTGTATTATAATGTGAGTATGTGCACGCCCGTGCATCTTTGTGTGTGTGTGCGTGTGTGTGTGTGTAATATAATGTGTGTGTGCCGTTCAGTGTACAGTAAAATGTTTGTACATCGTGCGTGTGTGAGTTTGTAGCTGTTAACTTTCTGAATCTTACATTTACAATGCACTGTTTGTCAATAAAGAAGACAAATCAATCAAACTGATCAGCTTTGGGGATCAATGAACAATCTGTCAAGCTCAAGATGAAGGACAGAGAGGAGTAAACTGGAGCGTATATATAATCATTATTGTAAGATATGTCAAAGAATAACAGGAAGATTTGTTTAGTTTCACCGATATGTGACGCCACAACCATTTAGTAGTTGTTCTGGAGCTTTCGGTTATATAACATGATCTTCCTAATATACATGAAAGCTCCATAACGGCTACTTAATGAACGTCGTGGTGAGATTGTTCTGTCAACTGCTGTTTTCAAGGTCACAAATGAACTTTGAACTTCAGCTAAGAAGACATTTGCTAAAATACTTTACTTGCTTTCAAATGTGTAAAAATGACTCAAGACATAGCAGGTGACTCAGTAGTCATATTGCTAAATAATAATAAAAAGGAAATGTCCAATATTCTTTGCTTGATGTTCACTTCTTATGTTAACATTTACCCTTATGTTGTGTTTGGGGTCCTGGAGACCCTAGACATTTAATATTGTTTTATCACTTTGATACTTTACTCATAACATGATTTTAGAAATACAAAATACAAATACAAAAAATTACACATTACTTCAGTTTGGGGTCTCCCAGCTGTAAAACATGGTAAAATACAATATTTTTTCATCTGCTCTATATGTGTGGTTGGTGTTCCAGGACTTTTCACGCAGCGTTGTCCCTCCAAAATCCCAAATAAGCCTATTTGGATTTCTGTTATTGGAGTTTTTATCCATGGCTCTGGGGGTGGCAATATCAGTATGTCTGTCTGTCAGTTAGTTGGTCCACCACTTTGGTCCAGACTGAAAGGTTTAAGTGGATTGTCATGACATTTAGTTGGTCATGGTCCTCAGAGGATGAACCCTATACTGACTTTTGTGATCTCCTGACTTTTCATCTATGTCACCTACAGGTAAAAGTTTTCAGTTATCCTGTGAAATATCTCAACATCTACAATATGGATTGGCACAAAATTTTGTACAGACATTCATTCTTCCCTGATGATGAATCCTACTGACTTTGATTATCCCCTGACTTTCCTTGAGTGACACTTTGAGGTTAGCATTTGTGGTTTTGAATGAAATGTCTCAACAACTATTGGATGGACTGTCACAAAATTTGGTTCACATTTGGTTCATTTATGCCATTTAGTGATGTCTTAACTTTCCCTCTGAAGACACCACCGGGTCACATTTTAATGTAATGTTTAGTGCTAATTAACAGATTAATTAAAATGGAAAACATTATATCTGCTTAGCATCAGCATGTTAGCATTTTCATTGACGTTAGCATTAAGCTCAAAGGACTTATGTCTCTGTGCCTGAGTGCAGCTTTACAGAGCCACAAACATGGCTGTAGACTCTTAGCCTTTAACAATTTGTTCGTTTCCAAACATAAGAGAAATATATATTTGTTCATGCATATCCCATATTGCATATAAAGCATGACATTTATTTATTTTGTATGATAGTAATGATTTATGGTCTTTTCCATATTTTGTCTCCTTCATCAAATGAACAAGCTCAGTTTGTGGCATTTGGAAGGGCAATACTCTTCTGTTTATTGTATTCTAAGGTCAGAAGAAGAGAAAAAATATACATTTAAATTAAAGGAAAGAAACTGAAACAGACAAGACAAAGAGCAAATAAAGTCAATGTCAGCAAAACACAAGGGTTAAAAATTACATCAGATATTGAAGATGACAGCCAAGCACATGGGCATTTACTATATGAAGTCACTTCAAGTCTACTCAGAACATAGCAGATAACTGGGGAGGTCATATCGCTAACAATAATAAGAGGATTGTTCAATATTCTTTGCCTGATGTTCACTATGGAGGCAACATTAAGTCTAAGTTTCACCTGATAGACTGTACGATAAATTCCTCAGTAAATTAGAGAAGAGAACTGCATTCTGAAAAGTAATAAAAAAGGTAATAAAACCGCATAATGAGCTCCACTTTTATGCCAGCAGTCTAAATTAATCATTTATGCGAGTGAGAGTCAGTTTCTTAAATTTGTGAATGACTCATGTTATTGACTGTAACTCTTTGTTGATAAATGGCAAAGTTTAAAACCTGTGTGGATGAGTTTAAATGATACTGTGTGGTTCTTCTCAGAGCGTTCAAAGCATTTAACTCAGCTCAGCTGACAAAAAAGAAAAAAATTACAAAAGCTCAAAAAAACCCACATGGCGGCGTAAATTGAATCACATTTAAAGCTAGATTCACTAATAAAAGAAACCCATTACCTGACAGCCTGTTGAGTCTGCTGCAGTGTATTATTCACAGTAATGAGAGCCCCATCTATTCACATGAAGCAGATTAACAGCACAGGAACTATTGCAAATTGCTAATGAATGCCATGGATACACGTTAGGGGTAAATGACATAAACCTGTTAACTGTAGCTAAGTGACAGAGAATGAAATTTGATTACAGTGAAGTGTGGCCTGTGGCTGAAAAGTAATAAATACATTCTCCATATATCCCTCATATAAACTCTGAAGTCAAAATGCAAGTCAAAAATCCCCATAGCTAATCAGCTCCTACAAGAAATCTCCTCTAAAACGACTCAAAATAATGTACACTGTCCATGTTTCAGTGATCTGCCACACGTATGATTAAAGGATATGGCTGGTGATTCTTATCTTATGTGCAGAGCCAAACCAACAATGAATTAGTCCTACCACCAAGTATTTCCCATGTAGTCAAAAAGCCTGATATAGCTTATTCCTTTAGGCCTAAGTCCTTCATTGTTGGCAAAAAAACAACAACAACAAACAATTAAAAACATATCAGTAAGTCACATTGTTGCACTGAATGACATGTTCCTTCGTCATCCCACATAAAGCATCCTGCCACCATGAATACTCACTATAGAGCACTGAATGTGTATTAATCCACAGCTAAAAATAAACTACAACACCCAGTTGTTTTGGGGGAATCTAAAAAATATGAAATTATCGTATGTCTGTGACCTGTTCTTAAAGATTTATGTCTTCATTAGGAACGAATGGGTGTGCGGCAGGCAGAGTAGGGAAGTGTTTTCATGGGATGTGTTGACAATAAGAAAAGTACAGAGCAACATCAGTCTTGTCTTTTAAGGTCTGGTTTAATTAAATAAGCAAAAACTTCTTAAACTGAGTTTAGGCTGATGTTGTGGTTGTGGTACGATAAAGGAAAGAAGTTAAAAGACACCAGTGTTGTCTCGGATTGCAACATTTCCAGTTTATTTCCTGTCTCAGGTGTCCACTATCCTGTAAAGTCAAAGGTGGAAAAAAACACCTGTGTTTACCATTTTTATGCCATGACATGCAAACAGTGATCGTATATGTCAGTCACACTTTGTACACCATCCACCATTACCATGCAGTGAGTAGCGTATCAACTTTAAGCTACTTCCACAGTTCCAAGCCGTTCACACTAAATGCACAAGCGTGCATGCTTTGCACGATGCAGGATGAAGGGCGTTACATAAAGCATTACCCATTTAAACAGCTAATTAGGATGCTTCAGACTATGCTGGAATGTGCATAATCACAATATTAATTTTCAAACCTGGTTCCCCCATGCCATTCTTGACATTGTTTATCCAAATCCCAGAAAGTAGGAGTTACATAACTCTGGGAATTCACAAAATAAACTTCTTCTCTTTCTTCTTCTTGCTGCCCTTTTTCTGGAGGGGAAAACAGAAAATCACTATGGCTACATTCACATTACATGCTGAAGTGTCCCAAATCCGATTTGTGAAGTGTGAACAAACCAAATCAGATCTGAGACACTTACATATGTGGTCCTAGATCTGATTCATATCCGATCTCTGGCTCTGTTACCACTGTCAGAACTATCATATCTGAATTCATATGGTTTTTTTTAACATCTCACGTCTCTGTGCATATTGCCTGTTGTCATCATTCAGTGTCGGCACCTCACAGCCCAGTAAAAATAAAGATGGAGGAGAGCAACAACAGCAATGGTGGTCAACGGGATGAGATGAGTAAGTTTCAAATTTGTTGGACATTTATGGAGAAGCTTCTATTCAAGTCAAACCGAATGCTAGCACAGCCATACCATCTATGTATATGATTTGACTGTTGCACAAATGACAGTATTGTTGTTATTCTTGTACATATGCGGCTCACATTTCAGTTAAATCAATGGAGCTGGATACATGTCACTTACAAACATGGATGTGAACCTTCAACACAAAAAGATCTGACAAAAAAAATTGGAATTAAGTATTAAGGCTTGTTATGTGAACGTAGCCTTAGAATACATTAAGACTATGTCTTTAAAAACTTCTACAGCTCCCCTCTATATCCGTTCTGTTTCAATGTTCTACCTTCCAAACCTCATCCTTACTGAATGTGATACTGTACTTTCCCATTTAGAGGTGCTGCCTTCCGAATTTAGGCAAAGAGGCCAGAGGAGGCAAATGGAGCTCATATCTTATGGATGATACCGTGTGCCACCCCAGCCCTTTGCTTCAGGGGTTAATGGCTTTCAGTAGTAACAAGCCTGGCCAGGCGTGTTAGTGGGGAGCACAACACCGGGGCGTGGTGGCATGACTTCATCACCGGCGGAAAGAGTGAGTGACAGAAGGAGGTTAAGAGAGAGAGGATGGAGGAAGGGAAACCAACAGATTCTATATGTGAGCGCTTGTGTGTTTGTCACACACAGTGAGTCATCTTCACACAACCTCACCAACACAATTCTGTCTTTCCTCTCCTCCCCCACCACCAACGCCCCCCCAGATAAATAATTGACACTCTTTTCCCACCGTGGTCCACTGGTGTAAGACATTTTGCTTTCCGGACATCATTCCTGGAGAAGAGAGAACATGATTCTTTCTTTTTTCTCTCCATCTCTGTTTCTTTCTCTTTCTGAGTCTCTCATTCGCCTCTATCTTTCCCACACAGAACTCTCTGCAGGAAACGATGAATAGTGAGCGTTTTTTTTAGGGAATGAACAGTTATCTATTATTGAGCAGCCGTCAGCAGCAGCTATCTCTATCTACTAGGCTGCTAAAATAAATATGACACAGCACTGGAGAGATTTGCACAGATCTGAACTGAGCCCACTCGTGCCCTGAACATTCTGAGTTACACATTTACCAGCAAAAGCAAAACCCAAGCGAGCCAGTTGCTCAAAGCAACTAGTAAATAAAATGTTATTTTTGTGTAACAAAAAGAAAATAGACATTTTTTTTTTGTTCAAACTTTCTTGCTGAGTGACTGAATGGGAAAGAAAGGTTGTCTGATAAACACAAGGTGGTTTGGATTCTTTAGATTTAGTATTTTTCACGTCACAGTTTTATCCTCCATCCACTTCCTCTGCTTTGTCTAACTTTTCCTGTCATTTCAGACCCCGGGTGCTTTCCATTTGGCTCCTCACTTCCCTCACTCGCATCTTAGGTCCTCCCAGCGGAAGTGATGCGCTTTTTTCCAGATTCAAGGATGGAGGAATTTTATTTACAAAATGGGAAAGACATAAGAAAATAAAGTATTTTGGCTTAAATCAGTCAGTTGCAAGATTGTATTAAAATCATGCAGTGTTATTAATATTACAGTAATGCTGTTTCCTCAGCAGCCCAGCAGCTGCTTTAGCTGTCCTGTCAGATCAATTGACCAATCAATAAACAGATTCAGATGAAAGGGGTGTTGCCATCTGGTAAAAAAAAACTTCTGCTCCGCGTCTCCTCGAACAAATTCCAGGTCACGGGCCGGAGCACAGAGGAGCGAGGACAGGAGTGAGCAGAATTAGCATAATGGAAAGCCATCAGTTTCCACCTGTCCACCAGTTGCACTTAATGGCCATCACCAGTCACCTGATCAGTCTCGAGCATGCACACCTGTTCCTTATTAGTCAATTATGACAGTATATATACTCTCCAGTGAACACTCCTTCTATTCCAGCTTATCTATGTGGCTGTTGTGTCCCTTTGTCCTTTTGGATTTGTTAGTTGATTCTTTCCCCCTACCTGTTGACGACTATAAATCTGATTTACCAAATCAAGTTGTACCTCCTTTGTTCAGAGAGTCCGCCTCTGAATCCTATTTCCTGCATTTACAAGTGTTACAGGACTAAATAAGAGGTGATTTTGTTACAATGGATTTTCTTGAATACACCAGGGAATGGCTCATAAGGGCACCTCACTCAGAATAGAAACTCCACAGCCCACAAGTGCTACAGCGGGCGAAAAGTAAGGCAGGACCACTTCCTTATGGAGTCATAATCTGCAAGATAAAAAGAAAGGATCAGCAGATTCAGGCAGTGAACTTGTCAATGGAGGCTCTGACTGCGGAACGTCACATCTCTGGGATGAGGAGCTGGGGGTACTGCATGTGCAGTGTTGGCTCGGAAGCAAATCTTCAAGGTTGAATCCAAATATCAGGACTTTCCTCAGACTTGCAGTGATAAACGTAGACTTCTGCCCAGATCCACAAGTGGCCTCATTCACATTTATGGCAGACTTCCAGAATTCATAGCAATATGAGTGTGAAGATGTACAAGACAGGAGGTGTTGTATACATACAAAATATTCATAAGCCTACTTATTTGGATTTGTTTCTTAAAATCTCCAGAATTTCACAGGGAAAGGTTGGTTTTTATCCAACTAAGATAAAGAAAAATCAGACCACCTACAAAGAAACGATCTTCTATTAATGAAAAGATAACATTAGCAGTGTTCATGTTCATTTAAAGAGAAAGTTTTACTGTGCATCAGTCATTAACTATCTCTTTTATGCAATGTAAAGCACCAAACCCTGCACATGTCTTGCTAGGAAACATTAAGAACATTTTTTTTCACTTTTTTTTTTTAACATCTGTCACAAGGTCAAGAACTTGCATTCATATCCATAAGCGAGTGAGTGAGACTGGCGCTATGGGTCTCATAGGGCATTTTATTTCCTTGCAGCCGAGTGGCCTCTCAAACTTAATGTAAAAACAGTTGGCATGTCAGTTTGTAAGACTGAAGTCTGCAAGGGGCTCAGTCCACAAGTCCAGAGGGTGGACATTTGGACATTTAGACAGAGACAGACTCAGTTTTCTTCAATGACAGGCATGGCTGTCGTCAACAGAGCAGAGTTGAGTTCAGAATTCTAATTGAAAAAGGTCTAATTGAAGTCAGACTGATGCTTTACTGTAGATGTTTACTCCCTTTCAGAGTTTGAAATTGTGACCTTTTTTTAATTGCTGAGTAACTTTTTAAAATCCAGAACACTGTGCTAAGATGCAGCATCCATACAAGCTTTGTCAAAGTCAGACCTGCAGTGTCTGAGATATCACGTTTAAAGATTTTGACCTTTTAATTATTGCACCCCATTAGGCTAATCACTTTAATTTGTAATGAGTACAAAATGTGTGCAGCAAGTGTAATGTCAACCAGACCCACGGTATATTTGAGTCTGCGCCTTTTCAAAGCTTCACATTTTGTGCTTTTTTAAGAATATAGTCAAACCTGATGACAAATCTTGCATAGCTCAAGTTTAAAACAACTCATTTAAAGGATAAGGCTTGCAATTTTCTATATTTTTCTTATTGTCAACAAACCTCATGTGCAGCCAAACCAACAATGAATCGATCTACTCACAAGTATTGTGTGTATCCATCGTCTGATATTGCTCTGTGCTGTAGACCTCTGTTGTTGTCCAAAAACTATTAAAAACATGTCAGTGAGCCACACCGTTGCATTGGGTGACGTGTTCATTCATCAAGAAGAGTTTGGGCATTTGTAGTTTCCAAAGACTAATAGCAACGATCAGGCGGGGGGGGGGGGGGGGCACTTTGCGAAGTCTGGGTGCATACACTGCCGTCTTGTTTAATACAATGATGCAGGTTGGTTGAAATTACTAAAAATTGAATTAATGTTGTTGTTTTTTTTGTTTGTTTTGTTTTGTTTTAGCAACCATAAAATAAATAAAAGCACAATTACTTTCATGGATTATCAATCAAACCAAGTTAGACAAAACAAAAATCTACTTTATGTAGGCTAGTAGGTAAGTTCATACTGCCATTTAGTGCATGCACAATCTACAGCAGTGTTTCAGAGGGTCTTGGGAAGATTAAAACAGGTTCCCAAATGATCTGGATGCATAATATGAAGCCAAAGCCCTCTCAAGTCCTTTAAAAAATAGACATGTTGAATAAAACACTGTAAATTGTTAGGTCAGTGGTCTAAAGGCAGGATAAACATTGTCTCATTAGCCTACACAATAACATCCCAAATCAGTTTTAGTTCATAAAAACATTTGAGAAAATGTGTATCCCAGGGGGAAAAGTGTGAAAACTGATCTACAGGCAGTGAAACAGCAAAAGCAATCTGAAAAATAACCAAACAAATTTAAGTTTTTCTTCAGGAAGAAATCTAACTTCTTTGGGGCAATACACTTCAATAAATACAACATGAGAGAACAAATGCTCACTTCAAGGCAGAAGAACACAAATCCATTACTCTGGAAAACAAAAATGTCCTTTAGTATCAAAAGTAAAATCTATACAATGTTCCTCTATGTCAGTGCTTTGGAACATCCCTTCCTTGATGCTTTCACCTCTAAAAGGTTACGATAAAGTGGTTGGTGGTCCAGATATACTCTGATAACTCCTTCTTAATGTCAGCAGACCTAAAAGTGCATAATTTCAGCATCTTGTCATCTTCAGCATGCTTTTTTCTGTAATTGCAGGGCATATATTTAATGGTGCACAATAGCTAGTAGGCTATTTTCTTTGAAATGTAGTCAAGTTCTTGATTAAGATAGTTACTTTACATCCCTGGGTATACTCTCCAGCTCTTTCAACTCTACTTCAATCGTGCAGCTCTTCTAGACATTCGACATGTGATCGGAGTAGGTTGTGACGATCGAAAAAATGTATCCACTGTTCTACAGCTGCTCCTTTTCCCATGATTGTGTGCAGGAGAAATGCTTTTTGGGCCCCTGTTGGAGCCAGAATTTGTAATTCCATGGTTCGGCCACTATGTCAAATTGGCTTCAAAGCCTGGGGGCTTGGTTTACAGAGCTTCACTAGCTTGTTGTGCTACATATCACAACCTCTTGACTTTGAACCTTAGGTCTTTGAAAAATGTACATCGTAGCACAAAGAGGTTGTGATATGTAGCACAGCAACCTTGCAATTTGTGTTCCAGCGCATGTGCAGTCATGTCTGCCGTACACAGAACTATTCTCCGGAGACTGAAAACGTAAACGCTGTTTTTAGTCTTCGTAGCAGTTTCTAAACAAACTACTGGCCATAATCCTTGTGGTGAAGGAACATGTCACCCGGTGCAACAGTATGACTTTCTGACATGGTTTTAATAGTTTTTGGACAACAACAGAGGTCTACCACACAGAGGAATAAAATACATCAGGCTTTGGATACACACACAATACTTGTTGGTTTGGCTCTGCACATGAGATTTTTAGTGGCCATATCTTTTAAACATAAGTGTATTCAAGCTGAAATATGAACCACTGAGAAGAAAGCAGGGGAACATGAAGTCTGTTAAAGAGTCAAGGAAATTCCAGAAACAACAACAATAGTGCTGTAAACTTCTGGTCAGAGTGCCACTGGAGCACAGCAGGGAGCAAACACCTTGTTTAAAAAAAAAAAGACTGAATTTTATGGCATTCCTGCCTTTTTCTTGTCTTTCTTTCTTTCTTTTCTTTTTTTTTTTTTTGAGCTTTTGAGCTGTGAACTGCCACAGCTGCATGTGACTTAAATCACTCTGAACCTCATCATGTCACAGCTACGTTACCAGCTCTTCTGTTACTGAAGGAAGCAGAAATCAGTATTTTTAAACTATCATAATTAAAACACTGTCATCCAGTCACCAGGAGCTGACATTTTGAGCTGATATGCAAAATCTTTAAATGCTCATTACACGTATCCAGCACACTGTATTCTTGTCAGCACAGAAGAGCCTCGGACATGATTTTTGGACTATATTGGGACACACATTGTTCCACTGAACCCAGGGAAATTAGGGAAATTATTTTTGAAAGGTCTGCAGAGCGCTCTGCCACTGTTCACAGTCAGGTAAAATAATATTCAAAGTACAGAACTGTATAATTAAGACTGCAACATAAGTGGTTAGGATTTAACAAAACCTTTAAATCAGGTATAAGACAAGTCTTGTTCTGAAAATGTACATTTTTTATTCGCTCTGTAAAACCCAAAGTTTGAATCATTGTCAGGGGTCAAAATATCACACTGATGTCTCTGCTTTGTATGCATTTTTACACTTCTCTCTTCCTCTTTCCCTCTCCATCGCTCCTTCCTACCACCTTATCCTCCCTTTACCTTCCTCTCCCCCTCAGTTTCCTGCATCCCATTGTTCTTCTCTGCCCCGAAGCCTCTGAAGTCTATATATAGCAGGTGATTCTTCTAGAGGGATCAGTGGTTGTGTTGCTTTCCTAGGACGCCCTCAGTGTTTGGAGGAAGTAGTTTAGTCTAATCTCATTTTTTACGGTGTGAGACTCCTGCTGGAATATTTTAAAGTATACACAATGAAGCTCGACACCGCTTTAAAACCAAAGCTGTACTCCGATATGTCTCAAGTAATGTCAGCAAGATGATATCTAATCAGCCACAAATCAATGATAGATATTCACTTAAAGATAGACTGAAGAACAGTGTATAAGTAAGTATTTAAAGAGTTGTTTCTTCCAAATAACAAAGACTACATTTTCCACTTAACTCAAGTAGCACAGTATCTAGCCATGTGCACATTTTCAGGTGTATGTGTTGATGTTTTGAGATATTCACTGCAAGACAAGACTTCTGCCACCTGCCTATCGCATTGGACTTGAATGGACTTTTGTTTGTAGTTCTTAAAGAATTAAAACCATTCATTTTTTAAAAAAGGAGCAATTTCACTAGTTATGTTTTGTTCTGTTTTTATGCACCTTTTCCATTTGTCTATTACACTAAATGGCAGAAATATGTGGGGTAAAAAGCTAAAAATGGCAGAGAAACGTTTTTACATTTTGCTTATTGCATGAAAGACGATGCAATAAAGGCTGATGGAAACAGATGCTTAAACAAACAAACCCCAAGTTACTACTTTCTGCCATTAATGGTAAACAAAGTATTTATACCATTTGACATCTCACCTCAACTGTTTGAAACTTTTCAGTGTATATTCTTAGGGTGTTTTCAAACCTGCGTTGTTTCATTAGGTGTACTCTGCAAGTGTGAGCTAAACACCACCCATGGCCAGGTGTGTTTTGGGATGCAGATGAGCAGCTGGCAGCTAGCCGGAGAGTGAATCGAGATCCGACCTGGACTGGTACAACAAAGTACATTGCATACTTGATATTTGGGCAGACAGAACCTTCTTCCTTTATTAATGTTCTCACTCCCACCCAGGAAACAACTAAGCAAAGAGCAGAGTGAACGTTCCCATGCATTTTGGTTTGCTTGGATTTTTTTCTGTGTGAAAAGAATGGGAGAAGCAAAAAGTTTGCCAGCTCATCCATTTGGACCAAAGCAAATGAACTATAGGTTAGAAAATGCTCTTAGTAGCGTCACCTCGGCAAAAGAGAAAAAGAGCAGGAACAGGAACTCTAACTTAGATATCACAATGTGGGACGTGCTGTTGAATGAAACTCAGTGATACACTGACGAACACCAGCACAATGAGCACTTACCTCAGATATTGTCACTGTGTATTTTATATGATTATATGATCCACTTTTATAGGAATTCATTTTTCGTACCAGAAAGTCAGATGCTCTGGAGATACAAGGATTTCAGACTGCAGCAGCAGCAGTGGGTTGAGGAAGCCCCTCACATGAGATCACAGCGGTCTGATTCATTCAGGCTCTCTCATTGTCACTGCATCAATGCAACAACAACAGTGAGGGGGAGGCAGCATAGTGAGCCAAGATAACAGTGTCACACACACACACACACACACACACACATTTGTGCAGCCATCGTTGTTAGGACATTGCATTGGCTTTCATTCATTGTGGACACAAACCCTAACCCTGACCTAAACCAGGACCTTAGAAATGACGTTTTGCCTCATTAGGACTGGGCTTTTGTCCTCATGAGGACTACTGGTCCCAACAAGGTTGGTGTTTATACCAGAAAAGGTCCCAAAGAGGTAACAAACATACACACACGTACACACAACCACGCCTTGCAGTTAGCCTGCCTCTGTGTTCAAGACTGCAGCTACATGTTGATTTGATGATTTGGCCATCAGAGAGAGACAGAAAGAAGGAGAGAGACTCGATTTTGAATCGCCATAGCAACGGGGGACTGTAGAGAAATCTGATTCTCTCTTTTAATCTCTTTTTAAATCATCTTTGAAAAGATGGTATGGTTCAGTGACAGTGTGTGTGTGTGTGTGTGTGTGTGACAGAGAGAGTGAGGGAAATACTCTGAGTATGAGAATGAATCTCTACAATAATTGTGGCCTACGTCTCTCCATACCTTCTCTCCCCACCACCGGCACCACACACACACACACACACACACACCCTTCACTTCTTTCTCTTTTGTCAGTGTATAGATTTTCTCTCTCTGCTGGCCTTGTCTTCCTCTCTGCACAATGCCACGTTTCAGAATAGCAATCAGCCTGCCTCATTTGGCCGCTGTCTCCTCGCGTACCAGAGAATACTTCTGCTCTCAAGTCAAAGGCTGCTCACTGAAGACATCCAGCCTTCCCTCACAGGGTGAATTAGATATTTAAGTGGTTAGATGCTTTTTGTTGCAACTCAGCTAGTGAAAATTCAAGATTAAAAACTTAAAAAAAAAATCTCAGACTTGCACAGTAAAGTTGAAGTTGAAATATGGCAGATTGAAATCCAGTTTGCGTCCCTTGTTGCATTTCATATCCTCTTCTCTCCTACTTTACCTTATCTCCATCTTTTTCTCTCTCATTGTCCCATTCTCCAGTAAAAAAAAAAAAGTCAAGTAATCTTGTTGTAGTACAAATCTGAATTCCAGTCTCTGCTTGCAGCGATTGAAAAAGCCCACAATTTTGCTGATATGAGCATCATTGTAACGACTCCAGGGACAGCCTTTGTGCTACATCAGAAATGAGTCAGTGTCTGCCTCAGGTTTACTAAAGCCCTAACGTAAGAATAACACCACCAACGTATGATTTTGAAAAATTATTAAAAATAGACGAGATGCATACTTTAGCAGGGCATTCTGCATATTTTTCTCTCGGTTGCACGACCGTTGCATCATATTAGAGCTAATGAGCTCAGTCTGAATCACACAAAGCGGGGCTCAGGAGGTTATTTTAAATTATAATCTGCTCTAAATTACTGATTGATTACCTGCTTAACACTTCAGTCAGCACAGGAATCTATTGGATGACTCCGTCCAGCCATGTGCAAGAGTCACCAAACAAGTCTTAACAGATTTTCTTTCTCTGAATTTATATCTTTTTTCTTTTTTTTTGTTGCTTTTTTTACACACTTAACATCAGTTGGTTTCTGCTTTCCTTTCTCTTGTTTTATCATCTTCCTCCTTTGAACAAATGCCATCATTGTGTCTTGACGTTATGCAGAGGCCAGGCCTGTGCAGCCGCTGTGCAGTCCCTGGCCTTGTTAATATTTTACATGGTAAGAAGCCAGTGCAGACGCCTGGTTTTCTCCCAAAAGAAAAGTCTTCTCCTCATTTAACCTCCAGCACCCAATATCCATACTAACCAGCTCAGCCAAGGACTTGACTAGAGACACACTGATTGTTGCAGCGTGGGCTCTCTGTTTTTTCTCTCTAGCACTGTGCTTAAGTCTATTCCCATGCAACATGACAGACACTATAAAAATTAGCTGCCATGGATTTATAATTCTCTAAAGCAACAATAAATTCGAGCATTATGGAGAAAACACGGCCGTCACTGCAAAGACAGAAGGCTAAACTATGATTCTGATCCTAACTAGACTGAGTCAGCCTGCAAATGATTGGTCACCTCATAAAAAATGCAGTCCCTGTTTAAATCCCTGAGCCTCTCTTGAGTTTTCTTCTATAAAAAGTGCTCTTCTCTGCTTAAAAAGAAGCCAAAAGCAGAGGTTTTTCGTCTGAAATATGACCGCTTAACAAAAAGTTTTAAAAAAGGTTGCAGCAGTTTGAAAACTCTGGAAAAGTGTGAGCATGCCCATAGTTAAATGACTTATAAGTCCAGAAACAAACACCAGTGTTGCAGCAATAACAGGGAATGGGAAAAAAGTTACTTTGACTAATTATGTCACAAACTGAAGATGTAAGAAACATGACAGAATGAGTTCATGTCATCACTGCAATGGATTAAAGTCTAACTGCAATTACAATTTCGCTGCCAAAATAATTATTGCTAATAGGTTTCAATCATTAAAAGGATTTAAAAAATGATCAGAAATAATTATTTTCTGTTGTGCTGCAGCTGACCAGTTAGTTATCTATCCTGCAAACTGACCCTAGCAGTGCAGGTTTCGCTATCGGATGTACAGTACCAGTCAAAGGTTTGGACACACCTTCCCATTCACCTGAATTTGTCTGTAAGTTAAGAGACATTAGTGGGGAAATGAATATGAATTGTTGTTCAAAGTCTGTGGCTGATGTATTTTTTGTAGCTGGCTGCTGTCTGGCTGGCTGTCCGCCTACAGCTAGGTCTCCATCCAATTGTAGCGCAAATTTGAATAGAAATTTCTGAAAATCTGCAAAGGAAAATGCAAATTAATACACGTTTCAATCCACTACTGTTATGCAAATATTAGGAGTTGGGATCATCCAGATAAACAATCAGTGCCGTTAATTCTGCAGTCTGGTGCCATTAAACCATTGCAGTAGAAGACGACTTTACAAGATGCTGTAATTAAAAGAATGCCAGAAAAACCCCAAACGATTGAAAATGTGATGCAAATGTGGCATTTATGTTTGTTTCATGTCTTAATTTGAGAAGCATCGCAGTCTTGTCATCGGTTCACACAGATCTGATGTTTTTATCTTAAGTGGTGTTAATTCACATGTAGTCTACATGATTTATTTGCTAAGTCTGTTCCCATTGCATCTGTTGCATCTTCTTTTTATTGATACAACACTTTTCCACCTCAGCCAAGCATAAAGAGTTATTTCCGATATTTAGACATTTATCTTTAATTTCCAGCATTCCCACTCAGGTTTTTTTATACATGAATTGAACATATGCTTAAAACGGGTGGATGTAAATGCACTTTATGATGCAGACAATGATACTGCTTTATGTGAATATGGTTTAAAATAAAACAATTTGATTAGTTGTGTGAAAACAAGTTCTCCTTCTATGTAGACGGGGAACCAACAGCTCAAATCAATACAAAGATAAGGGGTGTCATCAAGAAACTCTTAAATATAAATTTCTCCATTTAGGGTTTCAGTTTTTGTGATTTACAGAACAGATATCTGTGCTGTACCAGAAAAAAAAAGTATTAAACATATTGAAACAGAGCTTTTCACTGCATTCATATACCAATGTAGCCAAAAATGCCCAGCCCCACAGCAGCCTAAATCTTGCACGCTGATTTACACGCCAGAGTCATCACATGTTCACTGGTCCTTTTCCAGGTGTCGACACCAGCCCAAGTGTTGCTAACTGGAGCTGTTTCTCAGCCCAACCCAACCCAAGCTTAAATCCTAACATCCTATCCAAATCTGGCTGGATAACATTTGGTCCTCATGTGCCAGAAAACAGCCGAAACACAGAACATGAACCAACATTCAGCTGCAACTAGTCTGATTCTGGCCGGCTACCTGGGATATTCACCATGAACCAATGAGACTGAGATTGGCAGCCTTTACTAGATGCTACATTTCAAAATTTCACCTTGTATACCACAGGGTCAAATCTGACTAGAAATGTGCTGGATAGCTTTATGACACAAAACAGGAAGAGATTGATGTTCTCCCGTTACAAACAGAGTTTCTAACACACTCTCGAAGGCAGATGGCAGAAGGACTCAAAGACATGGAAAATTGCTTTCTTGCTGTTTATCCTCTTCAGTGAAGTAGAAGAAAAAATATTTGTTTGAAGTAGCAACATCCGCTTTATTGAGCGTGAGTTTTGCTTCCTGCTAAAAAAGATTTAGAGTTTATTGGTTTTTAGGAAATAATTCAGAGGAACATTAGCAGTGGCAGCATTACTGGTGCGAGACACAGATTACCAATCATCTCCATCATGGCTTCATTTGTTTACAGTAATTATGCAAGGGTATCACAAATAGTTTGGCAATGATTGATGTTTAAATAGCACAGAGACTTTTATGTATATCAAGAGAAGCTGCTGCCTTTTCATGAGGCAATTTTATGGTTTTACCACTGAATTATGGTCTGCATTGTGCCATCCAGGGTATGCTCACAGCTTCTGTCCAAGACAGTGGGGGTAATCGATTAAATGCACCAATGCGCTTAGTAAACTAGATCACATACTATACATTTATTCTAAATTCTCCCCTTCCAGAGCAGTATAATGAAGACTCCAGGGATGTTTTGGCCTCAAGGGTAAAGTAAGGGTCAGAGGTCATACAAGACTGTCCGGCTCATCATGATAATCATCTTACTTTATTGCTATTCATGATTTCTGAGATGTATTACTGTGACTCAAACAAACGTTTCTCTTTTTTGACCAATTTCTCAATAGGTGATAGTATTATGTGAATGTTAATATGGGTATGAGAGATATGTGGCATTTAAAAACGTTTGAGGGTGATATAGATACAGAAGAGAAAAGTTGTAACGAAGGGACTGAACCATGTGTTTATCTGCTTTAACGTTAGCATGTCCGGCTAACTATCTTACTACCTACAGTAGTAACCGTTAACTGACTGGTTGCACTATGTACCAAAAGTACAGTGTCTCAGATCTTTAGCACAATATCAAGTATTACCACTACATTAACAATATCAATATTACTGGTATTACCAATATCAAGTAATACCAATTTTAGAAGCTTCACATTTTAAAAAGAGTCAGGTTAAATTATTAAAGTCAGCTGAATACAGCGTTTCCAACCAACTCATGGAGCTAATGTTAGCTCAGTTAGTTAGCTAGCTGACTAATAACAACAGTTGTCATTTCAGCTGGCAAAACTGACAAACTTGGGAAAGAAATGAGAAGCTGCTTTTGTCTACATTTGTCTGAAATCAAGGACATATTGTTTTAAAAAATGAGTAAGCATTTAAAATGGTAAGTCTGGCACTGTTATCACTTCATGAGAACGGAAAGCCTGACCAGTGTAGCAACAGTGGCTGGTATGAGGTCATTCCTGACCCACATCATAATTCAACATTTCACTTTAAAGTACATTTTTTGATAAATTTAAGAGGGGTGGGTTGAAGTAATATTTACGTTATTTCAGGTCAGGAAATATTTATGTTGTTCTCCAAATGACCTCTTGTTCTTTACATCAACTAAATCAACACACACACACACAAACATACCATCCAATGACGGGCCCGATCGATTTGATTATGTTACTTAGATTAATACGCTGTAGTTGTGAACACACACATTAACTGCTGCAGAAATAATCAGCTGTCACTAGAAATATGGAAGAAATATATGTGGATTTTTGAGGATTTATGGCAGTCATTTAGGGAGAGGTTTACAGTTGCAGGAGCTGGGGAGGAAAAGCATGGCTGATGAAAAATAGTCTGTCAATCTGTCTGCCCTGGGTAGAATCTCAAACCCTGGAATCTGACGGTAAGAATGAAATATTATGTGAAGTGTGAAATATTCCAGTGGTGAAATATTCTGCTCTGTCTGTCCTTATTATCCATCTCTCTCTGCCTGCCTCTATCCTTTTCTTTTGTCTCACTTTCTACCTTTCTCTCTACTCGTTCTGCTCCCTTCGTCTCACTGCCCTCTCTCCTTGTCTCCTTCGGTCTGTCTCTTTCTATCTCTCTCGGTGCTGCGGGGAGTTACTTAGCATCAAATTGGTCACAGTTTTCACAAAGAAGGAGGGGAGGACAGAGACAGAGAGGAGCAGAGTGGAGAAAGGGTGTTTACCATCTTTATGTTTTTTTTTTGTTTTCAGACAACTAAGAGATATTTTTTATATTTTATTTAAGCAGAGAAAGAGTGAAGTAAAAAATAACAATGTCTAAACCTTGAAGTAAACCAGAAAGGATTGTGCAATTCAACTCACTGTATGCTGCTGAGAAATAGTAAATATTGATGTGGAACACTACATGAAATCATAAAAACTCATCTACATATGGAGGTATCTTCTATTAAAACACCTCCATTAAGTGAAATTAAAGTAGAAACAGTTTTATTTCATTTAATCTGTGTGGTAGAGAGTGGGAATGATTCTTAGCTCAGACTACCAAATCATTAGAGCTGAGATAAAAGCTGTCTAAAATAGAAGTGGACAGAGAGGACACAGTATGGTGCATTTCAGTCTGCCAGCAATGATTATTAGGTGGATTTATAAAAAGTTTGATTTGTTGCTCCCAACAAGTAAAGTGTGATAACTTGGACAGAACTGGAAATTATAGTTATACATTGATATTTTACCCTCATTAACCTCACAGGCTAGTGTGAACCATGTCTGGTGTCTGACATCTGGACAAATCCAAGTACAGGGCAAGTTTATTTATAACAACTTTCCAACCACACTGCAATTAAAATCATTCAAAGGATTTAAAATAAGAATATAAAATAGAAGATACAATAGATAAAATAAGTTACAGTAGAATAAAACTCTAAACTGAAGAGTAAAACAGAGTCTTCATCCATGCTAGCAGCTCATTGAGGCTGTACTTAGAGTAAATGCAAAGGTATGCTCACGATAACAATGCTCACATGCAGATGTTAAATAGATACAGTATAATGTTTACCATGTTAGTTTTGCATGTTAGCATGTTAACATGTGCTATTTAGCATTAAACACAGACTAAAGCAGAGCGTGATGGGCATGTCTTTGGTTTTGAAGGTACTTGGTCATAAACAAAAATATTGGCAAAAATTGACATTTTGACCTGATGGTGGCATTAGATGAAAAGTCAGGGGATCACTGAGGCCATCTTGGAACCATGGATATCTGTACCAAATGTCATAGCAAAAATGTCAACCTCATGGTGGCACCAGAGGAAAAGTCAGTCGATACTAAAGTCAGTAGGATTCATCCCATGGGGACCATGAGTGTCTGTACAAAATCAATCCATCTGAAAGTTGTTTATAAATTTCAGTGTGGGCCAAGGTGATGAACCGACTGACAGACCAAAATCCATAGAGACGTGCCTCTAGCATGGCTCAACATTTCAGAGCAGACTAGTTAGTTCAAAATTTGATTTAATAAAAGGCAGTGGCAAACACAAGTCTTAAGCCTTGACTCGAGAGTTGGAGCAGAGCTCAGGTTTTCTGGGAGTTTGTTCCAGACATGTGGTGCATAGAAAATAAACACTGCTTCTCCATGTTTAATTTTAACTCAGGGGAAAGTCAGCAGACCTGCAAATGACCTTCAAGGTCTGGACGGTTCATAATTTAGCAGCAGATCAGAAATGTATTTTGGCCCTAAATCATTCAATATTTTATAAACTAACAGTCATATTTTGAACAAGATTTCTGGCTTGGTTTGTGGTCTTGAACATTAAGGAAGTTTTATCATATAAGGATCACGGATCAAATCTGATGATGCTAAATGCTGTCAATCATAACGGTTTGGTTTATTCATGCTTTGTGCTTCCAGAGGAATTTTTGAAGGACTTCTACATTTCCACCGTATGTATGCTTGTGATCGACAGTGTGTAGAAAGATATTTTGCTCATTTTAAATGTTAAATGTAACACATTTCTCAAAAATCCATCCCTTTTAACAAGGCAGTGCTGGACTAAATCTACTCAACACATCACAGCTGGACTTGTTCTCAATCAGGTTTGGCTCACTGTGCTTTTGTTACAGTCCTTCTATTAAGGCAGATTTGTAGCATTTGAACTGACAACCCCTGACATGCCTCCACGTAGCAGATTTACATCATTGGAGTTACAGAAGCAGCCATTCTGTACCAGTCTGGGTCTGGTGGAGACTCCGGATTCATTCATTTAACATCCCTTTAATTAATCTACTTGGAGTAATTGTTCAAAAACGAGATGAACTCCAGCAATCGGAGTTCAGGTCATGGTGCAGTGAGCAGGGTGCTGTCCATGGTGCTGAATAGACAGTGCTGCCTGTGGTGCCGACAGCATTACAGCAAGGCTTGGCTGCCTTTATCCAGGTGAGGCACTCACAAAAGCACTTTTTAACACCTTCTGCAAGCTTTTTGCTGATGTAATTGATCGTGTCATCTCTTTTCTCTCAGGGTGAATCTCATCCTACCCTCCATCACATGAGCCCTATGCCTGCCAGCCTCATAGACAGTCATGCCACATACAGAGTTAATTCAAAAGCTTGCTCCTGAACGAGATGAAAGATTGTATTTGTGCCTGTTACTTGAACCGATTCCCTCTACACTGTGACACTTGATGCACCATAGCTTCTTTGTTGCAGGAATTTTAGCAGGAAATGAGGTTTTTCCGCACTCCTCAGCTATCCAGAATGCACCAGAAAGAGTCTGGAACTTTTTGAGAGAGAAACATTTTAGTGAAGCACAAACCCCAAACACGAACACACACAGATAAACACATGCCTCTCTCCCTTTCTCTGTGTACCACACACCCATTCATGTGTGCATGTGCATGCACAGCCACACACACACACAAAGTAACACAGAAGGAATAATAAAAATACCTCTGTACTCACGCTGAGATGAGAGCCTGCAAGTGGAAAATAATGACATCTATTGGGAGTCAAGCATCCCTCTTTGCAACACACACAGATATACACACAAGAATACACATGTGCATACAGCAGCTGATAAATACACTAATGCACTAATACACTATGCATATTGGATTGTAACGGTTTTACTCTTTTTCAATTCAAGTTGATTCAGTCTGTGTTTGGCTGGAATATAACTGATGCTGCTGTAGAAATTAACACAAATTCTGTGTCACATGTGGTACCTGATGTGCTGCCACAGCCGAGGCATTTCTTGGCTCAGTGCTGGTTGTGTTTGCCAGTTCTCTGAGTCATGTGGTCTGTCTACCAAAGAAATTAATCTGACCTCAATAAAAATATTTGCCAAATGTTATTGCAGCCACCTTGCGTGTACTGGAGGGGAATTTGATATTATAGAGTTCCAGTAGGTGTCCAGTCTATCGGTTTTAATTTGACGGCTTCTCTCCTACTGGTGCCTCTGAAACACAAGCAAAATAATCCCAACTGCAACGTTAAGATAAGGATTCACTGTACGCCAGGGGATAATCTCCTGATACTGTGTTGTGTAGCAGCGGGGTGTGCAGTACAGGTAGCATGTGGTAGTCATTTAAAAGTCCCATTACCTTGCAAGCAGACTGCCTCAGTACTGTGAGATTTTCCAACTTATTGCACCTGAGAAAGGCAGGGGTTACCAACAACAGTGGAACAGGGATTTCTATTCCCTGAGTGAGTCACTGTCAGATTTAGAAGCAGACAGATCAGAGGAGTGGATTGGACAGGTTATATCTGTACAGGTTTTCATCCTAGTAGGTCAGCCAGAGGAGAAATTGGCTGCTGCAGTGTAGAAATGTGAATTAAACCTGCATTCACATACAAAAAAATAATAAATTTACATAAAATGGGTGGTAAAATTTTACATCATTATGTAACTCCCCAGAACAGTCAATCTTTAATAATATTAAATAAGGTAAACACTTATTATTCTACAGCATAACTGTATTTTCATGAGGTTTTGCTTGTAAAAACAACCCCAAGAAATTAATTTTAAATTCAAATTTCATAATGAAAAGAAAAACCGCAAGGCTTTCTGTTACAAATGGGGCCAATGCCAGTGATCATACAACATAAATGTATTTTTACATGGTTGTGTCAGTAAAAATACTTTAAAAATGGAATATTACAAGTAAATCCTTTAATGCCATAAAAGTGACAGGTCTTTCTCTTAAAAAATAGAGTCAAACGATGGTGATTCTACAACATAGCTGTATTTTTTATGAGGTTATGTTAATAAAAATGTTTGGAGGCTGTTGGCTTATACTTATTTTATTTGGTCTGCATTTTTGTATTAGAAGAGTGTTATCAAACTATTATGAACCTATGCATTTAAACATCTTGAAAAATATTCCAGGAAAAGATTCATATTAATATACTTATATGGAAATGCTGCAGAGACAATTTGTGACAATAGGAGTTATTATTTGTTCTGTTCCTTTGGTCTCCCTCTATTTTGGTCTCCATTAACTCCTGAGGGAAAGATCTGGCTCTTAAACTGCTAAATGCTCAACTATGTTCACCAGCTAATTGCTAATGTTGTATGGCTGTTGTTTGGTGCTGTGCAGGTAGAGTACAGTGGGTTTATCATGGCTTTTTTTGCTGAAAACAGCTGCCTTTTGCAACAGGAAAGTATCTCAAAATGTGTTGTATAAGAACTGGAAAAATGTCTACATGATATGTCTAAGCTGGAGGACAAATCAGGAGATGAGAAAAAATTTTCAATCACGCTAGCTTGCTTGTCCTTCAAAATTGACCTCAATGATTGATGCAGCCCTTCTACTTGCATCATTTTATTCCGCTATCTTTCAAAATCAAAGAAGTGGAGAACTGGGAAGCTTTGAATAGTTGTAATCAGCTTCTTGTCCATTTGCACCGACCATCGTTCACGAAACAAAATGACAGAAATGGAGATACAAAGAAGTGTGAGAATTTGACTGGCTGTCGACAGCTCATTGATTCAGACGAGTTCAGTTGTGGCCAACCTTTTGTTTGGTTTTTTTGACTGGTTTGTTTATCATCCATACACTGGCCAAGTTTGGTTACTCAGCTCAACAGGAAATGAATAGTTTTCCAGTGACTTGTTGATGATGTTGTTTGGATTAAGAGAGGAATATAATACATTTTTCACAGCAGTAAAAAGCAGAAACTGTGTGTGTGCATGTTAGTTTCATGCATAGAATACTAAAAATTTAGAACAAGTTACAGAAGGCATGTAAAAACAAAAGAAATATACAAACCAAGCGAAAGCTGCTTTGTTTTTATGTCTATTAGTAGTAGTCTTTATCGCTCTTTATCAGTTTATTTATTTATTTATCAGCTGCTACCGTTCTATTAAGTGTTTTGAAATGTTGCTAATGTGCCACTGTAGTGTGAGTTTGGGTGTGTTTTGGAGTAGCAGGGAACAGACTGTGCTCTGAGTCAGCAGACAAGAGTGGAACTGAATGTTAAAATGACTAAATGCTAAATGCCAGTTCAGTAATGAGAAACTGTCTGAAGCTGTCAGAGGCAGCCCAGACCAAATGCTCCCGTTTGATTAAGACACCTATCGTCTGTGTCCCACAAACAGAAACAGTCTGCTCTCTGAGAAAGGTCAAGTTTTCAGAAAGTGAGAAACATTTGTTCATTTACCCAGAGACATCTCTGCATTTCAAAAAGTGTTTTAATGTGTTTAATGTTTGTCTACATTTGCTGAAGTTAGTCTGTGTGTGTGTGTGTGTGTGAGAGAGAGAGAGTGCTTTTCTGAACATCAAACTGCTTCATTATGCAGAGGACAATCAGAATAAATTTTCTAGCATACTGAGTAGACTCTCTGATCAGGGTTGATCAAGTTCTTCAATGGTTCAAAACCATTTTTTGTCCCCAGATTTGGACCTAAGCAATTAGAGAGTTGTCACATTTTTAGTGTTGCATACTTACTGTGTTATTTTTTCCAGTGTGAACAGGTTTTAGACTCTGATGATTTGCTGATGACAACCATGTAATCTGATCAAAAGCTCAAGACCAGCTTCTAAATGGACCTTGTAGTGATTGTTTTCTCATTTTCTCAGTCCCTATTTATGAGGTCAAGAATAAACTTGGAACATCAGCTTTTGGGCCAACGTGGATAAAGAAGTATTTAAAGGGCTCAGAGAGATGGAAATTTGAACATCTACAAACTGGGTAAACTCCATCTGGGAGGGGACCTCCTTCGTAAGGTAGTTTATTCATGAACACTTATTGTAAGACTTTTTCTAAAATTAAAGGTGTCATAAAAACAAAAATGGGATTTTTAAGCCTCTTTCCACTTTTATTCAAATACAAATACAAATACAAATAATTTTGCTGCCTCAACAAATACAGACACAAATACAAATACTGGGACCTCTGCACATCCCTTGTGGCTACTTAACAACATCACACTACTTCCTCCTTTTCTCCTGAAAGTCCAGAGCCGTAATTCCTACGGCCACTAGAGGAGTTTGTCACTTGTCACAATACTGGAGAACTGGTCTGGTCTGCACACAAATTGGGGTGTTGCCTTTCACGTTCTGGAAACAAGCCCCGCTACCCCAGACCGAACCAAACACTTGCTCAACACCAAGCATTGCACATTTGGAATACTGTTAGCTACTTCAGCTAAATTGTGCTAACAGGCCAGGTATCGTCATCAACTGTTGATCTCAGCTTTCAATTAACACAAAGCCAAAATCAAAGCCTATTATATGTTTTCAAATATTATTAATTGAGCAATAATTTCCAAAATGACCACCAGCACACTTATTAAACACAAATTTCTCGATTGAGACCACAAAAACTCATTGAAAAAATTGATTGACTTGGTATTTCTAGAGAGAAGTTGACTTTTTTTGAATGGGAGCAAATTGGAGGCAGGAATTTTTTGGAGCCAGCATCTAGCGGCCATCAGTGGTGTATTATTTTACAGTTCTTCTGCATTGGCTTCAGCCTCAAGCAATGGTAGGTGCTGCTTTCTCCAAATTCAAGCTAGACGTGAGATGAAATTGGCAGCAGCCATTTACACCATGAAGCTAGTTCTTGCAATCTGGACCTCTAGGGCAAACTTGAGAAAAATGTCGAATTCAAAGTCAAAATCCACAATATTTATTTCACTACTGTTTGACTGACAGTAGCAGCATCTCTCCTCAGCAGTAGTCTGCACTCCTACCTTTGTTTAAACATCATTAACACAGAAACCTGCCACTGGATGCAGGTGAAGCTGCCTCTCTGTAGGAATCTGCACATGGTTGAACAATGAATGTGTGAGTCATACTCAGCATGGCGCTCTGAGTGTGGATGTTTGTTTACCTTCCCTCTCACACACACACACCGGCCTGATGCAGCGTTTCCACCCAGCAGTGGACACATGCTGCCCTTGCTCATGGATTCAGGAACTGGATAAAGTCCCATCTCTCATTCACATCATGTTTCTATATGCTTTTTTTTTATCTCAGTGTCCTTGTCTATATTACTGTCCATTTTATTGTTTTACCCTGGCACTTAAACACCGAACAATTACAGTGGAGAATCACTATTAGTACCAAGAATTTTAGGAGCATCAGCAACTTAACTTAGAAACTGATCAGGCATTTAGTCCAACTGAAATTAAATGGGCTTTTTTTCTACTACACTATATTTATTTGCTCTGTAAATCACATTTCCTTTGTTTTCCTTTGAGAAAAAATAGAAACCAAAAGGGAGAAATGCATTTATTAAATTCTTTTCATGATTGTGAACCCTACTTGTATTATTTCGACTAAATGCCATTCCGCCATTCACTTACATAGCTGGAGTCCTTATTTCAAATACAGAAAATCAAATCTTGCATAAAGCGTTAACGTGACGTCCAATCATAGGCAGAGCACTGAGCCTGACAGCATCCTGCTACACAACACAACAGCCACAGACTCTGAACAACCCACATTAGCTTTCCTGCTAAAGTCTCAATTTTATCTAATTTACAAACATGAACAAACGTCTTGTCCTGCATCTTAGCTTGTTGAACAAGCCACCAAACAAACATTCACCTGGAAAACGTCAGTTAGGCTAGACAGCTAATTAGCAGCTCAGCTGCTGCACATAACAGCATGTTAACATATCTGAAAATGTCACTTTGAAACCATTAGATGCTGGTTTGGCCATCACTCTTCAAAATCACTGTTAGTGGCACAGGGCTGTCTGCCCATAACTTGTAGCTACAGCAGTTTCTTTACTTTGTCTCCGTTCTGTACGATTTTACACCGTTAGCCTGCCAGCTAATGTCAACCAAACAAGCCTCTGACACACTGGCCCTCAGCAACGACAAAGACGAGCATTTCTGATATTTTCCCCAAAGACTTTTGATTTTCATTCTAATAACACAAGTCTAACAATAGATTTAAAAACTTTTGACTGCACAAAGGGATGAAAAAAATGTGATTTCAGTTTGACTTTAAAGCCCCTTACCCACATTCTTGTTTGCATCAATGAGTCCTAATACATAAATAATAAAATAAGTTTCTTCCAAACTGACCCACATGAATGTTTTCTGTCCCGATGCCCCTCTGGTTGAGGTTTGGTTTAGTTTAAGCAACAAACACTGTTTGGGTAAAGCTAAGAAAAGATTGCTGACATGGTAAAAAGTAAACAACATTGACCATTGGTAGGAAACAGGATGCAAACAGCAGTCCTTCCCAGTTATTAACAACATCTTGTTTTTATTCACATGAAGACATAACAAGAGGTCGCTAGTCAGAAAAACATAAAAATAGGTTATTTTAAGCATTACTAATTCAACTTGGACTGATGCAGCAGATTTTAACCACATCTGCACATCTGTAAATCCATAGAGGTTAGACTATTAAAAGCAACAGCTTTGTTTTAGAAGCAGCTTTTGCCCACAACAAGACAACAGAGTCATTATGTTGTTCTTTTTGGTTATTGCTGTGCAACTGTGATGTTTGAATGAATATGGAAAGGAATCATGCAGAGGTGGAAAAAGACTGAAAACACCAGAAAGGCAACATGTAGAAATTATCGTCTCGCTCACTCTTTCTCTCTCATTAGTCCACTGTCTGCTTTTATCTCTTTTCTTTTCTAGTTGGAAACATTGTTTAAACATTCATCTCATTAAAGAAATTACCATAACAACTTCTAATATTGACAATAGCAAAAAAAAAAACTGTGTGCCATCTGAATGATTGTTTTACACATGTTGAAGCTGTTTGTAGCCATGAGGTTTGTATTTGGGCAATAATTGACAACGCTGAGCAGGAACTTCCACCCTGATGGTTTCTGGGTACAACCACCTGATCAGGGACTTTTTGAGGAGCACAAACTGAAATTAGACCATGAACTTGGGTTTCAACGGTTGAGCTGTAACAATTGGTCAGTTTTTAAGAAAAAATGCTGTTGTTAGTCAGGGCATCACAGCATTTAGGGGCGTCATGTTGGACTCTGAGAAACAACATTTTTTTTTTTTACCTTTTTTCCGACATTTTATAGACCAAACTGATCAATTAATCGAGAAAGTAGTTGAGAGATTTGTCGATAATGACAATAATCATTAGTTGCAGGGTGCAGAGTTGCAAGTACCAGAGAAAAGTTCCCTGGAAAAGTTCCTGCGGTTAAAAAAAGGCCATTAAACTTGAAGTTTTTACTCCACCTTTTTTTTTTCTGGTGAGGATGTTTTCCTTTGCACACTTTGATTCTCTAAGGGCTAGACTTCTCCAACAAACCATTTTTTGTCTTGTTTTGTTTCACCCACCTGCTGTTGTTGCATACTGTATTGCATCATTTTGTTCTGTGATTGATTATTGATTAGTTAGATCTATGAAACATGAAGTCTTCTGAGACCGTGTTGTGAATAAGGGCGTTATAAATAAGTGATACTGAACCTGAACTAATTGTGTTGTGCTCAGCTTCACTATACAGTCATATTTTATTCGGTTTGATGATATTGTATCTTTCCAATCTTATTGTATTCTGTTTGATAGCATCACTCTACTTCAACCATCAAGAAAAAGCATGTAGTTCAGTGCAGCTCTGTAATTTCCATGAAAACCCTGTAAAACCCTACCATACAGGATTAATTATATTTTCGTTCTACTCTGTTTCAGTTGGTTCAGTCTAAGTTTATCATTGGGCGACTCTCATCTGGGTTCCCAAACTCCCACCTCGGTCGGCACCAGGCTCTTTTATCAAAGCCGGGGAAGCTACTTTGATTTAGCAGACAACACGGAGTCAGTAATGATGCTCTCAGTGGAGCACCCCCTCTAGAGTGATTGCAGGCCATGTTTGTTGGTGTTGTTTAGATGCATCAATCTCGCTGTCGAAAGGAATGGACTCCTACTGCCACTGTTCAGCATTCAAATTATCTTCCAGTCAATTAGTCATGAGAGGAAACTGATAGAGGAAGTTTTTTTTCTTCTTCTCCAGAATGACCTAGATCTATTTATTTCAGGGAAGTGACACATAGTCTGTGACCAAAAAGCAAGAAAGTCACCAGGGCACACAGAGAGAAAACTTCCCCCGCTGTTTTGAATAGAATTGGAGTTTACTTTTCATTTCAGAGGGGTTATTTTTGGGGACTTTTGGGGAACACACACACACGCGCACACACACACACACACACCGTTTCATATATATACACATCCCCTCATTCCATGACGAGTGTAGAAAAAAAAACCTCATTAAGATCAAAGACTTGTTTCTCTTAATTACTCTGTCGCTGCAGCCCCATCCTGCCCTCGCACACTCATGCACACGCACACATACACACACATACACACACAC